>NC_140503.1:188082533-188682533 GCF_964339955.1 Pipistrellus hanaki
GCATAATGAACAGACAGGCCATATTTGCACTTTTAACCCAAAACAACTTCTCATCTGGAGAGTGAGACGGGAAAGCAGGGTGCTTCTTAGTCTTGGCTTTCACCCAGACCCCAAGCATCTAGAACCTAAATGGGCACCTTGGGCACTTATTGCAAAATGGTCCCAACTCTCAAATAGGAATGGATTTTTAGCTATGCCTTGCTGGCATTAAAATTAAAACATAATAAGATTAAATAATTTAACCTAGGCTGAGCAAGGTGGAAGAGTCCTCGGTGCCTCTATTCCAAGCGCCTGTGGGATTCCACCCATTGTATTCGGAGAGACTCGGAGAGACTCGGCGATGCAGATGCCCGAAAGAGCACGCAGTCACTCAGAGAGTGTCTGAATGTCTGAGGGTCTGATATGGAAAGGCTTAACATGCCAGTTTCTAATCCTTTCTCTTTTTCATACCCCTATCAACCAGGGGTGGGGACTGTCCGGCCGGCCCGAGGGCTAAATACGGCTCTCAAAATCATTTGATCTGGCCCTGCCAGAGCATTAGGGGTGAGTTAATCAAATGTTTGACCAAATATAGCAGGCTACTTGTTAAGCTGATAATTTTGTATGGCCCACAAATGATGACATAAATATCCAAATGGCCCTTGGCAGAAAAAAAGGTTCCCCACCCCCGTGGCTGTGCCTATTTCATACCTGTTACTCAAAAAATGTTAATTCCCAGCCTCTGCCCATCCGCCCCATATACTTTACAGATACCTTATTCCCAGACTAGGGACCACATCATTCGAATGTCCCCAGTCAGGTCCTTAATTAGAATCACACTAGCTACATTTATTGAGAGTTAATTTTATGCCAGGCGCTAGGCTAGATGCTTTGCATATTTTTATTTTATCCCTAAAACAACCCTCTGAAGCAGGTATTTTCAGTTATTATTACAACTACTTAACAGATTTTTTCGTCTGAGGACTGGAGAAGTCCAGTCCTAATGAGTCCGAGTGTCCCATCGCTCAGAACCAACAGCGCCGGCCTTCGGCACAACGCAATCTGGCTCCAAAGTCTGAGTTCTTACTCGCTGTCCTGTATTTTTGTTGCTGTGTGTTCACGGGCATTTCATAGTCCGGGAGGAAAGTGCTCCAAATCATGAGGGAAAGAGCAGCAGGAACTCTCACTCAGACATGCAAAGGAAATCGCATAGCTCCTGGGATTTTTGAACAGGCTTTTGAAGAATAGAGATTTGCTTGTCATCAGCCAGCCAGCTTGTCCTCCCCAGAGGAAGGCTACTTTAGTTACCAGCTGAGTGAAGGGTCTCTTAAGAAGTAGTAACCAGAAATGGAGGTCTCACAAGCACCCCAAGCCACACAACCCTTTCTCCACATCAATGGCGAACTAAAGGAAGACAGCAGAGGGCCAGTGGGGGACCCGGGGCATAAATCAGTCCCAAGGGTGAAGCAGCAAGCACCTCCAGGCTTCCCCTTGCTCGGAATTGTTAGAACTGAGAAAGCCCAGAACGAGACGCCTAAGGACATGAGAAGACAGTGACTGAATGGAGTCTGTTCTTCTCAACAGCCTGTAAGGTCCTCCATAACCTGCCCTCACATTAACTTCCCAAGCTCACTTCCGGCCAAGGTGTAAAACAGACTCTCTGCCTTTCTCGGGCCAGTCTCCTCAGGGCCTCTGGTCATCTGCTCGTCAGCCTCACTTTTGAGCCTTTGCCTCCACAGTCCTCCCAGGGTGCACTAACCTTCTCCTTCCACTCAAATCTTCTGTCTTCCCAAGGCCCGAATCTTCCAGACTAGTCCAGTTCAAACTCCCTTCTCAGAACTCCTATAATTCGTACAGCCTCTGCCATCGCATTCATCACTAATTCCCATCTCAGACTCTTCCTAAATTTTACTTCTTACACTGCTTGTGAATACAGTAATAAGGTCCTTCCAGAATTTCTATACTCTTTATATTTCGCGTACATCCTCCACAACACCTGCTTAGAATTTACAATGGATTATTGACTACTTGTTGTTTACTTTGATGGCAGTTTTCATTTAATAAAGCATCTAAAACCAGTGATTTTCCAAACTTTATTTATTTATAACCCAGGCTACTGATGGGCACTTCACAGCATGTCTCCTCAAAAATTAATTTAATTTAAAAATATATATGTATACATCATATACAATTTTTAGAAAGAGGACTTCAGCATTGGCAGTACACGAAAAAGCCTGGAATTCCAGATCCAAACCTACATCACCTGGATTTTGGTTCTGTTTCTTTTCTGAATTAGAAAATTTTAAAACTCATATTTGAACCATTTAGGAAATCTTTAGATTTATTTCGTCAGATGTAGGCTGGTATTTCAACTACCCTTTTTCATTTTTCAATTACGGTTGACATACAATATTATATTTGTTTCAGGGATACAATATAGACATCCTATAGCTAATGAAGTCATCATCCCAATAAGGCTAGTACCCATCTGAAACTATACTAAACTACCCAATTACCAAAAGCCAACGATTACAATATTTAATGTTTCAAAAGCTACATGCATCTTGTTAGGACTTCGGGGTGGGGTGGGGGGTGGTAATTGTACATCAAAGCAACACGCCTTTCCCCATAGTCATTCCATATTTTACATCAGGGAGAACAGGGTAATCACTGTGTTTAGCTTAGAGTAAAAGCTAAATAAAATTAGAAAGATTTCTTTTGACACTGAAGGAATATTTTTAAAGAAGCAAGAGTCTTACCTGCTGTAGAAGCCAAAGACATTTCTTGATACCAAAATGACTGACTCCGGAAGTCAGCGCTGTTTGGGGCAGGTAAGGAAAAACAAAAGCAGGCAGGCCCTTTCACTGTGAGGATTTCCTTCTGCGATCAACCTTTTCCTTCCTCCCCAAGACTGCGACTGATTCACCGTGGAAGGACTAACAAAGTAAGCGCTGGGCTGGTAAAAATCCCAACCCAAGACGGTTGGGTGGAGGGTGCGTGGTGACTGGGGCAGCAGGAACCGTCTGAATGTGACAAAAGAGGTTAGCAAGTTCCTGTGCCGAAGTCAGTTTCCTGTTACCCGCTTCTCCGAAGAAGGGGTTTCATTCGTGTGGGTTACAGGGTGTGTGCACGTGCGTTTCTCTCCATGACAATTTGAAAACTTCCCCAGATAAGAAAGAGGCAGAATGAGACCGTACCGCATGGCTGGGTTTGTGTTTCATACATCAACTCTCCCGGGACCATTTTTTCTGCCCTGTCCCCCCATTTCCCACCAGCAAAATCACCCACATAAAGCAAGAAAGGAAGAGTGAAAAACCAAGATGATTCCTTAAGGAAGTGAAATAAGGCAGAAAAAAGAAATTAAAAAGTCCACTCTTCTGACGGGCCGTGGTTAATTTAGGCTTAGCAGAAAGCACCTTGGAACTCGAGTCAGCTTGATGAGCATGCTATGGAGGGAAAGCAGTAGGCGGATGCTTTGCTTTGCTTTGCTTTATGAATAACTACCAAATAATAATTTGGGGCAGAGTGGACGGACTCAGCCATACCAAGAGCTTAAGCAGCCCTCCATGCATTCACCCTTTTCTGTGCCTGCCGCTGGGCACTGAAGAGAAGCACCAAGACCAAGACAGACATACTCCCTGTCCTCACGGTACCTATGTCCTAGAGCGGGTAAGATAAATGAAAGCATTCTAATAAACACGGTAACCATACCTTGTAGTAACTAGTACAAAGGAATCGGAGAAAGCTGAGCTAGAGAGCAAGACTAAATCTACATCCTAGAGATGGCCAAGGAGGGCCTCTTGGAGCAACTGACAATTAAGCTGAGACCTACAGCTACGACTCTCAGCCCCAGCTAAAAATTAAAATCTCCTGAGAAGCTTTAAAAATACCAATACCTAACCCACCCACCCCCCAACCCTTACCCTTGAGATTTTAGTTTGTCTGGGTTGGCGCCTAGACATCAATACAAACTCCTTCAATTATTCTAAAATGTTGCTACCCTCTGATGATGAGGAAGAGGAGACTAGGGAGAGTAGAAGGAAAGAGTCCAAGCAGAGCCAGCAGCATGTGCAAAGGCCCTGAGGTAGGAAAGAGCTTGGGTTGTTCAAAGGAGTGAAGGGGATGAATGCGTCTGGCATGCAGAGGTGGCAGAATAAACAGCCCAGGCTGAGCATTCTCAGAGATGGACACACAGTCACTAGGCCCATAAGAGACTCTGACATGAGCCCGTCTCAACTTGTTCCTGTGCAGGAAGAACTCAAATCTGCCAGGTGAGATCTTGGGAGTCCTCTGATGAGCACCTTATCTTCTAGAAAATTCTCTTTGAAAAGCCAGCTCACCATCCTGATATTTAAGGCAAGCAGAACATAGTGCGGGAGGATACTTGTTTTACCTCGTTTTGATCATCAAGAGACTGAAGGTTGCTACTACAAATAACATACATGTTGGTAACATAAAACAAAATTTTTGAAAAGATAAAGCCCAAGGAAATAAAGACCAAAAAAAATTTTAAGCTAAAACCAAGGGCGAAAACACATGCCTTGCGGTTCCTGAGCTTTTAAGCAACGGCATGAAGCGGCAAACACTGAGGCCCAGGGGTAGGGAGAGTGTAATGCTCAGGACGGTGAGCTCTTCCTGGCTTCCCGGTGCTGAGACTAGAGAGAAACTTGGCACCGGAATTCTCACAGAGAGGACATCACCGCTGAGGGGACACCATCCTTAGACCAAACACAGCCAGTGCCCAGTCTTGGGGGTGGTCCCTTACATTCTCCCTCAGGGTAGGCCGGTTTCATCTCACAAAGGAGTCGATTTATAGAGGAATTCCTGGGAGGAGGCAGGGGAGGGTGTGCTTGGGGATTAACGCAGCGTCCTAGCCCTTTCAATTTAATGCAGAGACGAATTAATGCAGAGACGAAGAGTGACTGCACACCAACTGAGCCACCTGCCCAGAAATTCCAGGATAGAAGAGTTTCCTCACTGAAGCTTCTGAAAGAAGTGGGGCTTCAAAGGGTTCAAAGTTGATTGTACTTCCAGCAAGAGATCCGGGCCTTTCTGATGCCCCCCATCTCCCTCTTCCGCCCCAGTCCCGTGAGGGCACAGAGGAGTGGGGCCAGGGCCTTGCCTGGGCCCACAGCCCCTCCTCCTTGGCAGAATCAAAGGGAGAGGCCCCCCCAGCACTGCTCACACGTTCAGGGCCTGGGGCCTTACATGTTTCCCCCACAGGAGGTCCTGCATATGCGGGGCAGGACTGGGAGGAGGTTGTCAGGACAGGTAGAGTGTGATCGCAGGCCCAAGCACTCCCACCATCACATGGCAGTGAGAAGGGCAGGGCCCCGTCTGCCTGCAAGCCCCCCTTGGCTCCCCAAGGACCACCCATCCTCTCCCGATGGACTTGCTCTCTGAGCACATAACTGTATTTTAATTTTTTTAAATATATTTTATTGATTTTTATTTTTATTTTTATTTTTTTTACAGAGAGGAAGGGAGAGGGATAGAGAGCTAGAAACATCGATGAGAGAGAAATATCGATCAGCTGCCTCCTGTACAATCCCCACTGGGGATGTGCCCGCAACCAAGGCACATGCCCTTGACCGGAATCAAACCCGGGAACCTTTCATTCCGCAGGCGGATGCTCTGTCCACTGAGCCAAACCAGTCTCGGCATAACTGTACTTTTAGATGTTCGCATAGAGTCAGGCTGTGTGCCTCCTCCTGCTCCTGACGGTGAGGAAGTTCTCTTCGCATGTGATCTGAGCTCAGGGAGTCTTTTCTTGGTGGAGGTGGGAGAGGGTTAGGGGCAGCTAGCTCTCCACTTTCTCCCTTTTGTGGCAATCTCTCTTTTTGCCTCTTTCTTTCTCTCTCTCCCTCGCTCCCTCCCCCTTGCCCATTTAACAGACAGGAGTAATGGTGAGGGGAAGAAGCCAATGACTTTAAGTAAGTGCACACACTACAGGCTTGCACACACACGCGCACACACACACACACACACACACACACACGCACATGCACACGCACACACACACAAACCCAAACGTCTCGTTGTGCCCGTTCTGATGCTGCACAGTCCAGCCTGAGACGAAGGCGGGGAGAAGCCTGAGGAATCCGGGGTGCCGGGAAGGGAGGAAGGAAACTTCAGGTGTGGAGTTCACAGCAGGAACCAGACCTGGCTGCAAGCCACATTCCCGGAAGCCTTCCTTGGCCACACCCTCCCCAGGGCTCCCACCGCCCCTATGAGTGCTCGCCCAACAGTCCAACTGGGAGACCCTCCAGGCCCAGGGCCTGGCCTTGCTCACTGGTGCATCTCAGACCCTAAATCAGGCGTCTTCAAACTACGGCCCGCGGGCCACATGCAGCCCCCAGGGGAGTCTGATCCGGCCCGCCAGGTTTTTTGGGCAGTGAGAGCAGCCAAAGTGTTACAGTAGGGATTAGTAGTTCATATAGTCCGGCCCTCCAGCTCTCTGAGGGACCGTGATCTGGCCCCCACTTTAAAAAGTTTGAAGACCCCTGCCCTAAATAGTCACTCATCAACCACTTGCTAAATGATAGATGGACTCTCTCAGCTGATCTTCACAATAGCCACAATAGCCCTATGGGGTAAACATTGTTTTTCATTCATCCTTTCCTGAGGATGTGTTTTTTATTGATTTTGAGAGAGAGAGAGAGACAGAGAGAGAGAAACATCTGTGTGAGAGAAACATTAATCAGTTGCCTCCCATTAGCACCGATCAGGAATCCAACCCACAGCCTAGGTATGTGCCCTGACTGGAAATCAAACCCACCACCTTGACGCTCCAACCAATTGAGCCACCTGTCCAGAATGTAAACATTTTTCAGTCTGCTTTACAACCAAAGAGACCTTAACTGGTTAAATAAAACTCTATAGCCTATGGAAAGCAAAACAAACACTCCCCCTGTCCGTCTGTCCTGACTCTTCTCCGGGGAGAGAGCTCACTGTGGGGAGGGAGAGGCAGCCGGAGCCCCGAGGCCCTGGGTCTGTTTCTCTCTGCCCAGGGCCCCTCCTCTGAGATTCCCAGGCAAACACAATCCCCTCCAGGTAGAGACTCGCTTTCTCAAAACACCTTTGTGTGACATGTCCTCTTAGACAGCAGAACAGCTCATTTCTCTTTAACAGCCTCCTAAAAACAAGGACCTTCTTTACTGAGGGTTTTGAAATCGTAGGACAACTGTGTGTGTATCTGCACTTACGCTTAAGTGGTACTCTTGCTCAGTACACAGATGCCCTGCCCTTTAGACCGGAGGGAACTCTTAATGACAACGGGAACTGTAATGAAGAGTGACTCCTGCAAACCTCCCCGTATCAGTCCTTCACGAAGCTCGTTCTCCCCTGGGTTAGTCAGTGCCTCCCTTCTGACTATCAGCTCAGTAACTGAACTGGTTTAGATTTAGTGGGTAGTTTTTATTTTATTTTTTTAAATATATTTTTTTATTAAATTATTATTTTTGTACATATACCAATGCCCCCCCTCCCGTACATACCCTCCCTCCCCAGAGTTTTGTGTCCATTAGTTGTACTTATATGCACGTATACAAGTCCTTCGGTTGATCTCTTATCTCTAGTGGGTAGTTTTTAATGTTTACACAGACCCTCATCTGTGCCATGCTCGCTAATGAAATAAAATGTATCCGTGGGTTCTGAAGATGGAAAATACGTACGAAAGCCTCATCTGAGGGCTTTGAGCTTCAAACCCAGAGCATTTGGCCAGACTGTAATGGTGTTTACCCCCCGCCCCTCCCGACTAAGTGATGAGCAGCCCTATTAAACCCAATGTGCATGCCTTCGGGTTGAGGGATTGCATGACAGGCGTTGTAAAACGTTAGCTCTTCATGCAAGGAAGCGCTTAATCCTGATAGATAATACATCGGTGTATAAAAAAAAAAAAGTTCACATAAAGTAGCCTTTAAGATTCTAAATGTCCAGATATCTTAGAAATGCCACAGGCCAGAAACCGCATGGCTGATGTCCTCCTGATACGTTTCATTTCAATTCATGGCGAGCAGTGGCCTCCCCCAAGCAGAGGAGGGTATCGTTTCGAACCTCTTCTAGCTTCCTCTTCTGGCCATAACCGTGAAAACATCATTTCCCTCTCTGCCGTTCTCACCCTCTCTTTTCTCTGTAGCTGTTTTAACGTAACATAGCATACCGCTTTTTGTTTCAGTGAACGTTAGGTTCTCAGGACTCCCAACTGCCATTTTATGTGCCCGTGTCCCTGGGTATGCCCGGCAAACATCTACATCCTGGCCCGTGTGATGACAGAGCTGTCATTCATCACGAGGCAGCTCTGACTGCAGAGGACAGCAGCGCCCGAAGGCGTCGTTCGGGCCGCGGCTCTGCAGTGAAGGCCCGGCTCTTCCTTTCCCTCTAAGCACAGCTCACGGAGCCAAATGGCCAGCCCCCTTGGTGTTTGGTGCACTTTTCCAACGTGACAGACTCTAGTCAGAGCATTTCTAGAACTTTCTGACAAGATCCTTCCGACATAACAAGCTGCACAAGAAAATCAGTGTCCCTGCATTCTATGCACAACTTGGTCCTGGCTCCAAATCTCATCGAACCGGGTCGTGGTCACCCACCTTAGTCACTGGATGTCGCTCCCAGGAGCTGTCTCCCCAGATCAAATCCAGCGGGGAAGGGCAGAGGTTTGCTCTCACTGAAGAAATTCAGAAGAACGTGCCTCGGGCTCCGAGAGCAAATCCAGAAGAGGAGTTTGAAACGTGAGGGAAGAGCAGCATCGTTGGGTCAAGCACACCAACTCCCCTGGGGGACTCCGGCAAAGCAGCCCCCGTGTGCTCGGAGGCAGGAATTCTGGGTTGTTTAAAAAAGAAGAGGGAGAAGGCCATGACTGCTGCCTCTCGCAGTCATGTCTCACCCGTTGCCTTGATAGGGATCTTCGGTTTGGGCACAAACATCACAGGGTAACTGCAGCTCAGCACACCTGCTCCTGGCGGGGGCTGCGGAGGTTTCAGTTATAAGGGAAAGCCCAGCCAGTGCTCGCTTGTCATCTTTCAAAATAACAGATCCCCACTCAGAGGGAGCAGGGAACCTTGTCCCCAGAGACGATCTGAAATTTTAGAGAAAGCACCCGTTTGGACTCAGGCAAAGCAAGATTCAAATCCAAGCTCCCCTTAGGAGCCAGGAGGAGGCTCTGATCTTCCCATCTGGAAAATGGGTATAAATGATACCTATCTTAGAGAGGTTTTATAAAGAAGAAAAAAAAAAGCTGTATAGTCCTTGAAATACAGTAGACGCTCAATACAGCATGGCTATTTGGACTTTTGCCTTCTGGAGTTTTTTTCCCTTTAACCCTTCCTCCTCTTTGCATCACAGATGTTGAGTTTCAGAATTCTCAAATCGAACTGTTAATGGTACTTTATTCCTTGTGCATACACTGAACAATCAGACACTTCAGAAATGCCTTCTGAAGTCATCTGCTTACCACACCACCAATGCCTTCAGAGGAGAATTTACCCTTTCTTTTCTCATTCCACAAGTATTTGTTGAATGCTATAATATTTATTGAGCTCTGTGCTAGGCTCTAGGGAGACAGCAGTGAACAGTAACCACAAAAGTAAAGTAATCTGCTCTCATGAGTTCACATCCATTGTTGGGATAAGCAGATAACATGATAATTTAGTAATATAGTATGTTCTGGTGTGCTAATTACTGAAAGGGAAATAGAGCAAGGGAGAGGGATAGGAAGCTTAGGAGGGGTGCCTATTTAAACAGGGTGGTCACGTCAAAACCGGTTTGGCTCAGTGGATAGAGCGTCGGTCTGCAGACTAAAGGGTCCCAAGTTCGAGTCAGGTCAAGGGCATATACCTTGGTTGCAGGCACATCCCCAGTAGGGGGCGTGCAAGAGGCAGCTGATTGATGTTTCTCTCTCATCCATGTTTCTAACTCTATCTCTCTCCCTTCCTCTCTGTAAAAAATCAATAAAATATATTTTTTTTAATAAATAAATAAACAGGATGGTCGGAGAGGTCCTCGGTGAGATGAGAGTGGAAGTCTTTATAAAAACATACGACATTTCAATGTTTAATGGTCCTTAACATCAGCAATGTGTCCCTAACGGTCCCCTGGCTTCTCCACACAGAGAACTGTTTGCTCTTCTGCCCGGGCCAGGGAGAGAGGCGCTGACCAGCCAGCTCTGTGATGCTCACTCCCCAGCCCCAGCCCCAGCCCTCCACCAACTGCTCACTTCTCCACCTTTCTGACCCTTCATAAGCCTCTTCCCTGAGTCCTTGTATAATAAGTCATTTTCATGATGGACTGCTGACATCGAGAGAAAAATATCTGACCAGAGCTAAGTACCTGGTGGAAAATTCCAGGGTCATTGGAGCTTTTTAAGACACAGGGTCACAATGCTGTTCTGTCCTTCAGCTGGTCTCAGATGCCTTCATCTTACCAAGTCATAATAATCTATAGTAATAAAAGCATAATATGCAAATTGACCGAACAGCCAAACAGTGGAATGACTGTCCAGACGTCCTTTCGGATGAACTTCCGGACGACCTTCCAGACAGAGCCAGGGCTTCGAGGGCCGAGGGCCGCAGCACCTCCGAGGACCTACTCTTGCACGAATTTCATGCACAGGCCTCTAGTAACTCAATAATAGGCACACTGGCCTGCCATTTATTGAGCACGTCCCCTGTGCCATTTATTGCATTTCATATGCATTTCCTCACTTAACCACCCCAACAATTATGCGGGAGATACCACTGTTATCTCTTTTTGTAGAGGAGGAAATTGAGACACAGAGAGCTTATGTATCTTGCTCCAGATCACATGGGCAATAAATGGTACAACTTGATTCCACGGTCCATCTTTACATTTCTTTACGATGGGGCCCAGTTGAATGTTGCCAATATGTTCGCTATCTTAACTACAGAATACAACTATATCGTTTAAATATCATTTGTGCCGAAACCGGTTTGGCTCAGTGGACAGAGCATCGGCCTGTGGACTGGAAGGTCCTGGGTTCAATTATGGTCAAGGGCATGTACCTTGGTTGCGGGGACATCCCCAGTAGGGGAGTGTGTAGGAGGCAGCTAATCGATGTTTCTAATTCTCTATCCCCCTACCTTCCACTCCGTAATAAATCAATAAAATATATATTTTTTTAAATAAATATCATTTGTTAGGTCTCTCACTCCAGGTGGGCACTCCAACACCCCCAGCCTGTTTGCCTGATCCTGAATTCCACACGGTTCATTGACAAAGATTCATTTTAAACTTCAACAACTGCCTTGTTCTCAATCAAAAAAAAAAAACAACAGAAATATTTTCCTTTGCACTTTTAAAAAATAGTTCTCTCAACAATAAAGATAAATAAAATAAAAAATAAAGAATAGTTCTTTGTTCCTTTTCATCTTTTTTTTCCCCCTAAGATGCCTCCCATTTCCTGCTTTCGTACATAGACATAAATTTCAGACATATTTGTTTTCAGGTTCTGTTTTTATTAGCGATTGCCACTATACGAATAAGCAACAGAAATTTCACCTGCTGCTGAGTAGTTGTGCTGGGCATGCGTGTGACGGGCGTGTAAAAATGACTTTCGTGGGCACTCCCGAGGAGAGTTCTGGAGCTGTTACAGACGTGCTGATGTACAGAAAAGATGTGGCACCGTCTTCTGAAAATCACACAACACTAGAAGTGAGAAAGCTGGTCAGTTCACAACCTAACCAGGTAGGCCTCTTAAATGAATAAAATACATTTTGTAGGAACATATCACTAACACAAGAAAATAAGATGGCCAGGGGTGTTTTTATTACACAGAGCAGTTTCAAATACTTTGGCACAAATGCCCAGAGTATGTGTAGATTTTTTGCTCTGGCTGAATTTAGTTGTGTTTGTTTGTTTGTTTGTTTGTTTAAGATTCCATTCACAATATTGGAAATGGTTAAGAAAAATGGGGACCTCTTTACGCTTACCAGAAAATAGCATTCTCCACGTGCTGGTGTTCACCTCAGAGGAAAATGAGTATTTGGCTTGTTGGTAAGTCTGAGATAATTTGGCCTCAGCTTCGGGAAGCCAGATTCAGATGACCAGATCCCTTCTTCCTTTCCGGTATCTTTGTGTCTTGGAAATACCCGCTCGCTCAAATGATAAATGTTGAGTCAACTAAGTAACATTGTGAACTCCATTCACTTTAATACTGAGGCAGCCTTCATGGAAGGAACCGGCTTGAAACATCTGTGTGAACGTTTGCACTCACTTATCCATTGCAGTGAGGCCCCCGGGTTAGAAAAAAGAGCCGCAGCATGGCATCCAGCCGAGACTTGACGCCAGCTGGCATTGCATATCAGGAAAGATAGTTGTGTGCTCATGAGAGAGAGACAGGTTCTACAGTGGAGGAAATCACTTTCTTCGTACTAACTTTGCTTCTTTGCTGCTGGTGGCTTAGTCCTCGGAAGCTGACAATTTCAGCCTAACTATAAATAAAAAATATTTAATGACATGAAAACATGCTCACAATACACTACTGTTAAGTGAAAAAGAAGCAGGATTCAAAACTTGAATTTGAACTCGACTTAGCATATAAATATACATAGGTTAACCTCTGGTTGACAGGATACTAGTGATTTTTTATGTTTTCCTTTTTCTTGTTCTGTACTTCCCAAATTTCCTTTTTTTTAAAAATTAAATTTACTTAGGTAACATTATATAAATTTCATTTTGTGTGTGTATAAATTATCATTCATGCTATGTATTCTACTGCATGCTCACCACCCAAAGTCTGGTTTCCTTCTGTATCCCCCCTCTAACCCCCGCCCTTTACCCAATTCTCCCTCCCTCTACCCACATTCCTTTCTGGTAACCACCATTCTATTGTCTGTATCTCTGAGTTTGTTTTGTTAGTTTGCTAGTTACTTTTATGTTTCATATTCCACATGAGTAAAATCACTCGGTCTTTGTCCTTTTTCCTTCTGACTTATTTCACCTAACATAATATCCTCAAGATCTATTCATGTTGTCAAAAAGAATAAAATACCTAGTAATCAACCAAAAGAGGTAGAGGACCTATACACTAAAAATTATGACATTGAAAGAATTGCAAAATATACAAAAAAATGGAAAAATATTCCATGTTCATGTGTTAGAAAAATTTACATTGCTAAAATGTTCATATAACCTAAAGCAATCTACAGATTCAATGCAATCCCTATCAAAATCCTAATGGCATTTTTCATAGAAATTAAAAAAAAATCCTCAAATTTCTATTGCACCACAAAATAAATAAATAAATAAAAATTATTTTTTAAAAACTTAGTCAAAGCAATTCTGAGAAGAACAAAGCTGGCAGTATACCACTCCTTGACTTCAAACTACAAAAATGTAATAATCAAAACAGGATGGTATTGTCAGAAGAACAGACACACAGACCAATGGAACACAAGTGAGAGTCTACAATTAAACCCACACATATCTGGGCAACTCATTGACAACAAAGGAGCCAAAAACATACAATGAAGAAAGGAAAACCTCTTCCATAAAGGGTGCTGGGAAAACTGGGCAGCCACACGCAAAAGGGTGAAACTAGACTCTATCTGACACCAGGCACAAAAATTAACTCAAAATAGATTGAAGACTTGGTTGTAAAACCTGAAACAACAAAATGCATAGAAGAAAACAAAGGCACTAAGCTTCTGGACTTGGTCTCAGATGTGTTTTTGTCAATTTGACTCCAAGGGCAAGGGGAACAATAGCAAAAATACACCAATGGGACTACCTCCAACTGAAAACCAAGTTTCCTATAATAAGCACCTATTTTTTTTTTTAAGCTAGATGGAAAATTTTTCACTGATTTTTTTAACTGCATTGAGCAAGTTTACCTAAGTTTTCTCCAGAAACATATTATATGTCTAACTGCATTGAGCAAGTTTACCTAAGTTTTCTCCATAAACATATTATATGGCATTATGCAATAAAATATATTGCAACTCATCACTGCTTCAGTTGCAATATGTTTTACGTAATAACCAGTGATTTCATAGCAGTTGATTCTGAGGAGAATCACTGAACCGTAGCTGAACCTTGCAAAGTCAGCTTCCTCCTACAGGGTCACATTTAGATGATTCCAACCAGATGCAAATTCCGCCTCCATATGGACTCCAAAACAAGGGATTCCAGAGGTTTTTGCATTAAGCCTCCTGTCCTCTCTTAAATTTCCTTTGAGATGAAAATCATAGCTGGAGGAATATCTCCTAGTCTGTCTAGTAGCTTTGTCTTCTCATGGGAAAGGCAAAGGGGCACTCAGAAATAAAAGCAAGGTTTCCGGGAAACTTATTCAGTGTCTGAACTCAGAAAGAAAGAGGTAGTGGGAAATGCTTAATGCTTATTAGAGGAAAACATGTTTGTGCCAAGTGCAGTCAACGATTGCAAGACTTGGTTTCAAACTAAACTTGCTATGTTCTTGGTATTATTACATAAAGTATTGTGGCCCTCTGTATCTTTTGATCATTTAGGAGAAATTGGAGTATTTTTGTAAATTCTCCTTTATGAATGCTTGCTGTTTAAATGACATTGAAAATTATACATAAAATTTCAAGATTAGTCATAAACAAATACCTATTCTTTTTACCTTTTTAATCTCATAAACCTTTAAAAAGCAAAATTTCTATTCAAGCTTTTTTTCCAAATAAAATTTTTAAGTTTTCAAATTTTTATCAAAAACAAAGTGATTTTTATAATTTTGAAGAAACCTAGCTCTATGATGTTTAGTATTCAAAATATAAAATAATATTGTTTTTGCTCTTCATAATTCCTGTCTTTTAAATTAAAATAATGAGATTTTTTTAATGCTTTGGAAGTAAAATATTAAATTACTAAGTTTTCTCTTAACTTCAAACTTTTTTTGAAATCAATTTACAACTTAAAAAGTTCTTTTATGTATGTTACCATATTTGATCCTCACAAGATCACTATAAAATAGCAAAAAACAGTATTATCATTCTCAGAAATCTCTTTTAAAATGAGAAAACAGAAACTCAAAAAAGGCTAAGAAAGTTATATAAGGCCATGCAGCCAGTGAATGAGAGAGCTCTCTAGCTCAATTTATTTCTACAGCATTTTCCCTACCAGAAAACAAACTACTTTCCCCAAATGATTCCTTAAGACACAATAAGAGGTACACATTGAATGGAAGAAAGACATGTAAAAATTTGAGAAAAACTGTTACTTTAAAAGGTTCATTGATTTATTAATATAAAGAGTAAGATATAAAACTAAAGTATCTATACAATATAATTCTAATTTTATATGAAAAAAAATATTCACATATCTGAAAGACTAAAAATAATTATACCAAATAATAAAAATGATCATCTCTGAATGGTAAAATTAGAAATCATTTTTTCACTTACTTCTCTTTAATATTTTCACACTCTGAATTTTTTCAACCATGTAGGTATTAACTCTAAAATCGAAAAAGTAAACAAGTTATTTTTAATAAAGTACTATAAACATAACAGTTTTATTCTCTTCAGTGATTCTCTAATGCATTCTGTTTCGCTTCAGTTTTTTGGTTTGCTAGGAATTTTTTATTTTAAAAAAGGCAAATGTGGTTTCAATGTAAAAAAAAAAAAAAAAAAAAAAAAAAAAAAAGTAATGTGAAATCACAGCACTGTATTTTGAGGGTTTGGTTCTCTATTCTAGTCCAGGTAGCTATATGCAGCAGGTTTGAGACCTTAACCTGAAAAACCATCTCTATGGTTTTCTTTGTCTCTACAATAAGCCCCAATGTTTAACTGTTAACTTGGTTGACTACCTGCCCAATAATTATTTCTTGCTAAAAAGAACCTTTCTTCTGAAATGGGCACAGTGTCCTAAATGAGGGGATGAACCTTGATGTCCAGTCTAAGACAGTGAAAAAGAATCTTCTAGTTTCTGGCTTCCCAGCATCCCTTGCAGCTATGGGTACCCATGTGACCCATTTCTATTCAATGAAATGTTCAAGAATGTCTTTTGGGTGTTCCTAGGAAAGGTGTGCCTCACCAGTTAGATCAGAGAGACACGGTCATAAAGCACCTGCCTTCATTTCACGCTTTGGGTGTTATCATAGGTGATGCCCTGAGAGCATCGGCAGCCACCCTAGGACAAGAGGGAAAGCCATGAAAACCACAGGGATGAAGAGATAGAAGCCTCACATTGTTGACCCACTAACCACCTCTTAATTTTTATCATGTGAGATCATTAAATACCTGTATTATCTAAGGCACAGTTAGTTATTCAACTAATATTTTTTCTTTTTTTAATATATTTTATTGATGTTTTACAGAGAGGAAGGGAGAGGGAGAGAGAGTTAGAAACATCAATGAGAGAGAAACTGATCAGCTGCCTCTTGCACAGCCCCACTGGGGATGTGCCAGCAACCAAGGTACATGCCCTTGACCGGAATCGAACCTGGGACCCGTGAGTCCGCAGGCCGACGCTCTATCCACTGAGCCAAACTGGTTAGGGCTCAACTAATACTTGAAACTAAATTTCTTCCAACAGAGTAGTAAAAAATAACAAAAAAATCTGATGATGAAGGTATCAACATCTTACAAAATGTAATTTTAAAAAACTTAGCCAATACTCAACCTAAATAGCCAATAGTATAGAAGGTCATATAGAATTGGTAAAATATACAAATTGTATGTATAGCTCAATAAAGATGGAAATATAAAGAAATGGTTAGATAGATTATTTTACTAGTATATTACGCAGTTTTGTAAAAATATTATTTAGGCCCAGCCAGTATTGCTCAGTGGTTGATTGTTGACCTATGAACCATGTGGTCATGGTTTGATTCCTGGTCAGGGCACATACCTGGGTTGCGGGCACAATCCCCAGGAGGGGACATACAGGAGGCAGCCAATCAATGATCCCCCCTCATCATTGATGTTTCTATCTCTCTCCCTTCCTCTCTGAAATCAATAAAAATATATTTTTTAAAAAAATAGGAAGACCATGTGGCCAAATGAGGAGATGCTCATGATGCAGGATTATGTAAAAAAGAAAAAAGAATAAAAAGACTTGGGATTGTATATGCACTGTTGATTATAGCAATTTTTTCACAGACTATGAGGAAACAAATTCAAACCACTAACATAAGTTACCTTAGAGAGATAGTATTCACAGACTATTTTTACCCATTCTTCTCTTTTCTAAATATTGGGCCTCATGGGTTACAATTTTTGCATTAAAAATATAAAATAAAGTAGCATATAAAGAGACAATATAAATCCCTGGAAGATTTTATATCAAATATAAGAATATGTTTGGCTTACCTATTGCCAAAATCATACTCCTTCGCTTGACTTTCAAAACACTTGAACATCAACATGCCTACCCTGGTACCCACCACACATCCTGTTCCAGCCACAGTTAACAGTCTTGTGTCTCTGTGTGTGCTCATGCTTTTCCTTGTGTGCAAGGTAAACATTGCCGGTTGTGGCAGAGACTGCTGGTTATTCCCCAAAATCTCTCTCCTCGGTAATAGAAAATAATCTCCAACTGAGTACATTGCAGCCCATGTTAGAGGCCATATGTCCAGTCTTCCTTTTAGCTGATGTAGTCTTGTGACTTTGTTCTGGCTACCAAAGGTGTGGATAACTCCAGGAATGTTCTTAATAGGAAGAGATGCTCTTTTGTCTTTTCCTTCTTAGATGCTTATGTTTGAGCAGCCATCTTGGACCATGAAATAAAAGCCATAGGTAGCAGAGAGAAATAGGCCCCTATCTTGCATGCCCTGCCTATTGTTTTTGGTTTTCTGTCACACACAATCTAACCTAATCCTAACGGAGATATTAACACACAAGATGAATCAGTCACAAAAATGCTGGTAGAAGAGAGATGACAACAATCTATCTGAATTGCTAATCAGAAGAAATGAACAGAAAGTTAGAAGTCTGTGGCTGGCACGCGAATGAAAACAGAAGCTTGAAGAACAGAGAGGGGGTTTGCAATACAGTGAGAAGCCAGGGCCACCAATGATCATCTGGGAGACAGGTGGGGCAAAGATTTGGCCAAAGAAGTTTTAGAAATAAAGACGACTAATATCAACTATTAAGTCATCTATTGTACTCTGTTACAATATAATTACTAATGTTACCACCAAATTCTCGTTAAAAATCTAATATACACAATAGCCTGGAGTGAGGAGATTTTTTGGAAAAATCAAGGGAAAAGGGTCAGAGTAAAACAACAGTAAAAATGAAACACCAAAGGTTGTACATTCAGTGAAAGCTGGAAATCAGACCTTATAAATAAGTATCAGTTTCCCCAAATCCTTAGGGAAATGGATAGAAAGGCTGTATTTCTCACTCAATTTGGAATGATTTTTAGAGCCAAAATTGTGCATATATTAGCATGTTTAGTGCTGTATTTACATATATCTGCATATTTTTTTTTGTACCAGAAATAGAGTCATTCTAGACAGTTTTGCAATGTATTTATTTCTTTTGACCAATCAATATGCCATGGATATCTTTCCAAATAGATTAAACTCATCCTATCTAATAAAAGAGTAATATGCAAATTGACTATCACTCCAATACACAAGATGGCTGCCCCCATATGGTCAAAGATGGATGCCCCCATATGGACACAAGATGGCCACCAACAAGATGGCCAGCAGAGGAGGGCAGTTAGGAGGGACCAGGCTTGCAAGGGAAGGCAGTTGGGGGCGATCAAGCCTGCAGGGGAGGGCAGTTAGGGGTGACAAGCCAGTAATGAAAGGAAGTTGGGGGTGACCAGGCCTGCAAGGAAGGGCAGTTAGGGGTGGACCCAGGCCTGCAGGGGACAGCAGTTGAGGGGGACCAGGCCTGCAGGGGAGGGCTGTTAGGGGCAATCAAGCTTGCAGGGAGCATTTAGGTATCAATCAGGCTGGCAGGGGAGTGGTTAGGGGGTGATCAGGAAGGCAGGCAGGTGAGCAGTTGGGAGCCAGCAGTCCTGGATTGAGAGGGATGCCTGGCTGCCTGGGATCGGGCCTTAACGGGTAGCCGGACATCCCTCAAAGGGTCCCAGATTGGAGAGGGTGCAGGCTGGGCTGAGGGGCACACATCCCCATGCATAAATTTCATGCACCAGGCCTCTAGTCTATATATATATAAAAACCTAAGCAACCAGATTACAGAATGACCGAATGACCGTTTGGTCACTAAGATGTGCACTGACCACCAGGGGGCAGGCGCTCAACACAGGAGCTGCTCCCCTGGTAGTCAGTGTGCTTCCACAGTGGGAGTGCCACTCAGCTGACCAGGATGATCAGGGCCAGGATGAGCAGGAGCAGCTCTTCCCCAAATCTCTGCAGGCCACACCAAGGGACCCTCATTGGTGCACAAATCCATGCACCAGGCCTCTAGTCCTTTAATGTTATTTATAGCACTGTTATTTATAACATTAAAGGACTAGAGGCCTGGTGCATGGATTCTATCATACATAAGTACCATTATGGAACCAGTCCATAGTGATGGAAATTCACTCTTTTGCTATTGCTAATGGTGCTATATTGTACAAAACAATGTAACACTTGAATGCAATTGTGGATGAGCTATTACGTATTTCTGTGGACTACATTACAGGAAGAACATCGCGTCTGTGGGGTCAGAGTAGGAATATATTTATTATAGCAGATATTACCAAATGACTTCCCAGAGAAGCCCATCAAGGATGCATAAGAGTGTCTTTTGGCTTGTACTCCCAACATACTAAACATTATAAATCATTTTAGTTTTTGTCAGCTGAAAAGTGGTATCATGCTAATTAGTTATTAGTGAGATTCTACATCTTTTCACATATTTTTTTCTCTGAAATGCATATTTTTACCTGTGCTCATTTTTCTATTGAGTTATTATTTTCATATTTACTTTTAAAAATTATTCCTATATTAGGAGAAACCAAGATGGCAGGATAGGGTAGACACCCGAATGCAGCCTACCACAACAAATTTGAATTTAGAACTGGAAAACAGGGGAGGCATTGCCCTGAAGCACCGGACGGCTAGCTGAGAGGAGGCTCTGCCATCTGGGAAGGAGAGAGAAGACACACTGAACCTCAGGAACTGTGAAGGTGCGGAGAACTGTGCACGCGGAAAGGCGCTGGCTTACTCCCAGTGCTTGGAGAGGGCGGGCCCGGCTGAGTTTGCTACTGGCTTACTCAGTAGTGGAGAGGGCGGACAGCTAAAGCTCGGCTGGCTTTCTTGTTTGAGAGGAAAACAGAATCACCCTATTGCTCTGATAAATGGCCCCAGTCAGGGAGAGGCCAGACTGTCAGGCAGCAGGCAGAGATCTCTCGGAGGTGTGTGAAGCCAAAGGCCATTACTGAGGGACTTGGGAGGAGCCAAAGGGAAAACAAAGCTTGTCTGCACCGACCCGAGACTCCGCCCCATCCAAGCTGAGTACAGAAGCTCTCCCAGAAGCTGGCTTTCTCTAAGGAGGGACTGTCCAGAATCTAAAGCTTGTCTGCGCCTTTACCAAAGAGGTGCGTGCGCCTGCAACCAATATTCCAAAACTCACCAGGAACAGGACTTTTCTAAGGTGAGACTAACAGGGAACCAAAGATTGTCTGCGCCACCCTGAGACCCAGCCCAATCCAAGCAGAATACAGAAGACCTCCTAGCTGAGACATTGCTGATCCTCACAGCCAATTGGCTTGGAGATCAACGCTTCCCAGTGATACCAACAATAAGCAAGGCTTAACAAGACTGCACACACAGCCCACAAAGGGCTACACCAAGACTGTCCTCCGCAGGTAACTGGGAAGGCTGTGCTACTGGGCTCTACCAGAACACCTAGCACACAAAACTATTCCATCAAATCAGGGAAACAACTAAAATGCAGACAAGAGGAAGGACACAAAGGAAGGAGATGGAGGAAAATTAAAGATTGGACATTGAGTTCAAAACTACATTTATAAGGTACTCAACAATATCAAAAAAAAAAAAAAAAAGGCCGATAAAATAAATGAGACCTATGAGGATATGAAAAGGGAGCAACTAGAAATAATAAGGGATCAACTAGAAATGAAGAAAACATTGAAATAAAAAATATTACACAGAGTCCTAAAAACAGAATGGAAGATCGCAAGAATCAAGACAAAGATTTAGAACACAAAGAGCCAGAGGACGCTCCTCCACAGGAGCAAGAAGATAAGAGAATCCAGAAAGTTGAAGATAGTGTAGGAAACCTCTGGGACAATTTCAAACGAACCAACATCAGAATTATGGGGATCCCAGAAGAAGAGAGAGAGCAAGAACCCGAAAACATACTGGAAGAAATAGTGACAGAAAACTTCACCCACCTGGTGAAAGAATTAGACTTACAAGTCCAGGAAGCCCGCAGAACCCCAAACAAAAGGTATCCAAGGAGGACCACACCAAGACAAATCATAATTAAAATTCCAAGAGCAAAAGACAAAGAGAGAATATTAAAAGCAGAAGAGAAAACCAGGTAGTTACCTATAAAGGAGCACCCATACAACTGTCAGCTGATTTCTCAACAGAAATCAAGCAGGCCAGACGGGAATGGCAAGAAATATTCAAGGTGATGAATAGCAAGAACCTACAGCCAAAAATACTCTACCCAGCAAAGCTATCACTCAGAATCGAAGGCCAGATAAAGATCTTCACAAATAAAAAAAAGCTAAAAGAGTTCATCACCACCAAACCAGAATTATATGAATTGCTGAAGGGGGTTATTTAGGAAGAGGAAGAAGATAAAAATAAAAATTATGAACAACAAATACGTAACTATCAACAAGTGAATCTAAAAACCAAGGGAATTTAAAAAAAAAATCTGATGAACAATATTAACTGGTGAATATAATAGAATCAGAGGTATGGAAGGGGAGTGGACTGACGATTCTCAGGAAAAAGGGGAGTGGGGGTGCAGGAAGAGACTGAACAAAAACTGTTCACCTATGGATGAGGACAATGGGGGAAGGGGGAAGGACAGAGGGTGGGGTGGGAACCTGGGGGAGGGGAGCAATTAGGGGGGAGAAGAGGAACACATTTGTAATAATCTGAATAATAAAGATTTTTTTTAAAATAAAATAAAAATTGTTCCTATATTAAAGCTATCAATACTTTGTCTATATATATTTTACAAAAATATTTCTAGATCTGTCATTTGTCTTTGTTTATGGTGACTATTGCCATGCCCACATTTTAATTTTAGAGATTCCTTAGAAAGATTTTACCATTCAAACTGTAGATAGTATTTCCCTAAATTTTGTGATCTATCATTCTTTCAAAATTGCTAATAGTGAAGGGTGCAATCTTCTAGCACCAACCTGCCTGAGTTCAAATCTTGACTATGCTGTGTAACCTCAAGAAAGTTATATGTGCCTTGACTTTCTCAAATGAACTGTTAAATGGGGATAATAACAGCATTTACACCTCAGAGAACTATTGTGAGAATTAAATGAGTTGGTACATACCAGATGTTTGCAACCCTCCTTGCAACACAGAGTTTCAGTAAACATCAGTTACTATTATGACAGTTTTCCAAAGTGTTTTCATATATGATATGACCCATAAATGAACACTCCAGAAATGCATCTCATCCTTAAAAATGGTCTTAGCCTTTCTGCCACCAATAAAAATGAAACTTGCAACTGAAGACAGACAGAAAAACTGAAGACTGCAAATGAGAAGGGTAGGTTGCCACACAACAAATCAAATAGAAGTACCAGCTACAGCTGAAACTGGTTTGGCTCAGTGGATAGAGCGCCGGCCTGCAGACTGAAAGGTCCCAAGTTCAAGTCCAGTCAAGGGCATGTACCTTGGCTGTGGGCACATCCCCAGTAGGGGGTGTGCAAGAGGCAGCTGATTGATGTTTCTCTCATCAATGTTTCTAACTCTCTCTCTCTCCCTTCCTCTCTGTAAAAAAAAAAAAAAATCAATAAAATATAGTTTTGAAATGTACCAGCTACAAAAACTCAACAAGTTATAAGCAAACCAGAGCGCCTAAGTGAGGACAATGTGTTACAGCTGTCAGTCTTATGCCTATAGGGCTCTTAAGCAGCAGCAGCAGAAACCTGTCTTATCCCACCCAAGACAAGCATGCCATTCTGCTCAAAGGCAGCTCAGTCCCCACACATTTAGCCAATACATTTAGCAAGGCTCACTGGGCAACCTCGTGTTCAAACCTTCCAAAAACTCTGTTAGTCCTGGGCAACTTCGTGTCATTGTCCAGAGCTTGATCATTGTCCTTCTGAAGCACTGCAGCTGGAAGACCAAGACTGCGGACTGTTTTCACAAAGACCACGTGTGCCCGTGCTTTGTTAATAATCACTGGAATCTACCCGACAGGCACACGCAGCCCTGAGCTCTGCTAGATCTTCTCAGAGTTCTTTCATCTCCTTCCAGGTCTGTGGGTATGGTTTTGTGCCTAACGTCGAATGTGTTCTTCTTTCCTTTCCTTGGCGAGTCTTTCCAGTGTTCTATTACATTTATATATTTTGAAAAGCAGCTTTTGATTTTACTTCCCAATTCTTGTTACCTTTTTATTTTTTAATTCATTTCTCTTTTAAGCAAATGAAAAGTAATATTTTATTCAACAATGATCAATAAAAGTTAGATAGAAAAAAAATTAGTATGAATTAAGGTGACCAGATTTTTTTAACATTGGTAAAGTGGGACCGGGGGGGGGGGGGGGGGGAGAGGAGGGGGTGTTCTTTATTAAAAATTTGGTCTATATGGAGCAACAAAAATTTTCATAGAATGCAAAAATAGTATTGTAATATTTTTAAAACGCCGCGGGACGTGGGACAAATTGGGACTGTCCCACCAAAAGCAGGATGTCTGGTCACCTTAGTATAAATAATAAATTAATAAATAAACAATAACAACATGATACAACAACAAAGTCATGAAAACAACAAAGAGATGATATAACAACAATTTGGTAAAAACAATGACTGATATATTGATTAAACTTATTCTAATATCTCCTCCCTGTATACCACATTAAGAGTAAAAACACTTTCAGAGTGCTTGACCAACTTTCCTTGGGATGAAGTATTTACAACTTTAACCTCACACTCTCTTCGAACTCAAGAGAAAGCAACATCTAACTCCATTTCATTGGAGAAATTTAGGGATAGGCAAAACTGACATGTAACACCACACGTGTTACATTCCACCACAACTGTGTGCGATAATTGCATCCTCATTTCCTCCCTTTTTTGCAGGGAAGGCAGTTCACACCACTATTGGTAGTACTCGTCCATGTCTGTTCTTCAGACATCCCGTCCACACCGCCACCACATTCTTTCAGCATCAGAGACACGTTGTGGCAATCGTTGCTCTTCAGACATGGTTCATAGGTCAATGCTCAACCACTGAGGCACACTAGCAGGGCTATATTCTATTTAAAGATTGTAACATTCTGAAGAGAGGGAACTAAGATGTCAGTGTATGTAACCGCCTGTAAGCCCCGCCTCCCACAACCACATCAAAATCTCAACTAAAATATAGAACTACCACCATCCAGAACCACTGGAAGGCTGGCTGAATGGAATTCCTACAACTAGAGAAGTTAGGAAGCAAGCACACTGAGACTGGTGGGAGGTGCGGAGGCCCCGAACAGCACCCACATGTGCCGCTTTTGTAATCAGGAGGGAGATGGTCTCTGTGGGACCACCCAGAAGAGCAAGGGGTCCCAGCCCAGCCCATGGTTCCAGATCTGGGAAAAGAAGTCCCCACCTGTAGTCAGAACTATGGGCTGTAAAAACCAGTGCAGGTTGGACCTCAGTGACACGGATGCTGCTGGAGACCCACCTGTTCTTCCTAAAAGGCCAGCACCACAAGCTGAACTTACAAGGTCCTAAAATGATCTTAGAATCCCCCAAAAAAACTTCATGTATAAGAGCACACCAATCAGTCCTAGACTCTATACATCTCAAATTTTATATTGAGAAATAAACTTTTATCTTTGCATTGGAAAAAACTGTAATACTAGTTTCCCTGGGATAAAGGAAGAAGGCAGATATATAAATGACAGATTTTCAGAGACATATACTGTGGAACCACATCTTTTAATATATTTTATTGATTTTGTACAGAGAGGAAGGGAGATAGTTAGAAACATCGATGAGAGTCATCGATCAGCTGCCTCTTGCACACCCCCTACTGGGGATATGCCCACAACCAAGGTACATGCCCTTGACCGGAATCAAACCCAGGACCCTTCAGTCCTCAAGCCGACACTCTATCCATTGAGCCAAACCAGTTTCGGCTGGAGCCACATCTTTTAGTTGAGGATAATAGGATGTTATCTTATATAATCCTTATAGGACAGAATATGCAAATTGACATCACTCCAACACATAAGATGGCTCCCCCCATGTGGACACAAGATGGCCACCACAAGATGGCCAGCAGGGGAGGGCAGTTAGGGGTGACTGGGCCAACAGGGGAGGGCAGTTAGGGGCGACCGGGCCAGCAGGGGAAGGCAGTTGGGGGCAACAAGACCTGCAAGAGAGGGCGGTTGGAGGGACCAGGTCAGCAGGGGAGGGTAGTTAGGGGCGACCAGGCTGGCAAGGGAGGGCAGTTAGGAGTGGGCTGGCAGGGGAGGGCAGTTAAGGGCAATCGGGCCAGCAGGGGAGGACAGTTAAGGGCAATTGGGCCAGCAGGGGAGGGCAGTTAGGCATCGATCAGGCTGGCAGGGGAGTGGTTAGGGGATGATCAGGCTGGCAAGCAGAAGCGGTTAGGGACAATCAGGCAGGTAGGCAGGTGAGCGGTTGGCAGTCCTGGGTTGAGAGAGGAGTCCCAGATTGGAGAGGGTGCAGGCTGGGCTGAGGAACACTCCCCACCCCCGTGCAAGAACTTCATGCCCATGGCCTCTAGTCTCTAAATATAAATTCTTACTCTTATGATGGAAATGACTCAACATTAGGTTCAAGTCTTACCCTTGCCACTAACTAGCAAATCCATCTCTAAGCCTTTGTAAGACACCTATATTAAAAAAGTTTTTTTTGAGTCTTAAAATGTAATGTATGTGACAGTGTTCCACAACACAACAGTTGAGAGTTGATGAAAAAATTATTAGATACTGGGGGACAGATTTTCCATCTTGTCTCACATTATATCCCCAGTAACAAGTATTCAATAAACACTCAAAAAGAAATATTTTTAAGTTGCTAAATGAGTGAGTTATTCTATTTAGGAAGTTCAAAGGTCTTTAATATTAACTAAAGTTATTACTTGAATCCTTTTAAAAAAAAAAAGTAAATCTTGACATCTGTCAAAGGTATGAAGAGATAATATATTTATCTGGTTCAAAAGTGGATCCCTTATTGCTATATCAAAATAATTTAAACTGGAATAAAAGTTGTGGTATAGTAATAAAATTTTATGACACTTTTTCCTTGAGATTACACAGGTATGCATGCTGGCAGGGGGGAGATGGGTTGGCCAGAGTTGCTAAGAGGGGAGGAAGGAGTGGGAGACATCTGTAATAGTGTCAAGAATTTTTTAAAAATAAAGTAAAATTTTTAAAAATATATCTTTATTGATTTCAGAGCAGAAAGGAGAGGGAGATAGAAACATCTATGATACAGAAAATCATTGATTGGCTGCCTCCTGCATGCCCTCCACTGGGGATGGAGCCCAGAACTCTGGCATGTGCCCTTGACCTGAATTGAACCTGGAACCCTTCAGTCCACACTGAACCAAACCAGCGAAGGCCAAATGTTTCTTTAAATAAATACATGTTTTTAATATTTAAACTACTAACCTTACCATATCAAATAAAATATTTCCTCACACCAGACTATGTCTAAAAGTATTTTATTAAATTAAATATGTAATTTGCAAATGGCTTAAGAAATTTTTAAAGCAAAGTTACAAAACATTTTCAATAAAAAAGTAGAGTTAACAGCAAAATTACATTTTCTTTATAGAACAAATAAAAACATTTAATTTCTGATATACTGTCTGAAACTTTTATTACCATATATTCTCCAACAGATAGCTGCAATGATGTACTTTAATGAGAAGTTTCACGGTTAATTCAGTCATGAGTTAATAACATGTTCATTACTTGGACCATAAAAGTCAATTGCTCAACTTTATGGAAAATCATAAAATTTCTCATCATACAATGTGAAGTTCTAAAAGGCTCTTCGAGATGTACATGTAGTCTAGCCTTGTTTTTCTATTAAATTCCCTAAAGAAGCATTAAGTAACACTGTAAACTTGAATTACGTTTCAAAAATAAGCACCATTAACAAACATTCTACATAAACTTAACTTTTTTTTTTTTGGCCACACAAACATTTAAATTTGTTTCTTTTACATGTAATTAAAAATAAACACTATTTAACCATTGCAGGAAAAATTAACAAACTTCATCTCATTGCACAATGGAAAAGCACTTGGGAAAAGTACTTGGAAAAAAACAGCAAACATTATTTTTGTATCTTTTTTACACATTCTGTCATTTTCTTAAATTGAGAGCAGTTAAGACATTGTCAGAGCAATTTCCTGAGTTTCAAACTTTCCAATTTCCAGTTCAGACCAAACTTGTGTATCCTTTTTCTATGCATATAAAACACTTGAATTTTAAAAGAAACCGAACAAAAATAAAGGACTGGAAACAATACAAAAGAAATGTTTGGCTTTTCTTCTCAAAATGTGTTATAATACACAAGACATTTTAAAATATGCCAGGAATTCTACTATATAATATGTCCTATATTTAAAGGCCATAGAATTGCAAATAACATAAAAGAAAACACTAATAAATTGGAAACATAACTCAATCTGAAAATAACATAGGCATATATGAACAGCTAATAAATAAAAAATGTAAAATAACATGCTTCCATTTCTCAGGTGCAAGCAAGGAAGTGGATGGATTAAAATACTGTTAAGGGTCTCCTCAGTCCAGCTGCATGTTCCCTGTGGTTTCCACATTGTTCTCTTTTCCCCCTGGTAGATACTGGGACAAGAGACTACTGAAAGATATAACTGTTACTAAAACCTTCCAAACTACACAAGTGTTGCACTTTTAAAATATTAGTACTTCTGCAAAGAGCCAACCTAATGAATAATGTACTAGCACAAATATAACACCACATATAAACTTTGAAAATCCCTACACTATCTTTACTTTTGATACATAGGATTTTAAAATGGGCAAAACAAGGAACGATTATAAAAATTTTTTCATAATTATGCGTTGCTTAAACTATGCTAGACAGTGGGGTAGGCAGCAGTATAGCATTAAACAGCTTTACAAAAATACATTGATGCTTAAAATGTGACTATATATTTATGAATGACGATTAAGGAGAAATACCCTAGGTTTAGCAAAATAAAGTACAACATTAAAGTTGACAACATAAAACAAAACTTCTTTCATTTGGTTTTTGCCACGAAACACCTCACCTTTTGTCCTTTTTGACTGCTCCCACATTAATGATAATTATATTATTATTAAAATAAGTTTAGCTGAAGTGCTCAAAAGCAATTTTTAAACTGGGTGTGGAAATATAAAAACACAAAATATGCAGCTACACACTTGAATAACTCTAGGTTTTAGTATTGTTAATCACATTTCTTACATCATATTAATTTATACTTAAAAATACTTTATATCATTAACAATTGAAATGAACTGTTTTATTTTTAATGTATATAACTCTTCTAGACATTACTAAAAACATTTGCTAAACTGCTGGCATTTTTTCTTTTTTTAACAAGTTATTACAAACATAGAATATGAATAATACAACAATTATCAGTTACTAACCATTTCTAAATAATAAACATATTTTTATTTTTGTGGAAATAAATTCAACAACACAGCTCTTCTTTTAAAAGCATGCTGTCATGATATATAAAAGTGTGTTTTTGAGTTCTATTTTCATTAATATGTGTTATTTTAGGAAACCCTTCTGTAATCGAGTGTTCATTCAGTAACAGTTCAATCCTCTAATTCCTGATCCAAATGATTTTTTAAGCTTGTCAAAGAGCAACACAATTGTTAAAATTTATGTTGAAAAATATTCTCCATATCTAAAGTCAAATTTATTTAAACCACTGTCTCATATGGGAAATTAAACTTTACCACATTAAACTTGTATTGACATACTTTAACACACTAACAGGACTTTTTAGCTGACCAAAACACAGAAACCAGTGAAGGTTTTCTTCCAGGAAGTTGGCTCTTTTTAAAAAGTTAAAAACTTTTAAATTGTAGTGATTCTTTTTATACTTATATCAAAAATGTTTTCTATATTTGTTTTTAAGTTAACTGAATTTTGACCTTACTGCAGCCTAGAAAATACACACCTCAAATATAAAAGACGGCTCTTCAGAACTATCTTAAATACCACTTACACAGTTCTATACGACGGCAACATTTGGTAGATATCTCACCACTTCTCCTCTGAAAATTTCCTGCCTTTGGAAGGTATAAAACTGCAATAAAATCTCAGACCCCAACTTTCCTTCTGGAAATGCCCACACGCAGAAAAAAGAAACAGAAGGTTAAGAGATCAAAACCATATACAAATACAAAGCAGAAGAAAGCACAACAACATGTCTTCCTTCCAATAGGATATAGCAAAATAAAAAGATTTTTTAAAATTTTGTTCTGAAATAAAAAAGCATTCAAGTGTTTTTATTAGCTCTCCTTTCTTTCATTACTATTACTGTGTGTTTTTTTAACACTAGGCTTTGAGGCATGAACCAAGTCTCAAAGTACTTAAATGCCTCTCATAGATATTAGACCTTCACTAAACATCAAACAATTAATAGAAAGATAAATTCTCTTTTAGAAAGAATCTGTGCACTTTCAAACTTTAAAACTGGATCTAATAATTTTATCTAAGAAAATTATCTTTAATATTTTAACATATTTGGCATATAATTCAATAAAAAATTAAACTTCTCTTGAATTTTAAAAAACATCATCACATTTTGTTTTATAATTGGAATTATTTCTAATAAAACACATGTTGATAGTAAAATTGACTAAATTACTGCAAATAAAACTAATTTTAACCTACAAACCTTCACACTTCAAAGTCAAGGATGTTTATTTTACTTTAGCATGACCTTCAAGCACCCTGGTTTAATTTCAGAGAACCTGCAAAAATGAGAAAAGAGTAATTTTAAAGATAAAAATTTCTAACTAGGTAAGAAATGTATATTATAATCAATTCCAAAGGCCTATCCTATGTAATCAAAGCCTAATGTGCTAAGTGTCCAGTCGTCCAGTTGGCCATTCAGCCAATCAAAACATATATGCTAATAATGATGTGCTAAGGCAGTGTACATCAACTGCTGTTATGATGTACACTGACCACCAGGGGGAAGGCAGTTGACTGGTCGACCAGTCAATCATGCACTGGTGGGGTCCCGTGGCCTGGCCTACACCCTCTTGTAATCCGGGATCTCTCAGGGGACATCAGAGAGCCAATTTTGACCCAACGGCAGAACAACCAGTCACTATGGCATGCACTGACCAACAGGGGGCAGAAACTCAATGCAGGAGCTGCCTCTGGTGGTCAATGCACTTCCACAAGGGTGCACAGCTCAGCCAGAAGCCGGGCTCATGGCTAGCAAGCACAGCGGCAGTGGTGGAGACAGGGAGCAGGCCTAAGCCATCAGTGAGACATCCCTCAAAGGCTTCTGGACTGCAAGGGTGCAGACCAGCTGAGGGACACTCCCCTCCACACCCAGTTCATGCTTTTTGTGCATGGAGCTTCTAGCACCAAATATATTTACTATCAAAGTACCCTCAATAACCAGGATCAGTATCTATGCTTATGTTTCTTTTAATCTGTTGTCAAAATAAATACAATCCTAAGGCTTGGGTTTACTAACTTAATAGTTATAATAATTTAAGATTTATCAAAATTCTCAAGTCTGAATTTGACCTTCATGAAGAAGAGCATACTATATCAAGGATAAGATAATGTCTACATTTTATTATTTCTATGCTTTGTGTAACAATAAGAAATCTAATAGGTAAGTTTGATTCATCAGGTCATTAAATGGTTCTAACTCCCTCAGTGTGAAATTTAAAATTAAAAAAAAAACAAAAAACAAAACTTGTCTCTAAAACAGTTCATTAATCCCAATGTGATAATGTTCTGGTTTTATAAAAGTAACTATAATGTCATCTTTTTTTGCTCAAAACACTACCATTCTCTAAAATGTAACCAAACAACATTTATTACATGGCATAAAAAAATATGCTTTACTAACTGAAATTAGTAGTAGGGAGAGAAGGCTACTTAATGAGATATATCCTCAGGGAATCTATGATATCTATCAACAGATCTTTATTCTTAGACTTTTTTTTATTGTTGCTTTCTGTTGCAGAATGATAATCACTTAATAAAGAAGAACAGTTCATATCTGTCAGCTAAGATCATTAATACCATTTAACTTATAAAGATATATAAATTCACAGTGACTACAGTGTTTCTGCTAATACTTAAACACATCTAAATTATAGGAAAAACTTCTAATTCCTTCCAAAATACATCTACTTTCAAAAGGATAATTAAACAGCAATCTTAAACTATTATATGTGTAACTTAATTATCTTGGATAATACATTATCAAAGAAATACAAATATTATTACTTTCTTTTAGATTTTAAATTTATTTTTTTAAATATATTTCATTGATTTTTTTTTTTACAGAGAGGAAGGGAGAGAGAGTTAGAAACATCAATGAGAGAGAAACATCAATCAGCTGCCTCCTGCACGCCCCCTACTGGGGATGTGCCAGTAACCAGCGTACATGACCTTGACCGGAATCGAATCTGGGACCTTTCAGCCCGCAGGCCGACGCTCTATCCACTGAGCCAAACCAGTTTCAGCAAGATTTTAAATTTATAACAAAAGTAGTTTTGTCAGATGACTGATTACTTCAATAACAAATACATTTTTCTTTCTTTTCTGGTTTACTGAACATCATAAATCCAGCAGGGAATTATAATTTAAGCATGACTGTAGCTAAAACCAGATGGTCAAATTTAGTTAACTACTTTAACATACCTTTCTGGGCACACTCTTAAGTGTTTACTATCTATAGCACATGTGTCAAACACAAGGCCCGCGGGCCAAATCCGGCCGGCCAGGCCTTGCAATGTGGCCTGCACCGCGCTGTCATCACTGCACTCCGCTGTCAGTTTATGAGATTGTCAGTTTATGACTGTTCAGTAAACCATTCGGCCCGCGATTTAGGCTGGATTTTAGATTTTGGCCCCTTCTCTGATTGAGTTCGACACCCCTAATCTATAGCTATGGGTAATTGTCAATTATCAGTAACAGCAATTTATACTCACCTGAAGCTATGGCTTGTGAGGTATTTAATGACAGCTGGCTTGATACGAGCTACTCCTCCCTGACTGTGATTGCCTCTCCCCGTAATCACAGACAGATAGGGTTTGCCACCATTCTGCTTAAATTCTGTTACAAAAGGAATTGGAATAGTTCAAATAATTTAAATTACATTCTCAACAGAAAACAAATGTGAACTACTCAAAACACATGCGAAATTATTTTCAAGAGGATTTACAGATTCATTACTTTAAAAAACCCAGAAATTATATATATTTCTTTTTTCGTTTTTTTATTAAGGTATTATATGTGTACATATCTTACCAATTCCCCCCCCCCACTCCCATACATGCCCTCCCTCCCCAGAGTTTTGCGTCCATTGGTTATGCTTATATGCATGCATACTATAGTCTTTTGGTTGATCTCTTATCTCCCCCATATCTCCCTCTCCTCCCCACTGTAATTTGACAGTCTATTTGTTGCTTTACTGTCTCTGTGTCTATCTTTTTGTTCATCAGTTTAGAACTGATATTTTTAAATATAAGTTTTATCTACACTGTTGAAGTATGGAAGCCTTATAAGCCATCCATGTGCCTAAAAACTAAAGTGAAACTTTTTCCCCTGTGGCAAAGGAGATTTCCTTGTGCTATCAAAATATCTCTCTGAAATAACAATAATTACAATATGATACCTAAAAATTATTACACCCCTGGAATCAGACATTGCTTGAAGTGATTTACAATTACTAAGAATCTTCACAACAACCCCATTAGTTACGGTAAATGCTCTGAAGCCAGTCAGCTTTGGACTAACTGGCTGCTCTGCCATTAAGTGACTGAGTGTTATGACCTCAGACAAGTTACTTAGCCTATCTGTGCTTGTTTCCTCATCAGTAAAGAGGGATATAAAGCAAGTACTTTAAAAAGTATCCCCCTGAGCGGCCAGGCCCGGAGCAGCCGGGTCAGGTGTGGCCAGGCCCGGAGTAGCAGCTGCCAGGCTGGGAGCGGCCAGGCCCGGAGCAGCAGGGTCTGGTGCGGCCAGGCCCGAAGCAGCAGTTGCCAGGCTGGGAGCGGCCAGGCCTGGAGCAGCCGGGTCTGGTGCGGCCAGGCCCGGAGCAGCAGCTGCCAGGCTGGGAGCGGCCAGGCCTGGAGCAGCCGGGCCCAGAGCAGCCGGGCCCAGAGCAGCCGGGTCGGGTGCGGCCAGGCCCGGAGCAGCAGCAGCCATGTCCACAGCAACTAGGTAGGGAGCGGCAGTGACCAGACCCGGAGCAGCTGGTTGTGGAACGAACCAGAGCAACAGAGGCCAGGCCTGGAGCAGCTTGCTCCTCACCTGCCCCTGCCCCACAGCTGCCTCTCAGACATGGCTGGAAACTTTTGTAGGAACTTGAGGGTCTGCTCAATCAAGTGATGAAGGCTTAGATCTGGATGTGTTGAGTTAGTATAGAGCTGGGGTGTTGATCTGTGAGTGCCTTGGGTGGAGCCTGGATGAGGCTGGATGACCTATTTGGAAATGTCTTTTGTGTGAAATGTATCATTGGGCATGTGGAGGTATTATTGATATGAGAAAATGCTAAGTAACTGATTTACTATCTGAAAAGGGATTTACTATCGGGGAAAGGGAGGGAGGAAGAGACTGAACATAAACTGCACCTATGGATGAGGACAATGGGGGATGGGGAGAGGGCGGAGGGTGGGTGGGGGGGAACCTGGTGGAGGGGGGAAGAAATGAGGAACCTTTGTAATAATATGAACAATAAAGATTGATTAAAAAAATAAATAAAAAATAAAAAAAATAAAATAAGTATCCCCCTCAGAAATGGCTACAACAAACCCACTAAATATAACATAGACTGCAGTCTGTTAAAAGGTAATTATTAACTTAAGAATTTCTTCCAAATAGGTGATTTTTAAATATTGAGTGAACCTGCGATTCTTAGAAGACGCTGCTCCTACTCTGGCAATGACCTTGAGAAAATCAGATATGTAAATCCTGAAAGTCAAGAATAGCTACAATAAAATTCTAAAAGCCTGTTAATAAGAGTTGACTTATGGTAATGAATTTAATAAATACTTGTTCCTCAGTTATAAATAGCACAAGTTTTTACTTTTAGCATAAAATACATATACATACAATAAAAACATTCCTTATTCTGCTTGTCAAGTTGCCCTAAGATTATAAACATAACCAATGGACACCAGACATGGGGGGGGAGGGGGGCAGGTGAAGGCATATGCAGGAGGGTAGGGGAGGCTGTGGGGAGATCAAGGGAGGGAAAAAGGAGACATATTACTACTATTTGTAATGCTTTAAACAGTTGCCCTAAGACTTCAGCAGATCCACAGCAGATGGTTTTTCAAGTTCCATGTCTCCAGGGCAATATTTGGCCTGGAATTTTAAGAGGACATGTTTCTCTTGCAGTTTTAATTCCTTCTTTGCTTAAGATCTCCATTTCTACTTTAAGCTATATCTAATACTTCAAGCAATATTTTATACAAAATTCAACTGAGCTGCGTTCTGGCTATACAAGGGTATTTACTTTGTAAAAAGTTTATATACCATACAATTATTATTTGTGCCTTTTTACTTATGGGTGTGATATTACAAATAAAAGTTTGCTTTTAAGAGAACTTGAGTCTCATCCTGGCTGGTTTTCTCAGTGATTAGAGCTCTTGCCAGCAGACCAAAGGATCACAGGTTCAATTCCTGGTCAAGGACTCACACCTCAATTGCAGGATCAATCCTTGGCCTTCTTCAGGTCACATGAGGGAGGCAGTCAATCAGCATGTCTCTCTCATCTCTCTTCTCCCACCTCCTTTTTCCCTTCCACTTTGTCTAAAAATCAATGGAAAAATATCCTTGGGTGAAAGGATTTTAAAAAACAAAACTTGAATCTCTGAACTAATTCACTCTCACCACCCCTTCACTGCTTAACTAAGTATAATTCACCACTCCTTCACTACTTAACTATAATTCACTTTCACCATTCCTTCACTACTTAACTACCGTGTTTCCCCGAAAATAAGACATCCTCCGAAAATAAAACCTAGCCCATGGAAAGATAAGACATCCCCTGAAAATAAGACCTAGCACAACTTTGGGAGAAAAAATTAATATAAGACACTGTCTTATTTTCGGGGAAACAGGGTATAATTCATTCTCACCATTCCTTCACTACTTAACACTTGTTCACTCTCACCACTCCTTCACTGCTCTAAGTATAATTCACTTTCACCATTCCTTCACTACTTAACTAGCTATAATTCACTCACCACTCCTTTACTACTGCTCCTCTCATCAGTTAGGGTGGTCATTTATACCAATCCCCTCTTTCAGTAGTTTACTTACTGCTCTGAAAACATTGTTTATTTGAATCACATGCCTCAAATAAAGTGTTCGAAGATGTTTGTTGAATGAATTAATGTACTGGTATATGTTCACAAATTTCAGGTTATTCCTGCTGTTTACCACCTTTTAAAAAACTAACTCATTTTTAAGCATATGCTAAATTACTTATCACTTCAATTGTAAATATTTCAGTATTATTTCAAAAAATAACCTTAAAAAACATAACCAATATGTCACCAAAATCTTGCAAAATTAAAAATACTTCCTTAATATGATTCTAAAAATATCCCCAGTCACAGAAACTATTTTTACAGGGATTTGTTTGTATCAGGGTTAAAACAAGTCCATACATTGTATTTGGTTGATATATTTCTTAAGGAACTTTTAATCTAAAGGTCCTCTCTCTGCCCCCCTTACCCGACTGGCTTGGCTCAGTGGTTGAGTGTAAAGTTATGAACCAGAAGGTCATGGTTCACTCCCAGTCACGGCACATGCCCAGATTGTGTGCAAGAAGCAGCTGATCAATGATGTTCTGGGAATTTCATCATTGATGTTCCTATCTCTCTCCCTCGCCCTTCCTCTCTGAAATTAAAAAAAAAAAAAAAAAAAAAAAAAAAAGGTTCTCCCATTGTGTTTTTCTTTGAAATTTGCTGGAAAAATTGGATCATTTATCCTAGATTTCCAGTCTGGATTTTACTGACTATATCTCCATGGTGCCATTTAACACGTTTCTATGATCCCTGTAAATCCCTGTGAAGTAGTTGTGAGATCTAAAGGCTTTATTTGTTTCTGGTTTATTTGGGGACAAAAATACTTCATGGGTGGTGGTGGTGTATATTTCAATCATGAAGACAGAAGGGTCAGATATCTTTTTTTTTTTTTACTCTTAATTCTGACAATCATCTTTTATGACAAAGCAATTCAGGGCAGAGTCACAGATTTTTCCCTTGGACACGTTTCTATTCAACAATATCACCACCTGGTGGTAACTGCAGTAACTACAGGTCACCACAGGTGGCAGCAAAATGGGACTTGGCTTCCAGAAAGAGTCTGTATCTTGGGTCTGACCAAGTATCTATCAAGTATTTATACAAGTTATGTAACTCCTATTTTTCTTGTAATTTTTGTATTATTATAAAATTCACATAATATAAAAATTTCAATTTTAAATTGTACAAATCAGTGATTTTTAGTATATTCTAATGATGTGCAACCATCAACACCATTTAATTCCAGAATATTCCATCTTCTCAAAAAGAAATTGTAAAGCTGTTAGCAGTCATTCCCTATTCCGCCCTTTTCCTCCTTTCTAGCAATCACTAATGTACTTTCTGCTTCTGTGGATTTGCCTGTTCTGGGAATTTCATCTAAATGGAAATCATATAAATATGTGGCCTTTTATATCTAGCTTCTTTCATATAGCACAATGTCTATAAGGTTCATCCATTTTGTAGTATGTATCAGTTCTTGACTCCTTTTTATGGCTGAATAATATTCCTCTGAGTGAATATTACACATTTGTTTGCCCAATCATTAGTTGATGGACATTTCGGTTGTTTTCACATCAGTGTACAAATTTTTTTTTTCTTTTCCATTTTTTTTTTTTTTTTACAGAGAGGAAGGGAGAGCAATAGAGAGTTAGAAACATCGATGAGAGAGAAAGACATCGATCAGCTGCCTCCTGCACACCCCCTACTGGGGATGTGCCTGCAACTAAGGCACATCCCCTTGACGGGAATTGAACCCAAGACCCCCCAGTCCGCAGGCCAACGCTCTATCCATTGAGCCAAACCGATTTCAGCCCATATACAAATTTTTGTGTGACTGGATTGTTTTCAATTCTCTAAGAGCAGAACTGCTGGGACATATGGTAATTCTATGTTTAACCTTTGGAGGAATGCCAACCTTTCCATAGTGGTGCACCATTTAACATTCCCACCAGCAATATATGAGGTTTGCAATTCTCCACATTCTTACAAACACTTATTATAAACTTTAAAAATCTGTGTCCTCATCTACAAAATGAGGAATACCTACCCTTTATTCAGTCATTTATTCAAAAGTATTTTTGAATATTGAAAAGGCTCTATATACAAATGTTAGGTCAATAATAATCACTGTCTCAATTCTAGGCCAGAAAGGCATTTAATAATTTATGCAATAAGCTTTTTTACAAATATTGTAATACACAGGAATACTACGAGAGGTTATTAATGGGGAGCCTAACTTTGGCCAAGAAATGAAAGTGTAGATAAACATACAGAAAAGGAGAGGCAGGCAAGGAACAGATTATATAGGGTTTGGGGAAATTATGTAAAATGAAACATGGCAACCTGTACTTTCTTATCACAATCCTAACCCTTTGCACTCCTCTGTCCCCTCTCAGGGGACATCGGAATTCTAGCATATCACTCGGATGTCCCCTCTCAGGGGGGGACATTGCAGTTTATTAGTGATTACGGGGAATTGAGTTAATTCTACGCACGTTTCCAGGACTGCTGGCTCCCAACTGCTCTCCTGCCTGCCTGCCTGCCTGCCTTCCTGATTGCCCCTAATCACTTCTGCCTGCCAGCCTGATCACCCCCTAACCATTCCCATGCCAGCCTGATTGATGTCTAACTGCTCCCCTGCCAGCCTCTTTGCCCCCAACTTCCCTCCTGTGCCAGCCTGGTCATGCCCCCAACTTCCCTCCTGTGCCAGCCTGGTCACCCCTAACTGCCCTCCCCTGCAGGTTTGATCACCCCCAACTACCCTCCCTTGCAGGCCTGGTCCCTTTCAGATGCCCTTCCTTGCTTGCCCGATGGCCCACAACTGCCCTCCCCTGCAGGCCTGGTGCCTCCCAACTGCCTCTCCTGCTTGCCTGATCGCCCACAACTGCCTCCCTTACAAGCCTGGTCCCTCCCAACTGCCCTCTCCTGCTGACCATCTTGTGTCGACATGGGGGAAAGATCTTTGACCACATGGGGGCAGCCATCTTGTGTGTTGGAGTGATGGTCAATCTGCATATTACTCTTTTATTAGATAGGATTTGTCCATTATCATCTGCCCTAATAGAAGGCAAAATCTATAGAAACCGTCTATCATTTTCACTGCTTTATCCTTGATGCCTAGAATATAGATAATAATCAAATTTATTAAATGATTTATTCATCTTCTAGCCCAGTGGTTGGCAAATTCATTAGTCAATAGAGCCAAATATTCATAATCCAATGATTGAAATTTTTTATTTTTTTTTTATTTTTTTTTAATAGATTTTATTAATTTTTTTTTTGCCCCCCTCCCTCCCTCCCACACATCCCCTCCCTCCCCAGAGTTTTGTGTCCATTGGTTGTACTTATATGCATGTATAAAAGTCCTTCGGTTGATCTATTATCTCCCCCAGATCTTCCTCCCCTCCCTGCTGTAATTTGACAGTCTACTTGTTGATATACTGTCTCTATATCTATCTTTTGGTTCATCAGTTTATAATGCTCTTTATTATCCACAAATGAGTGAGGTCATGTGGTGTTTCTTTTTCATTGATTGGCTTATTTCACTCAGCATGATGTTCTCCAATTCCATCCAGGTTGCTGCAAATGATGAGAATTCCTTCTTTTTTATGGCAGCATAGTATTCCATTGTGTAGATGTACCATAGGTTTTGGATCCAATCATCTGCTGACGGACACTTAGGCTGTTTCCAAATTCTGGCTATTGTAGATTGTGCTGCTATAAACATAGGGGTGCATATATCCTTTCTGATTGGTGTTTCTAGTTTCTTGGGATATATTCCTAGGAGTGGGATTACTGGGTCAAATGGGAGTTCCATTTTCAGTTTTTTGAGGAAACTCCACACTGTTCTCCACAGTGGTTGCACCAGTCTGCATTCCCACCAGCAGTGCACGAGGGTTCCTTTTTCTCCGCAACCTCGCCAACACTTGTCGTTTGTTGATTTGTTGATGTTGGCCATTCTGACAGGTGTGAGATGGTACCGCATTTTTGTTTTGATTTGCATCTCTCGGACAATTAGTGACTTTGAGCATGTTTTCATGTGCCTTTTGGCCTTCCTTCTGTCTTCTTTTGAAAATGTTCTATTTAGGTCCATTGCCCATTTTTTAATTGGATTATTTATTTTCCTTTTATTTAGTTGTATAAGCTGTTTGTAGATGTTGGAGATTAAACCTTTATCAGTGGTATCATTTGCAAATATGTTCTCCCACACTGTGGGCATTCTTGTTGTTTTGTTGATGGTTTCTTTTGCTGTAAAAAAGCTTTTTATTTTGATGTAGTCCCATTTGTTTATTTTCTCTTTAGCTTCCATTGCCCTAGGGGTAGTATCAGTGAAGAAGTTCTTTTGGCATACGTCTGAGATTTTGCTGCCTGTGGATGCTTCTAGTATTTTTATGGTTTCCCGTCTGATGTTTAAGTCCTGTATCCATTTTGAGTTTATTTTTGTGAATGGTGTAAGTTGGTGATCTGGTTTCATTCTTTTGCATGTGTCTGTCCAATTTTCCCAACACCATTTATTGAAGAAACTGTCTTGACTCCATTGTATATTCGTGCCTCCTTTGTCAAATATTAATTGAGCATAGTGATTTGGGTTGATATCTGGGTTCTCGATTCGATTCCATTGATCTATATGTCGGTTCTTGTGCCAGTACCAAGCTGTTTTGAGAACAGTGGCTTTGTAATATAGTTTGAAGTCTAGTATTGAGATCCCTCCTACTTTACTCTTCTTTCTCAGGATTGCTGTGGCTATTCGGGGTCTTTTATTGTTCCAAATGAACTTTTGGAGAGTTCTTTCTAGATCGGTGAAATATGTCGTTGGTATTTTAATGGGGAGTGCACTGAACCTATAGATTGCTTTAGGAAGTATGGACATTTTGATGATGTTGATCCTACCGATCCATGAACACGGTATGTTCTTCCATCTCCTTACATCTTCCTCTATCTCTTTTTTCAGTGTCGTGTAGTTTTCCGCATATAGGTCCTTTACTTCCTTAGTTAAATTTATCCCTAGGTATCTTAATTTTTTTGGTGCGATGGTAAATGGAATTGCTTTTTTAGTCTCTGTTTCTGCAGGTTCTCTGTTGGTGTATAGAAAAGCCATGGATTTCTTGGCATTAATTTTGTATCCTGCTACATTGCCAAATTTATTTATTAAGTCAATTAGTTTTTTAATGAAGTCTTTTGGGTTTTCTATGTACAATATCATGTCATCTGCAAATAAGGATAACTTTACTTCTTCTTTTCCTATTTGGATGCCTTTTATTTCCTCCTCTTGTCTAATTGCAATGGCTAGTACTTCCAGTACTATGTCAAACAGGAGTGGTGAGAGTGGGCATCCCTGTCTTGTTCCTGTTCTTAGAGGGAATGGTTTTAGTTTTTGCCCATTGAGTATAATGTTGGCTGTGGGTTTATCATATATAGCTTTTATTATGTTGAGGTATGATCCTTGTACTCCCACCTTGTTAAGAGTTTTTATCAGAAAAGGGTGTTGGATTTTATCGAATGCTTTTTCTGCATCAATTGATATGACTATATGATTTTTATCTTTCAATTTGTTTATGTGATGTATAACATTTATTGATTTGCGGATATTGTACCATGCTTGCATTCCTGGAATAAATCCTACTTGGTCGTGGTGTATGATCTTTGTGATGTTCTTCTGGAGTCAATTTGCTAGAATTTTGTTGAGGATTTTGGCATCTATGTTCATGAGGGATATTGGCCTGTAATTCTCTTTCATAGAGTTGTCTTTATCTGGTTTTGGTATTAGGGTGATGCTGGCTTCATAGAAGGAATGAAGTGTTCCTTCCTCTTGGATTTTTTGGAATAGTCTGAGGAGGATAGTTTTTAGTTCTTCCTTGAATGTTTGGTAAAACTCTCCTGTGAAGCCATCTGGCCCTGGGCTTTTGTTTGCTGGAAGCTTTTTGATGACTGTTTCAATTTCTTCCCAAGTCACTGGTTTATTGAGGTTTTTAGATTCTTCCTGATTGAGTTTTGGAAGATTATATTTTTCTAGGAATATGTCCATTTCCTCCAGGTTGTTCAGTTTGTTGGAGTAGAGTTGTTCATAGTATTTTGTAACAATCCGTTGTATTTCGGTGGGGTCTGTTGTTATTTCACCTCTTTCATTTCTGATTTTGTTTATTTGGGTCCTCTCTCTTTGTTTCTTGGTTAGTCTGGCTAGAGGTCCATCTATCTTGTTTATCCTTTCAAAGAACCAGCTCTTGGTTTTGTTGATCTTATGTATTGTTTCTTTGGTCTCTATGTCATTTATCTGTGCTCTGATTTTTGTTATTTCCTTCCTTCTACTTACACTGGGCTTTTCTTGTTGCTCTTTTTCTAACTCTTTGAGTTGTAGAGTTAGATCATTTGTTACACTTTTTTCTAGTTTTTTGCAATAGGCTTGTAGGGATATGAACTTCCCTCTCAAAACTGCTTTTGCTGTGTCCCATAGATTTTGGATTGTTGTGTTTTCATTGTCATTTGTTTCCAGGATGTTTTTAATTTCTTCCTTGATTTCTCTGGTAACCCAGTCCTTGTTTAATAGCATACTTGATTGAAATCTTTTAAACTTAAACTTCTTCTAATGCCTTCTTCAAAATAAACTTGCCCAGGCCATGGTATTTTGTGGAAGAGCCACATTCAAGAGGCCAAAGAGCGGCATGTGGCTCACGAGACAGTTTGCTGACCACAGCTCTAGACAGAATATCTACATATGTAAAAAGGCAGTGTCCGTAATGACTGAAGGCTCAATCAAACACCAGAAGTCAGTTCTACAGTCAGTGCTGGGTTGCCCTGGCAATCCAGCACTGACTGCTGAGGGGGCTGCGGATCAGGCCAAGAGAGAGAGAAGTAGGGTCTGATCCATAGCCTCAGTGGCAGCTGTTGATCAGCCCTTGCCTCTCTCTTCCTCTCTAGACCTCTTTGGGGGCTGCTGATCAGCCCCGGCTCTCTCATCAGATCCAGAAACAGGCCCAGAAATGCTGACTGGCATAAAAACCGACCAATCAGAACCAAATGTTGGTGCTGTGGGGAGCCAATGGCTGCCCAGGAGGTGGAGCTTCTGATACTGACTAGCATAGAAATCAATCAATCAGAACCAAATCTGGGTACTATGGGGAGCCAATGGCTGCCTAGCTGGCGGAGCTTCTGATGCTGACTGGCATAGAAACCGACCAATCATAACCAAATTGGCTAGCAGCGGTGGGCAGCTGGGGGGCGAGATCAGGCCTGCAGGGGAGGACAGTTAGGGGATGAGATCAGGCCGGCAGGGGAGAGCATTTGGGGGCTATAAGGCAGGCAGGCAGAGGCAGTTAGGGGTGACTTGGTAGATGGGTGAGCAGTGAGGAGCCAGCGGTCCCAGACTACAAGAAGGTGCAGGCTGGGATGAGGGAAACCCCTCCCCCCGCGCAATGCATAAATTTCATGCACCAAGCCTCTAGTAAACACAGAATGGACACAAATTATAAAACACCATAAGCAGCCCTGGCCAGCTTGGCTCATTTCCTGTTCAAGGGCATTTTGATGTTTCTCTTTCCCTCCTCACCATAAACAATCACTAATATAACTGATTTAGCCAAGGATTATAAACAGATATTAAAATTAGGCAAAATATTTGTAGAATAGTGTACAAAGTCATGAAGTATCAATCTTTTATATCAGTCATTCAGTCATATTTATTCGAGTATTTATTTACCGGTGATATGTGTTGAATTGACATACCTGTATAAAGTATAGGGTAAAGCTTTCTAAAATATATATAAACCAATTAAGCAGAACAATGCAGCTATAAATGACAAAGCAGGGCTTTGGAGCCACAAAGTAAGAGCTAAGACTTCACAATAAAAAGGAAGATAAATAAAAAGCCAAGTTAAGAATTCAAAAATACTATTCTATTGATTAAAGGAGATGGCATCTATTGAAGTCTGAGGTAACTAAAACAGATGGAATTTTTTTAAGTGCTACCATCTGATTATGAAAAAGAAACAAGAATCTAAACCAACAACATACTTTAATGTATGTGAACTGCATGATGTTAAGTAGTAACATGAAAAAGATCCTCATCCAAAGCCCTGGGAAGAGGCAGAATTTAGAGAAGAGGCAGGTAGTGACCTGCAGAGACAAAGTGCAAGCAGAAAGGGAAAACCACCACCATCATGCAAACACTAAGAAATCCTGGCTTTTGTGAGAATTCTGTAAAAATTCTATCACCTCATTTACTTCTGTATTTTATTAAACACCTATTGAACAACTGACATGTAAGAAATACCTATTAGCTTTAATAAATGTCTATTGAACAAAGATGTATAATATTTCTGAAAGGTCCCACTTATAAGTCTCAGGATTCCCAGATTACACTGTGCCCTTCCTTTAACAAGCACATCAAAGAAATACAAATATAAGTGAAACAGGGAAGTCAAAAAGAAACTGTTAGCGGCCATGCCCATGACAATTCTTCCCCAAGAAGGTTCTCTTGAGGAAAGAGCCTATAAATGTGGCGCATATATCCTCCTGAATTTGTAATTTATACCAATATGAACAAAGACTTGTTTTGAATTGAAGATTTGTCATTTTCACAGTCCTACCTTCAATTTTCTGCTGTAAAACTGCCATCAGATGTTCTATAGCTTCATCCACATGCAGTCCGTGGAGGTCCAAAACATTCTGCGGCAGCAGGGAGGCGTTGACTTTCTCAAAGATCTCTACAGCAGCAAGGTGATTAGCTTCCTTCATCTTCTGCTCATGGAGGCTACCCTTTAATTATAAACGCAGCACCAGTAAACACTTGTAATACTTGTTACTTGGTAGGCAATGAGGAAACAAATAGTGGACCATATAAAAGGTAGAACAAAAAAGTAAACAGCTCACTAAAAATTGTTTTTAACGCAATGAGCTAATATGTAAGAATGCACCAAAATTTAGGTGTACTAACAAGATAGTTCTCAAACTAAATCATTTCTAACATATTTTCTGATCCCCAAATCATAGAAAACAAACTTAAACACCATCCATCTCAAGAAGGAATCCATTGGTTTATCCTTTGATAATCCCAAGTCTCATCCCTTTCAACACCTTGTAATTACCCCTGAAGCCATCTCTCAAGGTTTGCTATTAGGGCTCACAGGGTTATACCAGCTTGATGCATTTCTCTGCTCAATCACAAAAAAAGTAAGCCATATGGAACCACAAAAATAAAAGGTAAATCACAGCTGTCTGGCTCAGTGGATAGAGCACTGGCCTATGGACTGAAGGGTCCCAGGTGAGATTCTGGCCAAGGACACATGCCCAGGTTGCAGGTTCGATCCCCAATAGAGGGCGTGTAGGAGGCAGCCAATCAATGATTCTCTCTTATCATTGACTAGAGGCTCGGTATACAAAATCCATGCACTCGGGGGCTTAGTGGGGTAGGAGTCAGTCCCTCAGCCCCAGCCTACGCCCTTTTGCAATCCGAGAGCACTCAGAGGATGTCCAACTGCCACAGAGGTGGGCAAGGTTCCTGCCACCGCTGTTGGGCTTCTGGCTGAGCACACTGACCATCAGAGGGCAGCTTCTAGATTGAGCACCTGCCCCCTGGTGCTCAGTGCATGTCATAGCAGCTGGTCATTCTGCCGTTCGGTTGATTTGCATATTACCCTTTTATTACATAGGGTGTTTCTATCTCTCCCTCTCCATTCCCCTTTGAAATCAATAAAGAAATTGAAAAAAAGAAGAAAAAAAAAAGTAAATCAGGCAGATTTTTTGTAATGCTATGCCAAGTGAAATTTTACTTCTCTGAAAGATAGTAATGTAACTTTATTTTTCTGATTATAAAAGTGATACATTACTAAAAATTCAAACATGATTTAAAGCACAAGGCCCCTGTGATCCCTCCTTGAGATGGCCAATGTTAACATTCTGCTGTCATTGCTCCAGAAGACTTGTATCTGTTTAGAAGCGGTACTGAATGGGGGAATTAACCTAAAAGAAAATACTATCAGAATAAACTGCAGTTCGTGTAAGCTGTGAATGCAATAGCAACCACAGAAACTGAGTATTTCAAAGGAAATGAAAAGTCTCAGAACCATACATTTCTTACATATCAAGAAACCTTTATGTCACTTATATTATCTACATTCCCAGAATAGCTTAATCTCATCACAATACAAGTATTATCTACATCATAAGTGACAAAGAAAAAAAAACAATGACTAGTTTTCCTCTCTACCTGCTGGGCATAAAATGTGGCAACGTTTTTCTTCCCTATCCGATAAGCCTCTTTGGCCTTTCGGTAGCATTCCATCCTCTTCTGCTGGTGCAGGAAAGCCTCCGCCCTGTAGTCGTCATACTTAGGGTACTCAAAATCCTGGAAGGTTGATTCACTCAGTGTATCTTCAGTCTCCTTCGATTTCTTTGCCTATAAGATGCGTTATCCAATAAGTACAATACAAAGAAAGTTGAAAATATAGGGTTTACTTTCATAAAAATATATATGAAAACTAGGCTCTACTATTTTTCACCTTTCTTCTCACACAAAGAATTCTCCCCAGTGTCTAGTTAGTCATGTACTTATTGACTAAAGCAAAATTTTTCAAATTTTAATTTGTGAACCCATTCAAAGGGACCAGTCATTGAAAGTAGGAATAGCAGGTAACTCATACTTTTTGTAGTGGCATATTTCAATTCAACAAAATAATCTTTAAAAAATGAGCACAGGACCTGAAACAACCCTTGTCCATACAAACAGCCAACACTATATGAAAAGATGCTCAACTTCACTAGCTATTAGGAAAATTCAACTCAAAACTACAATGAGATATCACCTGTTAGATGACTATTATAAGTAACAAGTATTGCAGAGGTTTTAGAGAAAAAGGAATTTACAAGAGAATGAAAATGGGTACAACCACTATGGAAAACACTATGGATTCCCCCCCTCCCCCCCCCCCAAAAAAAAATGATTAAGAATATGACCCAGAAATCCCTCTTCTGGGTACCTACCATCTAAAATTTAAAAATATTTATTCATAAAAATATATGTATTCCTATGTTTACTGCAGTATTATTCACAGTAGCCAAGACATGGAAGCAACCAAAGTGTCTGTCCTGTGACAGATGACTAAAGAGATAGTACATAAAGATGAAATACTGCCAATTTGAGATAAGATGGTTGGATATCCTATATAATAAAAGGGTAATATGAAAATTGACCCTAATGGCAATATGACCAGAACGACTGCTGGATCAGTCACTATGAAGCGCATTGACCATCTCTTGGTCCCTTTCCCCGACCAGCAGGCTCCAATTGCCTGATGGCTAACTGCGGCGGGGGCAGGGCCAGCAAGTGGGCGGGAACAGCTGACCACTAAGTCCCTTCCCCTGGCCATCAGGCACTGATCACCTGATGGCAAACAGGGAACCAGGGGTGGGTGGCAGCAGGGGGACAGAGCCAGCTGTGGGCAGCTGGGGAGGATGGCCCTGATCACAGGCCACCTAGGGACCATACCTGTGCACAAATTTTGTGCACCGGGCCTCTAGTTGAGAATATCGTGCTAGGCAAAACAAATCAGATTTAAAAGAAAAAATCAAGAACCATATGATTTCACTCATATGGGATATAAAACTAAAAGCAACAAATGAACAAACAAAAACTCATATACAGACAATAGGGTGTAACAAATGTTCACTTTATTTTACTACTCCCCACCCTATACCAGAGGGAAAGGGTTGGGGCGTAGTAAAGGGTAAAGGGGGTCTCAAATATATAATGACAGGAGATTTGACTTTGGCTGATAAACCAACAATGGAATATATAGATGATGTATTATAGAATTGTAACTTGAAACCTACCTAATTTTAGTAACCAATTATCACCCCAATAAATTTTTTAAAACTAATAAAATAATTTAATTATATTCTTTTTAAAACAGAAGGGCATGTGGGGTGACCATGCCTAGTAGGTAGTAAAAATCATAAGTGGTTTTATAGGAACAATTTTTTAAAATATATTTTATTGATTTTCTACAGAGAGGAAGAGAGAAGGAACATCTATGAGAGAGAAACATCGATCAGCTGCCTCCTACACAACCCCTACTGGAGATGTGCCCGCAACCAAGATACATGCCCTTGACCAGAATCAAACTCGAGACCTTTCAGTCCGCAGGCCAACACTCTATCCACTGAGCCAAACCAGTTTCGGCTTTAGGAGCAATTTTTAATCAGCTGACCCCCAACTAGATGCTACGGTAGTGTTGACTTTCTGAGCTTTTGAAAAATGATCTTTCATGTAATTGCTATCCAGAATAGACCTTATATAATTTTTTAAAATATATTTTATTGATTTTTTACAGAGAGAAAGAGAGAGGGATAGAGAGTTAGAAACATCGACCAGCTGCCTCTTGCACACCCCCCACCAGGGACGTGCCGGCAACCACGGTACATGCCCTTGACCAGAATCGAACCTGGGACCTTTCAGTCCGCAGGCCAACGCTCTATCCACTGAGCCAAACCGGTCTCGGCAGAATAGACCTTATATTTAAAGAAGCAAAAGTAACTCTAAGTTAAAACACAAGGTAATGGAAATAATAATTATGCAAATTTGCCTTAATGCTTGCCACCAAATAGAAAATTCCAGTTTTTCTGAAGAAAATTCTTATACAGTACACATCCAGATGTCTCTAAAATAGCAAAGTCAATATTTAAAAACAGCACAATATTGTGACTTCTATATCCAATTTGACTTTCATTTATTTACCCACTCCCCAAAATATTAATTGCAAGCGGAAATCTGATGTTCCTTAGCTTAGCATGTAATTGGAGTGAGGTTTGGGGGAAGGGTTTAATCACTATAATTGAGTTGATTTTCTTAAAAGCTTAAAAGAATCACAAGTATCGGGTGACATACATTTTATGAACACTGAAAAGCAAAATCCCCCCCAAAAAAATATAAATTTCAATTTTTTTAAAAAACAAATCATGTTTTTCTGATATAATAATTGAAAAGAAATCAGTTTACTTATTAAATTTCCAAAAGCTAAAAACTGTCATTAAATTAGAAATACTATGAAGGATTATAATTATAATGTACCCTATAAGACGATCTTTAATAAATGCCAATTAAGGATTTTATGTAATAAAATTTAATATATATTATTATAAAGAATAATTTAATATATATTATTATAAAGAATAACTTTCTGTCTGTGAATGGAGTTCAGAAACCAAGAAAGGTTGAGAAAAAAACCTTTGATAGTTGGTTGTATAATTTTTCACTTATTACATTTTGCTTACTTGGCTAGAATACTAGAGGCTTGAGTTATAAAAAATAAATTTAAAAAGAGAGAGAAGAATAAAATAAAGGCATCATCATATTTCTAATTCATTACCAGGGTCAAAAATCTATAAATATGCAGTCAATTTATTTTTGTAACAAATGTTCAATTTATTTTACAAAAGAGCACAAGGCTCTCTCTGGCATAGAATATTCATAGGACCAACATCCTAATGTCACTCTTGCCAATACTTAATCACAAGCTGGTTACAGATTAATGTTTAAATATTTTATGAGGGTATGGCTGGCATCTCTGATAAAATCAAAAATTTTGCAGAAAGGAGGATAATAAAAACGCTTCACATGACTTTTCAAAGCCCGGAATGGCAAACACTATGAACACAAATATTTCATAGCATTAGTTGGTGTTCATACTAAAAAATGCAAATCACATTTGCTTCTCTGGGAAGAGACCCTTCATTTCTTTTTTTTTTTAAAGGAAAAAAACTGCTATAATGAGAAAGGCTTTTTCAAATAGCCACTCTCTTTTAAAATAAAACTAAGATTTATTTTTGTACCCATTTGATCGTACTGTGGTTTACTATAACTTCATTAGCAGGAGCCAAGTGAAATTGAAATATATGCTTCCTAGGAATTCACCTTATTAGTGTCACTTATTCTGTTGAAAACATGATATACTATAATACCAAAACCATTTCCTATGGTAACAAGCCCATATATTTTATTAAAGGCTAAAGGGGAAAGCAGTAGAATTAAAAAACACAGCTGTAAATTTTTAGTTTCTTGAAAACAGATAAACCAAAATATTACTGGCACCATGATACTTCGCTTTAGTATATGTGGTCCCTCAGGGTCCTGGGATATCAAAGACAGACTATTCTCACAAATGTAAGAAGGTTTTTATCAGTGTTGTGACACCTGACTACATTTTATAAGACTAAGAATAATCTCCCAAGTAACTTAAGTTTACATTTTAGCCAACATTTACACATAACACAAAATCTCCTTTTCTAATTCCAACATTTCCCAATCATCTCCAGCTTTGAGCAATACACCTTCCTCCCATCACCATAATGATCCATAGTGCCCTAATAGTCCCCAGTGCCTTGCTCTCTTGCCAGGAAAGGTTACCTTCATTCCCAGTTTGGCTAGAAGGCCTTATCATCATCTTATACACTCTTCCACCTTATAATACGCTGCACCTGTCTATCCATGATGAGCATAGGCACCAGGGGTATCACTTGGTTCTTGCCCATGTACAGCATTAACAAGATCACATGGGTATCAAAATTAGCTACATCCTATATATCAACTAAGTGATGATGAAATATTAAAAGAAAAAAATGGAACACATAAGTTATCCCTGAGTGGTCTTATCAATAAGTCAGAATAGTGGGATACTAAAGGTCTGTAAAAAAACAAAACAAACCCTAAATCTAATACGTACAAGATTAATATACAAAATCAATTCTATTTCCATGCACTTATACAATCCAAAAATAAAATTAAGAAAACAATCCCATTTATAATAGCATCAAAGAGAATAAAATAAAAAAAGAAATTAGAAAAAAACCAGCTTTTCATATTTGAAGGTAAAAAAACAGAAAATATTTTTAAATAAATTTAACAAAAGTTATGAAAACTTAATACTCAAAACTACAATATCCTGTTGAATGAATTAAGAAGGCCTAAATAAATGGAAAGATATTTCATGTTCAAAGATTGGAACACAATATTGTTAGGATGGCAATACACCTCAAAATACAGACTCAACACAATTCCCATAAAAATTCCAGCTAGCTTTTTTTAGAAACTGGCAAGCTGATCCTAAAATTCACATGGAAATGCAATAGACAAGAACAGCAAAAACAATCTTGAAAAAAGAATATAGTTGGAAACTTAACTTCCTAATTTTCAATATCAAGACAGTATGTCACTGACACAATGATATACAGATCAACAGAATCAAATTGAGGGTCTAGCAAAAAATAAACAAGAGTGATGAGAAGCCGAAACCGGTTTGGCTCAATGGATAGAGCGTCGGCTTGGGGACTGAAAGGTCCCGGGTTCGATTCCGGTCAAGGGCATGTACCTTGGTTGCGGGCATATCCCCAGTAGGGGGTGTGCAGGAGGCAGCTGATCGATGACTCTCTCTCGTTAATGTTTCTAACTCTCTCTCTCTCTCCTTTCCTCTCTGTACAAAATCAAAAAAATATATTAAATAATAAAAAAAAAAGTGATGAGAAAATTCATTGGGAAAAAACAGTCTTTGCAACAAGTGATGCTATGACAAATGGATATGAACATGCAAAAAATGAAAGTGGACCCCTACTTCACCCACGTACAAAATTTAACTCAAAATAGATCAAAGACCTAAAAGTAATGCACACTAAAACTATAAGACTCTTAAAAAAACATAGGTATAAATCTTCATAACACCAAAAGTACAAGCAACAAAAGAAGAGAGATTATGAATCATCAAAATTTAAAGAACACCATCAAAAAAGTGAAGACAACTCTCAGAATGGGAGAAAATTCTGCAAATTACTTGGCTGATAAGGAACTGGAATCTAATATGAAGAACTCCTTAAAAATTTTTTTCTAGTTGCCGAAACTGGTTTCGCTCAGTGGTAGAGTGTGGGTCTGCGGACTGAAGGGTCCCGGGTTGGATTCCGGTCCAGGGCATGTACATTGGTTGCGGGCACATCCCCAGTGGGAGGTGTGCAGGAGGCAGCTGATCGATGTTTCTCTCTCACCGATGTTTCTAGCTTTCTCTCTCCCTTCCTCTCTGTAAAATATCAGTAATATAGATAGATAGATAGATAGATAGATAGATAGATAGATAATTTCTAATGGACAAAGGATAAGAACAAGACATTTTTTCAAAGAAAATACACAAATGGCCAATAAGCACATGAAGAGATGTTCAACGTCACCAGTCATCAGGGAAATCAAAATCAAAATCACGAGAAATCACTTCTGTGTTAACCCTATCTTTTATTTCCTGAATTCTGATTATTTGGCATCTAGGGTTCTGCCGACCTTTGGAGAAACAGCCCCCTAACCCTCAACTCCCAACCCTGGGGTTAACAAATAACTCACCTGCTGGTACAACTTACATATGCAAACCAACCAATCTAGAGTCCACATTGCAACCACTCCCTTTTGGATTTTGGAGTCTTCACCCTCTGGACCACCACCAACATACCCTAGTCACCCAGGCCAAGTACCAGAAAACTAGGGATGGTTCCTATGCCCCAAAGCCTACAGAAATTATTCAAACTAGCCAATCCTATGCCTGTTTACCTTGCCTCGCCTGTTCCTTCTCACAGAAACTACAAAAAAGCCTCTTGTCCATATTTCCTTCTACACTCCCTCTGGCTCCTGGCCAACCTGCTGCTTCCCATATGGCCCTGGATGATGGGAAGCAGCATGTAATACATACTGTGCATGTAATAAACTTCTTCCTTCATGCCATCTCCATGTGTTAGTATCTTATCAGATACCCTTAAAACAACTTCACAGCCGGGACCGGTTTGGCGCAGTGGATAGAGCGTCGGCCTGCGGACTGAAAGGTCCCGGGTTCGATTCCGGGCAAGGGCATGTACCTTGGTTGCGGGCACATCCCCAGTTGGGGCTGTGCAAGCGGCAGCTGATCGATGATTCTCTCTCATCGATGTTTCTAACTCTCTATCCCTCTCTCTTCCTCTCTGTGAAAAATCAATAAAAATATATTAAAAAAACAAAACAAAAAAACAACAACTTCACACCCACTAGGATGGCTATAATCAAAAAGACTGACAATAATAAGTTATCAGAGAGAATTTGGAGAAATTGTAACCCTCATACACAGCCAGTGGGAATGAAAAATAGCCACTTTGGGGGCAAGTTTGGCAGTTTCTCAAATGGTTAAATATCTCTGCCCACATAGTTGCAGCCTAAGACCCATCTATATTACAATCCCACTGCTATTCAATTAAGCCTCCATACTCTATTGTATAGTCTACACAAAAAAAGTTACAGAAATTCAAATGCTAGTGGTACACAATGACAATGACATTGAAGGAAAAATCATAATCAGCTATAAATTCAATACTTTAAGTAAACAAACATTCTAAACCAAATATGGTATTGGTGGTTAAATTTCCAATCTAGTCAAAATGGTGATAAATAATCATTAAATTATCAATAAAACAATATTTTCAAATACATTTATCATTATAGTAAAAAATAAGCAATTCTATACCTTTTTCTCCTTAGACTTCTGTCCAGTATAAGAAGTGGCATTCTCATTTTGGTGAACAAACTCTTGTGCTACAACTGTTTTTACAGGGTCTCCTTCAAGAACACAGTTTAAAAATTGCACTGTGTGTTCTAATGAATAGCTATAGAGAGTTTAAGTACAAATATAATGTCAATAGATAAAAATAAACATTATGTGAAAACATTAACATAAGCAATCCTTTAAACATTTCAGAAGCAAATGCCCATCACGCAACTCAAAGACTCAAGAATGACAGAGGGAAACTACCAAGTATAGGTTCTCAAAAACTGGTTTAGAAAATGAATAATAGCCCGACCAGCATAGCTCAGTGGTTGAGCATCAACCTATGAACCAGGAAGTCATGGTTCATGGTTCGATTCCTGGTCAAGGTACATGCCCAGGTTGTTGGCTCAATTCCTAGTGGGAGCCATGCAGGAGGCAGCCAATCAATGATTCTCTCTCATTGTTGATGTGTCCATTTCTCCCTCTCTCTTTCTCTCTGAAATCAATAAAAATATATTTTTTAAATGAATACTAAAAGAATATTTTGATAATTCATTTTCTGATCTTTTATTCTAGTTATATTATATATAACAAATCTTTCATCTTATAACTTAATACTTCTTAAATCCCTTATTGGATTTACACATAGTTTCAGTATCCTTCAAATATCAAATACAGACAACAGATCTTTAAAGTGATATTTATTGTGTTGAATTTCACTTTTTACTTACACAATAGGGTTTTAGTCAAAGAAATCTAAGCAGTGATACAGAAAGGAAGAAGTGAAACACTATCCTACCTCTTACCCCCACATTATTCAGGCATGTTTTCCTGGTGGTATTTTATTATCTGTAGTAAGAAATTCTAGAAATTGACAAACATCTGAAATTCTCATGTTCTAATATCTGAAGAAACTCATTCCAAAGCAAATTATAACTGATTTTTATATTGTTCATTATTTCGGATTATTTATACCTCTGATTTTTCCAATGACCAGATAGTCAAGAACTAAAGCACGAAGAAATATTTTTGAAATGTGATAACTAGTTATCTAAAATAATGTGATTATTTTCCTATTCTTCAATTTATTAAAGACAACCCATGAAGGAGCATCATTTGGAACCACCAATTCCACTTTACATTTCTCTCATCTTGTTGTCTCAGACATGCTCAACACACAGGAGCTTTTAGGGCCTGGAAGCTACCAGCAATTATCTACATCCTAACTAGTCCTTAAAATCACCCAGCTTACCCACTCATGCGGCTGGAAGCCAGTGTCCACTAACTGATGCTGTTTGAAGGGTACAACCCTAGAATGTTACATCTCGGGAATATACTGCAGTAACTGAACCGACCCTTTTTATTGACTTCAGAGAAAGAGGAAGACAAGAAGAGAAACATCAATATGAGAAACATTGATTGGTTGCCTCCCATATCAGCTTCAACAAGGGATGGAACCCATAATCTGACTAGGAATCGAATCTGCAACCTAAGTGTATGCCCTGACCAGGAATCAAACCCACAACCTTCTGATGTATGGGAAACACTCCAGCCAACAGAGCCATCTGGCCAGAGCAAGAAAATATTTTTTATAAAAATGGGTGTAGAGCTGAAGCTGGTTTGGCTCAGTGGTAGAGTGTCGGTCTGCGGACTGAAAGGTCCCGGATTCGATTCCGGTCAAGGGCATGTACCTTGGTTGCGGGCACATCCCCGGTAGGGGGTGTGCAAGAGGCAGCTGGTCAATGTTACTCTCTCATCGACGTTTCTAGCTATCTCTCTCCCTTCCTCTCTGTAAAAAATTAATAAAATATATATTTTTAAAAATGGGTGTAGAACAGACTTCCTAAAAAAGACATAAAACTCAGAAATAAAAAAATATTTTCTGATAAAACATTAGAAATAAAATATGTATATGACCAAAGTGGCTATTGGGTTAATAAGTATTATAGCAGGAAAAACAATTATAATCTACGTTAACAGACAAAAATTACTATAAATAATATAGAAAGAGCTCTCGCAAATCTTGGAAAAAAATTACAGGCCCTGGCCAGGTAACTTAGTTGGTTAGAGTGTTGTTCAAATATGCTAAAGTTGCGGGTTCAATCTTTGGTCAGGGCAAATACGAGAATCAATGAAGGCATAAAGAAGTAAAACAACAAATCAATGTTTCTCTCTCTCAAATAAATAAATAAAAAATTTAAAAATAGAAAGAAATACAAACAAAAAAAAGAAAAACAGACAAGCCGAAACTGGTTTGGCTCAGTGGATAGAGCGTCGGCCTGCAGACTGAAGGGTCCCAGGTTCGATTCCGGTCAAGGGCATGTACCTTGGTTGCGGGCACATTCCCAGTAGGGGGTGTGCAAGAGGCAGCTGGTCGATGGTTCTCTCTCATCGATGTTTCTCTCTATCCTTCTCTCTTCCTCTCTGTAAAAAAATCAATAAAATAAATTTTTAAAAAAACAAGACAAAAAGAAAGCAAGCAAGTAGGATAGGAAATGAGTGAAATTACTCAACCTTACTAATAATCAGAAAAACAAATATTTAAACAACAGTATTTTTCCCATCCAAATGGCAAAAATTGTAAAGATTATTATTATCAAGGTGGGTTACACTATCAGTACATGTTTCAGGAAGAAACATGTTACTAATGCAGAAAGCCTGTAACAAAGAAAATTTAGCATTAACTGTAAAAATTTTAAATGCACACACTCTCAACCAGAAATTTCACTTTTAGGAACTAGCCTACAATAGCATTCACCAATGTACACAAAAATATATGTTGTTCAAGGATGCTCAGTATAGCAACATGGTTTCCAATTTTCTCATAGTCAAAAAGTCCATAATAGGAGCATGCATAAATTATAACAATTTAAGAAATCACTTTATGAATACTATGGAATATTCTGTAGACTTAAAAAAAAAAAAAGAGCAGATCACTAAGTTCAGACAAGAAAAATACATACAGAAAACTACTACAAAATAGCATATAAAGCCAACCTCTTCTTTGGTGAAGCACATATTTGTTTGTAGACACAAAAGCAAAGAGGTACTCAAGTACATATAATTGCTACATGTGAAAAAAATTGAGGAAGTATATAAACCAATTGCCGAAAACTGCTCACTTGCTACATTAGGTACATTACATTAAATGGTTTATAATATACCGATATTACATTCATTATCAGTAAAATATCAGATTAAAATGTATAATATATGCTTTCAATGACATCACAGTAGAAACTACAGATAATCCTTTTAGCACTTACTTGTGGTCTTTGAAAATGTCCACCAGAAAGTTTTGGTTAATGGCTGGAAATATCTTAAAGAGCTGCTTCTCCTTTAGTTTAGTGGCACAATCTTTTTCAAACATAAATGACTCCCTTTTCTAAAAACAAAAACAAAAACAAAAAAATACCTTAAAATGGATTTATAATACTAATTATGCGGATCCAAAAGCATAGTTCTTTCATTGCAAAAAGACTAATAATTTAAAAACAACCACAGACTTTCTTCACTGATTAAAGGCTAAAATTAGTAATGTAATTATTCTTGCACTATTTATATCCCTTTTTTTAAAATATATTTTATTGATTTTTTACATAGAGTAAGGGAGAGGGATAGAATTAGAAGCATTGACGAGAGAAACATCAATTATCTGCCTCCTGCACACCTCCTACTGGGAATGTGCTTGCAACCAAGGCACATGCCCTTGACCGGAATCGAACCTGGGACCTTTCAGTCTGCAGGCTGACGTTTATCCATTGAGCCAAACCGCTTAGGGCTATATCCCATTTTTACAAAGTATTTGAAACTGTTCATAAATATATATACACACAATCACACACATATATATGTGTGCTTGCATATATAAATATATACAAAAATGCTCTCACATATACACACTCAACACATTCAAACATATTATATAAAAGAGGATGAAAGTATCTTCTATATAAATAAATAGGATATAAATAAATCAGAGAGTAGAGAAAATAAAGGTAAGAATATAGATAAAGCTAGCAAGTAAAATCAGTTCATAAATGCATGCCACAAAATCCTGTACAATTGCGAATGGTAGGCCACAACTTCAGTTCTGAGCTTCTTCATGGCCAAAGCAAAGGGGGAAACAAAGATTCTCAGTGTCCATAAAATAAAAGCAAACCAGTTGCTCAGGAGAAGTTCAGCTTTTTCTGGTACTGAGACCTGAGAGAAATTTCTCCCATGGGTCCTCCTAAAAGGAACACTGTGTGATGCTGTCAACAATGTCCTCAAAAACATATTCATATTCTCAATGGGCAGAAACTGACAATGTACAAATAAATTGCAAATTCAGGTTGACAGGAAATCTTAAAATTCACAATTTTTCAAAGTTTCACAAGCATATCTATTTCTTCAAAATAACTATGAAAATTGTTACTAATTGTTGCTTTTTCACCGGCCATATTTAGACCTGTTCAAATTGCTAAACCAAAAGAATTTTTATAAATTGTGCTACTTTAATCCTAACCTAGGATTACAGTAGACATTCTTAAAGTGATTTCTAACTTTAGGACAATTTGCTGACATTATGATATAACTAAATATTTTTGTTTGCTGTAAAGATCCTAATGTCTGAAAAACATGCTCCTATCAAATTTCAAAGGTGATTCTGAAAATTCTCAAACATTAAAATTATGTAAATCTAGAACAATACTAGAATTGGATTTTGAAACCTAGTCATACTTAGGCCTTTTATAACAGCAAATAATAATAAAAGAGGAACCACATGAGGTGACCATCTGACCAGTAAAAGAACAGATTGGTAAAGCTGACGGCATCATATATCCCAGAGTTGCTCGGAAGAAGTACTTCTCCTGAGAAAGAGACACCTCAAGAATTAAAAGTATTTCATGTTTTATTTAAAATACGCATTATAGCCGAAACCGGTTTGGCTCAGTGGTAGAACGTCGGTCTGCGGACTGAAGGGTCCCGGGTTCGATTCCGGTCAAGGGCATGTATATTGGTTGCGGGCACATCCCCGGTAGGGGGTGTGCAAGAGGCAGCTGGTCGATGTTTCTCTCTCATCGACGTTTCTAGCTCTCTATCCCTCTCTCCTCCTCTCTGTAAAAAATCAATAAAAATATATATATAAAAAAGAAAAAAAAACTTCCTAAATGTGGTCTAGAAATTACTCTGGGAGGAAATAAAAGCAAATGCCCTTCAAATATATAGAAAGCTATAATTAAAAGTCAATGTATTAGACCTCAAAACTAAAAGTAAATAATTTGTAAAAAAAAATAAAAATTAAAAATAAAATAAAATACGCATTATAATCTGAACTTATAGTTTATGGGCCTGGTAGATTGACAATAAAATATTCAGCGATCATATTTATTAGCAATATACCAGACCATAGAGTTTCAAAATTTCAAATTCAAAGAAATTAAAATTTGTACTATTAATCATCTTACAATTAATTATTCTATCCATACATTACATCTTAAGTTTATTTTATAGTCTTTGCTTTAAAAAAAAAAAGTATATTTCTCCTTTGGGGACAAAAAAATGAGGAGAAAGCATCACAAAATTCTCTTATTGGATGTTTTACTTTGGGAACAAAGCATATAGTTTCTATTACACGACCCAGACAAGACAAGCAAAAAATACTGATAGGAAAAACAGTGCATTAAGTTGGAAAGTCAAAGATGTTCAATTGGTCACTATTATTTTGAGAGATTAAGAGGCAGGTTAAAACAGTGAAAACAAGTTTTAGCAGTGGAAAATTATATTTCAACAAAAAATATAACACCATTTGGGCTTAAGTTCTAAGCTTCCCTATTTTTTAAAAAGTCTATCTAATTTATTACATAAATAAGCTAGGATATATGAAAAAAACACTAAATTATAAGATCCTACTAAAGAGACTGTTTCTTGGATTATATAAACATTCGAAGATGGAAATGCTAGCACATTTCCAATTTAATTAACAACATAATTAGAGAAAGTAAATATAAAGGTAAAGGAACCCCATCATTCTTCTTATGCCCCAATTCTATGTATTTCAACCAAATATAAAGGTGTTCCTTTGAACAGTAAAATGAATAAGAGAGAAAAGTGTTAAGTTCACCAGGTAGGAGTTATTTTTTTCCTTGAAAACAGGACTAAATGGCTTTTAGGGTTTTTCCTCTTCTGATTTAGAAATTCTCTAATACTAATTTTCAGAATTCCAGAAAAGGCTAAGAACAATAAAAGAAAACAAAATTCACTTCTAGTTTCATATAATTAGACACACCGAATAAGAAACAAAAACAAAGTTCAAGATGAAATGAAGTTTCTGTTTGAGTTTGTTTAATTGAAAAGTTAGATAAGGATACTTAAATTTTTAATTCAAATTGTTAAATTTCTAAAACATTCTGTAAAAAATTTTGTTCCAAAGGTATACTTCTTTAAAAGCCAGACAGACATTTCTTATTACTAATATATGAATGAAATTATCTTTAAACTAGAGGACCAGTATACAGGAGGGGCTTGGCCTGTGGGGAACTGGCCAAAACTAGCTCTCCAACATTTGCCAAGGGGTCCCAGATTGCAAGAGGGTGATTCTCGGGTGACACACCCAGAATCAGGCTCCCTCATCTCTGGTACAAGAAACACGGCTGCCAAGTCACAGCAGCTCAGCAGCTCTTGAGTTGAGTATCTGCCCCCTGATGGTCAGTGCGCAACATAGCTACCAGTCAGATGGTCGAAAAGGATTTTTTTATATATATATATATATATATATATATATATATATATATATATATATACACACACACACACACATACATATATATGTATATATACATATATATATATATAATCTCGTTCATGTTTCTAGAATTTAAAAATTGCATAAATATTTAAAAGCCAAGAAATATGAGCTCAAGCACCTGAAAAATTAAATCTAAAGCAACATAATTTAACACAGATTAATTTATTGATGTAGAATATCAATTAATTTCCCAGAAGTAAAAAACTCCTGCTTTCAACTATATTTAAAACATTTTTCACTCACACCCGTCAGCATGGCCAATATCAATAAATCAATAAACGACAAGTGTTGGCTAGGTTGCAGAAAAAAAGGAACCCTCGTGCACTGCTGGTGGAAATGCAGACTGGTGCAACCACTGTGGAGAACAGTGTGGAGTTTCCTCAAAAAACTGAAAATGGAACTACCATTTGACCCAGTAATCCTACTCCTAGGAATATATCCCAAGAAACTAGAAACACCAATCAGAAAGGATATATGCACCCCTTCATAGCAGCACAATTTACAATAGCTAGGATTTGGAAACAGCCTACGTGCCCGTCAGCAGATGATTGGATAAAAAAAACTATGGTATATCTATACAATGGAATACTATGCTGCCATAAAAAAGGAATTCTTATCATTTGCAGCAACCTGGATGGAATTGGAGAACATCATGCTGAGTGAAATAAGCCAGTCAATGAAAGAGAAACACCACATGACCTCACTCATTTATGGATAATAAAGATCATTATAAACTGATGAACCAAAAGATAGAGACAGTAAAGCAACAAACAGACTTATCAAATTACAGCAGGGAGGGTAGGGAGATATGGGGGAGATAAGAGATCAACCAAAGGATTTGTATACATGCATATAAATACAACCAATGAACACAAAACTCTGGGGAGGGAGGGTATATTTGGAAGGGGGGGCAATGGTAAGATATGTACACAGATAATAATTTAATTTAAAAAAATAAAATAAAACATTTTTCAATTTAAACATTAAGGGCGATCAAGTTAAATACAAATTCCAGACTAGGAAATATATAATCAAATGAAAATCACAAAGTAAACATACATGATCAACAGAGTCAGAGACAAAAGCTTAATATTTATACTAACTCATACCAAATCCTGCTTTTCCTGTAAGGCAATTTCTTCTGACATTATTTCTCTGAGTGATACTTTTTTAGTTTGAGTATTCCAATGATCCAATAAGGGTAGCATTTCAGATGCTGCTAAAGTCTTCGGTAATTTTTTGCCTGTTCTTTGAGATGACTTTTGTTCAGTATTATCAAGACCAATATGCCCAACCAGGGAAGGATCTACAAAAGCAGTATAAATATTGTCAGACCCTCAACAGAAAACATACAAATTAAACATTATACTCTGTTACATTTACCTCAGAGAGACCCAGGGGAAACTTTTTTTTACTTTTAGCTTTTAAATATAAAGCAATTCTCAAGTTTCAAAATACGTCTTCATATAGTTATAAAGCAAGCAAGCAAGAAATGACATGTGTACACAAAGGAATACTATTTCAAATGCGCCATGACTAGGTATCACTAAAAATCAACTCAGCGCTTCCCACTCTTTTCCATACCATATCGACACACAGAAAACAGTGACATATACAACAGTAAACACAGGAAGTTGCAGCCAACTCAAATGATCACCGAGAGCAGCTCTGGTCAGTTCTGTCCAGTCACTCCAAGGACTGAAACATCAATATTTGGGCAAATCTGTAACCAATCCCCTGGAGGCATCCAATAAATATTGAGCAAATGATATTCAACATTCAACAAAAGAAAGGAAATGAACACCCTAAGAAGTTCACAAAAATGTGTAACTATTCTAAGGGATAGCAACACGTTCTGATACCTTCTTTTGCTTTCTTGGAAAGTGAAAAAAAAAGTCAATACTATCATTCATACAACTCTGGATATCCTTTCGGCACCTCGAGTTCTCAAACAGCTTTAGCTCTTGAAGCTACAATACAAGCACATCCTAAGAATCTTTAACTTGCAGTCCCAGTGTGGAGTAAACAAAACAAGTATATGAGGAACTCATACACAAAAGGAAGACCCTTATTATCAGGTCTGCCAACCTGCACTAATCACTGAGGACAATGCTATCAAAGAGAAGTCTAGAATCAAATATTTTCAATTTGGCAGATGTACCTAAAAGAGCAGGCTGACTTTTGTGCTCAAGTAATACCCTGTTTCCCCGAAAATAAGACAGTATCTTATATTAATTTTTTCTCCCAAAGTTGCGCTAGGTCTTATTTTCAGGGGATGTCTTATCTTTCCATGCGTTAGGTCTTATTTTCGGAGGATGTCTTATTTTCGGGGAAACACGGTAGTAACATCAAAAAAATTTTTAAATAGGCAACTAATATTTCAACGATGCTCTCAAACACATGAACACTTTTATTGCTCTCAGACCAGAACAGTTTTCTTTCATTCAGAGCAAATCTTAATGGGAAACACCTTGACTACATATATTAGAGAAAAATCTTACATGTTTCACAGCACTCATGAATACAATTTAGCACTCATAGCTGAATCGTATTACAGGGTGTGTGTTTTCTTCATAATGAAAATAAGACAATTTTTAAAGAACTTTTATTTGCAAATCCAAATTCTTGGGTAATTTATGAAAGTATGCTTAAAATGAGTTACAATTCATACACACATACACACACCAAGTTCAATGTCAAGACAAGATCATTAGAAGTAAAAGATAAGTGCTTTTACCTCCCATTAATTTGCCACAGGAAACCTCTTCTTGTCTTTGTCGCTCCTAAACACAAATACAGAACAAGGGATTGGCAAAGAAAGGTGCATTAGAAAAAAAGATTATATCATTTTTCTCTAGAAATAATCTCTCCTTATAAAATTGTTAATTGTTCTTGCTAAAATCCAAATCCTATATAATAAAAGGGTAATATGCCAATTGACCCTAACAACAGAACGACCGGGAACAACGGGTGGCTATGACACATACTGACCACCAGGAAGCAGAGGCTTAATGCAGGAGCTGCCCCCTGGTGGTCAGTGCACTTCCATAGGGGTGCTGCTCAGCCAGAAGCCGGCTCATGGCAGGCCAGTGGAGCAGCAATGGTGGGAGCCTCTCCCGCCTCATGGCAACACTAAGGATGTCCAACTAACAGCTTAGACCCACTTCCCACAGGGAGCAGGCCTAAGCCACAGTCGGACATCCCCCGAGGGCTCCCAGGGTGCCAGAGGGATGTCTGACTGCCAGCTTAGGCCCGATTCCCCCAGAGAGCGAACCTAAGCCGGCAGTAGACATCCCCCAAGGGGTCCTGGACGGCAAGAGGGTGCAGGGTGGGCTAAGGGACCCCCCAAGTGCAAAAATTTTCATTCACCGGGCCTCTAGTATACAATCAAATTAGGTAAATAAAATTATAAAGTATGACTACATCTATATATTTTTTTCCACTTATAGAGCTCTTATGCTGTATTTAATCAGTCAGTACTGCAAGTCTTTAATTTAGGAAGTAAAAAGTATGACTTTTTCCATTAAAAAGAAAAAAATCAACATATTGAGCTTCATCATTAATTACATAATATAGTTAGTCTAGAAATAATCTAAATTACTTGGGGTGGGAGGAATGAATAATCTTTTAAATTATAAAAATGTATTCTCTCTTAAAGTCGAAGTTCAACATAACTCTTCCATATAACAAAGTTTATTGAAAAGCAAAGGTGACAAAATGAATACAAAAGGAGCGCTCTATAAAAATAAGACTACAGCCCTAGCCGGTTTGGCTCAGTGGGTAGAGCATTAGTCTACAGACTGAAGGGTCCCAGGTTTGATTCCGGTCAAGGACACATGCCTGGGTTACAGTAGGCTTGATCCCCATGCAGCAGGCAGACAATCAATGATTCCCTCTCATCACTGATGTTTCTCTCTCTCTCTGACATCAATAAAAATATATTTTAAAAAATAAAAATAAAGTAAGCCTACAACTCTGGTCAGGTGGTTCAGTTGGTTGGTGTTTCATCCCATACATCAAAAGGTTGCAGGCTCAAATCCTGGTCAGGGCAGATAACTAGGTTGCAGGTTTGATCCCAGCTTGGGGTGAATAAGAGGTAAGGTGGAGGGGAAAGATAATGGATCAATGTTTCACTCTCATATGACTATTTCTCTCACTCTCCCAACCTCTCTAGAATCTACTAGAGGATTAAAAAAAAGAAGAAGAAGCCTACCAACCATTACAGATTCTTTCCATTTCTCATGAATCACTTTAGCCAGATTCAGATCTATGTGAACCACACAATCCTCAACTGTTAGAGACCCTTGTAAAGAAAAAAAAGAAAATTATAATCATTACTCATGTATTTGCAGAACACATACTCAATCACTTTATATATCATAATACTAACTTGTGTCATTAATTATTAACCTATGTTTCTAGTTCTCTTGGAATATTTTTATTTAATGTCATTTTTTTTCACATTTCTTGGCTGCTGCAATTACATAATACTTCATATATTTAAGTTATTCGTGTCCATTAGTCTAAAATTTATTTAATCATTTCCATTAGTTGAGACTTTTCAATAAGTGTGTTCTAAGAAATTAATCTTGCCTTATATGTATCTAGAGTACCACCTAAGGATTAATAAAGGTTCATTTCTGTAAATAGGTATGCAGTAAGTATCAGAGAAAACTTGCAAATATATGCATGGGATAAATACTATTTCTTCAAATTACATTTTTTAAAATCCTCTACAAATACAGTATCAAAAAGAAGGTAGACTGCCCTGGCCGGTGTGGCTCAGTTGGTTGAGCGCTGTCCTGTGCATCAAAGGGTAGCAGGTTCGATTCCTGGTCAAGGCACATACCCAGGTTGTGGTTCAATCTCCAGTCAGGGCACATACAGGAGGCAACCTAGCAATATTTCTCTCACATCAATGTCTGTCTGCTATCTGTCTGTCTGTCTGTCTGCCTCTCTCTCTCTTCCTCTCACAATAAAAGAAAATAAGGTAGACAACATAAATTACTTTTATATTTCAATTAACATATGAAATAATTTTTAAATTGAAATAAAGCTCTCTATATTCTATTCATATAAAGAGTCATAAGCTAATTTACTTTTTCTTTACCTGAATCAATACCAACAGGGCCGAATAATTCATTAAGCTGAAAAGCCAGTTCAGGGGGTAATGCCAGTTCCAGACAGTCTATGGTAAGAGATTTGGTCATCGCTGCTGTGGGATTCAACATCTCCGTCTTATCTTCCTCACTAACTCCAGCTGGCAAAGTACTCCCTGTCATTAGAATTCTTTCCATTTCCTGTTCATCTTCATTCATAAATTCTTCTGTGTTTAGAAATTTTATATAGTCCTTTGGAAGATTTTCATGTTTTTTAATTTCAGAAGAGTCAGGAAAATAAATTTCTTCATTTAACTCAAGATTTGAAGTGCTCGATACAGAGTTTAAAATATCAGACAAATTCAAAGAAGAATGCATACTGTCTCCAATTTCTGTAAATTCTAGAGTCTTCTCCATTTCACCCCAATCTTGAGCAGTAGCTTTTACAGCACCTGAAAACGACTGGTTAATATTATGTTCAACTGGAAGTTCTGCCTGACTATTAGGAAGTACTTCATTAGTATTCTTTAGATCCATGGTGACATTAGGAAATAGACTTATTAATCCAGATTTTTCAGTAGTTGTAGCTCTTATTTCTGCCTGCTCTGAGTTTCCCTTTTCTGGATCACAGGTAGACTGTGCATTGATGTCAGTGATATCAATCTCATGGCTAAATTCTGGCATAGAATTAGAATCTTCCAAGGTTCCTCTTTGGCCAATAATTTCCTTCAAATTAAGTCCTTGAGAAAATGGCCCAATTTGTGTTTCATCACATGAATTTTGGATATTCTCAGATTCAGTATCCTCACATAATTTTGTTTCAGAGTCCAACAAAAGGCTTGTGGCCCAAATAATATCTTTGTTACACCTCTCATATAAATCTTTTAGGGCTTCTAATGAAAAAGATCCAAATAGTTTACAAAGAACATCAAGATTTTCAGATTCATCAGCGCTGGTAAGCTCACTTTCTTCAACAAATGTGCTTTTATCATGCATTACCCGATAGGGAATTGTTTCTTGAACATCTAAGTTTGTGTTAATATTGAAAGCTTTTGGTTTAAATCCATCTAATCTTCCTGTTAATACTCTCATAGAATCTGAAACACTAATTATATTCTTTTCTATTTTCCATAAGAGATTAAATTCCTGTGGTTCGGTCTGGGTACACATGCCTACTTCTACTCCAGGGGCTTCTTTAGGCTTTCCCTCTGGAAATTCAGCTAAAGTCTGTGCTCCTACTACACCAGGAGTAGCTGGAACACTATTGGTAAAAGTAAGAGACAATGACTGTTGCCCATGAATCATTGTATTTGGACAAGTCTTATTCTCACAGGTCATTTCATTAGATAGCATTTCAGAACTTCCTAGAATACTACTACCCAACGTTTTTAGTTCTTCAGGGCTTGTGCCCCAATAGGCCTCATGTGCAGTGTATGAGGATATTTCACTCATAATGTCATTAGTTGCAAATTCTAGGCTGGGTTCATTTAAAGCAGCCTTTGGCGTTTTTGATCTGTGCTCTCTCTGAGCTAAAGAATCAGATGAAGGCCAATCGCCCGCGATGTTAAATGAGTTTGTTTCAGTATTTTTGTAAGCATCATAGTGACAGCTACTAAAAGCTTCGGAAGCATCATCACATTGTGACTTGTCATCCTTTACACTTTCATGTGGACATCCTGGTTGCTGGGTATTGCCCATACTCACAGACAGACCATTATCTAATACTTTGCATGATGAAGGACAATTATACTTTTTGTCATTTTGTACAGATGAAGCCTTTTCCATTTTTCGGTTCCTTTTTGTCCTCTGACCAATAGTTTTATCAACTGGCCAATCACCAACAAAGTTTGATAGCTCATGACTCGGTGACTTTTCTAAAGTTGATTTGCTTTTTTGTTTTCCAACGGCTTTTTTCTTTACTGCTGCACTTTCTCCCAATATTTCACCAGGTGAAGAGTTTTCATTCTGAAGTGATACAGTATTTGAAAGATCACAGTCTTCTTGATTATTTTCACCATAGCTGATACTTGGTGACAGTATCTCTACAAAACTATCTGTTTCGGTTTTACTATATTCTTTTTCAGAAGCCATTTCTACTTGCTTTTCATTTTCACTTTTGTCTGTTACTCCTACTTTGTTTTCAGAATCAGAAAAATATGTGTCTGGAACTTCCTGAATCAAAGCACTCTGAATGTTAGGATTCACATCACTTCCTTTGTTTAAATCTCCACTAGGGAGACATGTGACAGTCTCAGGTAACACAGCTTCTTTGGTCACTTCAAGTTTCTTCTCTTCAATTAACTCTACATGCTTCAGAGGTGAGGATAAGATATTTTCTTCTTTTTCAGAGGTAATGTCTTCATTGTCTTTTGGGCTGTAAGATTTTTTTAAAGGGTTATAAGGAAGCCTCTTAATGTTACTATTAACATTGTGACTTAAATTTAAAAAGCATTCAACTGAAAAGACACGTAACATTTATTTAGTCTAAAAGTTCTAGAAATATAATACATTAAAATTATAAAAGCTAATCTTGGTCTTTCTGTAAGACATTAAGAACAAATCCCTTTGTTGTAACCAACCTAGCAAAATGCTTGGCATCTAGGAAGCACAAAAACTTTTTTTTTAATTGAGTAATATGAGATTTTAAGTTGTTTATTATACATAAATATTAAAGTTATGTTTCTAAATATGTTTCCAAAAAAGGGCAAACCTCCCTGTTTTTTTTTTTTCCTACCTCTTTAAGCTTAACAATGTGAAACTAGGTCTGCCTCCATATCACCTACCTGTCATTTGCTACAGAGGAAAATGTTTAAATTTCATTTACAAATCACAGAGAGTCAACCAACATGATTTGCACAGTTAAAGAAATGAGAGAGAGGGAAGAGAGCTCTCAGTGGAGATTTTTAAAAACCATCCTTAATGTTAACTTCAGACCCAGAGAGCACTTTTGCCTAATCATTACTTTCCTTATCAATTTGTCAACCTTCCTTACTTTCTTTACTCCAGGAGCTCTCAAAGTCTTACCTTTCCCATTAAGCCTAAAATCACATCTAGATTGAGTTTCCTATATGCCAGATGCTATTCTAATCTAAGTCCTTTACAAGTGTTAATTAATAATCCTTATGAAATCCTATGAGGAAAGTGTTGTTTTACCACTTTAGAAATGAAGAACTGAAGAATGGAGAGATTGTATAGTTACATATTATAAAATTTGGGGTGGAAGCCAGGAAATAAAGCTCAAGAATCCATGTTCTTCACCACTTTGCAACACCTCAATGAAAAGGAATTTATGAATTTTCCCTTCCCAATTCCCAAGTTCTCTTTAATAGAATCTCTCCGTCCATTAGAATCATAAAATATGGACAATTCAGACCTCTATATATAAAGTTCTTCTTGCCGAAACCGGTTTGGCTCATTGGATAGAGTGTCAGCCTGTGGACTGAAAGGCCCTGAGTTCGATTCCGGTCAAGGGCATGTACCTTGGTTGCGGGCACATCCCCAGAAGGAGGTGTGCAAGAGGCAGCTGATCGATGATTCTCTCTCATCGATGTTTCTAACTCTCTATCCCTCTCTCTTCCTCTCTGTAAAAAAAAATCAATAAAATATATTTAAATATATATATATATATATATATATATATATATATATATATATATAGTATATATATGGCCCTTCTTTACTCATGCAATCAATTGTTTGTGTGTTTTAAATTTTTCACAGAATCAGTACTATCCTGGATTACAAATTTTCCAAAGGCTGTGACTTGGCCCAGGCTCAGTTGGTTGAAGCATTGTCTCATGCACCAGGTTGTAGGATCGATTCCCAGTCAGAACACACACCTAGATTGTGGATTTGATATCCAATCAGAGTCCATATGAGAGGCAAGTGATAGATGTATCTTACATCAATGTCTGTCTGTGTGTGTCTCTCTCCCCCCTTCTTTCCTCTCTAAAAATCAATAATTAAAAAGTCTATGATTTGCATTACTTAGTAAAATTATACCACTAATAATTAATTTTTACACCCTAGCCAGTTTCGCTCAGTGGATAGAGCATCAGCCTGGGGACTGAAGGTTCAATTCCAGTCAAGAGCACACGCCTAGGTTGTGGGCTCAATTCCCAGTAGGGGGCGTGCATTAGGCAGCCAATCAATGATTCTCATAATTCTCTTTCATTTTTCTATCTCTCCCCCTTTCTCTCTGAAATCAATAAAAACATGTATTTTTTTATTTTATTTAATTTTTACTATACTAGCATGACAGCACTAATTCATGCACCAGTGGGGTCCCTCTGGGTGGCCTGCAGGGATTGGCCAAAACCAGCAGTCCAATGCCACCTGCAGCTCCTACCTGCCGCTCAAGCTCATCCCGGCCTCACTGTGCTGTCACAGGCTCTTGCCCAATAAGTCCTAATCAAGAGGCTTGCACTGCTGGGCTTGCCACCCATGAGCCCTGAGTCTGGCACCCTCCCAAAGGGAGTGGCCTGTGGGATTGGGCTGAAACCGGCTCTCTGACATCCCCTGCGGGGTCCTGGATTGCGAGAGGAGGTAGGCCAGGCTGAAGGACCCAAAATTGGGCTAGGGAGGAATCACGGGAGAGCTCCGAAGCGTGTCTGGCCCATCTCACTCAGTCCCGATCAGCCAGACCCCAGCAGCAAGCTAACCTACCTGTTGGATCATCTGCCCCCTGGTGGTCAGTGCATGTCATAGCAACTGGTCCACTTGTCAACTGTCTGCCCCTGGTGGTCAGTGCATGTCATACCCAGTGGTTGAGCATCCTTAGCATATCATTACCATATTATGTTTTGATTTGTTGTTCAGCTGTTCTGCCGCTTGGTCTATTTGCATATTACCCTTTTATTATATAGGATATAAAAGGCTAATACACAAAGTGTCTCCTCGGGAGTTCGACCAGGAGACTGGGAGTTCAATCACTCACTATGACGTGTGCTGACCACAAGGGTGCAGCATGGAACAAAGGAAGACCCCAGCCAGCAGCCAGGGAAGGGAGGTTCCAGACAGCAGCTGGAAGGAAGGCCCTGGTCAACAGCCAAAAGGCCTCAATCAACCCTTACCACCCACCAACCTAGGGACCCTAACCATGCATGAATTACATGGCCCCACAAAACCCCCAGACAATGAAAAAACTCTCACATCATCACTCAAACTTTTACTTTCCCTGCTAATAATATAGATCTTGTTTCAGGTAAAAATATATATAAGCTATACAAATTATCTGACAGTGATTTCACAATATAATTTTTTTAACCATGTTTTAAATAGAAAATTTGTACATAGGGACTTGAACCTACCTAGAACTTCGGTCCTCAGGCGAATATGCACATAACTCAACACGTTCAATTTTTTCTGGCATTGAAGAACTCATGATTATTGGCACTGAAACAAAACGTTGGTAGTGTTCCAACATTCTTGTTATTTTTTCTTTGCTTACCCCATGAATATTACGCCTTAAAAATCCAGAGGAGAAAAAGATAAAGATAAGGAAAATTAAGCTTTTAAAACAATCAGAACAAATAATGTCATAAAAAAACAATATTTATAATGCATAAAAATAACAAAGCTGATTATTAAAATAATATATACTACTTTAATCTAATTTTCATTTTATTCAGGATTTCTTAAATTTTCATTTTATTAATCATTCCATTTAATCTTGTTCCAAATACCCTTTATCAACTTGGAAAAAATGCATAGATCCTAATAACTTTAGAAGTTATTCTCAAGCTCTTAAAAAAAATCTCATAGGAATATGACCATCATTTCAAGATTTTAATTACTATTAAATAGTGAGTAAAAAAAATTCCAAACTAGATGTTCCAAAGGACCCTCCTGCTGCAAAAAACTGAAACCTAACAAAATTAAAGCAAACATACATTTTAATACATCTTAAGTTCAAAGAAAAAAATTCCTAACACTTAAAATCTCAGATGTCCAAATATGAAGTTTGTTATAGTTGTGACTTAACTCATAATGGTTTATTTCTTTGTGTGTTTTTGTTTATGAGCTTATATTTAATGGAACCTAACATATTGGGATCTTTAGGGCTTAACCTGGGAATGCTTTCATGCATACAGCATCTGAATTGGCATCTTCCAGGACCGTATGCTTTAGTCTTACTTAAAGAAAGCATCTTACTGCATCTCTCCTGTCTAAGGTTGGGTCCAAGGCTTAGGGTCCGGATCCCAAGATAATATTAGCATTTGCCGCCTGGCAAATCTGGCTTTCATATTTACCTACCTCAATCCTGTCTGGTTTCAGATCACAGAGAAGCACAGAGAAAATATGAAAGGAAAGTTAAGAGACATAGACATTGAGGACAGAGCAAAAAGGTCTAGTATATGTTTAATCCAAGTCCCAGAAAGAGAAATGAGAGTACATGGGACAGAAGCGATTTAAAGAAAAATGGCTTCGAATTTTCCAGAACTGATGAAAAAAATCAAGCCCGTGATCTCAGAAGCCCAACAAATCCCATAAAAGATAAATAATAAGAAATCCACAACTAGAAAGAGTTTCAAAATGGTCATTCAAAGATAAAGAGATGATATCAAAAGCAACCAGAAATTAAAAACAAAGTCACCTACAAAGAAATTAAAATTACAACTAACTTTACAACAAAAATGGAAGTCAAAGAGAGTTAAATGTAATCTTCAATAACAGAAACTGTCCAGCTAGAATTTACACAATAGCAAAAGTACTTTAAAAGAATGAGGACAATAATAGGATTTTTAGATTATAAAAAAAAAAAAAAAAAAAAAAAAAGTGTGACATAAAGCAGGCCTACAGTGTAAAGAAAATCCTAAAAGATCAATGTCAGGCAAAAGGAAATTCCCAGATGAAAGATCTATAGTGAAAGAAAAATTAAGCACAAAGTGATAACTCCATGAGTAAAAATAAACAGTATCTGTACATTCTGGATAATCACAGCATGTAAGTTGGAAGAGAGGTATTCACAGCATGTAAGTGTATTAGAGTTAAAATATTTAAAGGAGTAAAGCTAAGGAAATGCTTCAACTTTAAAATTTGCATGATAAAATTTTTAATGTAACACTAGAAAAATAAAAAAGTACATAAAATTTCCAAATTAGCACACAAGAAAAAACTGAATAAGAAAATTTGCATTCAATAAAAAAATAAGCATGATAGGAAAATTTTTTCAAATAAATAATTTTTTGTGATATTGATAGAAGATAAAACAATCACAGAAAAGGTGAGATAAATATAAATCAGAGACACTAAGAAGCAAGACCAATTATATAAAAAAAAAAAATAAATAACCATAAAAGAACTAAGCTTAATCAATTAAAATCCAAAAATAAACAGTGATTTAATTAAAAACCCAACCATACTGGTTCAAAGAAATATACCTAAAAACAAAAATACTGAAAGGTTGAAAATGAAAGTATAGAAAAAGAAATAACTCTCAAATATAACAAATTCTATTAGTATTAGACAAATTAGATTTTATAACAAAAATTAAGAAAAAGAGAAAATGGCCAGACAAAGATAAAATATTCAATGAACCAGAGGTATATAAAAATCTTAAGTTTCTATACACTTCAAAATACATCCTCAAAATATATAGAGTGAAAAATAGGCAAAGTTATAAGGAGAAACTAATATATTCAACACAATACAGAGAGATTTCAACACACCTCTCTCACAGAGATTTCCTCATATTAATCCATCAAGCAAAATTTTTATAAATATATTTTATTGATTTTACACAGAGAGGAATTGAGAGGGACAGAGAGTTAGAAACGTCAATGAGAGACAAACACCGACCAGCCGCCTCTTACACACCCCCCACCGGGGATGTGCCCGCAACCAAGGTACATGCCCTTGACCGGAACCGAACCCAGGACCCTTCAGTCCGCAGGCCAACACTCTATCCACTGAGCCAAACCGGTCCCGGCGTCAAGCAAAATTTTTAAAACTAAAAATAAAGCTATGGAAGATGTGAACAACAGAATAATAATATATTAACACACCATAAACAGTATACATTTCAAGCAAATAAAAAATATTTATTTAAAAACTTACAATGAACTAGACCATAAATATATTTTTTAAAATATCAGGTAATTGGTATCACACAAACTGCATAACCTTACCTACTAAAGTTAAAAACCAATTTTTTTAAAGATAAATTAAAAAACCATCTGTTCAGAAATTTAAAAGCATAGTTATAAATAACCCAGAGGCTAAAGAATAAAATTAGTCATAATATAAATTACAAAACAAATGATTAAAATTCTGGGAGCAGCTAACATAGGTACCTAGTGAAATTTATAGCACCAAATTATATTACAAAGTGACCTAAATTTTCAAGTAAAGATTTTTTTTAAATAAAAGAATATACAAAGCAAAATAAACTTTTTGAAAAGCGTAGAATAAAAGAGAAGCAGAAATATAAAAAATTAAACATAAAACAACTTATAATAGATCAATCAAGCAGAGTTATTTGAAAAGGCTAATAAAGTCTGATCTCTGGTGAGAATAATCAAGAAAAAAGAAGGAAGATACACATAAACATATTAAGATGAAAAGGGGAACTTAAGTATAGATACAGCAGAGGTTAAATGGTAAGGTAATTATTTTAATAAAGTCTTAATAAATTAGAAAGCTTTGGTATATTGGAAAAATTTCAACTGAACCTTCTCAGAAAGAAAACACCAGATCCAGATAGTTCCGTAAGTAAATTCTATCAAATAATCAAACTTTCATAAACTCATAAAAGAGAAAAAGAAGAAATACTTCCCAAGTAATTTTGTGAAATTAGTTATGATACCAAAGCCAGGCAAGGCAGGGCAAGGAAGAAAAATCTGTAGGTTAATCTCACTCATTTATACAGATAATGTATCAAAAGAATAAAAAGGAATAAAGTACTGGTCTATTCTACATGGATGAACCTTGAACCATTAAACTAAGTGAAAGATGCCAGATACAAAAGGCCACATATTGTAGGATTTCATTTATATGCAAAATCCAGAATAGACAAATCCTCAGAGAAAGAAAAACCGATTAGTGGCTACCAAAGGGAGGAGGGAATTGGAAGTGACTGATAGCAGGTTCCGGGTTTCTTTTTGAATAGTTGCTCAACATTGTGAATACACTAAAATTAGGTTGTCCTTTAGTTAGTATTGAATTAATTAAAATTGCCAAGAGAGACTGACTAAACTAAATTAGGGCTATCAGAGGAAGTATAGAGCACAAAGAAAAATATGTTGTCTGTCCTTGTCCAAGTAACATTTTTATTCAAGTCAAACCACCAAACAAAGAAAGGGGGAGGTGAAATACCTGGACAACTGAACAGCTGGGCATTTGCTACCTTTTCATCTATGTCTCCTCACTTCCTTGCAGTATTCTAAGTCACTAGGCAGCTACAATAATTTGTTCCTCCCAAACTTTAGCATCTGTTCTAGTTTCAGATAATGACGTCATATTATTAGTAAGTATTAAAGAATTGTCTATATACGGACAACTGGAATTTTTCTATTAATTAACTCAATTGTAGTAACAAATAGATGCACATTCTTCATAAATTGAATAAAAAGCCCATATGCTTTTTGTTATATAAAATTTGTTATCAATTTTTAAATGGCTAAGCTGCAATCTACTCCATTTTATTTCATTCATTATTCATAAGGGAGAAAATTTTCAATAGATTTTCTATCACTGTCATGAAATAAAAAATATATTAAGTAGTCTCCAAATTTTACCTTGCAAGTTCCTTTGGTCTGAACTTCCACCATGTGTCTGGTTCCCGAAAAAGGACTTTATATTTATGTTTTTGAGACTGAAAACAAAAAATAAAATAAAAAGCTTTTATAAATAATTATATTTATGAAATTAAATTCATTGTATCCAATTCATAGCATGTTAAAACTGAAAGAACCCAAAAGCTTATCTAATCTTGTGAGGTGGGTTTTGTTAATCCTCACCTGAGGATAGTTTTCCATTGTTGTTGTGTGTTTTATATATATATATATGTTTATATATATTTGTATTGATTTCAGAGAGAAAGGGAGAGGAAAAGAGAGATAGAAATATCAATGATGAGAGAGAATCATTGATTGGCTGCCTCCTGCATGCCCCCTACTAGAAATTGAGCCCACAACCCAGGCATGAGCCCCGGACCAGAATCAACTGGGGACTTTTCAGTCCATAGGCCGACGCTCTATCCACTGAGCCAAACTGGACAGGGCTCCATTAATTTTTAGAGAGTAGAAGGAAGGAGGAAGAGACAGAGAGAGAAACATCACTGTTAGAAAGACACATCAATCGGTTGCCTCCAGGACCAGGGAACAAGCCTACAACCAAAGAATGTGCCCTTGACCAGAATCAAATCTGGGACTCTTCAGTCTTGGAGCCAACGTTCTATCTGAGCCAAACCCACTTGATGAGCATGTTAAATTGGTAAAATGAACAATCTCTTTGACCCAGCAACTAACTTCCAGAAATTTGTGCTATTGACAGTTATATAGAGGGTAAAGATATGTATACAAACAGGATATCCCGTTCACCATTATTTATAATAGCAAAAGAAATACATGTATCAGTAGCTTATGGAACTAGCTAAATACTGAGTGTATAACCATACAATGAAAATATACAATTTTTTAAATTCCATATGTATTGAGAAGAGGTCCTTAATATGTTAAGAAAGATACAGAATTTTCAGCCCAGCCAATCAATGATTCTCTCATCATTGATGTTTCTATCTCTCTCACCCTCTTCCTTCCTCTCTGAAATCAATAAAAATATATTTAATAAAAATTTAATCTCAGAAAAAATTTAGCTTTATGAAAAAAACAATTCCTGTCGAACCGGTTTGTCTTAGTGGATAGAGCATCGGCCTGTGGACTGAAGGGTCACATGTTCGATTCCAGTCAAGGGCATGTACCTTGGTTGCAGGCACATCCCCAGTTGGGGGTGTGCAAGAGGCAGCTGATCGATGATTCTCTCTCATCGATGTTTCTAACTCTCTATCCCTCTCTCTTCCTTTCTGTAAATAATCAATAAAATATGTATTTTTTAATTTCCTCTTTTCCTCATTTTGCTGAAGACCAGAGAAACCTTAGTTACAGACAGTCCATGAACTGCTTTATTTAAGATTCACTTATGTAATTGACATCCCCAATAATTTCGAACCCACTATTATAAACTTATGACAATATGAGGTACAAACCAAAGCAACATATGGCTTCATTTCCCATGCCTGTAGGTTTGTATTATCTATTATTACAGGAGATACCTTCTTTTCAAATGCTTCTTTTGCTGAAAAACACAAACATGAAGTCATTTTTCATAACAATATTAAGTGTGACCTTGGTATTTTAAAAATCTGGTCTTGCTTTCATAATTTGAAAGTTACAGGTAGTGCTAATTTTACTCATAGCTTCTTCTAAATATCACTTTTGAATGTACAAAAAATTAAAATACAAAAAAAAATTTAAAATACAAGTAAACATTGAATAATAAACACTAATGTTATAATCAGAAAAAATTATTAAATAAAAACTATATGATCTAAGTTTTACATGTGTGTCACATGTATTAGCAGCATAATTAAAATCCTATCATTAAAAATACACTAAAAGTATTTAACACGACCCTCGAGGATATCAAAAGGGATCAACTAGAAATTAAGCATACACTGACTGAAATAAAAAAATATTATACAAAGACCTAAAAGCAGACTAGGGGATCGCAAGAATCAAGTCAAAGATATGGAATACCAAGAAGCAAAAAACACTCAACTGGAAAAGAAAAAAAAAAAAGAATCCGAAAAGTTGAAGATAGTGTAAGGAACCTCTGGGACAACTTCAAGATATATAACATATATGTTATATATCTAGTTATAAATTAAACAACTTTTTACAAATTGGATGTCTATCAGAATTATGGGGGTCCCAGAAGAAGAGAGAGAGCAAGATACTCAAAACTTATTTGAAGTGCCGAGACCGGTTTGGCTCAATGGATAGAGCGTCGGCTTGGGGACTGAAGGGTCCCGGGTTCGATTCCGGTCAAGGGCATGTACCTTGGTTGCGGGCATATCCCCAGTAGGGGGTGTGCAAGAGGCAGCTGATCGATGACTCTCTCTCATCGATGTTTCTAACTCTCTATCTCTCTCCCTTCCTCTCTGTACAAAATCAATAAAAATATATTTAAAAAAAAAAAAAAAAAAAAAAAAAACTTATTTGAAGAAATAGTAACAGAAAACTTCCCCCACCTGGTAAAATAAATAGACTTACAAGTTCAGGAAGCACACAGAAACCCAAACAGAAGGAATTCAAAGAGGACCACACCAAGACACATCATAATTAAAATTCCAAGAGCAAAAGACAGAGAGAATATTAAAAGCAGCAAGAGAAAACCAGGTAGTTACCTATAAAGGAGCACCCATACAATAGTCAGCTGATGCAGGCCAGACGGGAATGGCAAGAAATATTCAAGGTGATGAATAGCAAGAACCTACAGCCAAAATTACTCTACGCAGCAAAGTTATCACTCAGAATCGAGGGCCAGATAAAGAGCTTCATTAATAAAAAATAAAAAAATAAATAAAAAATAAAAAAAAAGCTAAAGGAGTTCATCACCACCAAATCAGAATTATATGAATTGCTGAAGGGGGTTCTTTCGGAAGAAATCTGGTGATTACTTCAACTAACATCTTTAGTAATGAAACAAGCTGACATCATGTACCCTCTGATGTGATATGCATCGTCTATGTATTATGTCCAGAAATGGTTAACTGAATCTAATAAAGAAATAATTAAAAATCCAAGAGACATTCTACAACCTAGGTGTGTGCCCCAATTAGGAATCGAACACACAACTTTTCTGGTGTAATGGACAATGCTCCAAACAACCAAGTCACCCAACAGGGTTGTTTATATTATTGAATATGAATTTCCTATATGAAATTTAAACTATCATGTAACTAACCATTTCATAATAAACCACCTTCAGTGAATATAGTTGCACTGCACTAAGAAAGAAATGAAAGTTTTACCTATAATCTTCCCACAGTTTCAGTTTAAGGATAGCCATTTTTCTCTTACACTATCCTCCATAAAAATTAAACCAACCTAGGAAAGACTGGTGGTTAACAATGCAAATTCCATTTTAGGAAACAGGAACCAGAGCATAACAGACAACTGTAACCATCTTGAGCTATTCTGAGACCCAAGGAGAAAATCTGACTGACTTCTGACAAGATTCCCATTGAATAAATGAAACAAACATACCATGCAATGTTCTATGCATTTTACAAAAATTAACTCATTTAATCTTCATAACAGTTTTGAGAAAGACTACCCCTTTTACCTCTTATGGAACACAAAAATAGTGACAGTAATAACTAGACATATATGTTATATATCTAGTTATAAATCAAACAACTTTTTACAAATTGGATGTCTCTCAAAATATAAATACTAAGAGAATTTTTTTCTACTCTTAATATTATCTGGATTCTGATGTCTATTTTCTTACCACGATTCTGGTTCCATTCATGTGCTTCTCCTAAGTACTTTACATCAAACTGGTACTGTCCATTTATGTAAAAATAATCATCAGTACTAAGAATGACTCCACTTGGATTATCCTCTTGCATAGTCCTGTAAATATAAACGAATTTTCATTAATTTTTCTTCTAAATTATCTCTATAAGTTAAGTGTGCCAAAAACATCCAAAAATATAACATTAATAGATAACTAATTTAATCTGTTAAATTGTACAAAGCTAAAATAATTTGGGAGGGGTTTCTGACATCTCTATTCCCAAATTTTGGAATTTATCTTCTACATAATTGAAATACATGCAAAGACTAAACAAATAAAATCCACTGAAAATATCACTATTCTCTCCTCTAAAATATGTATAAATACAGTATATGTAAAGCCAAAATGTCTTTTGAATTTAATTTTAATTAGCATCTACTAAGTGCCAAGCATACATCAATGAACAAAAAAAGATAAAAACTCTTGCATTCATGGAACTTACATGCTAGTGAATGCTCACTTGATCTCACCACCTTCTGAGACTCTACATTTATCCTCCTTTATCTCTTAAGTCTTCCCTTCTCTAATACTTCTTTCCCTTTAAACATGCATAAATTTCAGCTATATTTAAAAATTTCCACCACACTTTAAGGATCCCATTCAACTATTACCCAGCTTCTTTCCTTTCCTTAACTACTTTATCATCAATGCTTCCTTAACCCTTTTGTCCTTTACCTTCACAATGAAACAAAATTGTTTTTAAGATAGCCATTCATGAGCTTCTTTCCAATAAATCCAAAAGCCTTTTTTATCCCTTATTTCCTTGGGCTTACACACTAATTTAATACTGTATACCATTTTCTCTGAGAAAACTCAGCTTCTGTGCAACCACTGTGGAGAACAGTGTGGAGTTTCCTCAAAAAACTGAAAATGGAACTCCCATTTGACCCAGTAATCCCACTTCTAGGAATATATCCCAAGAAACTAGAAACACCAATCAGAAAGGATATTTGCACCCCTATGTTCATAGCAGCACAATCTACAATAGCCAGAATATGGAAACAGCCTAGGTGCCCGTCAGCAGATGATTGGATCCAAAAACCATGGTACATCTACACAATGGAGTACTACGCTGCCATAAAAAAGAAGGAATTATCATTTGCAGCAACCTGGATGGAATTGGAGAACATCATGCTGAGTGAAATAAGCCAATCAATGAAAGAGAAACACCACATGACCTCACTCATTTGTGGATAATAAAGAACATTATAAACTGATGAACCAAAAGATAGCTATAGAGACAGTATATCAACAAGCAGACTGTCAAATTACAGAGGGGAGGGAAGGAAGATCTGGGGGAGATAATAGATCAACCAAAGGACTTTTATACATGCATATAAGTACAACCAATGGACATAAAACTCTGGGGAGGGAGGGGATGTGTGGAAGGGAGAGAGGGGGGCAAAAAAAAAAAAAAAAATAAAATATATTTTAGAAAAAAAAAGAAAAGAAAAAAAAAAGAAAACTCAGCTTCTGTGTCTCTGCACTTCCTCGTTATTACTCTCTACTCATTCAAAAAATATTAGGCCCTGGCCACATAGTTGGTTAGGGCATCATCCCAATATACCAAGGTTGCGGTTCGATCCCCAGTTTAAGGAACATACAATAATCAACTATATATCTTTCTAAAAATCAATGAATAAAAAGTTTTTTAAAAGGCAAAAGAATATTAATAAGTTCCTACTTTGTGGAAAGTGCTTCTTTCTCTCTCCATTTCCTAACTGCAGCTGCCTCTTGCTTCAAGGCCCCTGAAGTCTAACCTGTGTCATAGTTCTATAACCATTTTTTTTAAAATATTCACATAAGAATATGTTTTGCCGGCACCGGTTTGGCTCAGTGGATAGAGCATTGGCCTGCGGACTGAAAGGTCCCGGGTTCAATTCCAGTCAAGGGCATGTACCTTGGTTGTGGGCACATCTCCGGTGGGGGGTGTGCAAGAGGCAGCTGGTCGATGATTCTCTCTCATCAACGTTTCTAACTCTCTATCCCTCTCTCTTCCTCTCTGTGAAAAATCAATAAAATATATATTTAAAAAAAAAAAAAAAAGAATATGTTTTTATTGATTTTGGAGAGAGGAAAGAGAAAGTCAGAAAAACAGATGTAAGCAAGAAATATTGATAGGGTGCCTCCTGAATGCGTCCTGACAAGGAATAGAACCCATAACCTGGGTATGTGCCCTGAGGAGGAATCGAACCTTTTTGGTGTATGGGGACGACACTCCAACTGAGCCACCCGGCCAGAGTAGTTCTATTACCTTTTAAGTTACCATTCTTATCATTCCAATCTCTTTCACAAAATGTAATATCAAAATTAATTTTAATATCCTTAATATTAAAGTGTTTTATTGTTATCATTAAGTCAGTGACTCATCCTTTGCTCTCTTCCTTCAAATCACATTTCTAAAAGCATTATTTAGCAAAATGCTACAATTCCAAATTTCCAATTACCAGTAGAATTCTTATACTTAATACTTCCTTGAATTCAAATCAAGTATGGCTCTTTAACTCTCTAATCAAAGATGAACTCATCCTTCTCCCACACAAATTAGTTTTCTTTCACATAAAGTTATTTCTGTTGATTTCACAAACACAATCTTGGAATCATTTTTTTTTTTTTTCCTACTCTGGTGAAAACAGTAGAATCAGCCACAAAGTCAGAAAAAAAAAAAATCAGTAGAAAATAAACATTTAAGGGATTACAAAACATCTCTATTAAGCAAAAGCACATGTTCATACTCAATTACAATCTTCATGTTCATGCACTAGAGTTCTTAAAATTCCATTAAACCTCATACCTTGCCAAAAAAGATTTTCCTGATCCCGGAAGCCCTCTGAGAAGAACAAGAACCAGTCCAACGTAAGATGTCTTCTTTCTTACAACCTGAGAAACTGGAATTTCTTGCACTTGATAAGCACTTGTTCCCTCTGGATTTCTCCATATCTTTGTTGGAGAAGGGTGAGAAATCATTGGGGATGGAAACGTATAGTTGACAGGTCTCCAGTGTGCAGCCGTGGTAACAACAGGAGCTACAAAGCCATGGTTTGCTTGAAAGAGGTCAAAAGCAGGAATCATTGGATTCCACATTGGTGGAGGTGGAGGAGGCAGCAACAGAGGATAAGGGGCAAGCACTGGACAGTAACTTACATCCTTTCCCTTTGGTGGCAATTCATTATGCTTGTGTGGCTTGAAATTGAATTCTTCAGAAGGTACAAACACATCAGGGGTAGAAGTAGATGTCTGATTCCCACCGGCACCCAGTAAACCAAGCCCTGGATTTTGCACAGTACAGTTTAAAGGAGCCTGAGGTTCACTGGCATCCAAATCTACAGGGGCTTGAGAGAACTGAGTCTCAACACACTCAGATTCTAAAAGATCATTCTCTTTTTGATTGCTACAACCCACCGTAGTGTCATCTGTTACATTTAAAGAACTACTGAGAAGAGAATCTTCCAATGTGTCATGCTTTATAAAACTTCCGGGCTCATTTGAAACTGACTGTGAAGTTAAGGTGTTTGAACTTAAAGTAGAGGCAGAAGTCTCTAAATTTTCATTGTTCAAATCCATACTATTTGAATCTGAATTTATAAATGCACTTGGGTCACTAAAACTATTAACATCTTGCAAAGGCAAAAATGAGCATTCTTGGCCATCAGGAGAAGAGTTCAATTTCTCAAAAGCATTCTGTATCAAGGAATCCAAGTCTTCAGTTAACTGCATGTCGAAGAATGAATCCATTTTTGAATCTTCACTTTCTTCTTCCGGTGGACACTTTTCCATTATTTCATTTACTGCTGCACTTACTTGTTTCTCAGAAGCAATGATGCTTTTTGAAGACGACTCTTCTATCTTGGTATCAGTGGCAGATAATTCTAATAGACAATCCATGGCATTATCAACTGCACAACAATAAGAATAACAGCAATAAAATATATGCATACATGTACTGAAAATATTAAATATAATTATTAAAACTTACAAATAATTATACTGGATTTTGCATTACAGAATATAAAGAAAGATAGAGATATGCAATGTTGTTACTTACAAACAGTAATAATTAGGTTATTTAAACTGCCATCAAGTAGATATTTTCTGATGAATTTACTGAGTAAATGTAAAAAGATCTATAATTGTATGTACTAGGGTTATTTCTAAAAATCCTAAAACCAGTTGATCTATTCAAAAATACTTACCTACTGCATGGCCTTTTAAATAGTAAGTATTTAAGGTACTCTTTTAGTAAATCTAATTTGAATATGTAATCCATGCCATGAATTTCACTTAATAAAATATGTAAGAACAGGCACTACCTACATAGCAGACATACTTTGTACAAAGATGAGTAAGACATTGTTTTATTAATACTACACTTAAAGGAACTTTGCAAATTAAGAAAAACAAATTGCCAGTTATAAAGACAGTCACTGGGATACAAAGTACAGCATAGGAAATACAGTCAATAATACTATAATAATTATATATGATGCCAGATGGGTACTAGACTTATGAGGGTGATCACTTTGTAACAAATGTCTAATCGCTATGTTGTACACCTGAAACTAATATAATATTGTATGTCAACTGGAATTGAAAAATAATTAAACAGAAAATTTAAGGACTTTTTACAGTTTAATGGAGGCAACTAAAGATAATTATATTTGAAGACAATTACATTACAGATTAAATAATGCACACTTTAAATAATATATAAATGCCATTGCAGCCTTGTAGGAGGATAAGAAAAGACATCACATAAGGTGATAGGTGAACTAGGATTTGAGGAATAAAAAAAAAATTGTCAGATACAAAAGGGAAAGGCAAAGCCAGTCCTGAGAACATAAAGCATGTTTAAGATATTAAGAGAAGTCGGTGGGCACACAATAGCATAGTGGAGTGGATAAGAGGAGGAGATGAAACTGGAAAGGGAGCTCAGGTGTCCTGTATGTCATGGTAAGAAATATCAATTTTATTTATAAGGGAACTTGAAGGGAAATGACCTATCATATAACATTTGGGCTAGAAGTTTACGGTATATGTATCACCTCACTGAATCCTCAAATATAACAATGAAGTATCGTATTCTTAGCAAATAGATAAAGAAAATGAAGTTCAAAAAGTACATTAAGTTGGCCCAAGTCACACAGATAATAAGTGACAGACTCATGGCTGGTAAATCTGACTCCAATGGTGAGCTCTTTCTGTTACAACACAAACAGGGAGCCATTAGAATTAAGCATTTGAAATGTGAGATTTTTATCTTGTGTTCTTTTAAGGAAGTTAAACATGGAAACAACACAGCACGGTAACAACTCTCGTCTGGAGTCAGAACAACAGCATTTAAATTCCTACTTGCCGGCTATGACACTTTGTGAGTATGTTGCTTAACTTCCCTAAGCCTGGTTTTCTCATTTGCAACATGGGGATAATAAAAGTACCTACCTCATAGGGTTGCTGTGAGGATTAAATGAGATAATCCATGAATAATTGCTGTACACAAGGACTGGCACCTAGTAAGCACCCAATTAATGTTCCCTTAAGAAGAAAAACAAAGATGGATTGGAGGGGACAAGCCTGACAGAGACCAGGTAGGAGATTACAACAATACTACTACCAAAGCTAGAAGCCCTAAACAAAGAAAAAAGGAGTTTAAGAAAATGAAAGAAAATACAAGCGGTATTTCTATGAAAGAAAATATACGTGATAGAAAAACCACAAAGGAAAAGATGAACCCAAAAAAAGTAATGTGTATAAAGGGAAAAGCAATATTAAAATAAATAAAAGGTCAAGATATAGATCACACAAATAAATGAAAAGTCCTCACACAGATTGTTGAAAAAAATTAAAACAATGGTAAAAATAACACACAAAAACACATAAGCAATTCACACAAGAATTGATGAACAATTTATATACAAAATGTGCAACATCCCTCTTTACTTAAAAAATACAGAAAAAACACAAATTGAGAAAAGTTATTTTATTTCTATTAAAATATGCAATTCTGAAAAGGCTGTGGTGAAATCACTATAATTATACAGTGCTTGTGATATTTCAAACTGGCATACCTCCTTGGTAGACAATGTAACAGTGTTTCCAAGAGTTGAAAACTGTTCTTACCCATGACTTAAGAAATAAAACTCTGAGACTAAGAAAAAAGCCAAAAGAAAGAAAAAGCAATTTGTACCACAATGGTCTCTGAAATATTTATTATTCATGAAAAACTTAAGATATAATTAAGTACCTTAAACACAAAACTCAGTGGACTATTAGAAAGCTGATCTAAATAAATTTAGATTCCAGCAACACTGAAAAAAATGCTTATGTTAGTTTAAATTTAAAAAGCATAATATACAATTTCATCAATGCTACTACTATTCATACTCAAAATATCAGTATTTATGAATAAAGTAGAAAAGAGAAATATGTTTTTGTTAGAATTGAGGGTAATATATTTTTCTTCGAATTCCTCATTGTTAGTTTATGTGCAACAAATAAATTTTAAAGACATCAACATTAGGAAATAAATACTAAAGTTACACTTAAGAATTCTATACACCATCATTTCTAGGCATCATGTGGACTGCTAAAAACTGGTTTTCTGCATATATATCATAATAGGATAAATACGCTCACATAACAATGTAATGAATAAAAATGGAAGTTTATCACGCATTACCAAAACTTCCCAAATATAGAATAATTTTCTTCTACTAATCATGGTCAATTGCAATACTAAGAATCAACATGTAATTTATTCATCCACTCAACTTTGAGACTTTCCCCTCTGAAGCAAACATACTTCTAAATAATTTATTACAAGTCATTAATAACTTATTATACTGAAGATTTTATACACACACACACACATCCCTTGATCCTGACCAAATAACTAATTTTGGGGGGCATACTATTATTTTCCTCATTAACAGATAAGAAAACTGAGACCCACAGAGGTTTTAGTGGCAGAGCTGGAAATACAACCCAGGTTTCTCGACTCCAAAGCCAATGTTTTGAAACTAGCTCAACCCTTATCAGCTCTCATTTTCACAATTATAGTTACCTTTTCCCTCAATAAATATTTACTGAGGTGCTACCATGAGTCATTTGCTATTTTAAGGGTTGGGGATACAGCAGTAAACAAAACAGTTTTTAAAATCTGTCTTTATGGAGCTTACATTCTAGGACAGTGATTCTCAATTGGGATGATTCTGACACCTAGGGAACAATGACAATGTATGGAGGCATTTTTAATTATCACAAATTGGGATGGGGGAGAATGTGTTACTGGCATCTAGGGGATACAGGCCAGGGATGCTGCTGAATATCCTACAATGCAAAGAAAGCCACTAACAGGAAAGAATTATCCAGTCCAAAATGTCAATAGTGCCAACCTGGTCTAGCAGGGAGGTAAAAAAAAAAAAGTAAACATAGACTATGATATCTATACATACATCTTACATTAAGAACTGTACATTTCTTAAAAGCAGAAACTATGCTTTATTCTTCACATCCTTCAGTATACCAAACTTAGAACCTTTCCCCCAGTAGATGCTCAATAGGTGATAAAATAGAAATAAGGCAGTCATTTTTCTATATTACTACAGTCATTGCATAGTACATGAAGTCCTTCTTATAAGTTACAAAGGGTTCAAACTAAACTTTTTCTCACCTTTGAAATCACATTCAGAAAGCATCAAATACACTACATCAGGATCCAGATCAGAAAACATCTCTGAGATTTTGGTGAAGAGTTCTTCCTGATCAACTTTTGTTTCACACATGGAAGGAAGAGTAGTTGGCTCCTCATGACTAGCAACACTGGATACGACAACTTCCTTAAAGTTTGCAGTCTTCCGAAAAGGATTTCCCCCAAGATTTTTCCTTCTCCTTGGCATTCTGACTTCCAAAACTAAAATATTTCCCTTTATTATGTAAGATGTTTAATAGTTAAGTCATATCTCAAAGAAAACAGGGTTAAATATCTTGCACAATCCAGCAGTAATAGGACCTAAAATAAAAAGCAAGCAGAAACACTCAGACTATATAGTTATATTTCCATTTCTAATATTGGAACAATATCTTATTTAACTCTAAGAAAGTACTATCATCTCTGGGAGCAAAGCCAAAAAGCAGCCAATCAATTTCTTCCTCTCCAAAATATTCAAGTTTTCCCAGGAATAAACATGTTAAAAATTAGCATCTTACAAATGTAACATTTTCTGAACAATGAATACACTGTTTTAATATCATTATTTCTATTAAGAAAAATCATAAAACAATACTGAACACCCATATTTGGAGGTCTGCTAGAATCACAAACTTAACATATCCAAAACTGAGCTACTGATCAAATCCTCCAACCTGCTCTTCCCAGACTTCCCCATCTCAATGCAATTCTATTCTTCCAACTGCTCAGGTCAAAAATACTACTGGAATAGCTCTTGACTCCGCTCAGTCCACATCCTATCAGTAAGCCAAATTTGTCAGTACAACCCTTAAAATGTATCCAGAAATATGAACATTCCTCACCATCTCTACTGCTACCACAGCCTCTTGCCTAGATTACTGTCTCATTGATCTTCCTGCTTCCACCCTTGCCCCTTCAGTCTACTTAGCACAGCAATCAAGAGCGAATTGATTAAACTGTAGGGTAGGATCATGCCTCTCTTCTGCTGAACTATCCACTAGCTTCCTACCTCCGTCAGGGTAAAAGCCAGAGCCTTAAAATGGCCTATATCCCAGACACTTGTTACTTCAATGATGTCGTCCCTAATCCTTTTTCATCACTCATGTCACTCCAGCCACACTTCCCTCATTGCTCTTCTTCAAACACACTAGCCATGCGTCCACCTGGGAGCCTCTTTACATCTTGATTCCTCTATGTGAATTACTATTCTCACAGGTAGTATTTCCTCACTGCCTTCCTATCATTACTTAACTGTTACCTTCTCAGGAAGCCAGTCCCCTAACACTACTTAATCCTTCTTCCCTATAAGACTTAATTATCTTCTAGCATAGTATATTATTTTATTGTTTTACTTACTTATTGTATTTACTACCCATATTCCAGTAAAATGTAAGCTCTGTAAGGACAGGGACTCATATATCTGGAGAACTCCAGGCAGACTACTTGCTTTCTCTGCCTGGCTAATAAACATTTCAAACTTAACAAATCTAAAACTAAATGTCTAATGTTATCCCGAAAACCTGCTCTAACCATTTAGTTGGCTACCATCCCCTGTACTCTTATCTCTTAAATGGTCTCCCTGCTTCCAACCCTTGATCCCTATAGTTTATTTTCAACTTACCATCCAGAGTGATCTTCATACATCATAAATCAGAATGAATCAGGGTCTGCTCTAAATCTTCAAATTGGTTCCTCATGTCACTCAGAGTAAAAACTAACATTTTTACCATGGCCTACCTCCCTGCTGGCCTTTCATATACTCTGCCCCAAAGTATTTGCATTGCTTTCTCACTCCTTCAAATCTTTGATCAAGTGTCACATTCAATTATTTCTTCTTGATTAATCAATTTAAAATCATAGTCCAGCCTGGCCAGTGTAACTCACTGGTTGAGTATCAACCTACCTATGAACCAAGTGGTCATGGTTCAATTCCCAGTCAGAGCACATGCCCGGGTTGCAAGCTCAATCCCCAGTAGGGAGCATTCAGAAGGCAGCTCATCAATGATTCTTTCTCATCATTGCTGCTTCTATTCCTTTCTCCCTCTCCCTTCCTCTCAGTAATATAAATTTAAAAAAGCATCTTTTTAAAAATAATAATTAATTAAATTAAATTAAATAAAATCATAGCCCAGCTAGTGTGGCTCAGTTCCTTGAGTGTTGTCCTGTGCACCAAACGGTTGCCAGTTCGATTCCCGGTCAGGGCACATACTTGGGTTGCAGCTTCAAACCCCATTTGGGGCACATAAGGAAGGTAACTAATCAATGCTTCTCCCACATTAATATTTTTCTCTCTCTCTCAATCTCTAACTCTTCCCCCCTTCTCTCGCTCTCTCTTAACATGCTCTAAAGTGAAGATTAAAAAAATAATAATAAAAATAAAATACCTCATATTCCCTCTTCCCTTAAAACTTTCTTACAACAAATTTTAGCTTGTAATTAAATGTATTGTGTCATAGCTCTCTCCATCTTTCAGAACTGCACTGTTGTTATGGCAGCCACCAACATTTGCCTATTTAAATTAAGATTACATTTTTTTTAAATATATATATATATTTTATTGATTTTGTACAGAGAGGAAGGGAGAGAGATAGAGAGTTAGAAACATCGATGAGAGAGAGTCATCGATCAGCTGCCTCTTGCACAGCCCCTACTGGGGATATGCCCGCAACCAAGGTACATGCCCTTGACCGGAATCGAACCCGGGACCCGTCAGTCCCCAAGCCGATGCTCTATCCATTGAGCCAAACCGGTCTCGGCAAGATTACATTTTTTACATATTAATACCAGGTAAAGTAGAATTTAAAGCAAAATTACCACAGGAGTACATTACATAAAAAATGTACATTAAAAAAAATATGTCCACCAAAAAGACATAGCAACCCTCAATGTGTATGCACCAAACAACAAAGAAATAAAGTGAAGCAAAAACTGACAGAATTGAAAGAAATAGACAAGTTCACAATTATAGTTAAGAGACTCCAATAACCCTCTCTAAACAATTTATAGAACAACTAGACAGAAGATCTGCAAGGATGTAAAAGTCAATAATACCATTATAATGATCTAATCAACATTTGGAGAACAAGCCACCCAATAACAGGAGAATATACATTCTTTTCAAGTGCCCACAGAACACACAATATATAGACCATATGTTAGTCTAACAGTTAGACTATTAAAAAAACAATTCAAAAAATTTAAGAGAACTGAAATTATATAAAATATGTTCTCTGATCACAACAAAATCAAATTAGAAATTAACAACAGAAGATAACAAGAAAATCTCTAAACACCTGGAACCTAAGCAATATACTAAATAATCCATAAGTCAAATAGTAAGTCGCAAGAAAAATTTAAAAATGCATTGAAATAAAAGGAAATAAAAAATAGATCATACCAAAATTTGTAGACACAGCTAAAACAGCGATGACAGAAATTTACAGCACTAAATGCATACATTAGAAAAGAGGAAGTCTCAAATCAATAAAGAAGAGCTGTCTTCTTTAAGAGCTCTTGAAAAGAAGAGCAAAATAAACCCAAAGCCAGTAGGGAATAAAGATAAGACCAGAAATAAATGAAGTTGAAAACCAAAGTAAAGAAAAAAGATCAATGAAATAAATTGATGGTTCTTTGAAAATATCAGTAAAATTGACAAATCTCTAGGAAAAACTGAGGAAAAAAAGTAACACACAAATTACAAATATCAGGAATAAAACAGATATTACTACAGACCCTACAAACACCTAAGGAATCCTTTACAGACACTAAATTATTAAAACTAAAAAAAAAAAAAAATAATAACAAGGGAATCCTATAAACAACTGTATATACAAAAGTTTGACAACAGATATGAATGGACTCATTTCTCAAAAACCACACAAACTACCACAATTTACCCAATAATCCCATCTAATAAAAGGGTAATATGCAAATTAACCATCACTCTGTCACAAATATGGTGGTGCCCATAGCCACAAGATGGCAGTGCCCAGTCCTCTCGGCCCTGCTGGAGTCCCCCAGTCCCAGAGAAGGTTGGGGGGGTTGGGGGGGAGAAACACTGAGAGCAGACAGCAAGAACGTTCTGCATCTGGCTGAAGATGGGCCTCTAGCCAGGCTGGGGCACGAAACACTTGCGTTGTTGACCCAGCAATGAGGGCTGGCCACGGATGGGTCTCTGGGCCAATGACAGCCTCTAGGCAGTGGGCATGGAGTGGCCAGGGCCCACAGAGAGCAACTGGCACACAGATTCGTGCGCAGGGGTACTAGTCTATATATATAAAAGCCTAAGGAACCAACTGACCTGCAGGTAGCTATGACACACACTGACCACCAGGGGGCAGATGCTCAATACAGAAGCGGAAACTACAGGTATGGCAACATGAAACAGACTGATGAATCTCAGAGGGAAGGGGAGAGGAGGGAGGGTGGAAAGAGATTAACCAAAGATCTCATATGCATACTAGAGGCCCAGTACATGGATTTGTACACCGATGGGATCCCTCGGCCTGGTCTGTGGGTATCAGGTCAAAACCAGCTCTCCAACATTCCCCATGGGGTCCCATATTGCAAGAGGGTGCAGGCCAGGCACTCAATGGTAGAGCGTCGGTTGGTCTGCGGACTGAAAGGTTCCGGGTTCGATTCCATGTACATTGGTTGTGGTCACATCCCTGGTAGGGGGTGTGCAAGAGGCAGCTGGTCAATGTTTCTCTCTCATCGAAGTTTCTAGCTCTCTATCTCTCTCCTTTCCTCTCTGTAAAAATATCAATAAAATATATATTTTTAAAAAATCTATAATTAGCAGTACAGTGAACACAAACTCTTAACAGTGGTCCGGCAATGGTCAGTACTGTCATTAAAGTAGATATACAAATAAATACCACTTTAAAAAAAAACTTTCCACTAAAAAAAAAAGAACCCTTCATATCATCAACACAACACTAAAATGATTTAACGTAACATTTTATGTATAAGTCTGTTATATGTATGTAAGGAATAGTAATTTTAAATAACTCTCCTTCATAGGGAAAAAAATCTAAAAAATAATAAATTTCTATAATGACCAAGAAAGATTCTATTTAATACTCAATATCAGCCATCTAGGAAGAATGGGCCTATGAAGAATGATACTATCATCAATAAAATATAATACTTTACCTATTTAAAACCATAAGAAAAAGAACATTCAACAATAAAGAATTTTAAAAAAAAATCACTCTATAAAGAATACATAGGGAACTTATGGGATCCAAACACGACATGATCACAGACAAGATCAAAAGCAACTCCCTCAGAAACAAATGCTACCAAGAACCAAAACAATCTTTCCTGGAAACTAGGTTACCTACTATATGATTTTAAGTGTGCTGTGAAAAGGGAAAGGTAGATACTAAATCTCATCAAGGCTTAAATAGTACATCACTGAAAAAAAATTTATAGACAATGTAACCAAATTAAGATAACCAATAATCTAAAATGTAAATCTATCTATCATAAGAACTATTATTATATAACATTAAAAACATCCTAAATATTGATGGCAAAGAGCATGATTAAATAAATTATGGAAAAATACCTTCTGGAATAGTATGCAGCTATTAAAAAGTTTAAGGTAGAATGCAAATACAGATGTATATAAAAACCAGAAAGATGTGAAACACATTCTTAAGAGGAAAAAGTCAGTTGCTGAACAATATACAGCTTTCTGCCAAAGAATGGTAGGAAAGTGTATTTCTCTATTATTCTTCAACATTTTCTATAATCCTTCATTACTTACTGCCAGTATTAGTTTTGCTTAGTTATTGTAGAGCCTCACAAGTGTTGGTTTTACTGACAAATTTTCATCTGTATGGGCATATTTCCCAAATTGGCCATGCTCCCTGAGGACATGGATTATGACATAGACTCCTGGGATTTAGGCACAAATACAGGTGCATAATAATATTTGTGAATGGCTAACAACATGTAAAATATGAAAGAGGAAGAAGGGGCATTTTAGTAGCAGAGAAACTAAAACACATATTAAAACCAGGACCACAATGTAGTTCTGAAGGCTTTTTGGGTCAACATGTTTTATGTAACCACAAGCTCTTTGAGAAATTCTAGTATCAAAATCTGTTAAAAGCTTAGAAACCTATGTGTAAAGTCATACCCTATGACTTTAGTAATACTTACTGTCTGTCCGGATGCTATCAATGTGCTCATTAAGGCCACAGTTGATATCTGCAAATTCTACAGCTCTTCCTATTATCCAAAATAATGTCTTCTTACTATAAAAAACATAAAAATTATAATATATAAATAAAGGAAAGTTTATGTCAAACTATAATCTTAAATGAAAAAAGGCCCAAAAGTATATAATCTATACTAATAAAAAAGTAAGATGCTAATTAGACCCGGTCAACCAGACATCTTTCAGATGTCCAACTTCTTCCTGGACAAAGCCACGGTGGCAGGGACCAAGGCAGAGAAAGTTAGGGGTGATCAGGCTAGCAAGGCAGAAGCTAGCAGGCCCAGTGAGTGGTTAGGAGCCAGAGGTCCCAGACTGTGAGAGGGATGTCAAAATGGAGAGGGTGCATGCCAGGCTAAGGGATCCCCCACCCCGACCATGCACAAATTTTGTGCAGCAGGCCTCTAGTATTTATAATATAAATATATATGATATTCCAAAGCAATAGCCACAAAAGAAAAAGAAAAAGGACAACTTCATTTGCCATCAGTGGAGGTGACTATTACAGTCTGGAAATTATTATATAAGGGGGAAAACTAAGCATTTATTCTGCCTTTTGAGTAAAATGTTACTTCAAGGTAACAAAATAGTCCTATTTAATGAGGGAAATCTTTCCATAAAAGACTACGGCCTGGCCGGTATAGCTTAGTGGTTGTTGCATGGACCCAAGAAATCACAGATCCAATTCCTGGTCAGCGCATAAGCCCCAGTTGGTGGCTTGGCTCAATTCCCAGTAGAGGATGTGCAGGAGGCAGCCTATAGATAATGTTTCTGTTTCATCGATGTTTCTATCTCTCTACCGTTCTCCCTTACTCTCTCTCTAAAAATCAATAAAAATATTTTTTAAAAGACTAATTAAAAGGAACAATGAAATCCAAAACTGATTACTATTTTATAACCCATAACTAAAGAGTTGATCAAGAATCAATAGTTACTGCCCTAGCCTGTTTGGCTCAGTGGATAGAGTGTCAGCCTGTGGAATACAGGGTCCTAGGTTCGATTCCAGTAGCCTACACATACCTTGGTTGCAGGCTACTCCCCAGCCCAGGGCCCTAGTGGGGCTCACGCAGGAGGCAACCTATCACAGGAGGCAACCAATTGATGTGTTCCTCTCACATCCATGTTTCTCTCCATCTTTTCCTCTATATTCTACTCTCCCTAAAAACCAATGGAAAAATACCCTCAGGTAAGGATTAACAAACAAACAAACAATCAACAGTTAGCAATGAAATCTAAAGTTAAGTGAAAAAGTCAGTCATCAGGTGAAAGGTTGGTAAGTGATGTAGCTGTTGCCAAAATACCATGCCACAGATATTACTTATTTCACATCTCTGTACCTTACACAGGTTCTGCCCTAAGCACTTCTACCCCATCCCACCCAACCCATATTTCTTCCCTCTATTAACTTCCCTTCAAGAAAGTTTTCCATTATCCCAAAGTCTGATTTAGACACAGCTCCCACTACACCCTAGATATCCCTCTACCTTAGCACCTTTGCATTTATTTGTTTAGACTATTAGCTTATAAGCATTAGCATCTCACGGATGTCTTGTTTAGCAAACAGCCCAACAAGTATTTGTCATAATCCAGCACAAACCAATTTAGTTCTTTAAAATATTGGACTTATCATTTCAGTACCTGGAATACTCAGATCCATAGTACAGGACATCTCCTTCCCACAAATAAAGTATATAGAAAAATCTATCTATATAATAGAGGAATATGCAAATTAGCTGCAATGCCATAACATCACAACTGCAGCAGGAACCTGAGGCTGCATGGAGCCCTGCGGTGCTTGACAGGGAACCTGAAGCTGCACTCCCCATCCAGTGCTGCTGGGGGACCTGAGGCTGCACTCCCTGCCCAGAGGGGCTTGATGGGGTGGGGACAACTGGGTCTGGGTCTCACCCAATGGGGGTGGGGCCAGCCGAGTCTGAGTCTCCTGCATTTTTGAAGCACGTGCAAGCAGTGGGCAGGGACTTGACACTAGGTCCCTCGGCGCACCCAGACAAGAAGATTTTCATTTTACTTATTTTCTTTCATCTCTGCCACTTCTATTATAGAGAAAGGGCAAATAGCAATATTAAAGTATTTCCTCTAATTAACTCCCTTTTAATGTGCATGAATTTCGTGCACCGGGCCACTAGTAAATTTATAATCAGAAGGCTGGTTTGTGGAGAGCGGCTACAGCGTTTGGACAGGTTCAAGCCTCAGACTAACGGGAGGGCACAGTCCTGTTGTTGCAAAGCCCTTGGAGGGCAAAACCCTCCCAGCACAAACATAGCCACTGGCTATGGTTGTAAGCTTGACCTTATGGTCCAAACCTGTGGTCCCAGGTGGCTGAATGATATAGGCTGAGGGAGGTGCAGCAAGTGCTGCCAAAACAAAGCTTAATAGAATTCTCAAGTGCATGTAATTTAGTAGGTTCGAAACTCAAGAGAACATTGTACATATCTTGACCATGCCTTTGCTTTGCCTCGAGGGATCTGACCATACTAGTAAAATAAAGACTCGGCTTACAGGCTGTGGCAATGTCTCTCCATCCAAGAACAGTGTCCCACCTAGCCCCAGCTATATTCTATTGTCTGTTTTCTTTAAACATTCACTGCCCCTTCCCACTCAAGTTCACCACTGACAATGCTGGACGCAGTTCACTGGGTTAAGAATTATAATGGGGAGAAAGGGCATGTATGGGGGGGGGGCAATGGTATATGTACAAAGATAATAATTTAATAATAAAAAAGTAAATAAAAAATAAAAAAAATTATAATGGGGGTGGGGGAGTTACAATGAAAATTTTTTATCTTCCCAGAACTACTCCTCCTTCCCTTCCCTAGTTATCTATTTTCTGCTAACAGACCCTAGGTCACATATGTAGGCACATCACATGACCTAGGCTGAACTAAGCATAGTACATCCTGCCTTCAGCTGTAGTAATTGGTCAAGAAATGGGCATGTGATCAAATCTATCTAGAGCCACTGATATAGGACTCTAAGTAAATAAGCGTGTGCTGCCAGAAACACGGTCCCACCATGTAAAGAAGCATATTAGCAGTAGGAGAAATGACACAAGTATGTATATACTGTAAGTATAGAAAATTTCATTATAAGCAAGTTCCCACCTTTATCAGTTATTGCCCATATCTACCCATACAATTTCTGTTATACAGGGTGGGGCAAAAGTAGGTTTATAGTTGTTCATATGAAAGATGATACAACTGATTAATAACAACACAATAATAAACTTTGTGTACTCATAACTGTAAATCTACTTTTACCCCACCCTGTATGGTTACTGAACCAGTAACTTTTTTCTCCATAGATTATTTCAAACTGTATCTGCTACTTGCAATCCAACAAGTCCTAACTAATAAACAGAGAAACTAATTAAATAAAAATTATATGTCAAAAGATATATTTCACTGAAGCTACAAAAGAGTCTACCCAGTATGCCTTTCCTAACTTAGAAAACTTTCATGCAAACGGATATGTGTCTTTCCTTTTCCTACTAGGTAAACCCCCAAGTTACTATTTAATTCCCTTATATTCTGTGCAATTCACATCATTTTTTTAAGATAGTCACTCTTCCTTTCTTTCATTTCACCCTAACAAGTACCTGGTAAGATGACAGATAAGCAATAATAACAGAAAACAAATTTGTAGAGAAACAACTCAAAGTCGTGGGTATCAAATATATCCCATAGAGATACCACTTGACTGAGACAAATATGAGTTAACAAAACCAAAGGGAGAAAAACAGGGAACTAGGGAAGGCATTCCAGACAGGGGTAGCTTCAGTACTCAGGCCAAATTGAACTAACTTTGAATCTTAAGGGAGAAATGTAAGTAATTGAACACGACTAAGCACTGGGGGCAAAGTGAAAAAGGATGAAAAGATAAATAAGCCAGATCATGAAAATCCTGAAAGCCAACAGAAATTCAGACTCTTCTTGAAGGCAATTAAAAAAATCACAAATAAGGATTTTTAGCAGAGGAGTTACATGCTTAAATGTTAGACAAATTACTGTGGGAAAACCGGTTTGGACAGTAAGACTGGAAGAGGGTAAACACTCAGGAGACTTTGCAGCAATCCAGATAAGAAATGATGCTAACCATGGAGTAAGATGGTAGCCTAGGGGATTTAAAAAAAAAAAAAAAAAAAAGGCAGATTCAAGAGACATTAAGAAAAAATAATTCGGAGAAACCAAGATGGCGGCATAGGGTAGACACCCAAATGCAGCCTACCACAACAAATTTGAATTTAGAACTGGAAAACAGGGGAAACATTGCCCTGAAGTACCAGACGCTGGCTGAGAAGAGGCTCTACTATCCAGGAAGGAGAGAGAAGGCACACTGAGCCTCAGGAACTATGAGGGTGCGAGAACTCTGCACTCGAAAAGGCGGCCACCTGAGTTAGCTACTGGCTTACTTGCTGAGCGCGGGGAGGGCGGGCCGAGTTCCCTGCTGGCTTACTCCAGGAACGCGGAGAAGGCGGACAGCTAATGCGCTAATGTGCGGCTGCCTTTCTTATTTGGGAGGAAAACAGAACCACCCTATTGCTCTGATAGACGGCCCCAGTCAAGGAGAGGCCAGACTTTCAGGAAGTGGGCAGAGATCTCTCAGAGGTGTGTGAAGCCAGAGACCATTACTGCGGGACTCAGGGAAGGGCCCACGAGAAACCAAAGCTTGTCTGCACCACCCCAAGACTCCACCCCATCCAAGTAGAGCACGGAAGCCCTTATTCACCACGAATAGGACACTCCTGAGGAGGGACAAATCCAAAGCTTGTCTGTGCCTATACCAAAGAGATATGCGTACCTGCAACCAATCTTGCGGGACTCACCAAAGCTTATCTGTGCCACCCTGAGACTCCGCCCCATCCAGGCGGAATACAGAAGCCCTCCTAGCTGAGACACTGCTGATCCTCACAGCCAATTGGCTTGGAGATCAACGCTTCCCAGTGATACCAACAACAAGCAAGGCTTAACAACAAGACTGCACACACAGCCCACAGGTAACTGGGAAGGCTGTGCTATTGGGCTCTACCAGAACACCTGGCACACAAACCTATTCTATCAAATCAGGGAAGAAGCTAAAATGCAGAGAAGAGACAGGACAAAAAGGAAGGAGATGGAGGATAGTAAAAGACTGGACAATGAATTCAAAACTAGTTATAAGGTTTTTCAAGAATTTCCTAAAAAAGACCGATAAAATAAACAAGACCTATGAGGATATGAAAAGGGATCAACTAGAAATAAAAAGGGATCAGCCAAAACCGGTTTGGCTCAGTGGATAGAGCATCAGCTTGGGGACTGAAGGTCCCGGGTTCGATTCCAGTCAAGGGCATGTACCTCGGTTGCGGGCACATCCCCATTAGGGGGTGTGCAAGAGGCAGCTGTTCGATGATTCTCTCTCATCAATGTTTCTAATTATCTCTCTCTCTCTCTTTCTCTCTGTATAAAATCAATAAAATATATATATTTTTAAAAAAGTAAAAGGGATCAACTAGAAATAAAGAAAACATTGTCTGAAATAAAAATATCATACAGAGTACTAAAAACCATCTGGAAGATCGCAGGAATCAAGACAAAGATTTGGAACACAAAGAGCCAGAGGACACTCCTCCGCAGAAGGAAGAAAATAAGAGAATCCAGAAAGTTGAGGATAGTGTAAGAAACCTCTGGGACAATTTCAAGCGAACCAACATCAGAATTATGGGGATCCCAGAAGAAGAGAGAGCAAGATACCAAAAGAATACTGGAAAAAATAGTGACAGAAAACTTCCCCCACCTGGTGAAAGAATTAGACTTAAAAGTCCAGGAAGTGCACAGAACCCCAAACAAAAGGAATCCAAAGAGGACCACAAGACACATCATAATTAAAATTCCAAGAGCAAAAGACAAAGAGAGAATATTAAAAGCAGCAAGAGAAAAGCAGGTAGTTACCTATAAAGGAGCACCCATACGATTATCAGCTGATTTCTCAACAGAAACCATGCAGGCCAGACGGGAATGGCAAGAAATATTCAAGGTGATGAATAGCAAGAACCTACAGCCAAAATTACTCTAGCCAGCAAAGCTATCACTCAGAATCGAAGGCCAGATCAAGAGCTTCACTAATAAAAAAAAAAGCTAAAGGAATTCATCACCGCCAAACCAGAATTATATGAATTGCTGAAGGGGGTTCTTTAGGAAGAGGAAGAAAATAAAGATAAAAATTATGAACAACAACATGCTCGGGGGATCCAAGATGGCTGCGCCCAGGTGAACATCTAGCCGCAGCCACACACAACAATTTCAATAAAATACAACTAAAATATAAAACGGACATTGCCCAGAACTACAGGAAGGTTGACTGACTGGAAATTCTACAGCAAGAAGGAGAAAACCAGAAGGAGGCGCGGAGGAGCTGGAAAAGCCCAAGGTACGGAGACAAGGCGCGCGGAGAGGACAGAGCCAGAGAGGAGGGGGAGGCGGAGTGCCTGGCGGGCGTTCCCTAGCGGAAAGGAGATAAAACTCTGACTGTGCTGGGCCCCCGATTGCTCTGAACCCCAGTTCTAGGCCAGACCCCGGGGACTCAGGCTCAGCCATAGGGAGCTGGGCTGAAAGGCGGAACCCCGGGAGAGCGGCGAAAGGAGGTCCCGGAGGCGCACACACTGCGCGCAGAGAAGGGACGGTCGGCTGTGCCTCGGGATTGCCCTGACGGGAAGGAGACTGGGGCTCCAGACTGCTCTGAACGCCACCTCCAACTCCACTTCCAACTGAACTGAACCCCAATACCGGGCTCATTGTGGGAGAGCATAAACTGTTTGGCAGCAGGCGAAAATCAAGGGCACCTTTCTCTCAGAGGCGCCGGCAGTGAGCACTGAAGGACCCACATAGGGCGGGGCTGACGGAAGCCAAAGCTGCAGGCTCCACCCTGAAACCCCATCCCATCTGTAACTGCGAAATGCGACAACAAAATAGATCACAAACGAAAGAAATGGAGGACAAAAAGCGTCTGGATATAGAGTTCAAATCTATGCTTATAAGGTTTTTCAAGAATTTCCTAGAAAAGATGGATAAGACCTATGAGGATATGAAAAGAGATCAACTAGAATTAATAAGGAGTCAACAAGAAATGATATGTGATCAACAAGAAATAAAGAATACATTGTCTGAAATAAAAAATATTTTACAGAGTCCTAAAAACAGAAGGGAAGATCGCAAGAATCAAGTCAAAGATTTGGAACATAAAGAGCCAGAAGACACTCCTCCACAGAAGCTAGAAGGCAAGAGAATCCAGAAAATTGAAGATAATGTAAGAAACCTCTGGGACAACTTCAAGCGAACCAACATCAGAATTATGGGGGTCCCAGAAGATGAGAGAGAGCAAGATATCGAAAACATACTGGAAGAAATAGTGACAGAAAACTTCCCCCACCTGGTGAAAGAATTAGACTTACAAGTCCAGGAAGCGCACAAAACTCCAAACAAAAGGAATCCAAAGAGGACCACACCAAGACACATCATAATTAAAATTCCAAGAGCAAAAGAAAAAGAGAGAATATTAAAAGAAGCAAGAGCAAAGAAGGTAGTTACCTATAAAGGAGCACCTATACGATTGTCAGCTGACTTCTCAACAGAAACCATGCAGGCCAGAAGGGAATGGCAAGAAATATTCAAGGTGATGAATAATAAGAACCTACAGCCAAAGATAATCTATCCAGCAAAGCTATCACTCAGAATCAAAGGTCAGATAAAGAGCTTCACTAATAAAAAAAAGCTAAAGGAGTTCATCAACACCAAACCAGAATTATATGAATTGCTGAAGGGGGTTCTTTCAGAAGAGAAAGTAAACAAAGATAAAAATTATGAACAACAAATACGTAACTATCAAGTGAATCTAAAAACCAAGGAAATTAAAAAAAAAAATCTGATGAACAATAGTAACTGTTGAATATAATAGAATCAGAGGTATGGAAGGGGAGTGAACTGACGATTCTTGGGGAAAAGGGGAGAGGGGGGAGTGGGAAGAGACTGAACATAAACTGTGCACCTATGGATGAGGACAATGGGGAGTGGGGAAAGGGCAGAGGGTGGGGTGGGAACCTGGTGGAGGAGAGCAATGGGGGGGGGGGGGGAGGAACATTTGTAATAATATGAACAATAAAAACTTATTAAAAAATAATAATAAAAAAATAAAATAATAATTTTAAAAAATTATGAACAACAAATATGTAAATATCAAGAAGTGGAACTAAAAGCCAAGGGAATAAAAAACCTGATGAACAATATTAACTGGTGAATATAACAGAATCAGAGGTATGGAAGGGGAGTGGACTGACGATTCTCAGGGAAAAGGGGAGAGGGGTATGTGGGAAGAGACTGAACAAAAACAGTGCACCTATGGATGAGGACAATGGGGGGTGGGGAAAGGGCAGACGGTGGGGTGGGAACCTGGTAGAGGGGAGCAATTGGGGGGGGGGGGGCGGGAAGAGGAACATTTGTAATAATCTGAACAATAAAGATTAAAAAAAAAAAAAAAAAAAAAAAAAAAGAGCCAAAACCGGTTTGGCTCAGTGTTAGAGTGTCGGTCTACGGACTGAAAGGTCCCGGGTTCGATTCCGGTCAAGGGCATGTACCTTGGTTGCGGGCACATCCGCGGTAGGGGGTGTGCAAGAGGCAGCTGGTCGATGTTTCTCTCTCATCGACGTTTCTAGCTCTCTATCTCTCTCCCTTCATCTCTGTAAAATATCAATAAAATATTTTTTTAAAAGAAAAAAAAAAAAATTCAACAGGGCTTATGATCAATCAGAATAAAAACGAAAAAAAAGACAATAAATAGCCCATATTTCTGCCAAGTTGTTATTAGCTAGTCTACTATTTACTGAATTCTTACCACACATGCAGTGTCTCATTTAATCTTCCCCTAGAAAAAAGACAAAAAACAGTCAGTTTGTTTCCTATTTTTGATTTGAGGATGGGAGCGGAAAGGTTGATGACTACAGTTTGGTACATGCCAAGTTTGAGGTATGTGTAGAAGCATACAAATGGACAGATCATGAACATAGATTATATATAAGGCAGTTATCAGGAAAGAGCTTTGGGCTGGAGATTAGAGAATTAATAGCATAAAGAGAAATATTTTTGAAAGTAAAACATGTCCTTTATGCCAATATTTATTTAATATCTACATACCTACAGTGTTGGGAAGAGTGTTAAGAAAAAAAAAAACAACAGTAAGATTCAGTGAAGCTCACAATTACTGAAGAGAGGAGGTAACTCAAAATGTAGTGTAAGAGTTCAGAACAAGTCACCCCAAGATGTGCTTCTGTGGTAGCAGATTATTTTGAGCTAAAGGCAACCAAAACCCTTTGGCTCAAGAGAAACTTCTGCCCCAGCCCCCTTAACTACCTAAAAGAATTTGAATTAGGGGCCCTGTCCATGATAATAGATCAGAAATAACCTCTTCTGACCTATCTATATGGGAGGGCAAACTACTAATTATCCAACACTTGTTCTTATCTTGCAAATGACTCCTGAAAAAACTCCATCCTTAGCTCAAAATATCAAATATACCTCATTTTCCCTTTCTGTTTCTGAACTTCTCATGGTGGAGTTCCCATGCAAATAAAATTTAATTTCTCATCAATCTGTCTAATGTCAATTTGATTATTCAATCAGCCAAAAGACCCAGAGGAGGAAAAGGGGAACTTTTCCCTTTCCCCATAATAGCAATAAGTGCATAATGGAAATACATTGTTATCTTTCCTGGGAAAAGAAAGGAAGACTAACCACTTAAATCTTGAAGTAGGTTAGCAGAGTTTAAGGATAGGAAAATAAGAACCGTGAAAATATACTCCAGACAGGAGAAAAAATAAATTCAAATGCAGAAATTAATTTTAAAAAGAAAAATAGATGCCCTACTTCAGAACAGAAAAAATAAATATTATTCATGTACTCTCCCACACTAATTCTTTTTTTAAGTATGTTTTTATTGATTTCAGAGAGGAAGGGAGAGAGAGAGAAACATCAATGATGAGAGAGAATCATTGATCGGCTGCCTCCTGCATGTCCCTACTAAGGTCTGAGCCCACAACACAGACGTGTGCCCTTAACCGAAATCGAACCCAGGACCTTTCCATCCACAGGGCAATGCTCTATCCACTGAGCCAGACTGACTAGGGCTAAACTAATTCTTAAATTTAATGACTAGAAAGGATATATAAAAATGTTTAAAAAGAGAAGACAGAAAATTCATCTTAATAAATCCTAGAGCATACTATAAAACATAGTAAAAGTGGTTCAACTACAAAAATCAAATAAAAGATCAAAAACTATTACGAGTCCAGAAATAATCCTAATTACATCTCAAGATTTATATATAATAAGATAGGCTTTCTAAAACAGGAGAGTAAGAGAAAATTTTTAATAGTGTCGAAATGATTTAACAGCACTTTGTAAGACAGTTAAAGGTAATGTGACACTTTATACTAAAATAAATTCTGATTATAAATGTTTAAATATTAGGAAAAATTGACTACCATATCTGTAGAACAATGGAATTTCTTAATTTGGAAGTATGTAGCATTGACAAAGCAAAATAGATTCATGTATGAACATTTTAAATTTCTGACAATTAAAAGTAACCAAAAAGTAAAAGAGCAAACTAGAGAAAAATATTTTCAAGAAAAAATCATAACCATATGTTTGGGTGTTGCTTAAAGCTTTAAGAGATACAGACCCAATAGATCAGAGGTTCCCAAACTTGTTTGTGCCGTAGACCCCTTGCCATGTTTTTCGGTTTTGTGTAGACCCCCTACTTACCTGATATTGATTTTTTTGTAAATTTCTAACTGTAGTGAAATTTAGTGTTAAAATTTAATAAAAAATAATGTACCTACTTTTCTCCGGCATTCTCAAACAAAATAATTTGTATGATAAACTACCAGTTTATATTTTTTTAAATATTTTCTCAGCACTTTCCTATTCAAGATTCAGGAAACGAATGAACGTATTTTTCTCACATTCATATTTATAGAGTGACGAATTGAACAAGTCGGTGCAAGTTCGCGAAGCTTTGAGACAAAAATTGGCAAGAATGTTTACTGCGCGTATGCTTGTAACAAGATGATACTGGTATATCATCATGTGCAGGTTTTTATCCTACAACTTACACAATTTTATAAACATATATAATAAATTTTTTACTTCATAGATACTTTTATAAATAATTTATATGTTTTTATATTATAAGATAATATGATGTAAGTAAATAGGTACTATCAGTGTATGTTGAGATCCACTATCGTGGACCCCCATTTTCATTTCATGGACCCCCAAATTTTTTTTTCGCTGACGTAGACCCCTTGCAGGTTGTCATAGACCCCTGGGGGTCGATATAGACCACTTTGGGAATCACTGCAATAGATGATCAAAGGATCTGAAGAGACAATTCATATTTAGAAAAACACAGTGTCCACCATCAGTCAGTAAGGTTTAGTGAAATTGGTACACCCAAACCCACTGCTCAGGCAAGTGCAACATGTGGGCTCTTTTATCCAATAATTTCAGTGACTAAAAGCCATAAAATTCTAGCTTACTTAGCCAGTTTATTCCCCCATGGAAATTAATGAAATGCTCTATTCATTTTTGAAATTACGTGAGTTTGTTAGCACAAACTGATTAATCTCAATCTAGATGTACTAATAAAATAATTTCTGGAGGACAAAGCTGAGATTCTTCCAACAGCCTGCCAACCTTCCATCTAATCATATTTTAAGGACATTAGTACAGTGGATAAAAAGGTGCTTAAAAGTAAATTCAGAGTAATGTTAAAATCTACATATGGTTTTATATAAGCAAACTGAATTACTCATTATAAAGTAGAGGGGGAAATGTTCAGGCCACAAAAGAATACAGCAGTCCCCCCTTATCTGAGGGGGGATTCATTCCAATATCCCAGTGGATACCTCAAATTGCAAATAGTACCGAACCCTATATAATGCTGTTTTTTTCTATACATACATGCCTATGATAAAGTTCAATTTATAAATTAGACACAGTAAGATATTAACAATAACAACATGGGACAATTATAAAAATATCCTATGTAATAAAAGCCTAATATGCAAAGACATGCACGGACCACCAGGGAGCAGATGCTCTACGCAGGCGCTGCCCCCTGGTGATCAATGCGCTCCCCCTGTGGGAGCTCTCCCAGGCTCACAGCTGGCAAGCAAAGCAAAGCGGTAAGGATTGAGAGGTCTTGGACTGAGAGCCTGGGACTGCAAGAAGGATGTCTGACTGACTGCCAGCTTAGGCCCTGTGGGACAGGCAGACATCCCCCCAGGGGTCCTGGACTGCACAGGCCAACCTGTGCCCCCACACACACCCAGTGCACAAATCTCGTGCACCGGGACTCTAGATTATAATAAAAGTCATAATGAATATGGTCTCTCAAAATATCTGTAGTCAAACATCTTGTGATGTAAGATAACATAATGCCTATGTGACGTGATGAAATGAGGTACTCAGAACCACACACAATTTAAAACATGAATTCTTTCTGGAATTTTCCAGTTAATGTTTTTGGTTGACCATGGGTAACTGAAACCACAAAAGCAAAACTTGGGATGGGGGCAGCAGGGAGAGAACTATATATTTAGTAGTTTCCTAAATATATAGTTATATATAAAATGGTCGCCATTTTTATTATTATGAGGATCAGAGTAATGAGCATGTAATGACATCTGGCTTATGAATTGCAATGATAAAAAAAAAAAAGTTCAATATCTTCTTTAATTCAAACAAACTACTTCTAGAGGCATTTAACAATTATTTAAGATTAATGCATAACCTCACAAATTGAGATTCTACCCTAAGACTTACAATGTGAATTTGCATATATAAGGCTGAAAGCAAGAGATATTATCTAGCTCATGTGTTTACTGTTTGCTTATCAAAAGACATACATAACTACAAATAATCATGAGATTTTTAAAAGAAAACTCCTCAGTATTAAAAATGCATCTACACTGAAAATATTTACTTAGCCTCTATCTTATACAAGATACCATGCCTACTTAATAAAGAAAAAGCATTCTGTACTATAACTTAAATCAACTTTTTCCACACAGTACAATCCTCCCATCCTCTTTACTATTCTCAAAGCAACTAATGGCAACAACAGGTACACATACAGTATGAGTATGCTAACTTGTACTGGAGGTTGGGTTTTTCTGTTTTTGTACGTTAGTATTTTTTCATGAACTCATTTGTAGCCTCCTCGTAGAAAAAAAGCAGCCATTCCTTTCCTATTCGAACCATCTCCACCCCTGCAGGCCCCATCCTAGCACAACCACTTAAAACAAAAGGTTCTGGCATAAAAATAAAAACTGTTGTCATTTCTTATCTTTGAAAACCTAAGAAAATATAAACTGATGAACAAAAAGATACAGAGACAGTAAAGCATCAAACAGACTGTCAAATTACAGCGGGAAGGTTAGGGAGAGGTGGGGGAGATAAGAGATCAACCAGAGGACTTGTATGCATGCATATAAGCATAACCAGTGGACTCAAAACACTGAGGGGTGAGGGCATGTATGGGAGTGGGGTAGAAGGGTGGGGGCAATGGTAAGATATGTACACATATAATACCTTAATTAAAAAAATGAAAAATAAAATAAAAGAACGTAAGAAAAAAACCGAACCACATGGATGACCAAAACACAAAACACATGATGTTTACATTTCAAGTGAGTAAGACTTCTTTCATTGACAAGTGAAGGATGAGGGTTTAAAACGAGTTGCAAAAAGGTTGGTGTTTGGGTGAAAAAGCAGTGAATAAAAAACAGAACGAAAAGGCTAAAGACTGCTTTTTTTTTTTTTTTTTTAAGAAGCGGGAGAAGAGGGACAGCTGCGGGTCACACACACACACAGTTTGGGGAAAGGCCAGGTAGAGCTCTGGGCTCCGCCAATCCCCACCTCCCCGGAGTTCGCCCGTCTCCAGGCCAGAGGCGCGCCCTGATTGGCTGAGCCGCGACGAGGAGGAAAGCCAGCCAATCGCGCCTCCCGGCCCGAACTGCGCTATGGAGGCCCCGCCACCGCCGCCCGCGGGGATGTACACAAACCCGCCGCCGCACTCGCCCCGGCCCGGCCCCAAACACCGCGGCCTAAGGGAGGTTCTTTACGGGCCGTACTGATCGTCTGGCACCAGCACTCCCCCCCCCCCTTACTTTAGCGCCACTTCTGCGGGGAAGAAAGTGTGTTACCCTAACGAGAATAAGTTGACTCTTCTATGGACAACCCATTTCCACACGGACACCTCGGAGAGCGTCCGGGGAGACCGGAGGGGTCAAGCAGGGTACCGGCGAGGATCAAGCTCGCGGTGGGAAGGGGGGGGGGGACCCGGAGAGGGAGGCGAAGGTCTCCCCGCAGTATTCAAAGTCAAAACGTGTGAAGTGAGTCCACCAACACCTCTGCTACGACTACGCACTCGGGTGGCCCCAAGTTCCCAAGAACGCTCTCCGCCCGAAACGGCCGAGACACCCGCAGAGGCGGCGGGTCCGGGGCCGCGCTTGGGCCTGGAGGCCCGCCAGGAGCGCAGAGGCCGGGGACGCTCCGCGGCCCCCGCCTGCGCCCGGCCTCGGGCAGTGCGCCAGGGCCCGCCTCCCGCCGACGCCGCACTTCCCTTCCGTCCGGGCGCTCGCCCGCCCGCCCGCCGGCCCGGGGGCCCGCGCGGGCCGGCACCAGACTCCCGCATCGCCAACTCTCAGGGCTCCGGTCGCGGCGGCACCGCACGCCCCCGCCTCCCGCCCTCCGGCGCCCCGCGGACGCCTTCCCGGCGGGACCCCTCGCCGGGGACCCGCCGCCGCCGCCCCACCTCCCAACCCGCCACGTTACCTGCTCCGGGAGCCCGCGGAGCGGCGTCGAGACCGGAGCCGCGTCGTCGGGTGCGCAACGCGGCGACGGCCAACGGGTCCGCAGCCCCTTTTCCCGCCGCCGCCTCCGCCACTGCGCTCTCCGGCGCGGCGCGGGGCTGCCGAGCGAGCGGCGAGCGCTGAGGGGAGCCGAGCGGCGGGCGCCGGCGGGGACACACTGCCGCTCTCCGCCCGGCCGGGGAAGAGCAGCCTCGCCGCCGCAACGGCGCCGCGAGAGGGCGGGCGGGTGGGCGTCCGAGTGGGGAGGGGTCTCCGGGAGCAGGGAATGGCTGCCACGTCGCCCAGGTGGATCGCCGCCCTCCCCCTCCCTCCCTCTCGGCCTCCCGTTCCCCCCGACGCGACCTCTGGTTCGTCCCGGGCTCCGCCAAGCGCCTGGGCCCGCCCCCGGGGCAGGCCTCGCGGACCCGGGCCCCCGGGCACTCCCGCCCCCTCCGCCCGCGCTGGACAGCGAGTGCGGCCCGGCGGCCCCTGCCCCGTGAGACCCGTCCCTCTTCCTCCTTCCGAAAACCTCGCCCGAAAGCCTGACTCGTTTCCCCTCTTCCTTAGGGGGCCGGGGTTTGGGGGGGATGGGGGGTCACATGGAGGAGCAAGCCCTTTTCAACGTGTCGGGCTTCGCGCCGATGAACGACAATAAAGGAGCCCGAAATGTGTGTGTGGAAATCGGCGGCGCCGTTCGTTTCCAGCCCTTCACCCTCTCCCAAGCCCCAAAGGCAACGCGGAGGCCCAAGGTCGTACCCGCTGTGGAGGCGGGGAGACGCGGGAGCCGCGGCCGGACTCCCGGGGGCCACACGTAGGGAGCGACCGCGGGCCGAACTGGCGCTGCCTCAGCCTCGGCCTCGGCGTGGCCTCGCGGGACCGCGGGCGCGGGGCGCGCGAACCGGCTTCTGCGCGTGCGCCCTGTGGCCCGCGGGCTTCCGGGCGCGCGGCCCCTCGGCGCGCTCGGGCGGCGGGCTCGGCGCGGCCGCCTCCGAACCGGAGGACAAAGGGGTCTGAGGAGGTCAGGTTCCTCCCGGCGGCGGCTCCTCCGAAGTGCAGCCCGAACCCCCGGCGGAAGCACCCGAATGTGCGCGCCTTTGTTTACGGAGCCGCCGGCCCCGACCTTTGCTCCACTGGGAGGTTCGGTTTCCAGGGGCCAAAGGAAAGCAAAGGTGTTCGCTTCCTGCGGAGGTCACCGTGCTGGTGCCCAGTTTCTCCCCCGCCCCCGTGCCTGCTCGGCTTTCTTGGTTTACTTCATCTGGGTTCTGACGTCAAACAGTCAGGGTTTTCAGGTTCAGGAATGATTCACTCTGACTTCCTGGAGGTGGTGGGTGGTGGTTTTCTTAACCGTTTTTTTTTTTTTCTCTCTCTTTCTCTTCTCCCCCCTCCCCCCCCTTCGCAATTACTTTTTCTTCTGTTTTCAGTGTTTGTCTTAGAGAAATGTATAGCCCCTCCTGACAGGATTCCTTTGCATCTAAGAAACAAGACTAGCTTTCAGTGTTGTCATAGTAATTGCTTTAAATTCGAGTAGGAATTCGGGGAAATTGCGAGTGGATTTTTATCTTCATTTAGGTCTAATTGGAACGTCCACTCACACACAACGGAAACAGTCTCTAGTGTGTTTCGTTTTGATTTAGGAAACGGGAAAATGTAAGCAGAGACCTCGAGATGGTAAATTTTTCTCATGAAACCGACCACACAGAGAAATTTAAAAGAAAAGAGTTTTTTTTTCTTTTGTGTGATATTTTTTTTAAAGATCCCCTGAGTCCCAATGTTAAGACATTATGATACAACCACTTTTACTCGTGCTTTTGTTAATTTTAAAACAGCAAACGTTTTTAAGTACCCCACATCGCAAGATGCAAATAGCTATTGCTGAGAACCCAATAATTCTTCCTCTGGACAGCCACTAAATGAGACTAATAACAATTACATATGACATTTTACAAATGAAGAAACCTGTCGAAGGTTCAGAAATAGCCAAAGTAAAACCAATGAATTGGAGAAGTAGTAGTAAAAAGTTATGGTGCACACACCAGAAAGACAGTTTGCAAACTGGGAGTGCTCGAGACAAAACTTGGAATGCAGCTCAGGGGTATATCTTTACTCACCTGACCTCCTCAGACCCCTTTGTCCTCCGGTTCGGAGGCGGCCGGGCTCGGTGTGCTCGGAGCCGAGGGGCCGCACGCGCCCGGAAGCCCGAGGGCCACAGGGCGCATGCGCAGAGGCTGGTGCACAAAATTCTTGGGGGGAGGGGGGAGTGTCCCTCAGCCCAGCCTGCACCCTCTCCAATCTGGGACCCCTTGGAGGATGTCCAGCTGCCGATCCCTGTGGGATTGAGCCTAAACCTGCAGTCCGACATCTCTCTCACAATCCAGGACTGCTGGCTCCCAACCACTCACCTGCCTGCCATCATGATCACCCCCTAACCACTCCCCTGCCAGCCTGATGGACACCTAACTGCCTCCCTTCCGACTTGGTTGCCACCAACTGCCCTCCCTTGCAGGCCTGGTCCCCCCCCACAACTGTCCTCCCCTGCCGGCCATCTTGTGGCAGCCATCTTTGACCACGTGATAGCAGCCATCTTTTGACCATGTGGAGGCAACCATCTTGTGCAAGAGTGTGACAGTCAATTTGCATATTACCATTTTATTATATAGGATAAATCAGCTTTGTAGTGAGAAAGTGGTGACTTTATTCTTCACTGTGATTGGTTAAAATATTAGAATTCTCAGTGGTTACCACCTATCAAACTTGGGAAACAGTTCAGCAAGAAATGTTGGGAAATTGATCAGCAAGAAATGACCTAGGTCAAGTAAGTGTTGAAAAATAAGCTAAATTAAGCTTTATCTCGATGACTAAATTGGTTCTCTCTGCTCAGGGAACCTTTAAGGTTGATCTCCATTTGTGTTTTATTTTAACAAATCCTAGTAATTATAAACTTCAAACAAGTCTATCAAATTAATATTAATTTTGTTCATGAGAAATATGTTCACCAGGGCTATAAAACTTGCATTTAAATTCTTGATATTCCGACATCCTCCGTCCAAGACACAACGGGAGGGGACGCGGAGGTGGCGGTGTGTTTTGCGGGGTCTGTGGGCCCCCAGGGAGTGCGCGGGCTCAGCCCCCCCTCCTCGCGCCGTGGTCCAGTCCCAAGATGGCGGCCACCATGAAGAAGGCGGCTGCAGAAGACGTCAATGTTACTTCTGAAGATCAACAAAAGATAAACAAATTTGCACGGAATACGAGTAGAATCACAGAGCTGAAGGAAGAAATAGATGTAAAAAAGAAACAACTCCAAAACTTAGAAGATGCTTGCGAGGACATCATGCTCGCAGATGAGGATTGCTTAATGATACCGTATCAAATTGGTGATGTTTTCATTAGCCATTCTCAAGAAGAAACACAAGAAATGTTAGAAGAAGCAAAGATATCATGGATTTTTGGAAAAGCGCCAGCTCATGCTGAGACTTAAGCTTCGTACAAAAGTAGAGCAGAACCACATAAGAATATTCTAGAAACCAAGAGATGTATCAATAGAAATGTTTAGTGTGTTTTAAAAATTATGTTTCAGACTTTATTTTAGTGCTTTGTAATTAATTGGGGTTTATATTGATGATGATATAGAAGTTAAGCAGCTGTGTATTTAAAAATAAGGCTTTTTTCTTAAATAAAGAGTACATTTATGCCGTAAAAAAAAATAAATAAATTCTTGATATTCCTTTGAACATTTCACTATTACATCTTATATAAGTCTGAACAATAAGAACTGAAGTGTACGTAACACTGGAAAATGTATTTCAAGCCACCAAGACATCACCCAAGCTGAATATTTTTTAAGTAGTGCTTCCTACATCAATAGAAGGAAAACATCAAAATTATAAAGTTTTGAAAGTCCAACTCCAATGAAGAACAAAGCAATCTTTTTACTCAATATTCACAATGCCAGCCTGCCTTTGTGAATATTTAACAACACTTCCTCCTTCCTTATTGGTTTAAATTGTAAGGCAATGTGAAAAGTACAAAAAAAAAATTTTTAATATATTTTACTGATTTTTTTTACAGAGAGGAAGAGAGAGGGATAGTTAGAAACATTGATGAGAGAGAAACATCCATCAATTGCCTCCTGCACACCTGCTACTGGGGATGTGCCTGCAACCAAGATACATGCCCTTGACCGAAATTGAACCTGGGACCTTTCAGTCCGAAAGCTAATGCTCTAGCTTTGAACCAAACCAGTTAGGGCTATCATGCTCATTCTTACTCAAGTTCATATATCTTTCTATTTCAAAGAAGAAATTTAAGAATCTGAATTATTGAGTATCTTTATGAACTTAAATACCAAGGTCTACTGATCCCACTCTGCTCTCTGTAACCCAAGTGGTTATGTTACAGTTGATTTTGTTAAAATATATAATTCTCTAAAATACCAGATAAGCTGAGAGGATCCAAGATGGCTGCTCGGGTATACACCTAGCCGCAGCAGCTCACAACAATTTCAAAGGAATACAACTAAAATGTAGAGTGGACATTGCCCAGAGCTACAGGGAGTCGACTGACTGAAAACTCTACAATAGGAAGGAGGGAGAAAACCAGAAGGAAAATCAGAGGAGCTGAAAAAAAGCCTAAGGTACGGAGACATGCTGCGCGCTCGCACGCACGCGCGCGCGGAGAGGTCGCAGCCGGAGAGGAGGAGAGGGCTGGGTGCTGCCTGGCGTTCCCTAGCAGGAAGGAAATAGAACCCCCAGCCTGGGCTGAACCCCCGAACCGGCAGCGCTGAGCCCCAAGTTATGTGCCAGACCCTGGGGACCCAGGCTCCGGCAGGGGGAGACAATCCCGGGGGACGGCGAAATGCGGGGCCCCCGGAGTCGCGCGCACATGGCGTGCAGAGGACTGAATGTTGACTCTGATGCTGGATTACCCTAGCCGGAAGAAACAAAGCCTCCGGCGGCAGCTCTGAGCCTCAGTCCAGACCTCCCCGAACTCCAGGTCTGGGCCAGTCCCTGGGGACCCAGGCTCGGGCAGGGGGAGACGGGGCTGTGAGGTGGAGTCCTGGGAGCGCGGCGAAAGGCCGAGCCCCCGGAGTCGCGCACACTGTGCGCAGAGGACAGTCTGTTGACTCTGATCCTGGACTCCCCTAGTGGGAGGGAGAAAGAAAGCTCCAGACTGGAGGAACGCCACGAGGAGCAGGAGCCCCTGCCGGACACCGGCCAGCCGGGCGCCAGCAAGGAGCCGGGCGACGGGGCCCCCAGTGGGGGGGGTGCCCCTGAGCCTTCGACTGCTGAGCGCTGGCAACGGAGCCAAGGACGGGGGCTGCTTCCTGGGCGGCGCCGACCCCGGCAACAGGCTGGAGCAGCGCCGGAGCCCGCGGAGAACAAAGGGGTGCCACAGGCCAACCTGCTGAGCTCCCAGGACGAGGAGGAAGAAACCAAAGAAGTTCTCAATGTGAAGAAATCAAGTGAGAGCAAATGATAGTAAAATTACTTAAGAAAGAATACAAAGAAGATCTTGAAAAATCAAAGACTAAGTCAGAACTCAACGCACCAGCCAACATTGCAACATAAATGCGTTTTGTTGTTTTTTTTAAAAAAAGAAAAAAAAAAGAAGAGAAAAAAGGGACAGAATGTTGGAACAGCGGCGACCAGGCCTAGAGTGGCCAGGCACAAGGCAGTGGCAGCTGGGCCCGGAGCAGCAGTGGCCAGGCCCCAGAACAGCAGCAGCCAGAACAAGAGCATCAACGGCCAGCACTGGAGCAGCCAGACCTGGGGCAGTGGCAGCCAGGCCTGAGGCAGAGGCGGCCAAGCCCAGGGTGGCCAGTCCAGGAACACCCAGACACGGAGTGGCTGGGCCCGGAGAAGCCCGGCCCAGAGCAGCCGGGTTGGGAGCAGCCAGGCCCAGAACAGCAGTAGACAACCACGAAGAATCCAGGCTGGGAGCGGCCAGGCTCGGAGCAGCCGGGTCGGGTGCGGCCAGGCCCGGAGCAGCGGCGGCCAGGCTGGGAGCGGCCAGGCCCGGAGCAGCTGGGTCTGGTGTGGCCAGGCCTGGAGCAGCGGCTGCCAGGCTAGGAGCAGCCAGGCCCGGAGCAGCAGCTGCCAGGCTGGGAGCAGCCAGGTCCGGAGCAGCCGGGTCTGGTGTGGCCAGGCCCGGAGCAGTGGCTGCCAGGCTGGGAGCGGCCAGGCCCGGAGCAGCCGGGTCTGGTGCGGCCAGGCCCGGAGCAGCGGCTGCCAGGCTGGGAGCGGCCAGGCCCGGAGCAGCCGGGTCTGGTGCGGCCAGGCCCGGAGCAGCGGCTGCCAGGCTGGGAGCGGCCAGGCCCGGAGCAGCCGGGTCTGGTGCGGCCAGGCCAGGAGCAGCGGCTGCCAGGCTGGGAGCGGCCAGGCCCGGAGCAGCGGCGGCCAGGCTGGGAGCGTCCAGGCCCGGAGCAGCCGGGTCTGGTGCGGCCAGGCCCGGAGCAGCTACTGCCAGGCTGGGAGCGGCCAGGCCCGGAGCAGCCGGGTCTTGTGCGGCCAGGCCCGGAGCAACAGCTGCCAGGCTGGGAGCGGCCAGGCCCAGAGCAGCCGGGTCTGGTGCGGCCAGGCCAGGAGCAGCGGCTGCCAGGCTGGGAGCGGCCAGGCCCAGAGCAGCCGGGTCTGGTGCGGCCAGGCCAGGAGCAGTGGCTGCCAGGCTGGGAGCGGCCAGGCCCGGAGCAGCCGGGTCTGGTGCGGCCAGGCCAGGAGCAATGGCTGCCAGGCTGGGAGCGGCCAGGCCCGGAGCGGCCGGGACCGGAGCAACCGGTCCCAGAGCAGCTGGGTCGGGTGCGGCCAGGCCTGTAGCAGCAACAGCCAAGTCCAGAGCAACTAGGTCGGGAGCGGCAGTGACCAGACCCGGAGCAGCTGGTTGTGGAACGAACCAGAGCAACAGAGGCCAGGCCCGGAGCAGCCAGGCCCGAAACAGCTCGCTCCTCGCCTGTACCTGCCCACGGCTGCCTCTCAGACATGGCTGGAAACTTTTGCGGGAACTTGAGGGTCTGCTGAATCAAGTGATGAAGGCTTAGATCTGGATGTGTTGAGCTAGTATAGCGCTGGGGTGTTGATCTGTAAGTGCCTTGGGTGGGGCCTGGATGAGGCTGGTTGACCTATTTGGAAATGTCTTTTGTGTGAAGTGTATCATTGGGCATGTGGAGGTATTATTGATATGAGAAAATGCTAAGTAACAGATTTACTATCTGAAAAGGGATTTACTATCGGGGAAAGGGAGGGAGGAAGAGACTGAACATAAACTGTGCACCTATGGATGAGGACAATGGGGGATGGGGAGGGGGCGGAGGGTGGGGTGGGAACCTGGTGGAGGGGGGAAGAAATGAGGAACCTTTGTAATAATATGAACAATAAAGATTGATTTGAAAAAAAAAAATAATAATAATAATAAAAAAATAAAGTAAAAAAAAAATAAATAAATAAAATAAAATAAAATAAAATAAAATAAAATAAAATACCAGATAAGCCGAAACCGGTTTGGCTCAATGTTTCTAACTCTATCTCTCTCCCTTCCTCTCTGTACAAAAATCAATAAAATATATTTTAAAAAATAAAAAAATTAAAATAATAAAATACCAGATAAATCTGAAGAATGGCAAATGCTTACTACTTAACATTCTGAATAAGATAAATGCTGGCATTTCCCTAGGTGAAAGAGTGAGCCTTTAAGGAAATAATAAAGTTTATATTTTAGAAAACATCTTGGATTTTTATAAATAAAATGGTTAATGCATTATAAATAAATATATCTTTGCCCAAACTCATCTTTGGTCTACTAAATGGCTAACTGCTAAACATGCATGTTTATGTTGAGAACATAAGTATGATTTCCTCCAAAAATAACCTATACTTTTATTTTGATTTGAAGCATTCTGCTTAATTTTAAATATATATTTATAATATCTCTTCCTTAAAGATAGGTTCTGTCTCCCATTTAGCCTTGTATTCCTCACTACCAAACCCAGAGCCTTGTACAAAATAAACACTGGATATTTTCTGAGTGGAAGAATAAGTAAGCATAAATCTATGACACTGACACAGCATATGGCAAATCAAGGAAAGTCTGTCTCAGGATTTTTTCCTCTTCTACGTAATAGCTGTTAAATACTTGTTTTCATTCCCAATTAAACTTACAATAGCATTGTGCAAAAATTTTTGTGGACAAAAGAAAAGAGAGGAGTTCTATGACAAATAACCTCACAGGGTGATCTGATCATAAATTTCCTTTTTAAAATATATTTTATTGATTTCAGAAAGGTACAGAAAGGCAGAGAGAGATAAAAACATCAATGATGAGAGAAAAATCATTGATCAGCTGCCTCCTGCACATCCCACGCTAGGGCATGTGCCCTGACCAGGATTTGAACTATGACCCCCTAGTTCATAGGTCATGCTCAACTATTAAGCCATGCCAACTGGATAACATAAATGACTTTTTAATGTATAAAACAGTGCGGTCAGCAAACTGAGGCTCACGAGTCACATGCAGCTCTTTGGCCTCTTGAGTGTGGATCTTCTACAAAATACCACGGCCTGGGCAAGTCTATTTTGAAGAAGTGGCATTAGAATAAGTTTAAGTTTAAAAAATTTGGCTCTCAAAAGAAATTTCAATCGTTATACTATTGATATTTGGCTCTGTTGACTAATGTTTGCCAACCACTGACTTAGCATCCCCAGTGTGGGGCATGCAAGAGGCAGCTGATCAATGGTTCTCATCATTGATATTTCTCTCACTCCCCTTTCCTCTCTGAAATCAATAATATATATATGTATGTGTGTATGTATGTATATATATATATATATATATTTTTTTTTTTTCTTTTTTTTTTTTTTTTTTTTTTTAAAGGAGCCCTTAGCCGAAACCAATTTGGCTCAGTGGATAGAGCGTTGGCTTGCGGACTAAAAGGTCCCAGGTTCGATTCCAGTCAAGGGTCGCAGGCACATCCCCAGTAGGGGTGTGCAAGAGGCAGCTGATTGATGATTCTCTCTCATAGATGTTTCTAACTCTCTATCCCTCTCTCTTCCTCTCTGTAAAAAATCAATAAAATATATATTAAAAAAAAAAAAAGGAGCCCTTACCCTTGGAGACAGCATAGACAGACCTGGAGACTATTATGCTAGGTAAAATCAGCCAGTTAGAGAAAGACAAATATTGCATGATCTCACTTATATGTGGGATGTAATGAACAAAATAAACTGACATACAAAATAGAACCAAAAAAGTATGTATGTATGGAATAAAATAATAGGTTTCAGTAGGGGATGGGGAGGGCAGGGTACAAAGAGGACAGGAAGATATTAACCAAAGAACATGCATGCATATATGTATAATCCATGGACACATAAAATAATATGGGGAAAGCCTGGGGTGGGCGGGATTGGGTAGAGCAGGGTAAAAAGGGAGAAAATAGGAGGCATCTGTAATACTGTCAACAATAAAAAATAATATTCATAATAGCCAAAAAGTAGAAACAACCCAAATGTCTATCAACTGATAGATAAAATGTGGTATATCCAATGTCATCGACCATTTAAAAAAATGAAGTATTGCTATATGCTGCAACATGAATAAAATTTGAAAATATCATAAGTGAAATAAGCCAGTCATAATTATATAATTTAATTTATATGAAAAGCCTAGAATGGCAAATCTATGGAAACAAAAAGTAGATTAGTAGTTGCCTAGGGACAGGTGCAATTTAGGATAATAATTAAGAGGTATAGGGTTGCCCTAACTCGTTTGGCTCAGTGGATAGAGCATCGGCCTGCGGACTGAAGGGTCCCAGGTTCGATTCCGGTCAAAGGCATGTACCTTTGTTGCAGGCACATCTCCAGTAAGGGGATGTGCAGGAGGCAGCTGATCCATCTTTCTCATCAATGTTTCTAACTCTATTCTTCTCCCTTCTTCTCTGTAAAAAATCAATAAAATGTATTTTTAAAAAGAGGTATAGGGTTTTGTTTGTTTGTTTGTTTGTTTGTTTGGGGGGGCAGGTAATAAAAATGCTTTAAAATTGATTGTGCGAGCCCAGCTGGTGTGCTCAGCGGTTGAGCATCGGCCCATGAACCTTTCTGGTAAGGGCACGTGTCCAGTTTCAGGCTCAATCACCAGTAGGGGGCGTGCAGGAGGCAGATGATCAATGTCATCTACGTTTCTATCTATCCCTCTCCATTCCTCTCTAAAATAAAATCAATAAAATACTTTATAAAAATAAATTGATTGTATAATATGATAGTCGCACAATTCTGTGGATATACTAAAAGCCACTGAATTTAATGCTTTAAATGAGTACACTGTATGGTTTATGGAGTCTCTTCAATAAATTAGTTAAAAGTTTTTTAAAAACAACTCTTCAATGGCTTCCCATCGCCCTTAAAATAAAAACTAAGTCACTAAGATTAACAGAACACTAAGGAATTTGGCTCCAGCTAATTTTTCCAATGTCATCACTCACCAGTCTTCTCTTCATCAGTCCTCACTCTCCTCCTTTCACTCTGATTTTACCCATGCTCACCTTTTTTTTTTTTTTTTTTTTTTTTTTTGTCATTTTTCTGAGCATATGTGGTGGTTTTACTTCATGTTAACAAAGTCTTTGCTACTTCTTTTAAAAAATGTAAAGCCTGATTCTCCTCCCCGTAAGTATGGGGTATATGTGGTGACTCAGTTTTAATGAATAGAATGTGGTAGAAGTGAGGATGCATGTCTTCTAAGACTAGATCATAAAAGGCATTGTGGCTTCCTTGCTCTATTTCGGATCACGTGCTCCAGGGGAAGCTGCCACCTTTCAAAGATCCTCAACCCGCTGGGAGACTCGTGTGGTGAGGAAATGAGGCCTCCCGCCAACAGCCATGTGAGTGAGTCATCTTGAAAGCAGATCCTCCAGTCAAGTTTGTCAAGCTTCCAGGAGCCTGCAGCCCCAGCCAGTAACTGCATGAGAGATCCTGAATCACAGCTACTCAGTTAAGTCACTTCCAAATTCCTGACCACAGAAACTGTGAAGTAATAAAAATTTGTTTCTTAAGTCATCACATTTGGGGACTTAACAACAGAGAACTAATACAATATGACATGCTACCTATAATCTCCAAGGCAAACATTATAAGATTTTATCTAGCTCACTGATTCCTAGTTATCCTTATCCTTATCCTTACCTTATCCTTATCATTTTCAAAATCATTTTTTCCAGGCTTTCTTTCTTTTCTTTTCTTTTTAATATATTTTATTGATTTTTCACAGAGAGGAAGAGAGAGGGATAGAGAGTTAGAAACATTGATGAGAGAGAATCATTCATCAGCTGCCTCTTGCACACCCCCCATTGGGGATGTGCCAGCAACCAAGGTACATGCCCTTGACCAGAATCGAACCCGGGACCTTTCAGTCCTCAGGCCGACGCTCTATCCACTGAGCCAAACCGGTCTCGGCTTTTCCAGGCTTTCTTAACTATTAGTTATGTCCTCCCTGTTACTTGCCACTATAGCACATAGTCATGTAATTGAATCGTTTGCATAATCCCCAAGACTTTAATTTCAGTGGATCTCATATGGGACCTGTCTGTCTTGTTGATACTGTGTCCCTAGCTTCTGCCACAGTGCCTGACATATGGTAAATTATAAATAAATATTTGGGGAGCCTAGCTGGTTTAACTAAGTGGATAGAATGTTGGCCTGCAGACTAAAGGGACCCAGGTTCAATTCTGGTCAAAGGTACATGCCCGGGTTGCAGGCTCAATCCCCAGTAAGGTGCATGCAGGAGGCAATTCTTATCATTGATGTTTCTATCTCTCCCTCTCGCTTCCTCTCTGAAATCAATAAAAATATATTTTAAAAAATATTTGGGGAATGAATAGTTGAATGAATGAATGATTGAATTGGGAGATATAAATGTAATGGGAAAAAGAACCCACTTGTGCCCTAACTGGTTTGGCTCAGTGGATAGAAGGTCGGTCTACGGCCGAAACCGGTTTGGCTCAGTGGTAGAGCATCGGTCTGCAAACTAAAAGGTCCTAGGTTCGGTTCCAGTCAAGGGCATGTACATTGGTTGCGGGCACATCCCCAGTAGGGGGTGTGCAAGAGGCAGCTGGTCGATGTTTCTCTCTCATCGACGTTTCTAGCTCTCTAGCTCTCTCCCTTCTTCTCTGTAAAAAATCAATAAAAAATATATTAAAAAAAAAAAAAAAAAAAAAAAAGTCGGTCTACGGACTGAAGGGTCCCAGGTTTGATTCTGGTCAAGGGTTTCTGTCAAGGGCATATACTTGGTTGTGGGCACATCCCCAGTGGGGGGTGTGCTAGAGATGGCTGATCAATGTTTCTCTCTATCGCTTTTCCTTCCTCTCTGTAAAAAATCAATAAAATGCATTTTAAAAAAAGAAAAGAAAAGAGAAGTTAAAAAAAAGAAGAAGAAGAAAGAAAGAAAGAACCCATGTGTGCAGAGGCTGCTGTGAACACACAGAGGAATGGCATTTAATTCAATCTGTGTCACTCCCTTACTGTGTGACTTTTGGCAAGTTACTTAATTTCTCTCTCTGTATTTGGCTCTTTCTAAAGGACAATTTCCTTATGCATAAAATTGGGATAGTAACAGTTTCTCCCTCATAGGATTGTGTTAATAAGCTAATACCTAGTTAAAAGAAAATAAAACTTGAAATTTAGAGAATTCCATGAGAAATGAATGCTTGGGAAAAGTCTCAAAGAATCAGTAAAAATTAGACAAAAAATGGGGAGGAGAAATCTAGGCAGAGAGAAAAGCAGAATCAAAGGTTCAGAGGATACAGATAGCAAAGTACATGCAGGAAACTTCATGCAGTTTAGTATGGCTAAGTGTAAAGTGCAAAGAAGAGGAGTGATCCAACATGAAGCTAGAGAGACCGGGAGGTAAGGATGGTTACGTGGAAGGCTTACACCTTTGGCATTGATGCTGAAAAAACATTGGAATCACTGAATGGAAGAGAGTTGGTCATATTTGCATTTTGAACATATTCGATTTACTTAAAAGTTGATAATCATGCCCTAGCCGGCTTGGCTCAGTGGATAGAATGTCAGCCTGCCGACTCAGAAGTCCCAGGTTTGATTCTGGCCAAGAGCACATCCCTGGACTGCGGGCTTGATCCCCACTGGCTCAATCCCCAGTGGAGGTCATGCAGCAGGCAGCCAATTAATGATTCCTTCATCATTGATGTTTCTATCTCTCTCTCCTTCTCCCTTCCTCTCTGAAATCAATCAATAAATATGTATTTTTAAAAATAAAAGTCAATAATCTGCATATCCACAAAGTTGGCTGTCGTCAAAAAGATGAACAAAGCTATTGGGGGGAATCCATCTTGGCAGGTGGAGGAATTGAGCAAAAAATAGAAAAAACCTCATGGACAAGGACAACAGTGTGGTGATAGCTGGGGCATGGTGGGAGGAGGGTATAGGGGGAATAAATGGTGATGGATGGAGACTTGATTTGGGTGGTGAACAGTGTACAGATGATGTGTTGTCGGAAAATTTTTAAAAGATGGACAATAATGAGTATTGGCAAGAATGTAGAGAAATTAGAACCCTCATACATTGCCGTTGGGGATGTAAAATAATGCAGCTGCTTTGGAAAAAGAGTCTGGCAGCTCCTCAAAAATTTAAACGTAGAGTTACAATATAACCTAGCAATTCCATTCCCAGATACATACCCGAGAGAAATGAAAACATCATTTGTCCTCTTAAAAATGTGTGCACGAACATTCATAGCAGCATTATTCATAATAGACAAAAAGTGGAAACAACCCAATAGGAAGATAAAATATGGTATAGCTGTAAAAGGGAACCACAAAATTTGACCATAAATGAAAGAAGGCCACATATTATTCCATTTTTATATAGTCTATAATAGGCAAATCTGTAGAGACAGACTATAGATTAGTAAATTGCCTAGAGCAAGGGCAGGGTGGAATAGAGAGTGAGTGCTAATGGGTATAGAGTTTCATTTTTAGAACATGATAAGATTCCAAACTTAGATTATGGTGATGGTTGCACAATTCTGTGAATATACTAAAACCACTGCACACTTGAAATGGGTGAATTTTATGGTATGTTAATATCTCAAAAAATGTTTTTCCTTACAAAGCTATAATAATACTCTTTCCAATAGACTACTGTGTTGCATGGTTATTTCTATTTTTATTCTTTTTTAGGTTTCTCTTAAATATATGTGACATACTGTAATGCCATAGTGTTACCAGCGAGACAAAAAAACCTCAGTTCTTATCTTCTTGAAGGAAATATTTCAATCAAGAGACAGAAGGAAAGATTTCAATCAAGAAACAAAGTGTAGCCTTAGCCAGTTTGGCTCAGTAGATAGTCAGCTTGTGGACTGAAGGGTCCCAGGTTCGATTCCAGTCAAGGGCAAAAGCCCAGGAAGTGGGATCGATCCCTGGTTGGGGGCGTGCAAGAGGAAACTGATCAATGATTATCTCTCATCACTGGTGTTTCTATATCTCTATCCCTCTCCCTTCCTGTCTGAAATCAATAAAAATTTATGAAAGAGAGAAAGAAAGAAAGAAAGAAAGAAAGAAAGAAAGAAAGAAAGAAAGAAAGAAAGAAAGAGGGAGAGAGAGAGGGAGGGAGGGAGGAAGGAAGGAAGGAAGGAAGGAAGGAAGGAAGGAAGGAAGGAAGGAAGGAAGGAAGGAGAAAGGAAGGAAAGGAAGGAAGGAAGGAAGGAAGGAAGGAAGGAAGGAAGGAAGGAAGGAAGGAAGGAGGGAGGGAGGGAGGGAGGGAGGGAGGGAGGGAGGGAGGGAGGGAGGGAGGGAAGGAGGGAGGGAAGGAGAAAGAAAAAAAGAAAGAGAGAGAGAGAGAGAGAGAGAGAGAGAGAGAGAGAGAGAGAGAGAGAGAGAGAGAGAAAGGGAGAGAGAGAAAGGGAGAAAAAAGGGGAGAAAGAAGAAAAGGAAGGAAGACTTTATTGACCACAGCAAAAACACCCTTAGGACAGTGAAAGTAGGAAGGGCATAGAAAAAGCAACAGGAGAGCCCTAGGCTGGGCTGCTTTAGCTCAATGGGAAGTCAAAGAAAAGGGGGCCTTGGAGACGGGTTCAGGAGGTTGGCCTGGGACAAGCTGCTGCTGCCCTTTGCTCTCCTGGTTGCAAGTCTCATGGAGTCCCTTGGAGTATAGGAGATAGTTGCCTGTGAGGGAAGGAGAGAAGGAGGAGAATGGGAGGGGCATGCTGGGACCTTTACTTTCAAGGTTTTTAAAGGCTGGGTGTTTAAAGGAAGTCTTAGGGGAGGATCAATAGAATATTCATCAGGTTTATGCTGATGTGACAAAATGAGATTTACTAATATTCTCTAAATTTGTCTGTCCTTGAGTGTGGTTGGCAAAGGGCACTTATTGGATTTCTATTATCTGCCTCCCTGAGTAGGGTGAGTTTAGCTATTTACACTCTGATTGGAGAGAAGTGCAAACCATTTCTCCTAAGTGTCCTTGGTTTAGGGAAGATAGGATTTACTAGGTGGCTGCAAACTGCTGTTTAACAATCTGTCTTAGTTTCCCTATTCCTCTTGTCTTTGAATTTTCCTAGCTTCTCTCATATAACACAACCAACTGAGCTACCCAGCCAGGGCAAAGATGTGACAACTTTTGTAAAATATAATAAAAATTAACTACTAGAAATTGAAAGGTCAGGGCGGGGCTAACTCCTCGGAATGAGAGGGCAGGGCAGAACTCCTGATCCTCCATTTTGTAACTGGACCCTAGCCCTCACCCAACCAATCAGGGTCAGCCAAAGCAGTGACATCACCACCCCTATAAAACCCCTTGATCTGATGACTGCCACACCGCTGTCGGTGTGAGTGAGACAGAGCCCATGCTAGCATGGAATTCAAGCTTTCTGCTATTGCATCGGACTCGGCTCCCTGGTGGTCTTTGGTGATCACAAAATCTGGGCATAACAAAATGATTTTAAATAAACAAGACATCAAAAATATAAACTTATGTTTTGTTAAAATATATTTTTATTGATTTCAAAGAGGAAGAGAGAGAGATAGAAACATTAATGATAAGAGAGAATCATTGATCGGCTACCTCCTACACACCTCCCATGAGGGTTTGAGCCCCCAGTCTTGTGCCCTTGATGACCAGAATCAAACCTGCAACCCATCAGTCCACAGGCCAACAACGCCCTATCTACTGAGCCAAACTGGCTAGGGCTAAGCTCGTGTGTTATTGTTGTTGTTGTGTGTGTGTGTGTGTGTGTGTGTGTGTGTGTGTGTGTGTTTGTGTTTAACTTTTTGTTGTTAATCCTCATCCAACAATATTTTTGCATTGTTTTTAGAGAGAATGGAAGGGAGGTGGAGAGACAGAGAGAAGCATCATTGATTGCCTCCTGCATGCACCCCCAGGGCTGAGGATTGAGCCTAAAACCAAGGTGTGTGCCCTTTACCAGAATCAAGCCCGGGACCTTTTAGTCCATAGGCCAACACTCCATCCAATGAACCAAACTGGCTAAGGTTATTTTTTTAATTCATTTTTATTTACTGATTTTATGGGGTGGGGATGGGGGGGGGGGGGCAGGCCAGGAGAGAGACATTGATTTGTTATTCCACTTATTTATGTATTCATTAGTTGCTTCTTGTAGGCCCTGATTGGGGACTGAACCCACAACCTTGGTATATCAGAACGATACTCTATCCAACTGAGCTACCCCACCAGGGCTACAGGCTATGTCTTTTTGTTGTTGTTAATCTTCACTTGAGGATATTTTCCCATTGATTTTTAGGGAGAGTGGATGAAAGAGGAAAAGACAAAGAGAAACACATCGACTGTTTGCCTCTTGCATGAGCCCCGCCCAGGGCCTGGGCTGAGGAGGAGCCTCCAACCAAAAGGTATGTGCCTTGACTGGAATCGAACCTGGGATCCATGGTCCGCAGGCCAATGCCTTATCCACTGAGCCAAAACAGGTAGGGCTTTTTTTATTATTAAATTCAACAGACATAATTTTTTCTGTCTATGTATAATTATGCTATAACTGTTTCTAAATGCTTGTTCTGAATTTCCATAATTAACTGGATATAAACAGGCAATACTGGTTTAATAACTAACTCTAATCTAATCCACAGTGCTCACGGATACTTTGACTAGCACTCTCCTCTAGTCTAGATCTTCCTCAAGTGTGTGTTATGGCAAGTAAGGTGAGGTCACCGCTGTGTCTTATTCAGTGGTGTGTCTACCGCCTGTAGGCAGAGCATTCCAAAATAGTTAAAAGACTTCCTGTAAACATACCAAGACTGAGAATGCCTTCACATGACTGTTCTTCACTGTGGAAGTGCCCAGTGGTCTGAAAAACTCCTTTGTATACCATAGTTAGTTAAAACAAGAACTCAAAATATTTTTTTAAAACTCACTCTCTTGCCCTAGCTGATTTGGCTTGGTGGATAGAGCATTGTCCTGCGGACTGAAGGGTCCCAGGTTCAATTCAGGCCAAGGGCACATGCCCTGGTTGTGGGCTCAATCCCCAGTAGGGGGCATGCAGGAGGCAGCTAATTAATGATTCTCTCTAACCATTGATGTTTCTATCTCTCTCCCTCTCTGAAACCAATAAAGAAATATATTTATTAAAAAATATTCATTCTCACCGAAACCGGTTTGGCTCAGAGGATAGAGCATTGGCCTGCGGACTGAAAGGTCCCGAGTTCGATTCCGGTCAAGGGCATGTACCTTGGTTGCAGGCACATCCCCAGTGGGGGGTGTGCAAGAGGCAGCTGGTCAATGTTTCTCTCTCATTGACGTTTCTAATTCTCTATTCCTCTCTCTTCCTCTCTGTAAAAAAAATCAATAAAATATATATTTTTTTAAGAAATTCACTCTCATTTCATCAGAGTGCCCTGAAGAAGCCAGAAACACCCTCCTCTATCCCCTTCCCAGCCAACAAAAATCTTGTAATCAGGGAGGATCCTTTTCTGATTCTTCCCCTGTATAAGAGTGGGTGTAAAAACACCTGAAGAATTTTTACTTTTTTTACTTTGTCTCAAGGTTTTTAGCAGAAAAATCAACACCAGGGAATTTAGAGGACAGGCTTCTGATTCTGCAGATGCCACATATTCTTAGTAAGAAAAGTTGGAACTAAGGATTATGGCCGTGTCACACCTCTCCTTTTATGTTTTACACGAATCAATAAAGCTTGGGCATCTCTACTATATTGGGAGGAACAATAGAACCCAAGCCCATGTTATTCTAGAAGAGACCAACTCTTCCCATGAACAGAGGAGAGAACTCAGGAATACCAGCATAGGAGCTCTTACAAGGGCAAACTGACTGTGAGATTTGTCTTGAAGCTGAAAGCTTACATACCAAGCAAGCTGCTTTTACTTAGATTGTATGTTTGTCATCATTCATGGGGGTAAGGAGTGTAGCGGATACAAAATGTAATACCATCCCCAGGGCTAGGATTACGGTGAAGCAAGTAAGTCACTCAATTAGGGTGCAAAAAAAATTTTTTTAGGATGTAATATTTAAGGGGTGTTAAAAAACTCAGTAATCAAAATAAATTGTATTTTAATGATGCAATATTTTTTAATCTTTTAAAAATATATATATATATATATATATACTTATTGATTTCGGAAAGGAATGGAGAGGGAGATATAGAAACATCAATGATGGGAGAGAATCATTGACCGGCTGCTTCCTGCACACTCCACACTGGGGATCAAGCCCACAACCTGGGCATGTGCCCTGACCCAGAATTGAAAGGTGACCTCCTGGCTCATAGGTACGATGCTCAACCACTGAGCCACGCCGGGGTGGGAGGCGAAGAGGTGGGGAAAGGACCTGCAATATTTTTTATTTAAAAAATTTAAATTGCCGAAACCGGTTTAGCTCAGTGGATAGAGCGTCGGTCTGCGGACTGAAGGGTCCCAGGTTCGATTCCGATCAAGGGCATGTACCTTGGTTGCGGGCACATCCCCAGTAGGGGGTGTGCAAGAGACAGCTGGTCGATGTTTCTCTCTCATCGATGTTTCTAGCTCTCTATCCCTCTCCCTTCTTCTCTGTAAAAAAATCAATAAAATATGTTAAAAAAATTAAATTGTCTCATCAAGTTTGGTTCTGTGGATAGAGCATCAGCCTGCAAATTGAAGGGTCGCAGATTCCATTCAGGTCAAGGGCACGTATGTACCCATTCCCGTGCAGTGGTTGTAGGCTTCTCCCCAGCCGGGACCCTGGTCAGGGTGCATGCAGGAGGCAACAAATAGACGTGTCTCTCTCATATCGATGTTTCTCTCTGTCTTTCCCTCTCTCATCCACTCTCTCTAAAAATCAATGGGAAAATATCCTGAGATGATTTTTTTAAAAAATCAAATCTGGTGCAAACCCCCTCCCCTCCATAATGAACAAAATATCAACATTTTAAATAAAGATAGAGTCAGTACTACTAATTTTACATTTTTGCCTCAGGCTCCAATACAGCTAGGCACAGTGCTGCTTGACACTGCCACTGCCCAAAGAGAACCTATGGACAGAACGGCTTTCAGATTACTTCTGTAATTTTTTCCCCAAGTAAGTTTGGATAGCCAGGATCACACAACTGCTAGGATGTCACCTCCACAATTTCCAGGATTGAGATGGCTGAGCATTGACCTTTCTAACCTCTTCTTTTGAAAATCTCCTCCCAATACAATCAGAATGAGAAACAGAAACACAAACCCCATCTTCAACAAACCAGGAAATAGCTGCACCCCAGAAACCTACAACGTAAAAAGACAAAAAGCAGGTGGAAGAATGGCAGCTAAGTTGACAGAGCAAAGGAAGCCAAATTTTGTTGGAGAATACCCTTCAAGAAGCAAGACAGCCCGGCCAGTGTGACTCAGTGCCTGAGCATTGGCCTATGACCCAGGAGGTCATAGTTTGATGCCCATCAGGGCACCGGCCCCCATTTCGGGCTAACCCCAGTGTCCAGCTTGCAGGAAGATGATTCTCTCTCGTTATTGATGTTTCTATCTCTCCCTCCCTCGCCCTTCCTCTCTGAAGTCAATAAAAATATATATTAAAATGAAGGGGGGAAAAAGAAAAAAAAGGCAAGACACCCATCCCAGGAAGGCCTAGGAATTGAAGCCTGGAGCCTGGAAGACAGGGGGAGGAATAGGCATTGAAAGCAATGGCGGGTGTGTGAAATCACTGAAAAGGAAGCCGTTAGCCCTGCAAGCCTTCCCCACTCCCGGAAGTACTTTATTTGGGGAGAAACTCTCCCAGGTAGGAAGAGGGCAGGGTGAGGACAGAAGAAAGCCTGCCTAGCTGTGAAATGCTTCTGTCCCCTGGGCTATGGCGCCAACAGCCAGGCTCCCTTCCCAGGCAGCAGATTGGAGGCTTTTGCTCTACAGACACGAAATTGCTGCAGAGAAACTACCTACAGGTATCTACATTGGAGGACCACAGCCACAGCCACAGCCACAGCCACACCCATGAACTGGCTGACTCCCGCCTCCATCTAACAATAAGCCCCAAAACTGACAAGACCTGCCATTCCCACAGTTTCCCATCAGCTTTGCAGTGATTCATTTTAAATCTGAGCAAGCATTCAAGGATCACCAGATCTTTGAGGAGATTCCAACCGTAAAGACAGCAAAATAAAGTAGAAGGAGAGAGAAAAAAACTCAGAGGAAACAGATAATACAGACAGGAGAAGAATTTTTCAAAAAGTAAATTAATATTCTCAGTGAGATAAGATTTTTACACCCATGAAAATAAGGCTAAAATTCTACCAGAAAGGGAGGAAGGAGAGAGGAAGAGAAATGAAAACTTTCAGCATTGCCAATGGGCCCGCAGATATGCCCCACCCCGAGTTGACAGACCAGGCAACATCCGGACCCCCTCTAGAAGTTTTTATTTTTTATTTTTTTATTATTTTTTTAAAAATATATTTTATTGATTTTTCACAGAGAGGAAGGGAGAGAGATAGAGAGCTAGAAACATCGATGAGAGAGATACATCGACCAGCTGCCTCCTGTACACCCCCCACCAGGGATGTGCCCGCAACCAATGTACATGCCCTTGACCAGAATCGAACCTGGGACCTTTCGGTCCACAGGCCGACGCTCTATCCACTGAGCCAAACCGGTTTCGGCTATTTTTTTATTTTTAAAATATATGTTTATTGATTTCAGAGAGAAAGAGAGAGGGGAAGAGAGAGAGAAACATCAATGATGAGAGAGAACCATTAATCGGCTGCCTCCTGCATTCGGGCTCGGTTCAAGCCCGAAACCCTGGCACCTACCCCTGATTGAAATGGAACCCGGGACCCTTCAGTCTGCAGGTTGACCCTCTATCCACTGAGCCAAACCTACAGGGCTTTAGAACTTTTTTAAAGAAAAATATAAAGACCACATACATAAGACTGGGTGTTAGACAAGTATTGAATTTCTTCACAGCATTGGGTGCTAGAAGACAATGGATCATTATCCTCAAAATTCAAAAACAATTTTAGAAATGCATATTATCAAAATGTTTATCTTCTTTATACCCTTTGTTGGAATTTTTTGGAGATGCACTCCAGCAAAATAAGAGAGTAAACCAAGTAAGAGTAAGTCTTCAGATCTAGTAAACTGGGTAGTCCAAGGATGACTGCTGGGCAGTAGTTCTAGAAAGAATTCAGTACAGATCAGAGTAGGAGGACAGTCACCTCCAGGAAGGAAGTCTACATGGGGAGGAATGGCTATGATAGTGTGAAAAGTAAAAATCACAGAAATGTCCGAGGGAAGATGAGAAAGGAGGTTTTTTTTAACCTGGTCAAAGGTTCAAAGAAAATTAAGCAGAGGGGTAAAAAGGGCGACAAGAGAGATACATATAATTATTTTACATTTTTAGGCTCAGCAGCAAACAATATTTACATGCTAGTGGTATTGAAAACTCTGGAAAATTAAGGAGGAATCCCATATTTTCCTAAATAAGAAAAACTTTTATACATAAAGATATCCTTCCCAGTAATTAATTATAAACTCAAATTTTGCAAACAACCTAAATGTCAAATAACAGGGACCTAGTTAAATAAATTATGACACATCACTTGATTACTTGGAATTTATACTAGTAACATTACAGTTTTTTTCCACACATTAAGGACTCATTACAGAACCTGCTTTAAGAACAACTTGTTACCTTGAAAGGAGGAATTGAGGAAAGAATGAAAGCTTGTTGTGGGAAACTAAAGCTGAATTCCTTGCAGAATTCAATAAAATAAATTTAAAAACAGGCAGCCTTGGAGCCCCACGTTGTTAGTATTTAGTAGAGTCAGTACAAAGTAGGAAACACAGTTTTGGTAAACTTGTGTCTGGATGGCTTTGGGAAGAAGGACACAAGGGTCAGTAATTCCATGATCTCAAACTTGCACAGCCTGGGAAGAGACTGGTGATTGGGGCAATGTTGACCTACCTCAAGAGTGACCTGATTCGTTGTGCAATAGGAAACAAGTGGGGAAAGATCTTGGAGATGGCTCACATTCCCCTCTACCCAAGACAAGGTCCTCAGCCAATCAAAGATGCTACTTTTCTACCCCAGCAGCTCCAGGCATGAAGTCCTGGCTGCTTCTGAACAAGGTCAGTGAGGCAAGGAGCCAGGGATCCTTGGAAAACCTACTGATGACTCCAAGCCCCAGAGGCCCCAAAGTCCTCTGCCAGAACTCTGGACCTTATGCCAGAGGCCGATAAATGGTTTCCACAGAAGCGCCCTAAGTGCCTGAGAATCTGATGAGCTTTGGCTCTGTATTACTCTCCAACCCCCAAAACAAGACAAAAGCATATGTGAGGAGTACAAGAGTCTATATTACATTTTCTTGCCTTAAGACTACTTTGAAACAAAAATTGCTCCAACTCCCTTCAGCCAAAAAAAAGAAAATTCACTTTAAGGATACAGAGGATTCTCTTGAACCCATGGGTTATAATTATAGCCTAAAATGCCCTCTTAAAGTCTCCTTTCTTCTCTCCCTCTCTCCTCCCCTCCCTCCTTCTCGCCCTCCTTTTTTTTTTTTTTTTTTTTTTTTTTTTTTTTTTTTTTTTATCCTTCCCTTCCTTCCTCCATCTCTCTGCCTCCCTCCCTCTCTTCCTTCTCTCTCTCTCCCTTTAGACTCGTCCTTCGTTCTCTCCTTGGGTCTGCCTCATTTTTTCCCTTCTCCCACCCATTGGCAACCCTGAGAGGTTGTTTCCTGCTCAGCATGTTTTTACTTAAGAAAATTGTACTCTGTCCACACTCCTTCCCCCAATTCTGCTGAATAAAATTCTCTGTGGTTTATCATCTTGACCACTTTTGGCCAATATTTTGAACTCACTGACTCAATTGAACTTCTCTGGCATACCAACCAGTCTGGCAAAAATTCCAGCCTTGAATCAATCCAATGGTTTTTATTATCTGTATGTGTGCCTGTAGTTCTGTGGACACTAGGAGAAAACCATACTAGTGTGATAGGGACCACCATGAATTCCAGTTCTATGGTCTCTAATCTCCACAGTGCCCTCAACATGTGGCTCCCCTATTCTGTTCACACACCCGTTCTTCATAGATCATAGATCTTCCCTACTCTTCTTTTTTTTTTTTTTTTTTTTTTTTCAGTTTAACTCTTGCTTCTTTATTTTCAAGCACAGAAAAGAAATTAACAACAGTTAAAACAGGTAATATCTCCAGCCTCCAAGGTGTGAAAAAAAACTTCAGAAAATATCTCTTATACATACCACTTAAAATGTTACCTACTTAGCCCTGGCCAGGTGGCTCAAGTAGTTAGAGCATCATGCATATAAACCAAGTTGCAGGTTCAATCCCTGGTCAGGACACATACAAGAAGCAACCAATGAATACATAAATGGGGGGGCGCGCTAAGAATCAATTTAAAATTTAAGTCCTACTTTTTAAAAAAATACTATCACCCTAGCCGGTTTGACTCAGTGGCTAAAGGACTGGCCCACGGACTGAAGGGTGCTGGGTTAGATTCCAGTCAAGGGCACATACCTCAGTTGCAAGCTTGATCACTGGCTCTGGTCAGGAGGCAACCAAATCTATGTCTGTCTGTCTGTCTGTCTGTCTGTCTCTAACCCTCCCTTCTATTCTCTCTCTCTCTCTCTCTCCCTCTTTTTTTTTTTAATAAGTTTTTATTTTTCATATTATTACAAATGTTCCCTTCCCCCCCCCACCATTGCTCTCCTCCACCAGGTTCCCACCCCACCCTCTGCCCTTTCCCCTCTCCCCATTGTCCTCATCCATAGGTGCACAGTTTATGTTCAGTCTCTTCCCACGCCCCCCTCTCCCCTTTTCCCCAAGAATCATCAGTTCACTCCCCTTCCATACCTCTGATTCTATTATATTCAACAGTTAATATTGTTCATCAGATTTTTTTAATTTCCTCGGTTTTTAGATTCACTTGTTGATAATTACGTATTTGTTGTTCATAATTTTTATCTTTGTTTACTTTCTCTTCTGAAAGAACCCCCTTCAGCAATTCATATAATTCTGGTTTGGTGTTGATGAACTCCTTTAGCTTTTTTTTATTAGTGAAGCTCTTTATCTGGCCTTCAATTCTGAGTGATAGCTTTGCTGGGTAGCTTATTTTTGGCTGTAGGTTCTTGCTATTCATCACCTTGAATATTTCTTGCCATTCCCTTCTGGCCTGCATGGTTTCTGTTGAGAAGTCAGCTGACAATCGTATAGGTGCTCCTTTATAAGTTACTACCTTCTTTGCTCTTGCTTCTTTTAGTATTCTCTCTTTATCTTTTGCTCTTGGAATTTTAATAATGATGTGTCTCGGTGTGGTCCTCTTTGGATTCCTTTTGTTTGGAGTTCTGTGTGCTTCCTGGACTTGTAAGTCAAATTCTTTCACCAGGTGGGGGAAGTTTTCTGTCACTATTTCTTTCAGTATGTTTTCGATATCTTGCTCTCTCTCATCTTCTGGAACCCCCATAATTCTGATGTTGGTTCGCTTGAAGTTGTCCCAGAGGTTTCTTACATTATCTTCAATTTTCTGGATTCTCTTGCCTTCTAGCTTCTGTGGAGGAGTATCTTCTGGCTCTTTATGTTCCAAATCTTTGACTTGATTCTTGCGATCTTCCCTTCTGTTTTTAGGACTCTGTAGAATATTTTTTATTTCAGACAATGTATTCTTTATTTCTTGTTGATCCCTTATCATTTCTTGTTGACTCCTTATTAATTCTAGTTGATCTCTTTTCATATCCTCATAGGCCTTATCCATCTTTTCTAGGAAATTCTTGAAAAACCTTATAAGCGTAGATTTGAACTCTATATCCAGACGCTTTTTGTCCTCCATTTCTTTCGTTTGTGATCTATTTTGTTGTCGCATTTCGCAGTTACAGATGGGACGGGGTTTCAGGGTGGAGCCTGCAGCTTTGGCTTCCGTCAGCCCCGCCCTATGCGGGTCCTTCAGTGCTCGCTGCCGGCGCCTCTGAGAGAAAGGTGCCCTCGATTTTCGCCTGCTGCCAAACAGTCTATGCTCTTCCACAATTAGCCCGGTATTGGGGTTCAGTTCAGTTGGAAGTGGAGTTGGAGGTGGCGTTCACAGCAGTCTGGAGCCCCAGTCTCCTTCCCGTCAGGGCAATCCCGCGGCACAGCCGACCGTCCCTTCTCTGGGGGCAGTGTGTGCGCCTCCGGGACCTCCTTTCTCCGCTACCCCGGGGTTCCGACTTACAGCCCAGCTCCCTATGGCTGAGCCTGAGTCCCCGGGGTCTGGCCCAGATCTGGGGTTCAGAGCAGTCAGGGGCCCAGCACAGTCGGAGTGTTTATCTCCTTTCCGCTAGGGAACGCCCGCCAGGCACTCGGCCTCCCTCCTCTCCGGCTTCGTCCTCTCCGCGCGCCCCGCGTGTCTCCGTACCTTAGGCTTTTACAGCTCCTCCGTGCTTCCTTCTGGTTTTCTCCTTGCTTCTTGTTGTAGGATTTCCAGTCAGTCGACTTTCCTGTAGTTCTGGGTAATGTCCATTTTATATTTTAGTTGTATTTTATTAAAATTGTTGTTTGCGGCTGCGGCTAGTTGCCTACCCGAGCAGCCATCTTGGATTCTCCTCTCTTCCCTACTCTTCTGACATCCCCAATCCTACTGACTCCCCTCACTAGTACCAAATTCTCTCATTTTTAACTTTAGAAGGAAAAAAAAATAGTTAGAATGGAAGATTACTATAAATAATAAAAAAAGAGTAATAGATAATAATAGAACTCTTAACTCTAAAAACAAAAAAACAAAACAAAACAAAAAAACCTCTATTAACTCTCACCTACTTTGACCTTTTTCCTGTTTAATAGACAAGGCATTTTTACATGAGGCCAACCCCTTTGCAGGGCTCTTTCAATCTCCTCAGGGATCTCACCCCAAGAATTATTCCTCTTATATAAAGATTCACACCCGCAGCCTTTCAACCCCTACCAGCTAACACTCCTTTTAATTTTTAATTTAACTTTTTAAAAGTGTGCCTTAAGCAAAAACTGTTTTAGACTGTGTTCTGGAGAATATTGTGGCAAACCAGACTGACGTGGTTCCTGTAAACTTTCCAGTCCCGAAGACAGCCTTTGAGTAAAGAACTACAAGTCTGGTCTGTTACTTAGCGGGAAGTGCAGGTTGAGGGGAAATATATGGCCAAGGAAATTATCTGGAAAGTCATTAAGGCCTTTAGAAGGAAGGTAAAATTTAAAGCTGCCACTTAAGTCATGTACAATATAAGAATTTAATAAGAAGCAAGAGGTATAAATTCTATGCCATCGCAACCAAAATCCGATCAGAGCGTTCATGAAACTTGACAAGCTGATTTTGAAATTGATATGGAAAAGAATGAGGTTAAGAAGAGCCAAAATAATGTGAGGGGAAATAAAATGGAGGAACTTGTCTTATCAGAACCTTTCTAGAACTATAGTAATTAAGACAGTATGGTCTTGGTACAGAAACAAAATTAAAGCAATGAAATCTGCTCTGTGCGTGCGCTCTCCTACTCATCCTCCAGGACATAACATGACTATCGCTGTCTCCAAGAAATATTGGACCATGCGCCTCCCCGCCCCCTCCCCCTTAGAATCTTGACTAGGTTGGTTCCACCTTGTGGTGCTTCCATAGCTCTCTTATTCCCCAATACAGACCTTAGCACATCTACTCCGCTCCTACCTCCCCCACTAACTATTGGGACAGACATAATTACTCTTTTTCAGTGTTGATCCTCATTCTACTGGCATTCCTTTAGGGAAGACTTGAAGTACTACCATAAAGGTTGTCTGAGACATTAGATCCCTATCCGACCCTGGCCCATTTCTTGCTACTATGACTTCCTTTCACTTGCCTTCATTTATTGAAGACTTTAGCACTTTTGACCATAGTCACATTCTCCTAAAGCCAGCCAACTTTTTGGGTTTTAACATCTACAAAGACAACACATACAAAATTTTTTGCAGTTTCTATTTTTTTTAAGTATATTTTATTCATTTTTTTTACAGAGAAGAAGGAAGAGGGATAGAGAATTTAGAAACATCAATGAGAGATAAACACTGATCAGCTGCCTCCTGTACACTTCCTACTGGAGAAATGCCCACAACCAAGGTACATGCCCTTGACCAGAATCGATCCTGGGACCCTTCAGTCCGAAGGCTGATGTTCTGTCCACTGAGCCAAACCGGGTAGGGCTCTTTGCAGTTTTTTAACATCCTCATCTTCCAACAGTTTTCTTCACTTTATCTCTGCTTCTCATTCAGAAGGTCAGATGTCTACCTTCAAAAATCACAAATAATAATAATAATAATAATAATCACAAATTCAATCTTTCACCATGGAAATAAATGAAGATTACCCCAGTGAGAAAAAAAGAGCGGCTATTTATTCAGAGCTTACTATAGCAAAGGAGTCAGCCATCATTGTTTGGTTTTGTCAAAGACTCAAAGGCAAGCAGTAAAGCTTTATAGTTAAAAAAAAAAAAAAAAAAAAAAAAAAAGCCCTAGCTGATTTGGTTCAGTTGCACATACCCAGGTTGTGGGCTTGATCCCCACTGATCCATCTCTCTCTCTCTCTCTTTTTCTCTCTCCCTTCCTCTTCCTCTCTCTCTCTCTCTCTCTTTTTCTCTCTCCCTTCCTCTCTCTCTCTCTCTCTCTCTCTCTCTCTCTCTCTCTCTCTATATATATATATATATATATATATATATATATATTTTTTTTTTTTTTTTTTTTTTAATGCAACATCTGTGAAGCACAACAAAGCAAAGTGCAATAAAAAAAAAGAAGGTATGCCTGTACTAGACTCAGGAGAAACAAAATTGTGAAAGATTCTAACACTATCATTTAGGCATTCATAATCTAATGAAGGGGTGACTTTAGCAGGTACAATACAATGCAAAAAAAAAAAATACTATAAAGAGACATGGAGAAATCTTCAAGACTCAGAACTCATATGTAAACTCCCTGAAAGCCTTCCCTGACATGATTAAGTTTTCTGTACTCCTTAGTAATTACTATACTGAATAATTCTCCAGAATTTTCCTGGAACTAAGTCTGTATATTTCAAATAAGAATCTTTTGTCTTCTTTTCTTCTTTTTTTTTTAATCAACCGTCTTCCTCCCTCTCTAATATGGTACATGCTATAGTTGTGCTATAACAAGACTAACATGTATTACTAGACATGTTTTTTTCCTTCTGAATCCAAAGATCTTTAAAAGGAGGTAGAAAAAAAAAAAAAAAGGAGGTAGGTGTGAAACTGATATTTGAAAGTATCATCAAGAGGCCTTAAAATACTGCAGGGTGATAGAAAAGTTGCAAATGTGAGTTGTGAAAATGTAGGCCAATTAGTGTGTTTAGATTCCTCTGTTTTTTCAATTGCTTCTTGTCTGTGTGTGCAATGCACATAACATCAGGTACTCAGAGGACTAAGAGATTAAATAGAATACTATCTGTGCCTTCATGAAGTAAATATACTTAATAGATTATAGTAGACTAGAGGGTAAAGGCCGAAATAGAGGTTAAAAGTGATCTTTGAGCCCAGCTGGCGTGGCTCAGTGGTTGAGCATCAAACCTATGACCCATGAGGTCACAGTTCAGTTCCCGGTCAGGGAACATGCCTGCGTTGCAGGCTAGATCCCCAGTGTGATCCCCAGTAGGAGGCAGCCAGTCAATGATTCTCTCTCTTCATTAATGTTTCTATCTCTCTTTCTCCATTCCTCTCAGAAATCAGTAAAAATATTTTATAGCCCTAGCCGGTTTTGTTCAATGGGTAGTATTGATTTGCTGACTGAAGGGTCCAGGGTTCAGTTCTGATCAAGGGCACATACCTTGGGTGCAGGCTCCCAGTCCTGGTAGAGAGCATGTGGGAAGCAACCAATCTTTCTCATATCGGTGTTTCTCTCTGGCTCTCCCTCTCCCTTCTAAAAATCAATGAAAAAAATATCCTCAGGTGAGGAAATAAACAAATAAATAAATAAATAACATCTTTAAAATACATATATATATTTTTTAAAGTTCTCCTTGAACAGATAATGGCACATTAATTCTGATTTTTAAAATATATTTACTTATATAATTATTAAAGCTATAAAATCCCCTGTAATAAATAGTTTTAATTATTTTATTATTGTAGACATAAATAAAGGCACACATATAGCTGAAATCGGTTTGGCTCAGTGGATAGAGCGTCGGCCTGCGGACTGAAGGTTCTTGGGTTCGATTCCGGTCAAGGGCATGTACCTTGGTTGCAGGCACATCCCCGGTGGAGGGTGTGCAGGAGGCAGCTAATTGCTGTTTCTCTCTCATCGATGTTTCTGGCTTTCTATCCCTCTCCTTTCCTTTCTGTAAAAAATCAATAAAATATATTTTTTTTAAATAAAAGCACACATATAAAGAGCACTCACGTACCCCCACTCACCTTAAGAAATAAGATATTACAATGTTAAAACTTTCTGATGCTCCTCCTATTCTTAGTCTTTCTACTCTATCAAAGGCAGCCTCTATTCTGAAATTAATGATTATCATTTTCATGTACATCTTTGTATTTTTACTACATGCATGTCTCCAAAGAATAATTGCCATTGTTTTAAGTTGAATATGGCTTATAGAAATAAAATATTTTTTTTGTATTTTTCTGCAACTTGATTTTTTGCAATTATTCTTTTGAGATTTGTTCATTTTGATTCATCCCACTTACCTGTATTTTTAAAGATCCTAGCATCCCAAAACTCAGATATAGTGATAGAAATCAGAATAGATGCCTCTGATAGGCTAGAGTAGATTGAACTGGACACAAGGGAATTTGAGGATGATAGAAATGTTCTATGTCTTGCTTTGGATGGTGGTTACTAAATGTATATTGTCAAAATTCATTGAACTGCATTTTATTGTAAGCAGACTTTATCTCCATGAAATTATTAAAAATAAGCAAAAACAATAAAATAAGATAAAATAAAATAAAATAAAATAAAATAAAATAGACCTCTAGTTTCAGAGACTCTAATTCTGTAGGTCTGTGGTGGGAACCAGCATGTTTTATTTTGTTTTTGTTTTTTGTTTTTACAAAGTTCTAGAGATAATTCTAAGAGGACAACTGCCCTAGAATGATATAAAATGGGACAGGAATTAGGAAGAAAAGTCACCTATCAAAGACCTAAAAAACTACTCATGGCATTCTCTGTCCTCCCTATACTTTCCCCCCTCCCCCCAAATGTTTTTATTGATTTTTAGAGAGGAAGAAGGGAGAGAGATAGAAACATCAATTGGCTGCCTCCTGCACTTCCCCTACTGGAGATCAAGCCCACAATCTGGGCATGTACCATGACCAGGAATCAAACCAGCGACCTCTTGGTGCATGGGTTGATGCTCAACCACTGATCTACACCAGCCAGACCTCCCTATACTTGTTATAGTAAAGGTGAAGTTGACATATTTTTACAAGAGCAGAAATAGCAGTATTTAACCCCAAATCAAGCATCAATGGTAGTTAGGCCTGGCTGCAATAAAGCTAAGATGTTTATAATTTAGTAATGGGCGTTGCTGAAGGCACAACCAGGAATATATATCTGTCTTGCACATTAAAGAGCTGTGCCTCACTGAATCACCTAGTCTCCCTCCCACATCTCTCATTATCTATTATCTTTGTTCTCCTCTCTTATGTTCTTTTTAAAGTCGTCAAGGGAAGGATACCTCACTGCACACAATTTCATTTTTAAAATCTAATTTTCAACGAACATTTTGACAAGCTGTTTTGTGCAGAGCACAAATTATTTTTAAAGATGATGCGCCTGCTTCCCACTAATTCAGGGAGCGGTACCTCCCGATGGATGCCAATTGGGGGATTGAATTCCACCTATGTTGGATGTCCTTTCTTTCCAGAGAGGCCCCCAATTTCTTGTGGGCATTTCACCACAGTGTCCTTGCTAGAAAGAAGTTGTGTGCCTCCCATCTCTCATGTTCTCACTTCATTATTGAAAACCCTCTTCAGATTTCAGCTCTCCCATAGTAGGGGAATATGAAAACTCTTACTTTCCTCAAAAACAGCTGCTCAAAGAACAATTGATTAAATTGAAGTCTTTATATTTCCATTGTAAAAAAAATATTTTCTCATTATAAGAGCAATATATACTTGCATCAATTAGGAGTCTATAAAATTGTAAGCAATATAGCATAAATTTGGCTAACTTAAGCAAAAATTAAAAAAAAAATAATTTCTCGGGAGGATCCAAGATGGCTGCTCGGGTATACACCTAGCCGCAGCAGCTCACAACAATTTCAAGGGAATACAACTAAAATGTAGAGTGGACATTGCCCAGAGCTACAGGTAGTCGACTGACTGAAAACTCTACAATAGGAAGGAGAGAGAAAACCAGAAGGAAAATCAGAGGAGCTGAAAAAAAGCCTAAGGTACGGAGACATGCTGCGCGCTCGCACGCACGCCCGCGGAGAGGTCGCAGCCGGAGAGGAGGAGAGGGCTGGGTGCTGCCTGGCGTTCCCTAGCAGGAAGGAAATAGAACCCCCAGCCTGGGCTGAACCCCCGAACCGGCAGCGCTGAGCCCCAAGATATGTGCCAGACCCTGGGGACCCAGGCTCCGGCAGGGGGAGACAATCCCGGGGGACGGCGAAATGCAGGGCCCCCGGAGTCGCGCGCACATGGCGCGCAGAGGACTGAATGTTGACTCTGATGCTGGATTACCCTAGCCGGAAGAAACAAAGCCTCCGGCGGCAGCTCTGAGCCTCAGTCCAGACCACCCCGAACTCCAGGTCTGGGCCAGTCCCTGGGGACCCAGGCTCGGGCAGGGGGAGACGGGGCTGTGAGGTGGAGTCCTGGGAGCGCGGCGAAAGGCCGAGCCCCCGGAGTCGCGCACACTGTGCGCAGAGGACAGTCTGTTGACTCTGATCCTGGACTCCCCTAGTGGGAGGGAGAAAGAAAGCTCCAGACTGGAGGAACGCCACGAGGAGCAGGAGCCCCTGCCGGACACCGGCCAGCCGGGCGCCAGCAAGGAGCCGGGCGACGGGGCCCCCAGTGGGGGGGGTGCCCCTGAGCCTTCGACTGCTGAGCGCTGGCAACGGAGCCAAGGACGGGGGCTGCTTCCTGGGCGGCGCCGACCCCGGCAACAGGCTGGAGCAGCGCGGGAGCCCGCGGAGAACAAAGGGGTGCCACAGGCCAACCTGCTGAGCTCCCAGGACAAGGAGGAAGAAACCAAAGAAGTTCTCAATGTGAAGAAATCAAGTGAGAGCAAATGATAGTAAAATTACTTAAGAAAGAATACAAAGAAGATCTTGAAAAATCAAAGACTAAGTCAGAACTCAACGCACCAGCCAACATTGCAACATAAATGCGTTTTTGTTTTTTTTTATTTTTTTTTATTTATTTATTTTTTTTTTTTTAAATATATTTTATTGATTTTGTACAGAGAGGAAGGGAGAGAGATAGAAAGCCAGAAACGTCGATGAGAGAGAAACATCGACCAGCTGCCTCCTGCACACCCCCTACCGGGAATGTGCCCGCAACCAATGTACATGCCCCTGACCGGAATCGAACCTGGGACCTTTCAGTCCGCAGACCGACGCTCTATCCACTGAGCCACACCGGTTTCGGCTTTGTTTTTTTTAAAAAAAAGAAAAAAAAAAGGAGAAAAAAGGGACAGAATGTTGGAACAGCGGCGACCAGGCCTAGAGTGGCCAGGCACAAGGCAGTGGCAGCTGGGCCCGGAGCAGCAGTGGCCAGGCCCCAGAGCAGCAGCAGCCAGAACAAGAGCATCAATGGCCAGCACTGGAGCAGCCAGACCTGGGGCAGTGGCAGCCAGGCCTGAGGCAGAGGCGGCCAAGCCCAGGGTGGCCAGTCCAGGAACACCCAGACACGGAGTGGCTGGGCCCGGAGAAGCCCGGTCCAGAGCAGCCGGGTTGGGAGCAGCCAGGCCCAGAACAGCAGTAGCCAAGCACGGAGCATCCAGGCTGGGAGCGGCCAGGCTCGGAGCAGCCGGGTCGGGTGCGGCCAGGCCCGAAGCAGCGGCGGCCAGGCTGGGAGCGGCCAGGCCCGGAGCAGCTGGGTCTGGTGTGGCCAGGCCTGGAGCAGCGGCTGCCAGGCTAGGAGCGGCCAGGCCCGGAGCAGCAGCTGCCAGGCTGGGAGCAGCCAGGTCCGGAGCAGCCGGGTCTGGTGTGGCCAGGCCCGGAGCAGCGGCTGCCAGGCTGGGAGCGGCCAGGCCCAGAGCAACAGCTGCCAGGCTGGGAGCGTCCAGGCCCGGAGCAGCTGGGTCTGGTGCGGCCAGGCCCGGAGCAGCGACTGCCAGGCTGGGAGCGGCCAGGCCCGGAGCAGCCGGGTCTGGTGCGGCCAGGCCAGGAGCAGCAGCTGCCAGGCTGGGAGCTGCCAGGCCCGGAGCAGCCGGGTCTGGTGCGGCCAGGCCAGGAGCAGCTGCTGCCAGGCTGGGAGCGGCCAGGTCCGGAGCAGCGGCTGCCAGGCTGGGAGCGGCCAGGCCCGGAGCAGCCGGGTCTGGTGCGGCCAGGCCAGGAGCAGTGGCTGCCAGGCTGGGAGCGGCCAGGCCCGGAGCAGCGGCTGCCAGGCTGGGAGCGGCCAGGCCCGGAGCAGCCGGGTCTGGTGCGGCCAGGCCCGGAGCAGTGGCTGCCAGGCTGGGAGTGGCCAGGCCCGGAGAAGCGGCTGCCAGGCTGGGAGCGGCCAGGCCCGGAGCAGCCGGGTCTGGTGCAGCTAGGCCAGGAGCAGCGGCAGCCAGGCTGGGAGCGGCCAGGCCCGGAGCAGCGGCTGCCAGGCTGGGAGCGGCCAGGCCCAGAGCAGCCGGGTCGGGTGCGGCCAGGCCCGGAGCAGCGGCTGCCAGGCTGGGAGCGGCCAGGCCCAGAGCAGCCGGGTCTGGTGTGGCCAGGCCCGGAGCAGCGGCTGCCAGGCTGGGAGCGGCCAGGCCCGGAGCAGCCGGGTCTGGTGTGGCCAGGCCAGGAGCAGCGGCTGCCAGGCTGGGAGCGGCCAGTCCCGGAGCAGCAGCTGCCAGGCTGGGAGCGGCCAGGCCCGGAGCAGCCGGGTCTGGTGCGGCCAGGCCAGGAGCAGCGGCTGCCAGGCTGGGAGCGGCCAGGCCCGGAGCAGCAGCTGCCAGGCTGGGAGCGGCCAGGCCCGGAGCAGCCGGGTCTGGTGCGGCCAGGCCAGGAGCAGTGGCTGCCAGGCTGGGAGCAGCCAGGCCCGGAGCAGCGGCTGACAGGCTGGGAGCGGCCAGGCCCGGAGCGGCCGGGACCGGAGCAACCGGTCCCAGAGCAGCCGGGTCGGGTGCGGCCAGGCCTGTAGCAGCAACAGCCAAGTCCAGAGCAACTAGGTCGGGAGCGGCAGTGACCAGACCCGGAGCAGCTGGTTGTGGAATGAACCAGAGCAACAGAGGCCAGGCCCGGAGCAGCCAGGCCCGAAACAGCTTGCTCCTCGCCTGTACCTGCCCACGGCTGCCTCTCAGACATGGCTGGAAACTTTTGCGGGAACTTGAGGGTCTGCTGAATCAAGTGATGAAGTCTTAGATCTGGATGTGTTGAGTTAGTATAGCGCTGGGGTGTTGATCTGTGAGTGCCTTGGGTGGGGCCTGGATGAGGCTGGTTGACCTATTTGAAAATGTCTTTTGTGTGAAGTGTATCATTGGGCATGTGGAGGTATTATTGATATGAGAAAATGCTAAGTAACAGATTTACTATCTGAAAAGGGATTTACTATCGGGGAAAGGGAGGGAGGAAGAGACTGAACATAAACTGTGCACCTAAGGATGAGGACAATGGGGGATGGGGAGGGGGCAGAGGGTAGGGTGGGAACCTGGTGGAGGGAGGAAGAAATGAGGATCCTTTGTAATAATATGAACAATAAAGATTGATTTAAAAAATAAAAAAAATAAAAAATAAAAAATAAAAATAATAATAAAAAAAAAAAAATAATAATTTCTCAAAACGTCTTCAATTTTTCACAGAATCAAAGGAAAAATTGAAGACATGAGTATCTGAAAAGATAGCAGCAAAGACAGACCCAGGAACTGGAACTAATGACCAACCATTTCAGGAGCTGTCTCTCAACAGATACTCACAGAACTCCCAATGCAAGCCTGGTACCACCCTGGGCCCAATACAGACACGAAACTTGTCCTTCAGGAGAAGGAAAAGGGGAGAGTCAAGCAAGCCTTTACTAAAGAAGAAATTCTGGAAGCAGGTCTTTATGGTAGAGTGGGCAGAGGAGGAAATAGTATGGATAAATATACAAAAAAATGTTGAAAAGGATAGCTGGCATATAGGGGAAGGGAGAGTGGTGAGAAAGGCAGAGAAAGATACTGGAGGGCTTTATGTCCAATCCCAAAAATTGAAGGGGAATTCTGAAGGGTGTGGAGATTGGGGATCGGGAGAAGGGAAAGAAACTCAGTCTAGATTGTACCCAGATAGTGTTGACTGATGAGAATGCCTTCATACGAATCCAAAATTAAAATCAAGTGAAGTTGGCCTGAGACTAGTTGGGTGGTGAAATAATTCCAAATAGGTCAGAAAGATCCAGAAGTCTGATATACATTTAGTGACTAAGAAGTCAAAGAATCAAAATACCTGGGCAATAAGAACAAGAACGTTCTGGGTGAGCACCAGAGATAAGTGTTTAATGTTCACAGGTTTGTTAAGATTTATGAGTGAGTCAGCTCCATTTCAGAGGTAAGGATGTGGCAGACATCTTTTATATCATGAAACATTTAGACTTAATCATAGGTAACTAGGAAGAAGCAGGGGAAATGGAGTATTCACTAGCTATTGTGTTCCTATCACAACGCTAGGAACTTTACACACATTGTGTAATTTAATGCTTGAAACAATCTTATGAGATTGGTACCATTATTTATCTCTTTATTTTATTTTTTCATATATATATTGATTGATTTTAGAGAGGAAGGGAGAGGGAGAAAAAGATAGAAACATCAATGATGAGAGAGAATCATTGATCAGCTGCTTCTGGCATGCCCCCTACTGGAGATTGAGCCCACAACTTGGGCATGTGCCTTGACTGGAATTGAACCTTGACTTTCTGGTTCATACATCGTTCAATCACTGAGCCACACCAGCCAGGTTATTTGTCTCTTTTTTGGATGAGGAAAATTAAAAGAAATGTTAAGTAGCTAGTAAGCTATGGAATCATGGTTTGCTAGCTCTAAAACATGGGCTCTTTCTAACTCACCATGATGTGACTTTATGAGAAGAACATAATTGTTTTTTAAATTTAGATCCCTCTAGTGATATAGCATGGAAGGAATTCAGGAGAATAAGAATATGGTTGTGGCAATGAGGTGAGCAGAGCAGTATAATTGAAGAGTGAAGGCAGGGAGACTAATTAGGAGACTAGTGGTAGTTTGGGTAACAGATGTTTAGGATCTGAGCCAGGGTATGGGCAGAAGGAATGAAAAATGGAGTACAAATTAGAAAAAGGAGCCAAAACTGGTTTGGCTCAATGGATAGAGTGCTGGTCTGCAGACTGAAAGGTCCCGGGTTCAATTCCGGTCAAGGGCATATACCTTGGTTGCGGGCACATCCCCAACAAGAGGCAGCTGATCGATGATTCTCTCTTATCGATGTTTCTAACTCTCTATCCCTCTCTCTTCCTCTCTGTAAAAAATCAATAAAATATATATTTTTTTAAATTAGAAAAAGGAAAAAAGGGAAATTATGAGGATTTAGTGACCTAAATCCTGGCCCTCGGCCATGCTAGTGTGGACTAAAGGGGCCACATGCTCACCTGACAAGCTCAGGGAAAGCCTGCATGGCGGTTTTACAAACTCAGAGACCTAAAGTAACCATAAAGGATGGTCTGAAATTAAACTTGAACTAAAAGCAGTTATGGTCAGTAGTTACATCCTAGGCCGGTATCTTCACTGACAAGGTCAACCTTTTTTACCTTAACTGAGCCTATCAAATAGCCCCTGGGGTTACTGGATGTTTCAAGAGTCTTTTTGCAGCTATAATAACATACCCTAGAAATGTTTGAGTAACTTGTAACTTCTCTTTTTTCTGGAACCCTTGGAGCACAACCTAATGTGCCTAGGAGGCCAGGACAGATACTGCAGATTCCTTCATTGTTATGTTAATTGTTCCTGCACCCACCTAAGTATGTGTCCATCATTTTACTTTTTATCCAATCACAGGGGTCCTTCCCCCAATTCCTGCTTTGCTTTCTCCTGCCTCTCTAGTCTATCTCCAATGGATTTCATGGAACCCACCTAAGTCTATTTCCTTTGATGTCAATGTATAAACACAGATGTAACCCACCATTCTCAGGGGCATTATCTCAATTTGTTGAGATTCTGCTTCCTGGGATATGTCGACAGTTTGGCTCAAATAAACTCACAAAAATTCTTTACAGGTAACACCATGGAGAGGAGGCTGGCTCTGTGGTGTGTGTGTGTGTGTGTGTGTGTGTGTGTGTGTGTGTGTGAAAAACCAAGGGTTGGGAGTCTGGGTCTGTGGTGATTTGGGCCAACTCTAGTGAGAAGCGAAAGAGTCTTTTCATTTTGTTGCTGATCCTCCTACATATAGGGTAATACGGGAAAATGCACAGGGCGGCTGTAGGAAACAGCTATCGAGATTGTGGGAGGGGTAGGCAGGATACAATACATCCTTGGGCACAGGCCCAGACAAACACTGCACTGAGCCCCAATGTCTTTCTGCTGACCCATGGTAGTGGTTAGCGAGGTAGCTATGACAGTGGTAGCAGACCCTCAGCTTCAAGGGTGGATATTTGAGCTTTAGCCCCTAAGGTTCCTTGGGAAACTCAGTGGTCAAGGTCTCTCTATGGCTGACCCAACAATCCATAAACAGCAAATGAAACAGGTTCTCTGGTTTCTTTGAGGCCATTGTTCTCAGGTCTGAATAAACCCTTAAGACTATTGGATGTTTCCAGAGTAAAGAAACTCTTGGAAGAAAATAAACTGTCCTTAATTACAAATGAAGGCTTCAGTTACTAAATTGGAATACTAAAAGTAAAAAATGTGACCAGTGTAGTGGCACATTATACTCCAGGCATATGCCCTAACCGAGAATCAAAGTGTGCTCTCCTGGTTCATGGGTCGATGATCAACCACCAGGCAACACTAGCCAGGCTTTCTCTTTTTATTGATGGAAACTAATCATTTCCCTCTGTGTTTTTGGAATTTTTGTGTGATAATCTCATGTTCAGCTGGGCTTTATTTTTAGAAATCCTGTGAAGCCTGAGTAAAGACATCTCACTCCAGGAAAGTTTTTGTGTTTGCCAGGAACACACTAATAACAGACCACTTTTTAAAATATATACTTGCATTTTACCACTTTATTATATAGAATATTATACTTAATAAATATATATTTGAATGTATATTTATATTTAATACATATATTTATTTATTTATTTATTTATTTATTTATTTATTTCAGAGAGGAAGACAGAAGGAGAGAGAGATAGAAACATCAATGATGAGAGAGAATCATTGATCGGCTGTCTCCTGCACACCCCCAACTAGAGATAGAGCCCGCAACCCAGGCATGTGCCCTTGACTAGAATGGAACCTGGGACCTTCCAATCCACAGGCTGATGCTCTATCCACTGAGCCAAACTGGCTAGGGCCAGACCACTTTTTTTTTTTTTATCAGTTTTATTGAGGTATAATTTACATATAATAAAATTCACTAACTTAAAGAGCACAATTCAATGAGTTTTGATAAATGTAAGCAATCATGTAACCATCACCATAATTAACATATAAAATGTTCCATCACTTCCAAAAGTTCCTTTGTGCCTCCTTGCAATCAATCTTTACTCACCCTTGTCCCAGGCAACCACTAATTTGCGTTATGTCACTGTACTTTGCTTCTTCTAGAATTTTATATGAATGGAATAATATAATATATAGTCCTTTGTTTCTAACAATTTTATTTAAGCATAAACTTTTTTATATTCTTCTATGCTGATAAGTATACCAGTAGCATGCATTTTATTGATATTCCACAATTAGTTGGACTATTCATCAACTGATAAGACATTTAGGCTCTTTCCAGTTTTTTACTATTGTGAATAGAACTGATATGAACATGTATATGAAAGTCTTTGTGTAAATATTTGTCATTTCTCTTGGGTAAATATCTAAAAGTGAAATTTCTGAGTTGTATGATAGATACATATTTACCTTTGTATGAAATTGCCGAACTTTTCCAAAGTGGCTACTTGGAAACTTGCCAAGCTTTTCCAAAATGAGCATTTTGCACTCCCACCAGCAATATGAGAGTTCAGTTGGTCAACATTTTTACTACCACTTGATATTATCAGTCTTTAATTTTAACCATTCTAGTGAAATAGTGTGTCATTATAATTTTTTTTATTGTTTAAAGTATTACATATGTGGTACATCTACACAATGGAATACTATGCTGCCATAAAAAAGAAGGAATTCTCATCATTTGCAGCAACCTGGATGGAATTGGAGAACATCATGCTAAGTGAAATAAGCCAATCAATGAAAGAGAAACACCACATGACCTCACTCATTTATGGATAATAAAGAACATTATAAACTGATGAACCAAAAGATAGATATAGAGACAGTAAAGCAACAAGCAGACTGTCAAATTACAGTGGAGAGGGGAGGAAGATCTGGGGGAGATAATAGATCAACCGAAGGACTTGTATACATGCATATAAGTACAACCAATGGACATAAAACTCTGGGGAGGGAGGGTATGTGTGGAAGGGAGGGAGGGGGGCAAAACAAAATCAATAAAATATATTTTAAAAATAAATAAATAAATAAAAATAAAACTATCAGCAGGAAAAAAAATAAAAATAAAATAAAGTATTACATATGTCTCCTTTTCCCCCAATTGACTCCCCTCCCCATTCTTGCCCCTCAGAACAAGCCCCCACCGTCCCAGTGTCTGTGTCCATTGATTATATCAATATGCATGCATACAAGTTCTTTGGTTGATCTCTAACCACCCCCCATCCCTGCCTTCTCTCTGAGGTTGGATAGTCAGTTCAGTGTTACCTTGTCTCTGGATCTATTTTTGTTAATCAGTTTATGTTGTTCATTATATGAGTGAAATCATGTGATATTTCTCCAACTGGCTTATTTCTCCAACTGGCTTATTTGTCTTAACATAATGCTCTACATTTCCGTCCATGCTGTTGCTAGTGGTAAAAGTTCCTTCTTTTTTTTATAGCAGCAAAGTACTCCATTGTGTAGATGTACCACCATTTTTAATCCACTCATCTGCTGATGGGCACCTAGGCTGTTTCCAAATCTTAGCTATTGTAAATTGTGCTGCTTTGAACACAGGAGTGTGTGTATATCCTTTCTGATTGGTGTTTCTGGTTTCTTGGGATATATTCCTAAAAATGGGATCACTGGGTCAAATGGGAATTCCATTTTTAACTTTTTAAGAAAACATACTGTTTTCAATAATGGCTGCACCAGTCTGCATTCCCACCAGCAGTGCACAAGGATTCCTTTTTCCCCTCATCCTCGCCAGCACATGTCATTTGTTGATTTATTTATGATGTCATTGTAATTTTAATTTGCTTTTCCCTAATGACTAATGATGTTAAGCATATTTTCATGATTGTCCCTTATATTTATTTTGTATCCTGTCAGTTCAAACCTTTTGCCTATCTTTTTTTATTATACTTTCTGTCTTTTTTAAATTGAGTAATAAGAGGTTATTAAAAAATATAGTCTAGCCCTGGTTTGGCCAAGTGGATAGAGTGTTGGCCTGCAGACTGAAGGATCCTGGGTTCGATTCTGGCCAAGTGCACATACCTTGGTTGCAGGTTTGATCCAGTCAGGGTGTGTGCGGGAGCCAACCAATTGATGTCTGTCTCACATAGAAGTTTCTCTCTCTCTGTCTCTCCTCCTTCCTTCCTCCTTTCCATTCTTTTTTTCTTTTTTAAATATATTTTATTGATTTTTCACAGAGAGGAAGGAAGAAAGATAGAGAGTTAGAAACATCGATGAGAGAGAAACATCAACCAGCTGACTCCTGCACCCCCACCCCCCACTTCCACTGGGGATGTGCCTGCAACCAAGGTACATGCCCTTGACTGGAATCAAACCTAGGACCCTTCAATCCACAGGGTGATGCTCTATCCATTGAGTCAAACCAGTTTTGGCAAAAGAAAGCAATGGGGAAAAAAAAAAAAAAAAAAAAAAAAAAAGCAATGGAAAAAAATATCCTTGAGTGAGCATTAACAAAAAATAAAATAAAAACTAAAGAGTGGAGTGTTACTATATATATATTCCTTTTATATATATTACTATATATATGTTACTATATATATGTTACTATATATATATTCTACATATGAATTCCTTTTTTTTCTTTCATTTGTTTTATTAAGGTATTGTATGTGTACATATCTTACCAATCCCCCACTCCTATACATGCCCTCCCTCCCCAGTACATATGAGTTCTTTAGCAGATATACATTTTTCAAATATTTTTCTCTTAGTATGTGGCTTATCTTTCATTTTCTTAGTGTTTTTCAAAAAGCAATCACTTAATTTTTATGAATTTCAATTTCATAATTACTTTTCTCTTATGGGTTGTGCTTTTTGTGTTCTATGTAAGAAATCTTTTCTCAACCTAACTTTTCTTTTGGAAAAATGTAGGTTTAGGTCTATTCTCCATTTCAAATTAATTTTTTATTTGGTATGAGCTTGTGGATACCCAACACCATTTTTTAAAAAGACTATTCTTTCTTCCATTGAATTACCATGAAACATTGACTACAAATCTGTGGTTCTATTCTTGGCTCTTTAGTCTGTTCTTTTGATCTGTACATCTATCCTTATGCCAATATCATAATCTCTTGATTACTATAGCTTTATAGTAAATCTCAAAATCAAGTCACATGAGTTCTTTCAACTTTGTTCTTCCTTTACAAGACTGTTTTGGCTATTCTGGGTCCTTTGCATGTATATATAAATTTTAGAACCTATTTATCTGTTCTCCAAAAGAGAAAATAAACAAATGGGACTACATCAAAATAAAAAAGCTTTTTTTACAGCAAAAGAAACCATCAACAAAACAACAAGAAAGCCCACTGTATGGGAAAACATATTTGCAAATGTTATCACTGATAAAGGTTTACACTTGATCTTAGCCAAAAGGCCGAAAGCGGTCACTGATAAAAGTTTAATCTCCAACATCTACAGACAGCTTATACAACTAAATAAAAGGAAGATAAATGACTTAATTAAAAAATGGGCAATGAACTTAAATAGAGTATTTTCAAAAGAAGACAGAAGGAAGGCCAAAAGGCACATGAAAACATGCTCAAAGCCACTAATTATCCGAGAGATGCAAATCAAAACAACAATGTGGTACCATCTCACACCCATCAAAATGGCTAACATCAACAAATCAACAAACGACAAGTGTTGGCGAGGTTGCAGAGAAAAAGGAACCCTCATGCACTGCTGGTGGGAATGCAGACTGGTGCAACCACTGTGGAGAACAGTATGGAGCTTCCTCAAAAAACTGAAAATGGAACTCCCATTTGACCCAGTAATCCCACTCCTAGGAATATATCCCAAGAAACTAGAAACATCAATCAGAAAGGATATATGCACCCCTATGTTCATAGCAGCACAATTTACAATAGCTAAGATTTGGAATCAGCTTAGGTGCCCATCAGCAGATGATTGGATCAAAAAACAATGGTACATCTACACAATGGAATACCCGTATTTCCCCGAAAATAAGACATCCTCAGAAAATAAGACCTAGCGCATGGAAAGATAAGACATCCCCTGAAAATAAGACCTAGCACAACTTTGGGAGAAAAAATTAATATGGACACTGTCGCCGAAACCAGTTTGGCTCAATGGATAGAGCGTTGGCTTGGGGACCGAAGGGTTCTGGGTTCGATTCTGGGCAAGGGCATGTACCTTGGTTGCAGGCACATCTCCAGTAGGGGGTGTGTAATAGGCAGCTGATCAATGATTCTCTCTCATCAATGTTTCTAACTCTCTATCCCTCTCTCTTCCTCTCTGTGAAAAATCAATAAAATATATTAAAAATAATAATAAAAAGTAAAATAATATATATATATATATATAAGACACTGTCTTATTTTCAGGGAAACATGGTATTATGCTGCCATAAAAAAGGAGGAATTCTCATCATTTGAAGCAACCTGGATGGAATTGGAGAATATCATGCTGAGTGAAATAAGCCAATCAATGAAAGAGAAACACCACATGACCTCACTCATTTGTGGATAATAAAGAACATTATAAACTGACAAACCAAAAGATAGGTACAGAGACAGTAAAGCAACAAGCAGACTGTCAAGTTACAGCGGGGAGGGTAGGGAGATCTGGGGGAGATAAGAGATCAACCGAAGGACTTGTATGCATGCAAATAAGCATAACCAATGGACACAAAACTCTGGGGGGGGGGGGCATATATAGGGGGAGGCAATGGTATATGTACACAGATAATAATTTAATTAAAAAAAATTTTTTTAATTCTGCCAAAATTGTATCTAGTATTACATTGAATCTATGGATCAATTTAGGAAGAATTAACATTTTAACAATATTGAGTTTCTGATGCATGAACATAATATATCTATTTGCTTAGGTATTCTTTTTTTAAAAAATATATTTTATTGATTTTTTACAGAGAGGAAGAGAGAGGATAGAGAGTTAGAAATATTGATGAGAGAGAAACTTCGATCAGCGGCCTCTTGCACACCCCCTACTGGGGATGTACCTGCAACCAAGGTACATGCCCTTGACCAGAATCAAACCTGGGGCCTTTCAGTCCGCAGGCCAATGCTCTATCCACTGAGCCAAACCGGTTTCGGTGCTAAGTATTCTTAAATTTCTCTCAAAACAGTTTTACAATTTTCAGTGTACAGGTCTTGTACATAGTTGTTAAATGTATCCCTAAGTATTGCATGATTTTTATTCTATTGTAAATAATATCTTTAAATTTTAATTTCCAAATGTTTGTTTCTAATGAGAAATACATCTGACTTTGGCATGTTGACCTTATACCCTGAGAACTTGCTGAAATCACATATAGAATTAGTACTTTTTGTAGAGATTCCTTAGGATTTTCTATACAGATGATCATGTTACTCACAGGCCACTTTTTTAAAAATATATATTTTATTGATTTTTTTACAAAGAGGAAGGAAGAGGGATAGAGAGTTAGAAACATCGATGAGAGAGAAACATCAATCAGCTGCCTCCTGCACACCCCTACTGGGGATGTGCCCGCAACCAAGGTACTTGCCCTTGACCGGAATCAAACCTGGGACCCTCAGTCTGCAGGCCGACACTTTATACACTGAGCCAAACTGGTTTTGGCTCTCACAGGCCACTTTTTATGTTAAATGCTAACTGGGAGTTCCCAAGACTGATACTAACATAGTGGTGATAAACTTTCAAACTCTAAATCTAAGTGAGGTCAGATAGGATTAGTAGTTTCAAAAAAAAATTTTTTTAATATATTTTATTGATTTTTTACAGAGAAGGGAGAGGGACAGAGAGTTAGAAACATCAATCAGCTGCCTCCTGCACACTCCCCACTGGGGATGTGCCCGCAATCAAGTTACATGCCCTTGACTGGAACCGAACCTGGGACTCTTGAGTCCACAGGCCGAGCCAAACAAGTCAGGGCAGTAGTTAGAAAAAAAAAATTTTTTTTTTTAATATATTTTATTGATTTTTTACAGAGAGGAAATGAGAGGGATAGAGAATTAGAAACACTGATGAGAAACATTGACCAGCTGCCTCCTGCACACTCCCGACTGGGGATGTGCCCGCAACCAAGGTACATGCCCCTGACCAGAATCGAACCCGGGACCCTTCAGTCCGCAGGCCAACGCTCTATCCACTGAGCCAAACTGGCTTCGGCAAAAAATTTTTTTTAATTACTTGATTTTTACCAGTTAGAATGCAGGCCAAGACAGACAGGCTTTTTGTCCTTTCCTTATACCAGGAAGCAGTTTTTCAGTCCACCCGTCTCTGAGCCTTTGGCAGTCTCAACTTTAAGGGGACTTAATCCCAGCTCCCTACCTTATGAGTTATCAAAGCTTTTTAAAAATTCAAGTCTGGTTATCAAGATAGGAAAACCCCATTTGACCTTGACCCAAGGGTACCTGAGTGAAAGCTCACTTGCTTCCTGCTCCGATTTTTCCTTCTCTTTTGGCTCCCGAGTATCAGTTATTTGTTTGCTGCATCACAAACAACACAAGACTTAGTGGTTTCATGCAGCAATCATTATTATTATTATTATTATTATTATTATTATTATTTTATGTCTCACAGGTTTGTGGGTTGAACAAGGGTTTCCTCCGCTGGTCTCACCCAGGGTCATTGATAAAGCTGCATTCAGCTGGAGGGTCCAAGATGGCCACTCTGGTGACTGGCAGTCAATGGTTGCTATTTGCTTATGCATCTTAGTTCTTGACTATATAGCTTCTTATCCTTTACTAAGCTATACCAACTTCCTTACATGGCAGTCTTAGGGCAGTGTTTCAAAGATATGAAGTAGAAACTAAGGTTTCTTCAGACCTAGTGTCAGAGTCACATAACATTATTCTAACAACTGGGAGACAGACTTTAGATCGCTGGCATTTCCTGAGTAATAGGAATGCCATTGGATAACACTTAAGTTTATGCTGTGAGAAAAATGACTCAGGATAGGGTTGGTCGCCAGAAAGACCAACTGTGTGATTAGAGGGAGGGTTGGGGTTTTCAGCGAGTCCAATCTCCAGCAAGGGAAGAGGAGTTGGACATTGATTTTAATCATATAGTCAATGATCCAATTAATCATAGCTGTGTAATGAAACCCTAATCAAAACTCTGGACCCCCCAGCTCAGTTGAGCTTTCAGGTGAGTGAATACATTGATGTGCCAAAAGGATGATACAACCTGATTCTACATACACACACACACACACACACACACACACAGAGCATCGAAGCCCTGCATTCGTCCTATGTGTCTCTTCATTTGGCTGACCCTGACTTATATCCTCTATAACAAAACTGTTATTATAATATAGTGATTTCCTGAATCCCATGAGTCATACTAATGAATTACTGAATCTGAGGGGGGTTGGTCATAGGAGCCCTCCATCTTTGTAGCTTGTTAGTCAGAAGTGCAGGTGGCTGGTGGACTCCACCTGTGGCTGGCATCTGAAGTGAAGCAGCCTAGTTGGAGATCATGCCCTTTAACCTAAGGATTATGACAGGGATGCCAGATGGTTAGCATTAGAATTTAATTCTATTTCAGCATTCCAATTGGTGCCAAAATACCAGGGCAGTCCAGACTATCTTTTGAGATAAGCAGCAGTAAAGTCACACTGCAGAGAGGTGTGCATACTGGGAAATTTGTGTTCATTACACAATCTATTACACCTAAATTCTTTTTTTGCTTTTTAAGATTTAGTAGTAACACAAATGATTATACTTTATTTTACATATATATTTTTTGTTCCAATTTTAGTATATGTACTACCAAAGTGAGCACTATTTTACATATATTTTATTGTTTTACATTTAGTCTGTAATATTCACACTTTAAAAATTACAAAAAATAGTCATGTGGCTAGGTTTACACATAGAGAGATACTTCTTTATTTCTAGGTTATAATTTTACTGACAAATGACAATAAAAGAAAGTACACAGATGATCTATTTTCTCTTTCTAGGCTCTATCACAGCACTTGGCCATGTTTCATCATTTCTTGTAATGCCTGCTTGGTGGTGGCGAACTCCTTTAACACCCCCCCCCCCCCTTTTTTTTTCTTTTTGGTCTGGTAAGCTCTTTTTTTGACCATCTATCCTATCTAATAAAAGAGTAATATGCAAATTGACCATCACTCCAACACACAAGATGGCTGCCCCCTTGTGGACACAAAATGGCCACCACAAGATGGCCAGCAGAGGAGGCCAATTGTGAGGGACCAGGCCTGCAAGGAAGGGCAGTTGGGAGAAATCAGGCCAGCATGGGAGGGCAGTTGGGAGGGACCAGGCCTGCAGGGGAGGGCAGTTGGGGGCAATCAAGCCTGCAGGGGAGGGTAATAGGGGGGACCAGGCCTGCAGGGGAGGGCAGTTAGGGTTAATAAGGCTTGCAGAGGAGCAGTTAGGCATCAATCAGGCTGGCAAGGGAGTGATTAGGGGGTGATCAGGCTGGCAGGCAGAAGCAGTTAGGGACAGTCAGGAAGGCAGGCAGGAAAGCAGTTGGTAGCCAGCAGTCCTGGATTGTGAGGGGACTGGGATCCTACTGGGATCGGGCCTAAGCAGGCAGTTGGACATTCCTCAAGGGGTACCAGATTGGAGAAGGTGCAGGCTGGGCTGAGGGACAACTCCCCCTCCCTGTGCACAAATTTCGTGCACTGGGCCTCTAGTTTTGAATAATAGTCTTGCTGGATATAGCAATCTTGGTCTCAGATCCTTGCTTTCCATTACCTTGAGTACTTCATGTCATTTCCTTCTGGCCCTGGCCTATAGAGTTTCTGATGAGAAATCAGGTGTCAGCCTTATGGGAACTCCTTTGTAGATAACAGTTTTCTTTTCTCTTGCTGCCTTTAAGACTCTCTCTTTGTCTTTAATTTTTGGCATTTTAATTATGATGAGTCTGGAGAATCCAAGATGGCTGCTCGGGTAGGCAACTAGCCGCAGCCGCACACAACAATTTTAATAAAATACAACTAAAATATAAAATGGACATTACCCAGAACTACAGGAAAGTCGACTGACTGGAAATCCTACAACAAGAAGCAAGGAGAAAACCAGAAGGAAGCACGGAGGAGCTGTAAAAGCCTAAGGTACGGAGACACGCGGGGCGCGCGGAGAGGACAGAGCCGGAGAGGAGGAAGGCCGAGTGCCTGGCGGGCGTTCCCTAGCGGAAAGGAGATAAACACTCCGACTGTGCTGGGCCCCCAACTGCTCTGAACCCCAGTTCTGGGCCAGACCCCGGGGACTCAGGCTCAGCCATAGGGAGCTGGGCTGTAAGTCGGAACCCCGGGGTAGCGGAGAAAGGAGGTCCCGGAGGCGCGCACACTGCACCCAGAGAAGGGACGGTCGGCTGTGCCGCGGGACTGCCCTGACGGGAAGGAGACTGGGACTCCAGACTGCTGTGAACGCCACCTCCAACTCCACTTCCAACTGAACTGAACCCCAATACCGGGCTCATTGTGGGAGAGCATAGACTGTTTGGCAGCAGGCGAAAATCGAGGGCACCTTTCTCTCAGAGGCGCCGGCAGCGAGCACTGAAGGACCCGCACAGGGCGGGGCTCACGGAAGCCAAAGCTGCAGGCTCCACCCTGAAACCCCGTCCCATCTGTAACTGCGAAATGCGACAACAAAATAGATCACAAACGAAAGAAATGGAGGACAAAAAGCGTCTGGATATAGAGTTCAAATCTACGCTTATAAGGTTTTTCAAGAATTTCCTAGAAAAGATGGATAAGGCCTATGAGGATATGAAAAGAGATCAACTAGAATTAATAAGGAGTCAACAAGAAATGATAAGGGATCAACAAGAAATAAAGAATACATTGTCTGAAATAAAAAATATTCTACAGAGTCCTAAAAACAGAAGGGAAGATCGCAAGAATCAAGTCAAAGATTTGGAACATAAAGAGCCAGAAGACACTCCTCCACAGAAGCTAGAAGGCAAGAGAATCCAGAAAATTGAAGATAATGTAAGAAACCTCTGGGACAACTTCAAGCGAACCAACATCAGAATTATGGGGGTTCCAGAAGATGAGAGAGAGCAAGATATCGAAAACATACTGAAAGAAATAGTGACAGAAAACTTCCCCCACCTGGTGAAAGAATTAGACTTACAAGTCCAGGAAGCACACAGAACTCCAAACAAAAGGAATCCAAAGAGGACCACACCGAGACACATCATTATTAAAATTCCAAGAGCAAAAGATAAAGAGAGAATATTAAAAGAAGCAAGAGCAAAGAAGGTAGTAACTTATAAAGGAGCACCTATACGATTGTCAGCTGACTTCTCAACAGAAACCATGCAGGCCAGAAGGGAATGGCAAGAAATATTCAAGGTGATGAATAGCAAGAACCTACAGCCAAAAATAAGCTACCCAGCAAAGCTATCATTCAGAATCGAAGGCCAGATAAAGAGCTTCACTAATAAAAAAAAGCTAAAGGAGTTCATCACCACCAAACCAGAATTATATGAATTGCTGAAGGGGGTTCTTTCAGAAGAGAAAGTAAACAAAGATAAAAATTATGAACAACAAATACGTAATTATCAACAAGTGAATCTAAAAACCAAGGAAATTAAAAAAAAATCTGATGAACAATATTAACTGTTGAATATAATAGAATCAGAGGTATGGAAGGGGAGTGAACTGACGATTCTTGGGGAAAAGGGGAGAGGGGGGCGTGGGAAGAGACTGAACATAAACTGTGCACCTATGGATGAGGACAATGGGGAGAGGGGAAAGGGCAGAGGGTGGGGTGGGAACCTGGTGGAGGAGAGCAATGGTGGAGGGGGGGGGGAAAGGAACATCTGTAATAATATGAAAAATAAAAACTTATTAAAAAAAAAAAAAAAAAGAGAAAAAAAAATTATTATGAGTCTGGCCATGGGTCTGTTTGGATTCTTCTTCTTTGGGGTTCTCTGTGCCTCTTGAACTTGTGTGTCTTTTTTCTTTACCAGGTTAGGGAAGTTTTCTACCATTATTTCTTAAAACACCTCTATTCCTTTCTTCCTATTCTGACACACTTACTATTCTAATATTGTTATGTTCCATATTGTCCCACAGCTCCCTTAAGCTGTCTTCCTGTTTTTTTAATTGTTTTTTTTTCTTTTTGGTTCTCTAATTGAGTGATATTTTCAACTCTGTCTTCTAATTCACTGATTTGACCCTCAACTTCCCCTAATCTGCTGTGTATTCCTTCCAATGTGTTCTTTATTTGTGTTATGGCATTCTTTATCTCAGACTGTTCTTTTTTAATAGTTACTATATATTTTTTCATACTGTTGAACATTTTTAACATCATTACTCTGAACTCTGTTTCAGATAAATTTCTTTTTCTTTAGAAATTAATATTATATTTTTACATCATTCAGAGAGAACACTTTGTTACAGAGTCCTTCAGTCTTCCTGAATTTTATATGATACATATATGTATATATGTAAATATATGTTCATATATTTATAATTATTTGTATATTTGCTACCTTATACATCATTCAGATAAATTTCTTATCTCTGCTTCATTTATCTCTTCTTCTGGAGAATTTGCTAGTTCTTTCATTTGAAGGTTGTTTCTTTGTTTCCTCATTTTGGTTGTCTGTTTGGGTTTGTGACTATGTATTAGGTAGGTCCTCTGCACCTCTCAATCTCTAGTGCAGGACATGATTCTGATAATTGGATCAGACAGACTCAAAGCCTCCAGAGACCACCTCAGTGTACAGACTAGTAGGATTCCAATTGAATTGCCCCCAGGTAATCGTCCTTAGGTGAGGAAAGAGGTTTTTTTGAACAGTAGGGTAATTGCTTCTGCCTGGGGGCTAATTGTTACTTCTAAACTTTTTTTTTTTTAATCAATCTTTATTGTTCATATTATTACAAAGGTTCCTCATTTCTTCCCCCCTCCACCAGGTTCCCACCCCACCCTCCGCCCCCTCCCCATCCCCCATTGTCCTCATCCTTAGGTACACAGTTTATGTTCAGTCTCTTCCTCCCTCCCTTTCCCCGACAGTAAATCCCTTTTCAGATAGTAAATCAGTTACTTAGCATTTTCTCATATCAATAATATCTCCACATGCCCAATGATACACTTCACACAAAAGACATTTCCAAATAGGTCAACCAGTCTCATCCAGGCCCCACCCAAGGCACTCACAGATCAACACCCCAGCGCTATACTAACTCAACACATCCAGATCTAAGCCTTCATCACTGATTCAGCTAAACTTTTAAGTGGCCTCAGGGCAAGGTGTTTGCCAATAGGGTGTGCCCACTGTCTTCCCCCCAGGCAAGGCAGATGTCTATGTGGGGAAGATGTCCTCTGCTGTGTGAGGGAATGACTCAGCCTAGGAAACTTGAGGTGTCTGCCTTCTGAGCTCTATCCCCTGAGGCCCCAGTCCTGGGTTCTGCTCTCATAGCTCCAGTCCACTTCACCCTCCCTCTGCCAGAGCACAAGGTGGGTGGCTCCACAGGGAATTTTTGTGCATTGCCTCTTTAAGAGGTTGCCCAAACTTTCTGCTGCCATCCCTGGCAGACAGCACCTCACTGCTTTTCTCAGCTAGATATTATGTGGGTACCCTCCTCAGTTTGGTGCTCTTTGCTGGGAAGACCATTTGTGGATTAGATCCCAGAGTTCTTAGTGGCACCCCCACAGCTGAGATATCTCTCTGAGACTTCAATTGCCATCTGTTGGAGCCCAGCCAGTCATTTCACACCTCCACCCTTTCTACCAGTCTCTATGCAGTTTCCACCTTTGGTCCTTGGGTATCAGGGTTCTCTCCTGTGAATTTTCCATTGATTATTCAGGAAGCCTTCCTATATTTCAGTTGTAATTCCAGCTTGTTCCTGGGAGCATGTTCATCTACACCTACATTCTTGCTGGTTCAGCTCTTCTTATATTTCAGAGTGGAAGGGAGAGGGAGAGAGAGAGAGAGATAGAAGCATCAATGATGAGAGAGGATCATTGATTGGCTGCCTTCTGCAAGCCCCACACTGGGGATCGAGCCAGCAACCCAGAAATGTGCCCTGACCAGGAATCAAACCGTGACTTCCTGGTCCATAGGCCGACACTCAACCACTGAGCCACACCGACCAGGCTCAGGTCTTCTTCTTTTTATATATATATATATATATATATATATATATATATATATATATATATATATAAATAAAATATATATATTATTGATTTTTTACAGAGAGGAAGAGGGATAGAGAGTTAGAAACATTGATGAGAGAGAATCATCCATCAGCTGCCCCCGCACACCCCCCTTTGGGGATATGCCCTCTACCAAGGCACATGCCCTCGACTGGAATCGAACCCGGGACCTTTCAGTCCGCAGGCTAACGCTTATCCACTGAGCCAAACCGGTTTGGCCCAGGTCTTCTTTTTTTTTTTTTTTAAATCAATCTTTATTGTTCATATTATTACAAAGGTTCCTCATTTCTTCCCCCCTCCACCAGGTTCCCACCCCACCCTCTGCCCCCTCCCCATCCCCCATTGTCTTCATCCATAGGTGCACAGTTTATGTTCAGTCTCTTCCTCCCTCCCTTTCCCCGATAGTAAATCCCTTTTCAGATAGTAAATCTGTTACTTAGCATTTTCTCATATCAATAATACCTCCACATGCCCAATGATACACTTCACACAAAAGACATTTTCAAATAGGTCAACCAGCGTCATCCAGGCCCCACCCAAGGCACTCACAGATCAACACCCCAGCGCTATACTAACTCAACACATCCAGATCTAAGCCTTCATCACTTGATTCAGCAGACCCTCAAGTTCCCGCAAAAGTTTCCAGCCATGTCTGAGAGGCAGCCGTGGGCAGGTACAGGCGAGGAGCGAGCTGTTTCGGGCCTGGCTGCTCCGGGCCTGGCCTCTGTTGCTCTGGTTCGTTCCACAACCAGCTGCTCCGGGTCTGGTCACTGCCGCTCCCGACCTAGTTGCTCTGGACTTGGCTGTTGCTGCTACAGGCCTGGCCGCACCCGACCCGGCTGCTCTGGGCCCGGTTGCTCCGGTCCCGGCCGCTCCGGGCCTGGCCGCTCCCAGCCTGTCAGCCGCTGCTCCGGGCCTGGCCGCACACAACCCGGCTGCTCCGGGCCTGGCCGCTCCCAGCCCGGCAGCTGCTGCTCCGGGCCTGGCCGCTCCCAGCCTGGCAGCCGCTGCTCCGGGCCTGGCCGCACCCAACCCGGCTGCTCCGGGCCTGGCCGCTCCCAGCCCGGCAGCTGCTGCTCCGGGCCTGGCCGCTCCCAGCCTGGCAGCCGCTGCTCCTGGCCTGGCCGCACCAGACCCGGCTGCTCCGGGCCTGGCCGCTCCCAGCCTGGCAGCCGCTGCTCCGGGCCTGGCCGCACCCAACCCGGCTGCTCCGGGCCTGGCCGCTCCCAGCCTGGCGGCCGCTGCTCCAGGCCTAGCTGCTCCCAGCCTGGCAGCCACTGCTCCTGGCCTGGCCGCACCAGACCCGGCTGCTCCGGGCCTGGCCGCTCCCAGCCTGGCAGCTGCTGCTCTGGGCCTGGCCGCTCCCAGCCTGGCAGCCGCTGCTCCTGGCCTGGCCGCACCAGACCCGGCTGCTCCGGGCCTGGCCGCTCCCAGCCTGGCAGCTGCTGCTCCGTGGCCCAGGTCTTCTTTTTAAAGAGTGTTTCTTGTATCTTATCCAGCACTTCTAGATGTTTTATAGGGAGATTTTTCCAGTTATCAGTTCACAATACTACCAGAAAAATAATCTCTCCTTATTACTTACTGTACATACTCAAGTGTGGTAGTTAGAGGCTAAGAAGGAAAGGCTGAAAGCAAAAACCCTGCCAATAGCACAGAAAGATCCATTTGAAAGAAATCTAGAGAACAGAGAAAATGATGGAATAGGAAGCACTTGTTAAATGTGTGAAAATAATGAATTATCTAGGAGGCTGGGATGGGGGTGTTTACTTTGAGAAAAACAAAAGTATGTAAAAATAAAGAAGAAACAGAGTATAAAACATAGCACAAAAAAACTCAGAAAGAGCTCGGCGGCGGCCTGGTGCCCTGGACTGTGTCACAGCTGTCAAGCGGCAGGGGATTCGAACGTTCTTAAAAAAAATAAAAAAATAAAAAAATAAAAAAATAAAGATGAAAAGGGACACAAAAAAAACAAACAAAAAAAAACCTCAGAAAGAATGTACAGTAAAATATGAAAAGACAATAGAAATTCTCCCTGGAAAGAAAATTCCTGCAAGAAAGATGTATCTTCTCAGACAAAAATAAAAATGCTTCAAAATACTATCCTTTTTTTTTTTACCTCCAGAAATAAAAATTCACTGAAAACAGATATTCTTTTTTTTTACCCCAGTGACTTAAATAAAATTTTACTTCTTGCTCCTGCCCATCGCAGGTCCATCGTGGCTCATGGTAATCACAAGGAGTCGAGGACAGAGAGGAGTCTGCCATCTCCAAAGCCGTCAGTCCCCTTGTCAGAGCTCTGGCTCACTGGCTGGACTAAAGACTGACACTCCTCATACTGTCCTGCTTGTACAGTGTCGTACTTCAATTTAAAGTCACAGACACAGTGACTGAAACTGGAATAATCGGACAGAGGTGCATAGAGGAGCTGCAGTTGACGTTCCCTGGCAGGCCTCAGCACAGGAGTTGTTTTCACTCTGTGACTGCATCAGCTGAGTGTGCAGATCCACTAACGGTACCAGGGCTTCTCCAGTAAAGCTAGAGTTACAGATCACTGCCATCAGGCCAGTCCCTTGGGGGAAAGAGGAAAGGGACAAGGGGCAGTGGGATTAAGAACATTTGGAAGGGGTTAAGGAGTCCCTTATGTAGTTACAGATTCCGGTTTACACTGAAGGGTGTAGAAGAGATTGGTGCCCCACCCCTATGCATCAGCAAGAACTCTTCCCCACCTAGACATTCTTCATCTCAAAGTCTGGTTCATGTATCAGATGCTGGTGATTTGAAACTCAGGTCAGGCTGCTGCTGTGTCTGTGTTGAATTACCTGACCCAGCTCTTCTTATCTGTAGATGCTAGAACCTAAGTGCCTTCATGAGGCCAACAGAGGATCAAGTGGGTATTGAGCTGTTCTTTGCACTTTTATTAAAATTTCTGTGCGATGCAGAGCATATTCCTGCTTCTGTAGTACAGTGAAGGGGGAGTATCAGTCAACTAAAAATCTCACATCTCTTATATAAAAACATTCATGGCAGCTCTATTCATAGTGAACAAAACCTGGAAATAACCCAAATGTCCATCAGCAGGTGAATGGATAAATAAATTGTGGTGTACACTTACAGTGGAATAATGTTCAACTACAAACACCTACAATTGCATACAATAGGATGGGTGAAATTCAAAAACATTATGCTCAGCTAAAGAAGCCTTATACAAAAGCATATATGTTGTATATTCTAAATTTAATTTATATGAACTTTTAGAACAGGAAAACTCATCTCCTGGACTTATTCACCACCTTTCCTCTGCTTATGGTAAGCTTCCTACACTTCCTTACACTTTTTCTCCACATCCTCATGGGTACTTGTTTGTTGATTTGTTGATGACAGCCATTCTGACAGGTGTGAGATGGTATCTCATTGTTGTTTTGATTTGCATCTCTCAGACGATTAGTGACTTTGAGCATATTTTCATATGTCTCTGGGCCTTCTGTATGTCCTCTTTCAAAAAGTGTCTATTTAGGTCCTTTGCCCATTTTTTATTGGATTGTTTACCTTCCTTTTGTTAAGTTGTATGAGTTCTCTGTAAATTTTGGAGATTAAACCCTTATTTGAAATATCATTGGCAAATATGTTCTCCCATACAACAATAATTAAAATAATATTAACAACAGTAGTCAATGTCGTTAAGCATATACTATATGCCAGCCATTGTGCTAAACACTTTAGATACTTTATCTCATTAGTTATAGATTTTGTCTGTCACGTTTTTTGTAGTTGTTGTTTTTTTAATATATATGTATATTTTGTTATTTTTTTAATATATTTTTTCTTGATTTGGGGGAGGAAAGGAGAAGGAGAGATAGATAACACATGCCCTACTGGTTATTGAGCCCACCACCCAAGCAAGTGCCCTGACAGAGAATGGAGCTGTGACCTCCTGGTTCACAGGTCGATGCTCAGCCATTGAGCCACACTGGCTGGGCACGTTTTTTAAAATAAATTTATTTTCCAATTTTAATATTTTGGAATCATTTTATCTGGACAAACTTTTCCAGAAAGTTTGGAAAGCACATGAAAGTCTGAAGAAATCTCTACCCCATAATCTCATTAACAGGAGAGCAATGGTTGACATTTTCTTCTTGCTTACATGTAAGAAAATTTTTCATTCCCCACTATCACCCCAATTCCATTGTCTTCCATCCATACTTCTGCTTCAAATTAGTAAAGTAAGAGCACAAATACTTAGAAATATAGTAATAACCTAAAAATAACACAGAAAACTTCAAATTGCCTGTTGAATACAGGGACAATATCTTGTCTGTGTCTTCATCCTCAACATTTAGTATAGAACCTGCCAGACAGTAAGTGCTAACTGAATCGATGTATCAAAACCCAGTTTGACTATTTCCACCATTTCAGAGACAGTGGAGGCCTGCAGGGAACAGAACGTCTGTAACAATAAACGTGTCTGAAAGGCTGTGGTCCGAGGCCACTTTTGCTGGCTTTAACCAGAATCAGAGAAAGAACACTGTTCTTCCTTCCTATCTAGGCAAAAGACGTGCTTATGTGTACAAAACAAAGAATAATACAGTGACTCCCAGTGGCAAACCGAACAAAACCAGAGTCATCTGGGGAAAGTGACTCGTGCTCATGGAAACAGTGGCATGGTTCATGCCAAATTAGGAAGCAACCTTTCTGCTGAGGTCATTGGTCACAGATCCTTGTCATACTGTACCCCTAAAGGATTTAAACTTACTGAAAAGTAAATACAAGTGGATTTGTTCTCTTGTGTTTTTGTTAAAAAGAAAAACCCAGTTTTACAGAGGTTCTTAATTGGCCTTTCCCCATTCTATTTTTTAAAAAACCCAATACACTTGGTGACAAAACTAACTTCCATGGAAAGTTCTGGTGGCAGCACCTGGCAGGCTCAATCAATCTCTGATTCTACAACAGTTTTGCAAATTTAAAGTGGCTTTCGGATTGACAAGTCCTGAGGCACTGGGGTATGTTCAAACACCAAACATTTCCTATGGTATCCACTTATCCTGTGCTTTCTAAAAACTGAAAAGAGAACTGATGCAGACTAAAAATATTTCCAATAGAGTGGAAAGAAAAGTTTCAATTTGTCAAAAATTCAATTAACAGGAAACTTCTTATCCCCTGAAAATCATGACAAATCTGTTGTGATTAGAAGCTGAAACTGTTCTTAATATTAAATTTCCTGCAGATTCGCTGCTTAATGCCGCTTAATTTTCTTTAGTCCCTGAACAAGTCTATGAACAATTGAACTCCGAACAGTTTTTCTAAAATAGTATTTATCTAGGTACTCCACATCCAAAACTATTTAGTTTCTGGAATTACTTGGAAAATTTCAGAAGACAAAAGTTGCGCAAATTCAGCACATTCCTTGGACAAGTCAGATAGTGCTGGCTACCCGTTCTGATGTGGTTACATTTCTAGTTAAACCAGAAATTCAAAGTTCAGCTACTTGTTCTTAAAATCTGACATAGTTATTATAATGCTACTTGATGTTACAGAGATAGAAAATATTGCACTTATAACAAGTTCTCAGTTAATAAAATGAGCATAAAACAATTACTTGATTATTAAACCAGCTAACTCTGCCTTTAGTGCACGGAATTTTGCACAACCTCATTACATATTCTCATTCCTAAAGTGCTTTTAAAATTCCAGTTTGGTACTTTTATATATCAGCTGACAAGCAAATACTTTGAGCCAAAGCTTGGTGGAGCTGTGTGCCAACCAACAGTTCAATTACTTCAGTTTCTCCATCTTGCATATTGTTCTTTTCTTTTAACTTTATAACAGGTTTTTGTTTTTGCTTTATTTATATTAGTGTTTGAAACCTAAAGAAATACATTTTCTCTTCAAATTTGGATGTTTTATATAAATATCATTTGTCTGGACTCAGCACACTTAATGCCATGGTTTCTTGGTCTATGTATGATCTGAAATCAAGTTTTGTTGGCTACCTAGGGGCCCTGAGAACATAGAAAATACGGTAGCCAGAGTTGCCAAAACCGGTTTGGCTCAGTGGATAGAGCTTCGGCCTGAGGACTGAAAGGTATCAGGTTCAATTCTGGTCAAGGGTATGTACCTTGGTTGCGGGCACATCCCCAGTGGGGGTGTGCAGGAGGCAGCTGATCGATGTTTCTCTATAATCGATGTTTCTAACTCTCTATTCCTCTCCCTTCCTCTCTGCAAAAAAATAAAAAAATAAAAATTATTTTAAAAAAAGAAAATAGCCAGAGTTTACAGTTCTTGGAAAATGAAAAGCAAATGAATTTGGAAAGGAAAACCAGTGAGAAAAAGGATTTGATTCACCTTTGCAGGGTCTGTATTGGGAACCCAAGCTGCTTTTGAGGGACATCTGGTTTGTCTTGGGTGGCTGGGACCTCACATCACCTTCGCTTCTGTAGTGGCTCATTCAAAGGCAGTTTCCACAAAAGTTGGCTAAAAGAGTCAGTACTCAACTACAGGGCTTGAGGGTTCTCATAGAAGTGGACTTGTGAAGGCCATCCTCTGAGCCAGAGGTTCCCAGTCTCAGGATCTGAGGTTTGACTTCCTTCACTACCCCCAGGGCATGGCAAGATGTTCTGTCCTAAAACCCAGGGGCTGAAAATCTGACCTACACAGGGGAGCAGGGCTCTAGCATTTAGCAGAGGGGTTCAGGTATGTTCTAATGTGAATATCAGCAGTCCAGCTGGCTCAGAAATAGCGAGGTAGGCCCAAACTACACAAACCTTTATAACACCGCACAAACCTTTCTCCGGTGGTGTTCTGAGCCCAAAATTTAATGCTGCAAATAGCCCAGGCCTGAGACAAAATACCTCCAGAGGAAATAAAACAGCTTCAATTCAGACTTGGTTGGTGCTGACCTCAAATTCTTCCCTTGCTGTGGTCTTAATCTGGGCTGGAGGATAGACAAAAGGATTACTGAATCATTTATGAAGGCCGTGGCCAAAGAGCAGCTCCTGCCTATGACATGAATCCCCACAGGGTCAAAATTTCAGCTTGTTGGTTTACAAAAGAAGTTAAAACACAGAAAAATACTGGCCGAAATTGGTCTAGAATCCTAAAATGGCTATGGACGAAATCTACTCTGAGCCATTTCTCAGTTTCACACTCACGTCTAGGAAGATGTTGCTACTGGTTATGAGCCTTTTCCTGTGGTTCAGTGCATTGGGCCTTGCACCCTTCCCCCCTCTGTCAAGGAGGCAGGCCGTCACACACATTCCTGAGGTCCCCATCAGCCTGTTTACCCTACAGGTCCCTGTAGGGCCTATAGGGACCTGGAGAATCTGGCTTCCTGTCTTCAGTTGAGAATCCAGAATCTGAACCCACAAGACGAATCTATTGTACATAGGAATACCCAAGATGATGGACACCAAGCTGAGTGAGTCTTGGGAGAGATGGAAACCCAACATAAGAGCTGAGGCATTCAAAGAGGGGTATGTGGAATGAGGAGGAAGTACTGCCGGGCATTCATCTTCCCTTCTAATACGCTAGAAACAGGAGTAACTCTAGGATGTAGGGGGAAGGCAGGCAGACACGAGAAAATGGAAATCCATTTCATTCTGTAGACCGTTCTTCCTTTTAAGCTGGTTTGGCTTGCTCTTCCTTGACTAATTACAGTAGCAGCTCTAATCTGTGCAGTTCAACTCCAAAAAAAATGGGCTTCTGGAAAGTAGCTTCCAGGGCAAGAAGAATAAGTAGGAGGAGGTAGATCTATCTAAGGGTCCTAGGTAATGGGGAACACCAAAGGCTCTGAAAGCAGAAGTCGTTAACACCTGCTCCTTGGAAGTGCCATTTTGTACTCAATGATCTAAGTCCATGGTCCGCAAACTGCGGCTCGTAAGCCACATGGGGCTCTTTGGCCCCTTGAGTGTGGCTCTTCCACAAATACCACCACCTGGGTGAGTCTATTTTGAAGGAGTGGCGTTACATGTTTAAGTTTAAAAAATTTGGCTCTCAAAAGAAATTTCAATCATAGTACTGATATATGGCTCTGCTGACGAATGAGTTTGCCGACCACTGATCTAAGTAACCAGGCTGGCCAGCCGAGGTGGAACCCATGCGGTTCTATCAGAAGGTGCAGCCAACACCAAGGCCAGGTAGTCACTGGGACACCTTAGAAATGTGGGCAGGCTTCTAGGACAAGAGGTCCTGTTAGTCCTGGAAGATGAATTGCAGATGGGATGCTCAGAGGGCCTGGCAGTAAAGAAAAGCTGGCACTGTTCAAAACATTATTTGAATTCTTTAGCTAAGAAAAGGGATCCCTATCCCCTCAATCCACACCTAGAATTGCATATTGTTCTTATTTTATAAGAATATGAGTAAGTGAAAAAATGAAAATGCAGATTCTGGAGATGAATTGAGATTACAACTTAATTGAGAAAAATGTAGAAATAAGGCAAGTTGTTGGTCACAGCTTTATACATGTGCCATAGGTCTCTCTCAAAAGCAAAAATTTAGTTTTTTTCTTTTATGATCCGCCATCTGTGGTGGAGTCGCTGCCAAGATGTAGATTTTTGTGGAAGCCCTCATGGGGAAGACCTTTGGATATGATAGAAAATGTAAATGCCGCCAAAACCGATTTGGCTTAGTGGTAGAGCATCGGTCTGTGGACTGAAAGGTCCCAGGTTCGATTCCGGTCAAGGGCATGTACCTTGGTTGCGGGCATATCCCGGGTGGGGGGTGTGCAGGAGTCAGCTGGTCAATGTTTCTCTCTCATCGACGTTTCTAGCTCTCTATCCCTCTCTCCTCCTCTCTGTAAAAAATCAATAAATATATTTAAAAAAAGAAAAAAGAAAAAAAAGAAAATGTAAAGGTCAAGATCCAGGATAAGGAAGGAATTGCTCCTGATCAGCAAAGACTGGTCTTTGCTGGGAAGCAATTGGAGGACGGATGTACTTGGCCTGACTACAACATCCAAACGGAGTCCACTCTTCTTCTTGTGTTGAGACTTTGTGGTGGTGCTAAAAGGAAGAAGTCTTACACCACTCCCAAGAAGAACAAGCATGAGAGAAAGGTTAAGCTGTCTGAAATACCACTAAGTGGATGAGAATGGCAAAATCAGTTGTCTTTGTCAGGAGTGCCCTTCAGATGAATGTGGTGCTGGAGTTTTTATGGCCAGCCACTTTGACAGACATTATTGTGGCACGTGTTGTCTGACCTATCATTTCAACAAACCAGAAGGCAAGTAATTGTATTTGGGCTAATAAAAGACCCAAGCTAACATTTGATTGTTGAATTTTATTCCAGTGAATTTTTTTAAGCATCAAAAGTAGATGAATCAAATTAATAAACTATACTTTGGCAGAATAATTGATAACAAACCAGTTTGTGTTTCTGTAAAAAAAAAAAAAAAAAAAAAAAAAAAAAAAAAAAAAAAAGCAAAAGTTTAGCTTAAAAAATGAGAATAATGAAATTTGTCTCTCAGAAGGCAAAATGTTTTGCTTCCTTATTGCTACTAACCAACCCATTTTAAGATAAATGGCAAGTATGGCTGGTGTATTTGTTTCCCAGAGGCCTTGTAACAAAGTACCACAAACACAGTGGCTTAAAAGAACAGAAATTCATTCTCTTACTGTTCTGGAGGCCAAAAGTCCGAAATCAAGGTGTCAGTGAGGCCCTCTTCCCTCTGAAGGCTAAAGGAAAGATCCCTTCCTTGATCTGGTGCTTGCTGGTAGTCCTGGGTGTTCTTTGGCTTGCAGCTCCATCACCCCAAGCTCTGACTCGGTTTTTACCTGGCCTTCTTCCCTGCATGTCTTCCTATAAGGACACCAGTCATTGACTTAGGGCCCACCCTCCATATGACTCCATTTTAACTAATTACATCTGCAAAGACCCAAATAAGGTCACATCTGGAGGCTCCAGGTGGACATGAATTTAGAGGGCACTATTCATCCCAGTAAAGCCGGGTTCTTCGGTCATGGGTGAGATTTCATGAAGTCCAATTGTTAACTCTAAATCAGGTCATTTGGGGGTTAAACATCAGAAATTTGCTCAGATTAGATCAAGTAAAAGGGATTTTTAGTGTAAGGATAAAATTATATGGAGTCCAAGGAAAACTGAGCATTCAAGACGAAAATTAGGGCAATTCAAGTTTTCTCAGCATATACATATGTAGAGAGTTAAAGGCCTTTACCATGTTGCACTGTTATAATTCAGCTGAAAGTTCCATCTGTTGCTGAGTCTTAGTTAACAGACAGCCTCTCTCATGATATTTTGTTTGGCTCAGCTCAGCATGTGAATGGCATTTTCCTGGTTCAGGTATCCCTGCAGGCTCAGTCAGCTCTGTGCGTGTGTGTGTGTGTGTGTGTGTGTGTGTGTGTGTGTGTGAGGGAGGGGGTGAAGGGGAGGAAGGAAAAGAGAGAGAGGGGCGGGGGAATGAATACATATAATACAGGGCTGGGATAGGAACAACTCTCTTAAAGGAGTTTGCAGCCCTGGCCAGGAACAACCAAAGAAAAAATAAATAAGTGGAACAACAAATCAATCTCTCTCATATCAGTAAATAATTTTTTTGTTGTTAATGCTTACCAGAGATTTTCCCATTGCTTTTTAGAGAGAGTGGAAGGGAGACAGAGAGAGAAACATCAGTGTGTTGGTTGCCTCCCACATGGGTCAGGACCAGGGCCAGGGATCCAGCCTACAACCAAGGTATGTGCCCTAGAATGGAATCTGTCCCAGAATCCTTCAGTCCCCAGGCTGATGCTCTATCTACTAAATCAAACAGGTAGGGCCAGTAAATAAAAATTTTTATAAAAAGTGTTTGCAGAGGAGAGACAATGATAAATAAATCTCTTTTGCGTTTAATGTAATATTTTTTATAAATATATCTCTAATACATTTTGATAAATGAATCTCTTTTGTGTTTAATGTAATATTTGCCATAAGTTTTACTTAATTAGTTTAATCACATAAAATAGATTGACATCCCAAACTTTATAATAAAAATACACTATAAGGTGGTTTGAATCCGGGTGAGGGCTCAATCCCCAGTAGGATGCAGGAGGCAGCCAATCAACAATTCTCTCTCATCATTGATGTTTCTATCTTTCCCTCTTCCTTCCTATCTGAAATAAATAAAAATATATTTTAAAAATATGTAACTATCTACCCATGGGCCTGGCAGGGTAGTTTAGCTCGTTAGAGCATCATCCCAATACACCAAGGTTGCAGGTTCAACCCCCGGTCAGAGCATATACAAGAATCAACTAATGGATGCATAAATAGGTGGAACAACAAATCAACGTTTTCATCTTTCTCTTTCTCTCTCTCCCTTCCTCTCTCTAAAGTCAATAATAAAAAAAGAGTTATATTTATCCATGTATTCAGTTTCTCATCTTGTCCCCCTGTGTTTCCTGTTCCCCCTTGTACTTCAGGGTTAACCACAACCCTGAGCCTTGCTTTTGGATTTTACTTTAAGCAGGTTATCATTTTATGTCACTAAGATTTACCCGTGTTGCTTGTACCTGTAGCTTCTTCATATTTGAAAATATTTAGTTTTAGTTTGCTGTCCTTGCTTGTTAAATAATACTTAATTTTGATTGAGTAACTCTAAGAACTAATAAAGTATTTCAGACTTCACACTTTAAAGTGAAGAAAGATGGCTCCATTGGTTGGAGCATCATCTCATGCACCAAAAGGTGGTAAGTTCAATTCCCAATCAGGCACCCAGGTTTCGGGTTCAATTTCCAGTTGGAGCACATGTATTGATGTTTCTCTCATTCACATCAATGTTTCTCTTTCTCTCCTTCCCTTCAAGATCAATTTTTAAAAAATTAATTAAAAAATAAATAAAGCCCTAGCCAGCTTGGCTTAGTAGATAGAATGTCATGCCTGCAGACTGAAGTGTCATGGGGTCAAGCACACGCCTGGGTTGCAGGCTCAGTTCCCAGTGGGGAGCATCAAGGGGGCAACCGATTAATGACTCTCTCTCATCATTGATGTTTCTATCTCTCTTTCCCTCTCCCTTCCTCTCTAAAATCAATACAAATATATATTTTAAAATAAATAAACAAATTAAAGAGATATACATGGAGACCAGGATATTAGACAGAATTCAAATAAAATCTTTAAATTACTATGACAAACAAGTTAGTCATTAACATCTTGGTCATACTAAACCACAATGATTCAGACTTCTTTTTTTTTTTCTTCAGCAGTCATGTTATTTCATTCAATACAGATAGATATGTTATTATCATATGCCTAAACATATTTAAGTTTTTATAAATGTAAGCCAAGATGTCAGTAATATCTGGAACAACATTAAAACTAAAGTATAATTTTTTTTAGTTTCATAGTGAATATGACATATTGTTAAAATTTCTCTGTGACCAGTTACATGAATGATTCATATTTATAGTTTGTAAAATTACTCAGGATAGATTTAGAAGTTACATTTCAAACTGAAAATCAAGTAAGTAATTTCAGAAAAATAGAATAAGCACATTTTTAAGAATTGCTTTAAATATCTTAAATATTTTTGCAATTTTACCTGTTTGGTTATATTTTTACCTTAGTTCGCTTTCACTATAAATCACTTTCATCTCCTAGTAACTCAATTCATCTTTTTAACCTTATCACTGTGCTCAGTATCTATAGCATTCAGTATGAACACAATTTATCTTCTCCCTTCATCTCCTTTCAATCACTACTACAAACTCTATACCCTAGAACTGCACTGTTCGATGCAGTAGCCACTAGCCACATATGGCTGTTTAGATTTTAAAACTTGAATTTTAAATTAAATTGAAATTTCAGTAGCCACTTTTCAAGTATTACAGAGTCACATGTGGCTAGTGACTATTGTAGTAGACAGTGTAGGTATGGAACATTCCCATTGTTCCAGAAATTTCTATTGGACAGAACTGCCCTGGAGTTTGGATCTAGAATTTCTATATAGTTAGAATTTGTGGTTAGCAGTGTGGTTGAAGTATGGGTTTAGGGATTTATTCTGAAACTGCATTAGATGTCATTCTGTACATAAATTGTATGCTGATAGTAATTATGTGGGGGTAGAATAAGGCTCACAAAGCCATTCCTTTATTCAATCATTGTTCTAACCACAGCAAACTCCACAGCACTCCCTACCCCTCAAAAATATTGCACTTAATTTCCTCCAGGCCTTTGTTCACCTTGTGGTTATCTCCATTAGCTACTGCCCTTCCCACAACTACTCACCAAAAAAAATTACTCACCATTCAAGGCCCAGCCTCAAATGATCCTTCCTTTGGGAAGCAACCATAGCACTTTTTTCCTAGGCTCACAGATAATGTAGTTCAAAACACTATTATCTATATATATAAAAGCCTAAACAACCATTACGACCAAAGGACCCGTCAACTGGTCACCATGATGCGCACTGACCACCAGGGACCAGACACTCAAAGCAGGAGCTTCCCCCTAGTGGTCAGTGTGCTCCCACAGCCAACTTCCTGCAGTCCCTCCCCCAGGCAGGCTGGCCCAGATCGGTCCCAATCGAGACTGGGCAAGATGGCCTTGATCAGCCCTGATCACTGGCCATGCCAAGGGACCCCACCTGTGCATGAATTTGTGCACTGGGCCTCTAGTAGAATATATTACAGCCTTGCCTTAATGTATGTCTGATTCCTCCAGTAGATCCCAATCCTGTCAAGAGCAGGGACTTTGTCTTTGTTTTTTATTTTTTTATTTATTTATTTATTTATTTATTTATTTATTTATTTATTATTTTTAAAATATATTTTATTGATTTTTTACAGAGAGGAAGGGAGAGAGATAGAGAGCTAGAAAGGTCGATGGGAGAGAAACATCGACCAGCTGCCCCCTGCACACCCCCCACCGGGGATGTGCCCGCAACCAATGTACATGCCCTTGACCAGAATCGAACCTGGGACCTTTCAGTCCGCAGACCGATGCTCTACCACTGAGCCAAACCGGCTTCGGCTGTCTTTGTTTTTTAAATATATCTCCAGTGCTTAGTGCAATGCCTTACTCTTTGCAGGAGCTCAGGAACTGTTCATTAAATTAATTTTTAAATAGCTTGGATGTCTAAAAGATATCCTAACACTAAATCTGCTGCAAGCATAGTCCCACTCCTCTTGGTGGTTACTCAGGTCTAAACTTTCTAGGCACTTTACAAATGTTAACTTATTTATTCCTCATCATGGCCCTATGAAATGAAAACTTTTACAGATGAGGAAAATGAGGCACAGAAAGATGAAGAAATTTGTGCAAGGCTGTTTAGTTCATAGAACCTAAATCATATCATGTCTCTTCTCTGTTTGAAACACTCCAATAATTCCTCCATTTCATTCACAGTCCAAGCCTAAGGCTTAAAAAGCTATATGTGATCTGCAGCCTCCCTGCTCTATTTTCCTCCATAGCAATTTATTTAGTTATTTATTTTATCTCTCCCCAAACAAATTAAGCTCCATCAAAGCAGGCAGGGATTTTTGTCCCCTTCCCCACAGATTTTTTTTTTTCTTTTCTTCTCAGTGCCCAAAACAATGCCTTGAATACTAGGCCCTCTTAAAATAATTTTTGCACAAATTATTCTATTTCATTTACTGTAAGTGAAAACAAATGTTTAAGAAAAGAAGTAAAAATAGGAATCTCAAAATCCCTGAATTTTAGAGGTTACTGTTTGATTCCTGGTCAAAGCACGTGCCCAGGTTGCCTCATGGATCCCCAATAGGGGGTGATGATGGGTGTTTCTCTCTCATCAATATTTCTATATCTCTATCCCTCCCTCTTCCTCTCTCCAAAATCAATAAAAATATATTTTAAAAAACAAGTTTGTGTACATAATACAAACTCCATTTAATGGGTAAATTACTTACTACAAGAATGAAAATGAAAAGCATCACTTTTCAAAATAAATATTTTTATTGATTTTAGAGAAAGAGGGAGAGGGAGAAATAGAAACATCAATGATGAGAGAGAATCACTGATTGGCTGCCCCCTGCATGCCCCCTATGGGGGTCAAGCCCACAACCCAGACATATGGCCTTGACCAAAATCAAACCCAGGACCCTTCAATCTGCAGGCCAAATCTATCCAGAGCCAAACCAGCTAGGGGAAAGCATCACTCTTTATTAGCACCCCGCTGGTTAACCAACTGAGCCTAACTAACCACCCAACAAAAACATCACTCTAGTTATTTAAATTACATTTAAAAAACAACACAGCTGAAATCGGTTTGGCTCAGTGGATAGAGCATCGGCCTGCGGACTGAAAGGTCCCGGGTTCGATTCCGGTCAAGGGCATGTACCTTGGTTGCGGGCACATCCCCAGTGGGGGGTGTGCAGGAGGCAGCTGATCGATGTTTCTCTCTCATGGATGTTTCTAACTCTCTTATCCCTCTCTCTGTAAAAAAAAATCAATAAAATATATAAAAACAAAAACAAACAAACAACAACAACAACAAAAAACACAAAACAGCCAAAACCAATTTGGCTCAGTGGATAGAGCATTGGCCTTTGGACTGAGAAGTCCCAGGTTCAATTCCGGTCAAGGGCATGTACCTTGGTTGTGGGCACATCCCCAGTAGGGGGTGTGCAGGAGGCAACTGATCGATGTTTTTAACTCTCTATCCCTCTCTCTTTCTCTCTGTAAAAAATCAATAAAATATATATTTTTTAAAAACACAGTGAAAGGGACAGGCTAAAAAGAGTAGGTTTTGGGCAATTTAATAGTTTGGGTGAAAACAATCTTGAATGGATTCTGCCTGCTACTCTATCTAGATGCCCAAGAACAAAGCACAGACTTTTAGGCAGAATTCTAGCAAATCAGCAACTGTATCAAGATCACTGGAATCTCCCTTGTGTAATACCAGAAAAAACAATTCAGTGAGTGCAGTACCTTTAACATTTAAGATCAGGTAAAGGATGTGTGGGAAAGCCCAATGGATATCTGATCAAGAATAATTTTTGTGCTCTCTTCGGCAGCACATATACAAAAGAATAATTTAAATAAATAATCGCTTATCATTTTAAACTATGGCCGATGTCAGTTTCAAGAGCTGAAAGCTATTTCATTTTACTGTGGTTTTTCAAGACTGTCTTTTGAAATTAATGCGCTTCTCGGGTTCATTTGCTCAGCTTTTTTACATTGAATTGCTCAAAGCCACTACATTGGGTTTTCCTCTGGATGGAAAAAAAAAAGTTATTCTTTGGCTTATTTATAACATTTTTTAAAAAATGAATTTTTCCCATATTCACGAGAACATCTAGCTAACTGGTAAACCTGCACATGTCTGGGTTCTTCGGTTTGGGAGTGGAGCCCAGGAGCCTACGTTTCAGACCATTCTTTTGAGAACCACTCGACTCTGATATTTTTATATTTTACTATGATATTTTAATATTTCTAAAATATTAACTTTAGAAATCTAAAGAGGAGACAGCTACACTCCGGTGGTTGTCAGCAGGTACAAGAAGGAGCTGCCCACGTTGCATACCGAGTTGCAAAACTTTTCCTCCGTTTGCAGACCTCCAGTCCCTAGGGAGAAAAGCAGTTCATTTTCACCGAGTCATGAACGGTTTTCAACCAGTTCCGTCCACGTCCCGTAGGACGAGCCCCAAAAGTCATGACCTCTTTCTTTCCGCGCCCCAAGTTTCAGCCCTGCCCCTCGTGTGCGGGACCCGGCGCTTCCCGCCACCGGGGGACCCTGGCTCGCCCTATGGGCCGCGTCTTCCCCGAGGCGCTCGGCGCGGCAGGTCTTGGCGCCAACCGGGTGGCGGCGCTGTCCGCCCCACGCGTGGCGCCCGGGCCCGAGGGAGGCGGGGGCTCGGCGGGCGGGCGGAGGAAGGGGCGGGAGCGAGCGCGCGCCCTGCTCTCGCGTGCTCTCGCTCCGCTCGCGCGACCGGCCGGCGTGTGTGTGTGCGCGGCGTCGGCGTCGGCTCCGGGGGGCTCGCACGGCCGGGCGCGCGCCGCTGCGAGGGGCGTCCGGGACCCGGTCCGGGTCGGCGGGCCCGGCCGGCACGAGGGACGAGCGGGCGCGCCGCAGGGGGGAGGTTCCGGGCGGACACCCGCGCACACGGTCCCGGAGGAGCCTTCTCTCCTCGGTTGCTCTTCCCCGGCCGGACGGAGAGCGGCAGTGTCTCCCCGCCCAGCGCTCCCTCGCCCCGCGTCTCCCCCCGCGGCGGCGGCGGCGGCGGCGGCGGCGGCGGCTCCTCCTCGGCACCGCCAGCCCCAGCGCCGCTCCGGGGCGGGAGGCGGCGGCGGCGGCGGCGGGACCCACGGAGCCGCTTTGTGTGCAGCCCGGCGGCGAGGGGCGGCGGCGCAACCACCTGACAGAGGCCCGGGCGCTCGATGCACCTTCCGCCCGCATGAGGAGGAGGAGGTAAAGGCGGCGGCGGCGCGGCTCCCGCCCTAGGCTGGCGGAGGGAGGGAGGGGACGGAAGGGGGAGATCGGAGGGAGGAGGGGGTGAGGGCGCGGGACCGAGGCCCGGCGGGGCCGCCCGGAGGTGCCGGGGAGGCCTTGGGCGGCGCGGGACGGCGCTCCGGGGCCGGGGTTCGGCCCAAGCCGCTGGGGTCCCTCCGCCTAAGTTGAAGGAACAAAATGTGAAGTGCGGGGCCGCGTCAGCCTCTGCTCGGGGCGGAGGGGCGGCTTGTTTTCCCCTCCCGCGGGGGTGGGGAGCGGGGCCGGGGCGCGGCGGGGGCGCCGGGGGTCCGGAAGCGCGGCCCGGCGAGGGCGATCGTCCCCCGGAGCCGCCGCTGCGTGCGCGGCCGGCCGGGTCCCTTAGTTTTGCGGCCTAAGCCGAGCCCTCTAGGCCTCGCGTCTCCTCTCCCGAAGGCGGGTGACCGGCTTGTGCGGGGACCCCGCGTTCCTCTCCGGGGGAGCCGGGGCCTCGGGGGGCCCTCGCCGGACTCCCGAGGCCGCCAAACTTCGGGCCTCGGTGCCTGGGAGGTGGATTTCATTGTGAAAGAGGGAATGGGGGAACTCCAGGCGCTGCTCGGAGCTTCCCTCCCCGGGCCGCAGCGGCGGCTGCCGGGGAGCCCCGTGGGCCCGGGGAATGGGGGGCCCGCGTGGGTGGAAAGGGGGTGACGGGGGGCGATCGCCAAGCTCCCAGCCCCGGGAAGGAGCGGGTGGCGGGGCTGCTGCCTCCGTGTCCCCGGCCTCCCCGGGAGAGAGAGGGCCCTTTGCAGATGAGAGATTTTTTGAAATGAAAAAAAAAAAAGAGGTTACAAAGTCGCCCCTTTCCCGCTGAACTTTTGTTTTCTGACCGATAGAGGCCGGTAGAGGACTGTGAGAGGAAAGTTGTCCCCCAGGATGGACTTCGCGGCGCAGCCCAAGCCCGCCGCTGCCCTCTGCGGCGGCGTGGGGGGTGCCGCCGACGGGAAGATCGCTTACCCTCCGGGGGTCAAGGAGATCACCGACAAGATCACCACGGACGAGATGATCAAGCGCCTGAAGGTAAACCGTCTGGGCGCGCGGCGTGCCCACCTTCCTAGGAGTGAGGTGGGAGGTGCCCTAGCCATGGTGGTGTCCCCGCTGCTAGGCCTGCCTTAGTTTCACCTACCAGGGGCTTTTCTGGATAGTGGATCGCCTTCTCCTTTAATCCCTTCTCCAAGGTTTTGTTCCCTCTTAGCTTATCTTTGTTTTTCTGTGTTTTTTGTTTTTTTTGGCTTATCTTTGAATAATAAGTTGCGGGGGTGGGGGGACATAACCATTATGGGACATGAAAAAGGAGTGTTATGGGTGTGCTTTTTAATCTTACTGGGTGTGTTTTTTTTAAGCATAAGAATTCAACTTTTAAAAAATTTCACCCCTAGAAATACTTATGAGAATACTGTTCAAAGTAGCTTGCAACCTTAAATGTAGGTAATAATTAGTCTGAGAAGTCCCATTTTCATCAACTTCTGATGAGACTTGAGTTAGGTACGAAAGGTATTTTTTTTAAGTTGTCACAATTTTCTAATTTCCACAAACTTTAGTGTGTGTATATAGTATGGTTAAACTTTGACAGAAGGTACTGACCTCAAAATTCAGGCTTGAAGTAAGGTGATGTTTTAGGTCCATGTGTTCAAAGGAGTTGTAAGAAAAAAGTATTATGGCTCCTTTTATAAAGAATCATTTTTATTTAGTTTAGCAAGGGGAAGGGAAGACCTTTTTTCCTCCCGAGGGCCATTTGGATATTTATAACATCATTCGTGGGCCATACAAAATTATCAACTTAAAGATTAGCCCGCTATATTTGCTCATACGTTTAATTAACTCACCGCCAATGCCTTGGCAGGGCCAGACCAAATAACTTCGGCCGGACGTTCTCCACCCCTGGGTTAAAGCTTGGTGGTCTTAAAGTCCAGGCTTTAAGTTTCAGCTTTATGTTGGTCAGTTTTTTGCTGTGTTGCATGACTAGATTGTGGCCACAGCCTTACAAAATAAGTTCCACTCTTGTTAAGGGATCAGCTTGATGCAGTAGTTCTCAACCAGGACATCTTTGCCCCAGGAGGACGTTTGCCAATACTAAAAACATTTTTGTTGTCAAAATTGGGGCTAGACTGAAGCAGGGAATCAAGCTAGGAAACTGTTAATAGTAGTCTAGGTGAAAGATATTGAAATCTTGAAGTTGGGCTATGATAGTGGGGATAAAGAAGTAGGAAATGATCCAAGAGACAGTTCAGAGTTAGAATCCGAGTTGGTGGGATGCGAGGGAAGAAATACTATTGATAGTGTTTCTATCTTGAGCAACTTGGTGAAATGTATGTTTAGGGAATGATCTTGCCCCTTTGCTCTTAGAGCTTAGTATAGTGCCTAGTAAATGTTTACAATGTTGTGAGTGTTTAAGGGATACTTTAAGTATTCTTTTAGTTCATGTTTAAAATCTAGTAATTTGTTACCTCTTTGGAAGGAATGGGACACAATACCTTCCATTCAAACAACTCTTCCCTGACCAGGTAGCTCAGTTGGTTAGAGAATGGTCCTGAGATGTATGTTTTTTAATGTTTTTTATTGTTTTTTTACAGAGAGGAAGAGAGAGGGACAGAGAGTTAGAAACATCGATGAGAGAGAATCATCGATCAGCTGCTTCCTGCACACCCCCTACTGGGGATGTGCCTGCAACCAAGGTACATGCCCTTGACCGGAATCGAACCCGGGACCTTCCAGTCCGCAGGCGGATGCTCCATCCACTGAGCCAAACCGGTTTTGGCATGGTCCTGAGATATAAAATTATGGGTTTGATTCCTGATCAGGGCACATAGAATCAACTAGTGAATCTAAATAAAAGCCTAAGCAAACGTTATAGCAGAACAACCAGAACGACTAGTCGCTATGATGCACACTGACCACCAGGGGCAGACGTTCAATGCAGAAGATGCCCCTGGTGGTCTGTGTGCTCCCACAGAGGGAGCACTACTCAGCCAGAAGCCGGGCTCAAGGCTGGCAAGTACAGTGGGGGTGGCAGGAACCTCTCCTGCCTCTGCAGCAGGACTAAGGAACAGTGAGCCAAGCTGTAAGGAGCAGCAAGAAGGTGGGCAGTAAGGAGTGAAGGCTTCCGAACTGTAAGAGAGATGTCCCCCTGCTGGCGGAGGCGTGCTCTCCACTCGGCCTAAGCCGGCAGGCAGACATCCCATCCCCTGAGGGGTCCCAGACTGTGAGAGGGCACAGGTTGGGCTGAGGGATGCTTCCCCTACACGCAGAACACAAATTTCATGCACTGGGCCTCTAATGAATAAAAAAGTAGAATAACAAATCTCCCTCCGTTTATCCTGCTCTAAAAGTCAATAAATAAAAATATAAATAAATAATGATACTAGAGATTATATATGAAGGTCTTATTTGATGTTTCTTTTTGCAAAACAAGTTGTTTTGATGAAAAAATAAATGCAGTAGTTAGCGATTGAAAGTTATTTCCCAACAAAATACTACATACCATAAAAGTAATGGTCAATTTTCCTACAAATGAAAGCAAAGGTCTTATTAGTTACCGAAACCACACATAATTGGGTTCCAACTTGAATTTTTCTTTTTAAATTTAATAAATCTTTATTCAGGTTATTACAATAGTATATTTCTCCTTTTTCCCTCATAGGTCCCCTCCACCTGGTTCCCACCCCACCCTCTGCTCTTACCTTCCTCCTCTGTCCTCATCCATAGGTAAACAATTTTAGTCCAGTATTTTCCTGCACCTCCCATAACCCTTCCCCCACTGAGAATTATCAGTCCACTGCCTTTCTATACCCCTGATTCTATTATATTCACTAGTTTATTTTGTTACTCAGATTTTTTAATTCACTTGATTTTTGGGTTCTCTTGTTGATAGAAATGTATTTGCTGTTCATAATTTTTTTATCTTTTTTCTTTTTCCTCTTAAAGAATACCTTTCAGTATTTCATATTATACTGGTTTGATGGCAATGAACTCCTTTAGCTTTTTCTTATCTGTGAAGCTCTTTACCTGACCTTCCATTCTGAATGATAACTTTGCTGGGTAGAGTACCATAATCTTGGCTGTAGGTTCTTGCTATTTATCACTTTGACTATTTCTTGCCACTCCCATCTGGCCTGCATAGTTTCTGTTGAGAAATCAGCTGACAGTCTGTGGGTGCTCCCTTGTAGGTAATTAACTGTTTTTCTCTTGCTGCTTGTAAGATTCTCTCTTTGTCTTTTGCTCTTGGCATTTTAATTATGATGTGTCTTGATGTGGTCCTCTTTGAATTCCTTTTGTTTGGGGTTTTGTGCATTTCCTGAACTTGTAAATCTATTTCTTTCACCATGTGGGGGAAGTTTTTAGTCATTATTTCTTCAAATAGGTTTTGAGTATCTTGTTCTCTCTTTTCTTCTGGCACTCCCATAATTCTGATGTTGGTATGCTTGAAGTTGTCCCATAGGCTTCTTACACTATCTTCAACTTTTTGGATTCTTTTTGCTTTTCCGGTTGAGTGTTTTTTGCTTTTTTGAATTTCAAATCTTTTGACTTGATTCTTGTGTTCCTCTAGTCTACTGTTGGGTCTCTATAATATTTTTTATTTCAGTCAGTGTATGTTTAATTTCTAGTTGGTCCTTTTTCATATCCTTGAGGGTCTGGCTAAATTTATCGGCCTTTTCTAGGAAATTCTTGAGAAACCTCCTAACCGTGGATTTGAATTCTATATCCAGACGTTTGTTTTCCTCCATTTCTTTTGTTTGTGATCTATTACTTTGTCTCTGCATTTTCGCTGCCTCCCTGAGTTGGTAGGGTAGCTTTGTGTGCTAGGTTTCCTATATGGCCCAGTGGGTCAGCCTCCCCAGTTACTGAGGTAGACACTCTTAGTGCACCCCTTTGTGTTCTGTGTGTACAGCCTTGTTGTAATTAGCCTCTTGCTTGTTGGTATCACTGGGAGGAATTGACCTCCATGCCAATGTGTATCAACCGTGTCTACTCCAGGAGACCTGTACTGGAGACAGCCTTATAGGACCAGACTTGCAAAATTGCAAAAGCTTCTGTGCTCAGCTTGGATGGGACAGAGTCTCAGAACTGAACAGACAGTTTTGGCTTCCAGTCAGCCCTGCCCTTGTGCGCGCTCCTCCAGATCTCTGTCTTCCGTGGCTCCCCTGAGTTTCCACCTGATAGTTCAGATTCCCCCAGGCTTGCCCGGAACCTGGGGTTCAGTGCAGTTGGAAGTGGGGGTTCAGTGCAGTTAGAGTTTCTGACTCCTTTCCGCTGGGAAGAGCTAGTGGCAATCTCAGCAGTCAGTCTTCTCTGTGTGCATTCACGTGTGTGTGCCCAAGACTCCAGACCCCTGCCTGCCACAGCTTCCCCGAGTCTTCACATACCTTTCTCTCTACCTAATCGTCCAGACTCCCCCTGTATGAGCCTGGGTCCAAGAGGTTTCGCCCAGAACTGGGGTTAAGTGCAATCGGAACGGGTTCAGTGCAGTCAGGGGCTTCCTTTCCTCTCCTGCCAGAGAAGGCCAATCAGGCACTCAGTCACCCTTCCTCTCTGTGCACCTGTCTCTATACCTCAGTCCTTTGCAGGTCCTCTTGATTCTCTGTGTGTTTTCCTCTTTCCTTCTAGGTGTAGAATTTTCACTCAGCCAGCTTTCCTGTGGTTCTGGATGATGTCAGTTCTGTCTTTTAGTTGTAGTTTTGAAATTGTTGTGCGAGGCTGCAGTTTAGGTGCTTACCCATGTGGACGTCTTGGTTTCCCCCAACTTCATTTTAATTGATGTTTCTTAAGGTTATATTGAGTGTTTTCAGATGCTGAAAAATTATGAAATAAAACTTAAGTAAAAAATGTATGGACTTTTATTGTATACATATTAAGAATATTAAAACTTGAAATCTAGTAATGAATATCTGGTTTAAAAGTTATAACTACCGGTATGTGTTTTCCACTTGAAAATAGATTAAATGTTAGAAATACTGTTAACCACAAAAGGACATAGATCCAAGTCTAGAATGAGCATTGGGTTAGAATATTCATTATAAGTTATTTTGGAAGTTAAAATTGACATATATATTCACTAATTTGAATGTCCCATGCTAAAATTTTGCTTTTCTCAAAAATTCTTGCCCTGGCCGGTATGGCTCAGTGTAGAGTGTTAGCCTGCACACCAAAAGGGTCATGGATTCAATTCCCAGTTGAGAGCACATACATGGACTGAGGCAACCAATCAATGTGTCTTTTTCACAGTGATGTTTCTCTCTCTCTTCCTCTCTCTGAAAAAGCAATGGTAAAAATATCCTCAAGTGAAGATTAACAAAACAAAAGAATTCTGAAAATTTTGTTTTCCTCCCACTTTTCTAAGTATATTTTGACTTCATACTATTTTGAATTTTTAGGGATCTTTGTTTTGTTAAAGTATTACTGTCTCATTTGAAGTGTGAATTTTTAAACACTAAGTTAAGTGTATTTTTGATAATTTGTTAGACCCTTAGTTATGAGCAAATGTTATAAATTCAGTAATTATTGCATAGCAACAATGTCTAAATGCTAAATAAATAGAAAGAGGGCTTAAGAACAAGTAAAATCATGGTCAATGCAATTCATAGATATTTCGTCTAATTCTCTTCAGCTTAAAGAATAGAACAAGTATATTTATAGTGAAAACATACTTTTAGAATAAGAAGGATCTTAAAAGAAGTTCTGTAACTTCTCTGTTTTACAGATGACAAAAAGGCCCAAAGTGACCTAGTAACATTCACCAAGATCAATAGTTAGAAGACAGTTTAGTGGCACTGCCAGGGCAATAGCATTATGTTTATTTCTATTCTTATAAAAATAAAAAATCTAAGTAGAACTAAGAAGTTACGTTTTTTATACACTGGCTGGGTGGCTCTGTTGGTTGGAGCTTTGTCTTGTACACCAAAAGGTTTTGGGTTTAATCCCGTCAGAGCACATATCTAGATTGCATGTGGGAGGTAATCATCGACGTTTCTCTCATCCATATTTCTCTCTTTTCCTCTCTAAAAATCAATAAAAACACATCCTTGGGTGATGATTTAAAGAAAAGAAAAGAAATTGTACTTTTTATTATGCTGTTGAAAACACTAAAATGAAAAGAAAGGAAATCAATGAGCGTTGCTTTGGTCTTTTGCAGGGAGATATAGCACAGCATTTTTTTTTTTTTTAACATTAGAGAGAAACTATTATCCTTGGAAGCTTCCTTGAAAATAATTCTTAGAGTGTGCCTTTGAAAAGCTAAACTATCCTTTCATATATTGGAAGCTTTAATTTCTAAGGAAGGATTGTTCTGTCCAATCACATTTGTCTTCTGTCAGTTCCTTGAACATGCCATGTTTATTTCTGCCAAGACACATTCCACATTATATAGGCCATATGTATCATTCTTCTCAGTTCATTTGTCATTTATTTGTTCTTTTTTGGTTAATCCTCATCCAAGAATTTTTTCCATTGATTTATAGAGAGTGGAAGGGAGAGGGAGAGACAGAAACATTGATGTGAGAGAGACATATTGATTGGTTGCCTCTTACATACACCCTGACCAGGGCAGGTACATGCCCTTGACTGGAATCGAACCTGGATCCTTCAGTCTATTGGCCAATGCTCTAACCACTGAGCCAAACCAACTAGGGCTATTTGTTCTTCTTAAGAGAAGTCTCTTAGATTTTCCATTATATACTCTCTTACCCCTTCATATCACTTTTAGCTGTGATATTACACATATGCAAATGTTTGATTTGTTTCCCCAATTTCTCTGTAAGCTTCATGAATACTTATTTATTTTTTTTTTGTATCCTTCCAGTGGCATGTTTATTGTTTGGTACATAATCAGGTGCTCTACAAGTATTAGTTAAATTAACAAATTAATACTTTGTTTAATTCTGGATTAAAGAAATATTTTTATTATTGAAAATGAAAGATAATTTGAAAATATTTGGAATTGCAGCTAAGTACCTTATCTGTAAATCAGAGATGATAGCATACATAAAATTTTAGAACTAAAAGGTAGCTTAGAGTTTATTAGGTTTTGTTCTAATTTTCCACATGAAGAAACTAAGTCTGGGAGGCTGTGACCAACCCTTAGTCACATAAAGCTGAAACTGTCATTAACAGTTTTGATACTTAGATAAGCTACAATTATATATTAACTAGAGACCCAGTGCACAAAATTCATGCCAGAGTAGGGTTCCTAGCAGCTGCTGGCTGCCGGACGGGGCCTCCCTTCCCACAGTTGGCCAGCTGGCCCCGCCATTCGAACTCTCAGTCGAGGGGACAATCTGCATATTAGGCTTTTATTATATAGGATTGACAGAAATAACCATACTAAAATTAGTTGGCTGTTTGGAAGGACAGCAGACCATTTGCTACCAATGTTAGATTAAGTGTGAAGATAAATAGTCTCCCTTTTTTTGTCTGTGGTAAATTGAAAAGAAAAAAAATATATGTGTGTATATATGTGTGTGTATATATATGTATTAAATATAATAAATATACACTTAAATATATTTATTAAGTATAATATTCTATATAGTAAAGTAAAATGCAAATTGACCCTCATGCCCTCACAAGATGGCTGTCTATAACCAGGCCAGCAGGGGGGTTAGTGAGGGACTACCAAATGACCCAACAAGCAGGCTGCATGGGCACAGGGGGTGCAGTAAGGCATGTCCAGGCTACTGTATGTGTGTGTGTGTGGGGGGGGTAGTTAGGAGCGACCAGGTCGGCAGGGAGGAGCAACCTGGCAGGCAGCAGGGTGCAGTGAGGCAATCAGCCGGCGGTGGAGGCGATTAGGGATGACCTGGCAGGCAGGCAGATGAGTAGTTAGGGAGGCAGTGGTTCAGGATTGAGAGAGGGAGGTCTGACCACGGGTTTAGGCCTGATCCTAAACCAGCAGACCTAAACCGGCGTCATACATCCCCTGAGGGGACCCTCCCACGCCCCCCTTCCCCCATGCATGAATTTCATGTACTGGGCATCTGGTACCATATATACCCGTATTTTCCGGCGTATAAGACGACCCCCTAATTTTACAGTTAAAATATAGGTTTAGGCCTATATTCGCTGTATAAGACTACCCCCCACTTCATAGAAAAGACTTACTTTGCCATCAAGGTCTGCGGGTAATTTTTGTGCAATTTTGGTCTTTTGCCCCCGATTTTCGGTTGACTTTTTTTCGTTTCAAAAGTTGTCTTATACGCCGGAAAATACTAATAAAATTTACCATTTGAATCATTTTTAAGTGTGCAATCTGTGGCATTCACAATGTTGTACAGCCATCACCACTGTCCTCCGGAACTTTTTTCATATTTCCCAACTGAAACTTTGTATCCACTAAACAATAACTTTGTGTTATAGTCTTAGAGCTTCTTCACCTGATCTCTCCAGTAGGGTAGTTGGACTCAGAGCTCTAATAAGACAGTATGGAGGAAGTTGCCAGTTCTTTTAATGGCTTGGCTCAGAATTGGCAGTGTCACTTCTAACTTACTCTACTAATTAAAATAATCATAGCCCATCCCACCTTCAAGGGAAGAAAAATTAATCCTACTTCTTAATCTAACAGGTAGGAAAGAATTTGTAGCCATCTTTTAATCTACCATTGGAACTCTCATGCCAAGTTAAAGTATACCATCTATAACCTTTGTAGAATATTTAAAGACTTGAAAAACATTTAATTTCTAAAACAACAGTATAGCCTGACTGGTATGAGCATCAACCCATGAACCAAAAGATCCTGTCTCACTTCTCAGTCAGGGCACATGTCGGGTTTTAGGTTTGATCCCTAGTATGGGGTGTGCAGGAGGCAGCCAATATGTCTCTCTCTCTCTCTCATCCATGTTTCTATCTCTCTGTCTCTTTCCCTACCCCTCTCTCTAAAGTCAAAAACATTTTAAAAAACCAATATATATTTACAACCAACTGGCTAGATTTGTAAAATTTATTTTAAAAACGGTAAGAAAAAACATTGTAGTACTTTTTTTATGTGATAGTTAGGAAAAATTATGGGGAAGGCTTATGATTTGATCTCAGAATTGTTTTTTACAGTTGAATTTTATTGTAAATTATTAGGACTAGTAATAATTAATGTCGTTTTCTAATACCTTTTTTTAATCGAATTTATTTAAACAATACAACAAAATTTAATCAACAATATAGTTGCCGTTGTTTTCTACTACTTGTGCCCAACGCTCAGGAAGCATTTTAATCCCTCTGTTGTAAAATTCTTGTGATTTTGATGCAAAAAATTTGGTCAATGCATTTTTGAGGCATTCTTCATTATTAAATTTTTTTCCAAGAAGAAAGTTTTGCAAAGAACGAAACAAATGGTAATCGGAAGGGGCAATATCAGGAGAATATGCAGGTTGAGGGAGAACTTCCCATTCCAACTGGCGCAGTTTTTCAGCAGTGATTCTTGCAGTATGCGGTCGTGCGTTATCGTGGTGAAGAATTACGCCCTTCCGATTAATCAGCGTGGGTTCTTATTCTCTTAAAGCTTGGGCTAACCTTTCCAATTGGGCACTATACACTGCACTTGTAATGGTTTGGTTAGATGGTAAAAGTTCATAATGAAGAATTCCTTTAAAATTCCACCAAACACACAACATCACTTTTTTCGCATACAAGTCAGGTTTTGGCGTGGGCTGCGGAGCCTCATTTTTGTCCAACCATTGAGGCCGCCTTTTCAAATTAACATACAGCACCTATTCTTCATTTCCGGTAACAATTTGCTCTAAAAAACGGCAAACGGTTTTGACGAGAGAGGAGCGAACTGCAAATTGTGACTCTGATTACGGTTGTTGTCAGTCAACTCATGAGGAACCCATTTTCCAAACTTTTGGACTTTGCCAAGTGCACGCAATTGATTGGAAATTGTTTTTTGTGAACAATTTAAAGTTGTCGCAAGCTCTTGTTGGGTAATTTGAGGATTTTGCACCAAAAGAGCTTGAAGAGCTTCTTGATCAAAATTGGACACACGGCCTCGACCACTCTTGTCATCTAACGAAAAATTTCCCTCGCGAAATTTCTCAAACCAACGCTGGCATTTTCTGGCGCTAACTGCATCTTGACCAAGAGCACTCACTACAGATGTTTTTTGCAGCCTCACTTGCTTTTCTTTCTAATTGGAACTCGTAAAGCATGCAGTGCCGAATATGCTCTTCATCCGCCATCTTCTTAGCCCTAGTTTTGCAACAAAAACCAAACCAAACACAAACTTTTTCAAGCAAAACTTGTTAATTGCACTTCACACGTTCTGTAGATACCACGTGTTTGAAGGTTATGTCAATACAAGTCAACGAACGCTAAGCAAGATTTTAAACGAATGTTTAAAAACGACATTAATTATTACTAGACCCGATATTACTGGCTGATTATAATGACTTTTTCATCTCTTTCTTTTTTAAAAAAATTGTTACTCTCAACTTTTTATTTTTGAGACATTTTTCACCTTTAGAAAAATTGGAAAAATTTTACCTTAAACACTCATGTCTTTTTACTCAGATAACATTTGTCAACTTTGCTTGCTTTTATGTTTCTACACACACACACACACACACACACACACACACACACAATACATTTTTGCTTGAGTCACTTGAAAACATCATGACATTTCACCTCAGAATGCTTCAGTATTCTTAGAACCAAGGATGTTCTACTTGATCACCATCATCATTATTACACTCAAGAAATTTAACATTTATTCAGTGGCATCTATTATACTGTCTATAATAAAATTCTCCCAGTTGTCCTTAAAAAAGTTGTCTTCTATCGATAGCATAGGATCATGTGCTTTTATCATATCACTTTAGTCTTCTCAATTTAGAAAGTCTTTTTGGGGGGTGGTGGTTCATAGCATATTTTGAAGCGTTTGTCTTATAGGATCTCTATAATCCTTTATTTATTTATTTATTTATTTATTTATTTATTTATTTACAGTCTCATTCGCATATGCTTAGATTCAGGTTGAACTTTTATGGGGATAAGCAAACTACTTTGCAAGTCATGGTGTATAATTAGTTTCCTTCCCAATATATCATGAGGCACATAATGTTATCTTGTCCAACTGGTTATGCTAAGTTTTATCACTTGGTTACAGTTGGCCTGCACTTTCCATTGTAAAGGTACCTTTTCCCTTTTGCAATTAACAAGTAATGTTTAAGGTGACAGTTTGTAAAAATAACTTGTTTTTAAACAATTTATAATTAACCATTTTAACATCCACTCTAATGATTATAAAATGTTGACTTTGTTTATTCTGTCATTCCTTTTACATGTATTAGCTGACATCCTGTAAAGAAGAGCCTGCCCCCTATCCTTGCTGGTTTGGCTCAGTGGCTAGAGCATCAGCCTGTGAATCCAGGGTTCAATTCCAGTCAAGGGCACATGCCCTGGTTGCCCTTTGGATCCCCAGTAGGGGTCTTTTCAAAAGCACCCTAAGACTGAAGGCTAGTTGCTAATAGAATCATCAGTGGGCAATGATTTAATCATTCATGACTGTAGCAGAGCCTCCATAAATACCCAGGAGAATGGAGTTCAGAGAGCTTCTGGGTTGGTGAATACATTGGAGATTCACCAAAATATCATGGGGCATGCAGGAGCTGGCTGATCAATGATTCTCAGTCATCTCTTTTTCCCTCTCCCTTCCCCTTTGAAGTCAGTAAAATATATTAAAAGAGAAAAAAGAAGAAGAGCCTGCCCCATTTAAAAATAAATTACTCGTGGATTCTTCATTCAATATATTATTATCTATTACTATGTATCTTTATTCCTTTTGAGAGTCAAATTGCACCAAATGAGCATGTGAGGTTTGGGTGTCTTATACCTTCTTATACCTTCAATTGAAACTTCTTATACCTTCAACTGAAATCTTGCACTACGAAGTTTATCCTTTGTTCCATATTTGATTCTTCTCTTACAGTGTAAACCCTGTTTATTTTTAACTGTGATAAATTTATTTATTTGTACTACCTACTGTTATGTACAAAAAAATTCAGACCTACTATACCAGTATCTCTTGCAAGATTTTTTTATAGTTCTTTCTGTCCCGTTAAGATTATGTAGAGCCAAAACCGGTTTGGCTCAATGGATAGAGCGTCAGCTTGGGGACTGAAGGGTCCCGGGTTCGATTCCAGTCAAGGGCATGTACCTTGGTTGCGGGCATATCCCCAGTAGGGGGTGTGCAAGAGGCAGCTGATCGATGACTCTCTCTCATCGATGTTTCTAACTCTCTATCTCTCTCCTTTCCTCGCTGTATAAAATCAATAAAATATATTAAAAAAAAAAAGATTATATAGAGCAGTGGTCGCCAACCTTTCGGATCTCTGGTTGGCAACCACTGCTCCAAAGGTTTCCTTAAAACCAATAGTCACCAACCTTTCAGACCTCACAGACCACTGGTTGGCGACCACTGGTATATATATAGTATCATGTTTGTTATTACTTGAATTTGAATTCTTTTGTCTGAGTGGCTATGTCATTAATTTATATGCAATTTCTTTCTTTCTGTTTGTATTCTATCAACTCTTTATTTCCACTGACAAATATAATCCTTGATTTTTTTTTATTATAAAAACACATAAACTGTGGCCAGCGAACCGCCTGATTGGGGGGTGGCAACCTCGCAGCCCCTCCCCCCTGCCAGCCTGCCCTTGATCAGACTTTCCCATCCTGATCAAGAGTGGGGCAGCCACCCAAAAGTCCCCTCCTTTCCCACCATCCCATCAGCCAGCCCCACCACAATAGGCCCTCAGCCCCTCCCCCCTGCTGTCTGGCCCCTGATTATACCCTCCCTACCCCAATAGGGTGCGGGGCTGGCCAGCTAGCCTTTTCCAGTCCCTCCCCCCAACCAGCCACGCCCCTGATGGGTTCCCACCACCCAGATCAGCCCTCAGCCCCTTCCCATGGCTAGCCCTGACCCTGATTGCCACCCCATTCCAATAGTGGGCAGAGGCAGCCAGGCAATTTCCCATAGCCTCTCCCCCTGGCTGGCCCCACTCCTAATTGGCCCCAACCCCGATAGGGCGGGGCCAATTGGCCAATCTCCTGCTGCCCTTCCCCTCCCTCAGCCCCCATCCAGATTAATAGCAGGGCCAGCTGGCCCCAGATCGGCATCCCCATCCCATTTTAGGGGTGGGGCCAGCTGGCCCACAGCCCTGTCAACAGTCTGTCCCAACCCCAATTGGGAGTGGGGCCCGCTGTCCAATCACCCATAGCCTCTTCTCCAAGCTAGCCCAGCTCTGACTGGGCCCCCCCCTATCCACCCTGACTGGGGCCAGGCTGGTGGGATCCCACCGGTGCACAAATTCATGCATTGGGCCTCTAGTATGAAATAAGTAACATTGGCATATAGAACACCAATAATATTTATTTTCCCTATATCAGAAATCTGTAGTTGTCCAAGGAAAAACTGGTGTTCACATTAGAACAGATTTAAGGACATTAATGAATTTTATTCTATTATCTTCTATTTGCAGAATTTATTGTTTAAGTTAAATGCTACTTTAGCTGAGGTTGTTGGCACCTGGAAGTATGTCTAGTTGAATTCTCTGCTCAGAAAGATAAAATGAGTGGAGTTTACACATTATATGAAAACCTAACAAGTTATTTGCTGAAGACAACAAATCAGTAAGTTTCTACATAATTTCAATGGAAGACCACACAGTCATAACAAAGGAATTTACTAAATTTCTTTTCCTTGCTGTTGGTATTTGGCTTTTTACATCAAAGCAGAGCTCTTCTCAACTGGTGTGCTTCTACATAGTTATAGGTATGCCTCAGTCTTTGGAGGTTACAAATATATAATTTTTTTAATATCACATGGTAGTTTAAAGTTGGGAACTGCCATATTTGTTGTGTGTGTTTTGTTGTTTTTATTTATTTAGTTCTGTCCAGACACAGTGGACAGCCTTTTTTTAAAATTTTATTAAGGTATATGTGTACATATCTTACCATTGTGCCGAAACCTTCCCCCCCAGAGTTTTGCATCCATTGGTTATGCTTATATGCATGCATACAAGACCTTTGGTTGATCTCTTATCTCCCCCAGTTTTTCATGTTATAAAATTATTTTCATAAAATCACACATTTAAAATTTTACTAGAGTAGGAATACTATAAATGGTACTGATAAAGACAACTTATTTTTATTTATTTATTTTTATATTTTTATTGATTTCAAAGAGGAATGGAGAAGGAGAGAGAGACATCAACGATAAGAGAGAATCATTGATTGGCTGCCTCCTGCAGGCCCCACACTGGGGATCCAGCTCACAACCCAGGCATGTTGTATTGAACATGAAATTGAACCATGACCTACTGGTTCATAGGTAAATGCTCAACCACTGCCAGGCTAAGACAATTTTAAAATAGCATTTTTTAAATAGTTCATCAGGGGAAACTGGACTTAGACTAGCACTGAAATGGATTTCCATATATATGAAGATTGTTTGAAATTATATAACAAATTAAATGCCAATTATGTGTTAATATTGGATCTGTTTCTTTGGATAAACAAACACTAAGGATTTTGATGGTCAAGAAAAGTTTCATGGAGAAGGTGACAGTTGGACTGAGATTTGAAGGCTCAGACTTTGATAGGCAAATGGGTGGTAAAGCAGGCGAGACATATGAATAGCAAGACAAAGATTGAGAGGCCGTAGTAGCTTGGTGTGTTTGAAGAAAATGAATAGAATAATTTTGCTAAAACATCTTAAGAGAGTAGTTTGGGAGGAAAAAAGAGAATAGTACCTATGATACTAAAGTCTTTAAATGCCAAAGAAAGAAATTTAATTTTTTTACAGAGAGGAAGGGAGAGAGATAGCTAGAAACGTCAATGAGAGAGTAACATCAACCAGCTGCCTCTTGCACACCCCCTACTGGGGATGTGCCCACAACCAAGGTACATGCCCTTGACCGGAATCGAACCTGGGACCTTTCAGTCTGCAGAATGACGCTCTACCAGTGAGCCAAACCAGCTTCGGCAGAAATTTAAATTTAAAAAATATATATTTTATTAATTTTTTTACAGAGAGGAAGGGCGAGAGATAGAGAGTTAGAAACATCGATGAGAAACATTGACCAGCTGCCTCCTGCACACCCCCACTGGGGATGTGCCCGCAACCAATGTACATGCCCTTGACCGGAATCTAACCTGGGACCTTTCAGTCTACAGACCGACACTCTATCCACTGAGCCAAACTGGTTTTGGCAAGAAATTTAAATTTTAAAAAATTTCTCAGGTATTTGAACTGAAGAGTAATGTGTCTAAGCGTGATCAAGCAGTTTCTTAAGCACACGAATAAACCACTTTCTTTGTGGTTAATTTGTGGAGTGTTTCTATCCTTATGTCTAGACCAGATAGCATCTTCGGTTGAACAGTAATCCATTTCTAAATGGCACGGTCTGAAGCGTTTTATCACATGACACTAGTCTTGAAGGCTGCAGATGAATAAAAAGTGTGGTTAGCCCACCGCCATGGCTCAGTGATTGAGCATCGACCTTTGAACCAGGAGGTCACAGTTCGATTCCTGGTCAGGGCACATTCTTAGATTGTGGCTTGATCCCCAGAGTGGACCATCTAGAAGGCAGCCAATCAATGATTCTCTTTTTGTCACTGACTAGAGGCCCAGTTCGTGAAAATGTATGCATTGGAGTTGGGGAAACACCAGTCAGTTTTTCCTCAGCCCAGCCTGCCCCCTCTCACAGTCCAGGTAGCCCTCAGGCGGGAGGCGACTCAGTAATCAGGGGAAGGCCACGCCTCATCACACCTCTGCTGCTGTCTCTGCTGGCAGTGCAAACCTTGGCCTGCCCTGGTTACCTGAGCCTTAGATGGCCCTGGGCAGCTGGGCAGCTGCAATCCAAGGCTTGCCTGCACCTCTGGCTGGCCCTAGGAAGCTGCGGGGCTGGGCCCTTGGGGGTGGGCCTGGTCTTGCTGTGCCGACAGGGCTGAGGGCCTCACTATATTTGAGGGTGTGACAGTCAATTAGCATATTTCCTCCATATTGGCTGCGGGTGCCACCATCTTTGCAATGGTGTGAGGGTCAATTAGCATATTCCCTCGTTATTAGATAGGATGTTTCTATCTTCTCCCTTCCTCTCTGAAGTCAATAAAAATATGTTTTTTAAAAAAGTAAGTTTGGATTCTGATGAGGATTGCATTGAGTGTGTATGTCAGAGGATTTTTGCCGACTTTTATAATAAAAATACGTGTTTATTGATTTTTAGAGAGAGGAAGGGGGGGGTAGAGAAACAGCAATGTGAGACAGAAACACAGATCAGTTGCCTTCCATATGCACTCTGACTGGGGGGTTGTACCTGAAACCCTGGCATGTGCCCTGATCAGACATCCAACCAGCAACCCTTTGGTGCATGGGATGAAGCTCAGCCAGTTGAGCCACACCAGCCAGGGTGGGACTGTTGCCATCAAAACAATGCTAAGTCTTTTGGTCCATGAAGATGGGATATTTTTCCATTTATGTAGATTTTTTTTTTCTTCATTTTGAACAGTGTTTTGTAGTTTTCAGAGTATAAGTTTTGTACTTATTTTGTTAAATATATTCCTAATTCTTGGATGCTATTGTAAATGGAATTGTTTTCTTAATTTCATTTTCAGATTGTTTATTCAAAGCATTTAGAAATTTGAATTTTGTATATTGATCTTGTATCCTGTAACTTTGCTAACTTATTTGTCATTAACTCTAATTGGTTTTAATGGATTTATTAGGAGTTTTTGTATGTAAAATCATGTAATCTGTGAATAGAGATAACTCTTTTCTAATCTGGATGCCTTTTATGTCTTTAATATGCCTAATTGCCCTGGCTAGAACCTTCAGTATAACATTAAATAAAAGTGGTGAAAGCAGATATCCTTGTCTTGTTCCTGATCTTAGTGGAAAAGCAACTAATTTTCCACCATTATTATGTTGGCTGTGGATTTTTCACAAATGCCCTTGAACATGTTGAGAAATTTTCCTTCTAGTCCTAGTTTCTTTTTTTGTTTTTGCTTTTTTAATTCTTTATTGTTGAAAGTATTGCATAGTCCCCTTTCCTCCCATTGACCCCCCTCCAGCCTGCCCCAATCCCAGGCCTTCAGCATCCTATTGTCTGTGTCCATGGGCTATGCATATATGTTACTTAGATTCCATATATGAACGTAATCACGTGATACTTAGCTTTTCTCTGACTGGGTTATTTCATTTAGCATGATACTCTCCAGGTCCCTCCATGCTATCTCTAGGGGTAACAGATTCTTCTTTTTTACTGCTGCATACTATTCCATGGTATAAATGTACCAAAGCTTTTTTATCCACTTATCTATTGATGGGTTCTTGAACTGTTTCCAGATCTTAGCTATTGTAAATTGTACTGCTATGAACATAGGGGTGCATACATTCTTTCCAATTGGTGCTTTGGGTTTCTTAGGATATATTCCTAGAAGTGAGATCACTGGGTCATATGGGAGTTTCATATTTAATTTTTTGAGGAAACTCCATATTGTTTTCCATAATGGCTGCACCAGTCTGCATTCCTACCAGCAGTGTATTAGGGTTCCCTTTTCTCCACATCTGGGCCAGCACTTGTTATTTGTTGATTTGTTGATGGTTGCCATTCTGACAGGTGTTGGTGATACCTCCTTGTCATTTTAATATGCACCCTCTAATGTATTGATAGTTCTAGTTTCTTGAGTATTTTTTTGGGGCCCTGCTAGTGTTGCATAGTGGTTGAGTGTCGACCTATGAACCAGGAAGTCATGGTTCAATTTCTGGTCAGGGCACAGGAGGCAGCTGGTCAAGAATTCTCTCTCATCATTGATGTTTCTATATCTCTCTCTCCCTCTCCCTTCCTCTCTGAAATCAATTAAAAAAAATATTTTTTAAAAGGGCTTTTGATTTCTGTGAAATGCTTTTTCTGCACCTATTAAGATCATGTGATTTTTGTTTTTTATTTATATGTATTACATTGGTTGATTTTTTTTTTTTAATGTAAACCAACCTTGCATTCTTTTTAAAAAAAAATTTTTTTTTTAATTGATTTTTTTTATAGAGAGGAATTGAGAGGGATATAGAGTTAGAAACATCGATGAGAGAGAAACACTGATCACCTGCTTCCTGCACACCTGGGATGTGCCTCCTACACCCTGGGGATGTGCCTGCAACTAAGGCATGTGCCCGTGACCGGAATCGAACCTGGCACCTTTCAGTCCGCAGGCCGAAGCTCTGTTCTCTAAGCTAATCCAGTTTCAACCAACCGTGTATTCTTGACATTAATCCCATTTGGTCATAGTATCTATTTCTTTCTATATGTTCCTGGATTTGGTTTGTTAATTTTGAAGATTTTTGCATTTATATACATAAGAGATATTAGTCTATAATTTTTTTTCTTGTGTCTTAGTCTGGTATTGGAAACTGGTTATACTGACCTCACAGAATGAATTGGAAGTGTTTTACCATCTTTTATTTTTTGGAAGAGTTTCGGAAAAATTGGTATTCCTGAAATGTTCAATAGGATTCAGCAGTGAATCTGAATTAAATCTGGGCCTACATTTTTCTTTGTGTATAGTTTTCCTTTATAATTCTTTTCAGTAAGAACAGTATTATTCCCTCTTTCATTTATTAATCTGGTCATTTGAGTCCTCTCTTTTTTTCTTGGTCAACCTAGCTAAAGATTTATTTATTTTGTTGATGTTTTCAGAGAAGCTGCCTTTTTTATTTCCTTTCTCTAGCAGTCTTCAAGTTCTTTTGGGCAGAGGTATTTTCTGGCAATTGATACAGGGAACCTTTGCCCAGTTTCACTTCTCTGCGGCTGTCTACTCTTTCCCACCATTCCCTTTTCATCTTGCCCTTAGGGAATTTCCCTGGACTTACTTTGGCTTATCCTCTGGCTCTCACTGCTTTTGTACCATAATTAATTCCATCTGTGTTTCCCTCATACACACACACACACACACACACACACACACACTTGTCTGCTTGAACCCCTTTTTCCTTTCCTTCTTTCTTCCTAATTCTAATTCATTTAACCTCAAGAAAAAACAAAACAATAAAGAAAAGCCAACTGCTTTACATTGCATTTTTTAGTAAAGTAAAAAGACATTAAGTAATAAAGATAGATCATTTTAAGAGTAGGGCAAATGATCCACCTTTATCAAGAAAAATGAAAGCTAGAACACTTAGCTAAATTAATATATTAAAAGCATGTATAGGGTGTCCAAAAAAGTATACACATTTTAACAGCTGATAGTTCAGTTGATGTTTCTTTCTTGTCAGCTAGATTAAGTTTTGAACAAGGGAAATTCACCCTAAAACATTACCAAAAGTTGAAAAATGCAGTTGAATTCCAGACACTGCCTTTATAATTATTCAAAGTGTATACATTTTTTGAGACAGTGTCCCTAAAACAATATGCACTCTTTAACAGCTAATAACTCACTTAATTTTTACTCCTTTTCAGATTTAACTCATTTGAAATAATGATAAACAAGCTAAGCTTTCAGCAAGGAAAATTTATCCACTAGACTTTTTTATGGGGATACATATAAGATAAAGTTTATGATACAACACTGGCAGTGGTCAACAAATTGAAAATGGGAATATGACCACATAATAGTTATAGAACTATATAATATATAGCTCTATATATTTCTTATTATTTTTCTCCCGTAATTTTGCATTACCCATTGTCCTTCACTATATGTAATACAGGTAAAGAATGGTAAAAGTAGAAGAGTAGTTTTCACATCGCCTGGATTTGATTTTTTATGCCTGTGAGTAATCTACTTAGCCTCAGTTTCCTCATCTATTAAATGGGGATGGTAATTGTCCCACAAGAAATCATTGTATTATTTTTTTTTAATTATAAGTCTATCTTTAATAAAATCTAGAGCCCCAGGGTAAAAATGCTATCATCCATAATTCACATTACTATGCTGAATGGCTGTAGTAAACAAACAAAGAGATTCACCATGTAAATAGAATCAGTTCTGGTTAATGATAAACAGATCATTTGCATAATGCTTTGTCCTTCAACAGTGCACTAGATTGCATAATACCCCTTTGAGGCAACGGAATGTTGTATGGTAGCACCAAAGAATAAGCAAAGACTTTATCATGTCCTTTCTACCAAAATACCACCAGGAAATTATGTGGCTTGTGATCCCTGTGGCTTGTTGTTTTATTACTTGGGGAGGGGGATTGCCACAGGCTTTGCACTTTAGTAATACTAAAGGTGGAACTAAAATTGCCCCCTTAAATTAGAAGTGTAGGTTGCTTAGGCCAGAGATATATTGAGGTATTGTACTGAGATTTCCGTGAGATTCTGTGATCCCCAAGACCAGCAGGGAGCCAAGTCTGATGTAATAAACAAAAGAGCCTCTTCCATGCTAGCATGGGCTCTGTCCCACTCACACCAACAGTATGGTGGAAGAGAGCGAATTTCACCAAGCCCAGGGGTTTTACACCAGTGGTGATGTCTCTGCTTTGGCTGACCCTGATTGGTTGGGTGAGGGCTAGGGTCTAGTTACACAAAATGGAGTGGAGTCTGGAGTTTATCCTCACCCTGCCCTGCCCTCTCACTCCCCCCTTGTCTTATGTGCATGAGTCAAATCATTGACTCAGCCTACTTCCTTTCAGAATAAACAACAAATACAGTTACCAAGACACTTAGTACCACAGTTCCTATCAGTATTGTTCTCACTGAAGTTCAGTTCCCCTCCTGTGGGCATCAAGTCTCCTCCTGGCCTGCGTGGAACCCAGGCTGGGGATCTCACAGGTGAGGCCACTAGTTGCCAGGATCCAGGCCATGCAGGAGCTGGGAGTCATGTAGTCAGGTCTGTGTGCCGCCTACTTCAACAGCCGTGGGCATGCTCAGGATAACAGTGTAGCATCCCTTTGAGTCCTTGGGCAGTGAGTTTCTTTACCCACACTGAGTTCCCGGGCTACAGGGTCTGCAGTGGGCACTGGCAGTGCATCTGGAATAAGCAAACTGCAGAGCCTGTAAGGACGCGGCCAGTCTGGCTCTCTGGATCGGAATCCCTCGGGGTCTTGGAGAGTCCCGGAAAATCCCGGCAAAAACCCCAGGCGAGCCCCCAAATGTTGTACCGAGATTTCCGTGATCCCCAAGACCAGCAGGGAGCCAAGTCCGATGCAGTAAACAAAAGAGCCTCTTCCAGGCTAGCATGGGCTCTGTCCCACTCACACTGACAGCATGGTGGAAGAGCAGGAATCATTGTATTAGATGAATTAACAGTACATTTAAATTACTTGAAATATGTGTGGCACACAGGAAGAGCTCAAATGGTATTATAAAAAGTTATATTATAAATATTTCACCTATACAAAATATGTTTTCTGAATTGAAATTTTTTTCTGTAATGTAAGGATCAAAATGTAAAATTAATTCATTATTTTACTTTGTCAAAGTTGCCTTCACTTGTTTTATCCTTCTACCTCACTAATACCCAAGTTAGAGAACATCTAAGGTTATGTTAAAAGCAAGTCAAAACCTCTGAAGCCTCAATGCAAGTGTTAGAATTTATAAGGCTTTAAGGCTACTCATAATTTTATGACCTCAGAAGTTTCCTTGAAACTAAAAATAGCTTTTATGATGACTGTCTCTGTTGTGATCAGTATTAAGGTTATTTTTAGAACCCCAATAGAACTGGTTATCTCTAAGGTAGAAACAAATGGGGTAAAACATATTCTCTAATTAGAAATTTTCAGGAATTATTATTTTGTAGCACATGCTTATTAAATGGTTTCAGGCTAATAGAATTGGGTTTGGAGTTCAGAAAGCGGATAGTGAATGTGTGACATCTAACTTTTCCATACCACACAACTTAGATATGAAATAATAAACTTGCTGCATTAAAGAATACTAAACTTGACTCTGTTAATAGCAAGAGAAATTATATGTTCAGGTAGCCTCTAGTGGCTTATTAGAAAAATAGATTATTGAATTTTATCCTAACAATAATTTGTTGAAATAGAATAAAATAACTGTATTGAAGCTTTGCTGTTGTTTATTTGTTCCTCCTGTTCAGGTGCAGTGTTTCTTTTTTTCTTATTGAAAATTAGACATTTTTAAATTTATTTAAACAGAAAAACAACCCACAAATAGTTTATTCATTTCTCTCACCCCTCATCCTCTGCCTCTGTCAACAACCAATCTGTTCTCTGTATCTATGAGCTTGGTGTTTTGTTTTTAAGAGACCACATATAAGAAAGATCATACTGTATTTGTCTGGATTATTTCATTTAGTATAATGTCCTCAAGGTCTATCCATGTTACTTCAAGTAGCAAGATTTCATTAATTTTTACAGCTGAGTAACAATTCAATGTGTGTATATTCACTGTCTGTATTTCTGTCTATGTGTGTGTAAAGAAATATCTCATTTCTTTACCCATTTATCTGTCAATGGAAACTTCAGTGTGTGTTTATAAATTCAGTGTGTACACACAAACACACACCACAATTTCTTTATTCATTTATCTGTCCATGGACACTTAAAAAGTTACTTGGAAGTACTTCATTTGATTTTCAGAATTAAGGAAATTAAAATCAGGTCTGAGGTTAAAAGGGCCTAAATTAGGTGTGATGATAATGCAATTAAGTTTTATCAGTTGTATTCAGTATGGAGCTAACTTAATTGAAATTAGCAGTCTGTGCCCTTAAGAATATTAGGGTTTTCTTTTTAAAAAATTTACAGTCTAGCCGACCACTGCCCTAATCAGTTTGGCTCAGTGGATAGAGCGTGAGCCTAAAGACTTTGAAGGGTCCCAGGTTTGATTCCTGTCAAGAGCATGTACCTTCTTGCGGACACATCCCCAGTAGGGGTTGTGCAGGAGGCAGCTGATCGATGTTTCTCTCTCGATGTTTCTGACTCTCTATCCCTCTCCCTTCCTCTCTGTAAAAAGCAAAAACAAAAACAAAAAAAACAATCTAGGTGCAACAAAAAGACAATACTAATAGTATGGATTTGGTCAGCAAGTCGCTTTATCTTTGAGCTGTAGTTCCAAAAATTGCTTTAATGTGTTGAACTCCAAAATTAGAATGTTTATTGGGTAGAGTTTTACATTTTGTAGTTCTAATGGCATATGCATTTAACTGCCCGTACTTCATCTGCTTCTCTTAAATTTCACCTCAAATGGATATTAGATAAAATTGTTATAAATAATTATATGAAACTATCTTGGATTATATTTTGGCAAATAGTTCAGTGCTCATTCTTATCTGGCAGTCCAAATGTATATACTTACCAGGTGTACTGGTTAATAATGCGGATTTTTTTCCAATAGATTAAGTTACACATATGTTGATATATGTGCAATTTGACATGTATGCTATTTTGTTGTATTGACAACAAGCTTCAAAACTTCATATGTCAAATTTTCTGAAGATGTTAACATTAAAAATGTCAAATTTCATGCCAAAAAAAAAAAAAGCATTTGCAGGAAGTTTTAATTCATTATTTTGAAGAAAAGTGCTGCTGAAAGTTACTGTATACTTCGGGTGAACATGCTCCATCTCAAGATACTTATGAACACTGGTTTAAATGCTTTATTTTTATTTATTTATTTTTTAAATATATTTTATTGATTTTTGTACAGAGTGGAAGGGAGAGAGATAGAGAGTTTGAAACATCAATGAGAGAGAGTCATCGATCAGCTGCCTCTTGCACACCCCCTACTGGGGATATGCCTGCAACCAAGGCACACGCCCTTGATCGGAACCGAACCCGGGGCCCTTCAGTCCCCAAACCGACACTCTATCCATTGAGCCAAACCGGTCCCGGCTGGTTTAAATGCTTTAAAAGTGATGATTTTGATGTGAAAGACAAAAATGTCCAGATCAAAAGAAAAATTTGAAGACCAACAATTTCAAGCATGATTGGATAAAGATGGGTGTCAAACTCAAAAACAACTTGCAGAAAGATTAAATGTTTACAATTTCCTATCATTTACAAGCAACGGGAAAGATTTCTATCAATTTCCTATCATTTACAAGCAACGGGAAAGATTTTAAAGGAAGGAAAATGGGTGCCACATCAATGGAACGAAAAACAAATGGAAAATTGAAAAGTCATCAGTAAAATGTGGCTTCAATGGCATGAAGGAAAGTCTTTTTTGCATTGAATTGTGACTGGTGATGAAAAGTGGACTTATTTTGAGAATCCCAAATACACAAAATCATGCGTTGATCCAGTTCATCCATCAACACCAACTGCAAGCCCAAATTGCTTTGGAAAGAAGAAAATGCTCTTTTCGTTTGGTGGGATCAGGAAGGTGTGGTATATTATGAGCTTTTAAAACCACCTGAAACCATTAATACTGATCACTACCAACAACAAATAATCTATTTGAACCATGCTTTGATCATAAAACAACCAGAATGTTCCAGAAGACCTGGCAAAGTAATTTTGCGTCATGATAATGCATTATTACACACACTTCAAAACCACTTAAAGATACTTGCCTGGGAAGTATTAATCCACTCGCTGTATTCACCAGACCTTGCTCCTTCAGATTACCACTTGTTCTGATTCATGGCACATGTACTTTCTGAGCAGCACTTCAAAACATACAAAGAAGTGGAAAATTGGGTATCTGAATGGTTTGCCTCAAAACAAGAAAAGTTCTATTGGGATGGTATCCACAAATTACCTGGAAGATGGGGGAAATGTGTAGCTAGCGATGGACATTACTTTGAATAAAGCACTTTCTATATTTCTCTTAAAATTATCGTGCTTTCTTTTGTTATAAAATCTGCGTTACTAACGTACACCTTGGCGTGGGTGAACCATCACTTAATATAAAAATTTTAAGGCAGCCGAAACCGGTTTGGCTCAGTGGTAGAGCATCGGTCTGCGGACTGAAAGGTCCAGGGTTCGATTCCGGTCAAGGGCATGTACATTGGTTGGGGGCACATCCCCAGTGGGGGGGTGCAGGAGGCAGCTGTTCGATGTTTCTCTCTCATCGACGTTTCTGGCTCTCTATCCCTCTCTCCTCTCTGTAAAAAATCAATAAAATATATTTTTTAAAAATTTTAAGGCATATTAAATTCTAAAATTTACATAATTTCACCCCAGATGGGTGGATTGTATTGTTGTAGAAAGATTAGTGTACATTTAGAGATTGTCTGAACTAGTTATTTCATTCATAATTCAATGAATCAAGCCTTCAGGTGACTATAACCTTGATTAATTATACAATTTCACGAGAGATTTCAAACTAAACCCACCTTGCTAAGCCACTCTCCAAGTCATGTTCCACAAAAAGTGTGATAAATAAATACTGTTTACTAGAGGCCCGGTGCACAAAATTCGTGCATGGAGCAGGGTCCCCTCAGCCCAGCCTGCTCCCTCTCCAATACAGGACCCCTCAGGGGATGTCCAACTGGCAGTTGGATATCCCTCTCATAATCCAGGAGCAATAACTCCTAACTGCTCACCTACCTGCCTGCCTGGTTCCCCCCAACTGTCGCCCCCCTGCCTGCCTGGTCGTCCCTCACTGCCTCCGTCTGCCAGCCTGGTAACCCCTCACTGCTCCCCCCTCCCCCCACTGGCCTGGTTGTCCCATGCAGCCTGCTGTTCAGCCATGTGGTTGTCCCTCACTAACCCCCTGCTGGCCTGGTCACCCCATACAGCCTGCTGTTTGGTTATTACTGAGGGTGTCCCGACCAATTTGCATATTACCCTTTTATTAGAATACATTATTGTTTGGGGTTATTTTGTTACATAGCAACAAATGACAAATACACATCTTTTGTCTTTTTAACTAACCAAAAAACCTTTTTTATGACTCCCATATCCTATATAATCTTATTTAAAGCTCCTTTGTTGTAGCATTTAGGAGTACCATTTTCCTGTTTCACTTTCTCACCTCCCTCTTACTCTGACTGCTTCAAATACTTGGTTAGATGTCTCTAATGACTTGAAAGTCTTGCCAAATTACCTTATATGGATCCATTAATCTTGTGAATGAGGCATTCCTTTATTGGCTACCTCTTAGCCAAAGATTAATTTTCATGAAATGCATATTATGGTATTGCTTAATAACAATTAATTGGCTCTTATAAAATAAGGGCCAAATATGTCTGGTGTGTATGCTCTCTCCTTTTACTTTTGTAAACTTGCATTAAGATTTAAACCAATTCTTAGTTTACTCATCTATAAATATGCGTTTTGTTGGTTGAGGTTAGGTGAATTATGTCTGAATAGAGGGTTCTATATAAGATGATTTCAGGTGGCCTTGCTAGTCCTACCAAAGTGAATGTTATGATTATCTTTGATCTCTAAGAATTCCTAAGTTTCAGGTATTTTTCTTCTATACTATATCATTTATATCATTCTCCTCCCCCCTCCCCTTTCCCTCTCTCTTTCTCTCTCTCTCTCTCTGTCTCTCTCTCAACTTTTAAAAAAATATATTTTTATTGATTTCCAAGAAGGGAAAGGGGAGAGAAAAAAAAAAATCTATGAATAGAGAGAATCATTGTTCAGCTGCCTCCTGCATATCCCCTACTGGGGTTCGAGCCCACAATCCAGGCATGTGTTCTTGACTGGAATTGAACTGAGACCCTTCAGTCTGAAAGCTAATGCTCTAGCCACTGAACCAAACCAGCTAGGTCTCTTTTTTATCATTCTCAATTCTAACTAGATAACAATCTCTACTAAAATGTTAATAGATAACCAAGATATAAGGCTTACTAGCTATTAAATCTCACAGGGATGTTTGTAACTTAAAAGCAGACTCTCACAGACTGACTATGTAACTAAACAAAGATATGAAGCTACAATAGCAGAAGGTCAGGGGAAGGTTTGATATTATTGATGTTTCTATCTCCCTCTCTGAAATCAATAAAAACCTACTTTTAAAGAAATATCAAATCATGAGGAAATGATCATGATTTGAGAAATGAGGAATTATGGGATGGTTATTTGCATCTTTACAGAGAAAACAAATCAGCATAAAATACACAAAAATATGTTAATAGTGGTTATTTTCTGAGACTGAGAAATTATGGATTTTTACAGTTATACTTATTTGGCTTTTTAGAGTAATTCTAAAATGTGAATTTGTTAAGTCTTGTAACCATAAGGAACAGCAGAGGTTATTTTATAATTAACGCTTTTAGTCAGAAGTACAGCTACATAAAAATATTTAAACACGGCTTTCTATTGTGAATTGCAAAATTCTTAAACTGTGAAATAAAATTGCAGTTTTAAGGAGCCTAAATGAAGGCAGCTTTGATAATAAAAGAAACATCAATAATATTACAAAGTATCAAATGAATTTGGTTGTGCACATGAGGTCCAAAACATTTTACCTGCACTAGATATAAAATGAAAATGAGAATCTTATATTCTTCATAAATTTGGTGCAGATGCAGATAATGTGTCTGTGAGTAATCCAAAAGTTGATAGTTGTTCAAGCTCATGTCTTTTTTTTTTTTTTAATCTTTATTGTTCATATTATTACAAAAGTTCCTCATCTCCCCCCCACCCCCCCTCCTCCACCAGGTTCCCACCCCACCCTCTGCTCTTACCTTCCTCCTCTGTCCTCATCCATAGGTGAACAATTTTTGTCCGGTTTTTTCCTGCACCCCCCATAACCCTTCCCAGCTGACAATTATCAGTCCACTGCCTTTCTATGCCCTTGATTCTATTATATTCACCAGTTTATTCTGTTCCTAAGATTTTTAATTCACTTGATTTTTTGGGTTCCCTTGTTGATAGAAATGTATTTGCTGTTCATAATTTTTATCTTTACTTTTTTCTTCCTCTTCTTAAAGAATACCTTTCAGCATTTTATATTATACTGGTTTGATGGCAATGAACTCCTTTAGCTTTTTCTTATCTGTGAAGCTCTTTATCTGACCTTCCATTCTGAATGATAACTTTGCTGGGTAGAGTAATCTTGGCTGTAGGTTCTTGCTATTTATCACTTTGACTATTTCTTGCCACTCCCATCTGGCCTGCATAGTTTCTGTTGAGAAATCAGCTGACAGTCTGTGGGTGCTCCCTTGTAGGTAATTAACTGTTTTTCTCTTGCTGCTTGTAAGATTCTCTCTTTGTCTTTTGCTCTTGGCATTTTAATTATGATATGTCTTGATGTGGTCCTCTTTGGATTCCTTTTGTTTGGGGTTCTATGCACTTCCTGGACTTGTAAATCTATTTATTTCACCAGATGGGGGAAGTTTTCAGTCATAATTTCTTGAAATATGTTTTGAGTATCTTGTTCTCTCTTTTCTTCTGACACCCCCATAATTCTGATGTTGGTACGTTTGAAGTTGTCCCAGAGGCTTCTTACACTATCTTCAACTTTTTCTATTCTTTTTAAAAAATATATATTTTATTGATTTTTTACAGAGAGGAAGGTAGAGAGATAGAGAACTAGAAATGTCAATGAGAGAGAAACATCGACCAGCTGCCTCCTGCACACCCCCCACTGGGGATGTGCCCGCAACCAACGTACATGCCCTTGACCTGAATCGAACCTGGGACCTTCCAGTTCACAGACCGACACTCTACCACTGAGCCAAACCGGTTTCAGCAACTTTTGGATTCTTTTTGCTTTTCTGGTTGAGTCTTTTTTACTCCTTTGAATTTCAAATCTTTTTACTTGATTCTTGCATTCCTCTAGTCTACTGTTGGGTCTCAGTATAATATTTTTTTATTTCAGTCAGTGTATATTTAATTTCTAGTTGGTCCTTTTTCATATCTTTGAGGGTCTGGCTAAATTTATCGGCCTTTTCTAGGAAATTCTTGAAAAACCTCCTAACCATGGATTTGAATTCTATATCCAGACGTTTGTTTTCCTCCATTTCTTTTGTTTGTGATCTGTTACTTTGTTTCCACATTTCCGATGCTTCCCTGAGTTGGTAGGGTAGCTTTGTGTGCTAGGTTAATATCAGCTGTGTCTACTCTGGGAGACCTGTGCTGGAGACAGCCTTATAGGACCAGGCTTGCAAAATTGCAAAAGCCTCTGTGCTCAGCTTGTATGGGGCAGAGTCTCAAGGCTGAGCAGACAGTCTTGGCTTCAGGTCAGCCCTGCCCTTGCGTGTGCGCCTCCAGACCTTTGCCTTTCATGGCTCCCACGAGTTTTCGTTTGACAGTCCAGATTCCCCCAGTCTTGTCTGGTACTGGGGTTCAGTGTAGTCAGGAGCTTCCAACTCCCTTCTGCTAGGGAGAGCTAGTGGCAACCTCAGCAGTCAATCTTCTCTGTGTGCACTCGCACGCCCGAGCCTCCAGACCCCTGCCCACCGTGACTTCCCTGAGTCTTCGAGTCTCTGTTTACCCTTCTCTCTACCTGACAGTCTAAACTCCCTCCCTCCATATGAGCCTGGGTTAACGGGATTTTGCCCGGAACTGGGGTTCAGTTTAGTGGGGGGCTTCCTTCCTCCTCCCGCCAGAGAATGCCAGCCAGGCACTCAGTCGCCCTTCCTCTCTGCGAGCGTGTCTCCATACCTCAGTCCTTTGCAGGTCCTCTGAGTTTCCGTGTGCTTTCCTCTTTTCTTCTTGTAGTATTTCCACTCAGCCAGTTTCCTGTGGTCCTGGATGATGTCTGTTCTGTCTTTTAGTTTTAGTAGTAGTTCAGATGTTTACCTATGCCGCCATCTTGGTTTCTTCCCCCTCCCCAAATTCTTGGGATATTTTTAGCAATCCCCCCTTCCCATATATGCACTGATTAGGAATGGAACTGTGACCTCCTAGTTGGTCCTTTTTCTATGCTCAGCCACTGGCTAGGCATAATGATAATTTTTTTAAAAATGTATGTCCCCCACTGATTTCTGAATATCAGATGTTGATTATATTTTTCTTTTATACATTTTTACAGATGGTAGTAAAAACTTTTATGGATATGGATCAGGACTCAGAAGATGAAAAACAGCAGTATCTCCCACTAGCCTTGCATCTTGCATCTGAATTTTTCCTCAGGAATCCCAATAAAGATGTGCGTCTCCTTGTAGCATGTTGTTTGGCTGACATCTTTCGAATCTATGCCCCAGAAGCTCCATATACTTCCCATGATAAACTTAAGGTAAATACAACCTTTACAGAATTGGTTTACTTTTATAGTTTATTTTACTTTTAGGAACATAACTTTAGTATATGTGCTGCCGAAACGAGCATTAGGAACATAACTTGAATATTTTTCATCTTGTCATAGTAAGATTATGTCATAAGCCCTGACTGGGTTGCTCAGTTGGTTTGAGTATCACCCCAATAACCAAGGTTGCAGGGTTGTTCCCTGGTGAGGGCACATAAAAGAATTAACTGATACATGCATGGATGAGTGGTACAACAAATCAGTGTTTCTCTAAAAAAATTAATTAAAAAAATTTAAAAACTTTATTGTAACTTGCAAAACAAGCTTTTAATTCAGTTTTTTTCATTGAAAATCTATAAAAGTGCCTAGCATTTTTGTGAGATGTTGAAAACATCAAAGCTAGTCCATGTTTGCTCATATCTAACCTTCAAGATTACTTACCACAAAGCCCAGATGGCTGAATTGAAGGGATAATAATGTATTAATGACACCTTTTAAAACAATAGTAAAGCCTTACCTGCTCAGTGGATAGAGCCTTTGCCTGGGGACTGAAGTGTCCCAGGTTCGATTCCAGTCAAGGGCACATGCCTGGGTTGCAGGCTGGATCTCAGTAGGGGAATTCAGGAGATAGCTGATTAGTGATTCTCATCATTGATGTTTCAGTCTCTCTCTTCCTCTCCCTTCTTCTCTGAAATAAAAACAAAAAAGCACACATACTAGTATTTAAAAAAAAAACAACAATAGTGGAACAGAATTTGCACATTCAAATGATTGTTTTCTCTGCAAGTTATTCTGCATGCAAAATTGTTCATCTTGGTGGTTCTGCCTTTGTTTGAAATGTTTGAGGAGCTCCTTTTTTTAATTAATCTTGAGCTGATTTCATACACACACACACACACACACACACATTTCTTGATTTTGGAGAGGAAGGGAGAGGGAGATAGAGATAAAAACATCCATGTTGAGAGAGAATCATTGATCAGCTTTCTTCTGCACGCCCCCTACCGGGGATTGAGCATACAACCCGGGCATGTGCCCTTGACCTGAATCGAACCCAGGACCCTTCAGTCCACAGGCTGACACTATCCACTGAGCCAAACTAGCTAGGGCCTGACTGCTTTATTTTCAGTAGTCCTAAAATGTGTTTGTTCCACTTAACATTATTTTGGATTAAAACTTATAAAGAAAGCTTATTAAATAATGAAGTACCATGATCCTGAAAAGTACAACCTTTGGACCAATTTATTACTGCTTTTGTTCCACACAATTTTGAAGTCACATCAAATTCAAAAGTAGGTACTGAAAATTATTATTTACATGTAGGAAATAGTAATGGAAAGAATTGTGTCCAGGTCATTAAATGAAAAATAATTGTTTGCCATCATGCATACTACAGATAGTAAAATGGAAGTTCTGTTTTAGAAGAAGGGTAACAACACATAAATCTATGATTCTGTCAGAATGAGAAAGCTTAAAAATTTGTAGTTGTAATATTTATTTTTTTGCTTCTACTGAGAACAGTATTTTACTAGTCATTTTTGTTTAAAACTGAAATTGTGGGAGTTCAAAATTAACATTCTTGCCCTGAGCTTATAGACATCAGAAAAAGTTTCAACCTTGTGCTCCACATTGTTCTGCTGGGCTTTTTCCAAATGAACCTTTAATGAGCCAGCTGCCATCCAGGTTCATGTGAGTTCTCTTGCCCACAATTTCACTTGGGAAAACCAAGTCCTCCAGGATTGCATCATTAATGGCTGTCAAGAGTGGAGCTCCTGGAATGTTTGTGCTTATTCTTTGTACAGTTTTTTCGAGTTGGCTTAGGCAGAATTCTCCTCTGAGTGATAAAGACAATGTGCTTCCCACTGCACTTTATCTCCAACTCTCATACCAGCTGGACTTGGACTTTTTGGAAAGACTTCAGTTGAGGAACAAGAACAAAGATTATAAATAGCTTTCCAACTGCCACCAGCTTCAACATCCTTACTCACTGGGATGTTCAGCTCCCATTGCTGGTCCTTGAGGCCCGAGTTTATCTCCAGCCTCAGCAGAGCTTGGGAGCTGCTGGACATGAACTCTTCTGGTTTATTGCCATTGGGCTTCATGATCTTAGTGCTCAAACTGAGCATGGCCTTCTCCCTCAGTGAGCTCGGCCCAGAGGAGGGGCCTACATCTCACTAGAGTTTATCAAATATGCTCTTTATTTTTGCTTTTAAAGGATGTAATTTTATATGATTTGTTCTTTTCTAGTTATTTTGAATGGGCTAGACTCAAGTCATTTGGCCAAAGGAGCATTTTATTTTAGTTTTTAAGAGAGAATACACACACACACACACACACACACACACACACACACACAAAATTAGTGTATTGTGAAAGAATGATACGTATTTGTGCCTAAATTAATATATTTTATCGTTTTTTTAACAGGACATATTTTTGTTTATTACCAGACAATTAAAAGGTTTGGAAGATACAAAGAGTCCGCAGTTTAATAGATACTTTTATTTATTAGAGGTAAAAAAATTTTTATTTTAAAAATATCACCGTTTCACATAGAAAATTCTTAATAGTAATTTTATAATGTTAAGCGAATCTTTGTTTTATACCAACCTCACTTAATAAAACGTATTTTATATTATATATTTTTGTTCCTCATGTCCTGAAAAGATAAAAGTATATTCCCCTGGGAAAACTGTTATATTATTTGAGATTTTATTTTGCTACTTCTCTATTTTTTTCTAATCCAAAAAGGAATTAAGTTGAATTAATTTTCACTGTTTTATATTTTGTATGTTATATATGTCTTAACAATTTAGTATTTTTCAATTAGAGAAGGTTAATATCTTTTTAAAAGTCAGAGTACATGACTACTTTAACCGTTGTAATTTTGTCTGTTTGACTTTTATAAGTTTTAAATAAATTTTTAATTCTAAAAATTAAGTTTTATCAATGAGTTTGCTTTTGTGTAGTTTTTGTATGTGTAAATAATTTTTATTTTTTTATTTAAGAATTTAGCTTGGGTTAAATCATATAACATCTGCTTTGAATTGGAAGATTGCAATGAGATTTTTATTCAGCTTTTTAGGACTCTCTTCTCAGTGATCAAGTAAGTTATTTTTGAAGCATTTGACTTTTTTCTTGCTGTGCTTATACACTAAGAGCTTATAGAGTTATAAGGAAATGTTTTTCTTAGAAGGATTAACATGAAAATATTTGGAAGGACATGAAAAAGGGGTGTCTTTCTAAAAGTTATAGAAAACTGTATCTAATGACATGACAAATTTCCCACCAACATTTAAATTTTTCATCTGTACATTTTACCACTAAATGCCCAGGATGTCTATTATACATAATTTCAAATTAATTTTTTTAAAATTATAGATGAGGAGAAATACACAAATTATATTAAAATTTAATGTGGGTTTTCTTTCTTTTTTTTTAATATATATTTTATTGATTTTGTACAGAGAGGAAGGGAGAGAGATAGAGAGTTAGAAACATCGATGAGAGAGTCATCGATCAGCTGGCTCTTGCACACCCCCTACTGGGGATATGCCCGCAACCAAGGTACATGCCCTTGACCGGAATCGAACCCGGGACCCTTCAGTCCCCAAGCCGACACTCTATCCATTGAGCCAAACCGGTCTTGGCTTGTTTTGTTTTTTTAGATATTTTTATTGATTTCAAAGAGGAAGGAAGGGAGAGGGAGAGAGAGAGAGAAACATCAATAATGAGAAAGAAGTCATTGATCACTGCCTTCTGCATGCCCCACACTGGGAATCCAGCTCACACGGTCGACACTCAACCGCTGAGCCACACCAGCCAGGCTAATTTGGTCTTGATTTAAAATGTTCTGTATCTATAGTGGTATAACTAAATTATAACATTTCTCTTGATTTGTCTTTGCATATATTGACAAATGTGAAATTGGACAGGTAAAGTCTTTAGTTAAGATGCAGACATAAGGAGAGGTCTAGATGTTCTACTAGTTAAAACATTTTTTAGTCAGTCTCTTTAAATAAGCTTATATCAGCACTTTAGGCGTATTTATTGAGGACTAGTTGACTCTTCAACTGGTTAAGGAAATAGGACCAAAACTGATTCTTGGTTTTATACCTTATTGATTTTTTTTGACTTTGAAATTCTTTGAGAGATAACAGGATGACATTTTTAGAACCTTCTAATCCAAGTTCCCATAAGCATTTTATATCAAACTTTCAACTAAAACTTGTAGTGCCAAATATATGCAGTATAACTTACTTGCATGTAGTTTATGACCTAGACTTTTTTTTGTGTGTTTATTGTTTTATTTTGGGGAGTGTACTAAGATCTAGAAGAATGAAAAACTGCCTTCATTATCTTGTAATATTTTTGTTTTTATACTTAAAATTTTTTAAATCTGGAGCCATGTAAACATAAATGGTCTTTCAAGTTGACATTTTTGTTTTATGAATTTAACTCACTGTTTGAATCCTAATTGTGTGAGAACTTAATTCATTGTAAAGTTCTTTGTTTCTATAAAATGTTTTACAATAACTTAGGGCTATTGTAATAATTAACAGAAGAAGAAAGTATATAGTACAATATTGGCATTGTTCTTTCAACTGAAAATTTTTATATATCTGACACAGTTGTTTTAAATTGGGAAGTTTTAATTTTCTTTTTGTATGCCTGGATTTTTTATCTTCTGTTTCTTCCTCTTTTTTAGCAATAGCCACAATAAGAAGGTACAAATGCACATGCTAGATTTGATGAGTTCTATCATCATGGAAGGTGATGGAGTTACTCAAGAGTTATTGGACTCCATTCTTATTAACCTCATTCCTGCACATAAGGTCTGTATATATGAAAATATTAAAGGTTAATATTTAAAGGTAGTACTAACCATAAAACAATTATTTTCACCATTTGCCCTCCCACATAGTTGTCCCTACTATCATTATCTAGCCCAAATAAAATGGAGTGACACACATCAGTCTTGGAGCTATTATTGTTTTTAGAAGATGTATTGATTTACATATATTTTCACTCAGTTAAGTGCTATCCATTTTCTGGAAAATTAAAAATGTTTTAAATTCACTACTCAGATCTAACCTCGGAATTATAAGGGGTTAGAGTACTGTTTGTTGTTTTTAAAGAAAGAAAATGTATTTTCTCCTTTGTAACGTAGGTGTGGAGCATAGAAATTTGTATTTTTTCTTAGAACTCATACTCTACATTTTTCTTAGGCACTTGCAGAAAAAGATTTGGGCAGAAGTAGGAACTAAGGATAATGTTAATCATCGTTATTAAGATTAATTAATTAACATTAGTGGGGTGTTGTGGTTTTTGTTATAGTAATTGTTGTGTTTTTAATATATATATTTATTGCTTTCAGAGAGGAAGGAAGGTTAGAGAGGTAGAAACATCAATGATGAGCTCTGGCCAGTTTGCCTCAGTAGTTAGAGTGTCGGCCTGTGGACCAAAGGGTCCCAGGTTTGATTCCAGTCAAGGGCACATACCTTGATTGCAGGCTCCTCCTGGCTTAGACAGCCTGGTCAGAGTTTGTGCAGGAGGCAACCTATCAATGTGTTTTCTCTCACATCGATTTTTCTCTTTGTCTCCCTCTCTCTTCCACTCTTTCTAAAAATCAGTGGAAACATCCTCAGGCAAGGATTAACAAAAATAAATAAATGAACAAACAAGGATGTTAGACAATCATTGATCTGCTGCCTCCTGCATGTCCTACACTGGGGATCCAACCCGCAACCCAGGCATGTGCCCTTGATTGGAATAGAACCTGGGACCCTTCATTCCACAGGCCAACACTCTTATCCACTGAGCCAAACCAGCTAGGGCAATAATATACCATTTAAAGAAATACAAAAGTTGCCTTAATTTTGAGCTAATTTTATCCTTTTGCCAGTAGAATAAAAGTCTGGAGCAAGGGTCAGAAGTCTGGCTCATTGCCTATTTGTGCAAATAAAGTTTTATTGAGCACAGTATGCTAATTTCTTTCTATTTTACTAGAGGCCTGGTGCACAAAATTCGTGCACGGGGGAGGAGGGTGTCCCTCTGAGACCCCTCCAAGGATGTCCGACTGCCCGTTACGGGATTGGGCCAAAACAGGCAGTCGGATATCCCTCTCACAATCCAGGAATGCTGGCTCCCAACTGTTCGTCTGCCTGCCTTCCTGATTGCTCCTAACCACTTCTGCCTGCCAGCCTGTTCACCCCCTAACCATTTCCCTGCCAGCCTGATTGATACATAACTGCTCCCCTGCCAGCCTGTTTGACCCTAACTGCCTTCCCTTGCAGGCTTGATAGCCTCCAACTGACCTCCACTGCTGGCCATCTTGTGTCCACATGAGGACAGGACCTTTGACCACATGGGGGCAGCTGTCTTGTGTGTTGGAGTGATGGTCAATTTGCATATTACTCTTTTATTAGATAGGATAGAGTCCTGGTGCATGGGTGAGGGCCAGCTGGCTTGCCCTGAAGGGTGTCCCAGATCAGGGTGGGGGTTAATCTTGGGGTGTGGGGTGGCCTGGGCAAGGGGCCTGTGGTGGTTTGCAGGCCAGGCATGCCCCCTGGTGACCCAAGGGGAGGCCCTGGTGTCTGGGATTTATTTATCTTGTACAATTGAAATTTTGTAACCTGGCACAGAGCCAAGACTTCTGCTCGCTCCATGGTGGCAGCCATTTCTGTTGGTATTTATTTTTCTTCTATAATTGAAACTTTGTAGCCTTAAGCAGAGGCCAAGGCAGGCCAGGGCTACAGAAGCTTGGCTTCCTCCATCACTATGGGCAACTCTAGCCTCCTGCTCTTTCCAGCTCCGAGGCTGCCACCGTTTTTGTTGGGATTTATTTATCTTCTATAATTGGAACTTTGTAGCCTGGAGTGCAGGCCAGGGCCGGCCAGGGCAGGCAGAAAGCTTGGCTTCCTACATCACTAGGGAAACCCAAGCCTCCTTCCTGCTCTCTCCGTGGCCACAGCCATCTTGGGTGAGTTAATTTGCATACTTGCTCCTGATTGCCTGGTGAGCGTGGCTTATGGATATAACTGAGTGATGGTTAATTTGCACATTATGCACATTACTCTTTTATTAGATAGGATGGCTGCTTTCACCCTACAGCAGCAGAGTTGTATAGTTGTAGCATTGACCATATGACTTACAAAGCCTACAATTTTTACCATCTGGCTCTTGGCATAGTCTCTTTTTGGGAGAGGTGAAAATTGATGTTGAATGAATCTCAGTTTGGTCTAAAACTTCAGAGTATAGAGATGTACTCCAAAGCAAGAATTTCCTTTTCAGTAAGTTTTTAAATATTAAGTTTGTATTTTTTCTTCTAGTCATTTTAGACCCTTTAATATTTTGTAGTGCATTGGGAATCTTAAGGAGTGGACATAGTATTCAGCATTTCAGAATTATAATTTATTGGCAGTTTTACTTGGAAAACTTTCTAGATTTACTCTTACTCATAGCACATGTTGATCAGACAATGAAATACTGAGATTATGAGTTAGAGAGGGGTGTGTGTGTGTTTAGGATACATGGGTGTAATTGCCAATTTAAGTTGGTTAACAAAACCAAAAGCCTGTGATTTTGAGTTTAATAAAACTAAACTTGAGATAGTTTATGAGTAACTAATGTACTATTTTTGTTTTTTTATTCATAATTGTGTTATTTTCAAATTCTGCATTTAAGACCACTTGACTAACAGATATTGGGTAAAACCTTAACTAGGATTCCATCGCATTTTTTAAAAATTACGTTTATTTATTTTAGAGAGGAAGGGAAAGGGAGAGAGAGAAACATCAGTGATGAGAGAGAATCATTGATTGGCTGCCTCCTGCACACCATCTACTGGGAATTAAGCCTGCAACCCAGGCATGTGCCCTTGAATGGAATCAAACCCAGGACCCTTCAATTTGCAGGCTGACACTCCCCTGAACCAAAGGAGCCAGGGCCCATTGTATTTTTTGCTTTATATTTTGTATGCTTGAAGACCGTAGTGTTCTAATGGTGCTAGAATAAACTCACCAAATCATTTGTAACTTTGCATATTTGTATTTTTTCCCCCAGAACTTAAATAAACAGTCCTTTGACCTTGCAAAAGGCCTATTGAAAAGGACAGTCCAGACTATTGAGGCCTGCATTGCCAATGTATGTATTTCAGCCTGTATTTATTCCATAATTGTGTAATTCTTAATCCATGTACTAATTTATGAGCAACTTTCTCATTTATGTTTATTTAGCCTATAAACAGCTTCATTTAGAACAAAAGTATGTTGCCTTTTAAAACAAATATCTTTTGATGATACTACAGAAAAGTATATGCTTGTATCATTTGCATACAACTACCTCTAGCATTTTCAAATTTAATACTTTTTTTTCTAAGGGTGTATGTGTTGGTAGGAAATGGAGGTTTCATCTAAAGTCATGGAAAAATTGGTCACACTCAAATAAAAAAGATAAGACAAATTTTTTTCTCTGCTATTAGGAAATTTCTCTATAAAGTGTTCTATGATGAATTACATAGACTAAGTTGTTCTGTTTTAATGAAAATTAAGATTCCCACAAATGTCATTCTAACTTAAAAGAAAGTTAACAATGAGTTGTGTTGGTTTTTTTTTTTTTTTTACCTTTCTCTTCCATGTAACATTCATGATTTGATGTGTAGAACTTAATTTAATCTATTTTGGTGACTGTCATATCATATATTGCTTGAAATATTTGTTCTGTTTCATCCCCTTCAGTTGTATATATAATGCCTAATTATATAGTTTTTTAAACCCATGTTTATTTAAAAAAAAAACCTATCTAAGTTTTTAAATGAAATGGATATTTTTGTTTTATTATCTCCTATAGTTTTTCAATCAAGTCCTGGTGCTTGGAAAATCATCAGTAAGTGATTTGTCAGAACATATATTTGATCTGATTCAGGAGCTTTTTGCTATAGATCCTCACTTATTATTATCTGTCATGCCGCAGCTTGAATTCAAACTGAAGGTAGGACTGACTATAATTTTTAAGCCTTTTAAACTTTCAGAAAAAAATATATATATAACTTAGTTTTTCTTTAGCTGTAAAATATGAGTTCAATTTATCCTTTTAATATTTAGTTAAGGTATATATTTTGGAATCATTTGAATACAGCAGTATCTCTTATCTGGGTCATAGGAGAATATACATTGCAAAAGTATAACTTACCTAGTTGTTAAATACTTGATGAACACAGTGACACAAATAATAGGTATGAAATGTAGAGTATCACAAAAACTTATGATACATGTTATTAAATGGTGTTTAGTATTAGATGTGATTTATTTTTTTATTTTTAAAATATTTCTGTTGATTTCAGAGAGGAAGAGTAAGGGGGAGAGAGAGGAACATCCCCTGTAGGCTTGATCGCTCCCAACTGACCTCTCTTGCAGGCCTGGCCACTCCCACGTTCCCTCCCCTCCTGGCCATCTTGTGGTGTTCATCTTGTGTCCACATAGGGACAGGATCTTTGACCACATGGGACAGCCATCTTATATGTTGTAGTGATGGTCAATCTGCATATTATTAGATAGGATAGAGGCCTGGTGCATGGATGGGGGCCAGCTGGTTTACCCTGAAGGGTGTCCTGGATCAGGGTTCCCTTGGGGCATGGGGCAGCCTGAGCAAGGGGCCTATCGTGGTTTGCAGGCCAGCCACGTCCCCCAGTAACCCAAGTGGAGGCCCAGGTATCTGGGATTTATTTATCTTGTACAATTGAAACTTGGTAGCCTGGAGCAGAGCCAAGCTTTCTGCTTGCTCTGTAGCAGCAGCCATTTCTGTTGGGATTGATTTATCTTCTATAATTGAAAATTTGTAGCCTGGAGCAAAGTCCTGGGCCAGCCAGTGCTGAAGTAGCTTGGCTTCCTCCATCACTGTTGGCAACTCTCACCACCTGCTCTCTCTAGCTCTGTGGCCACAGCCATTTTTGTTGGAATTTATGTATCTTCTATAATTGAAACTTTGTAGCCTTAAGCGGAGGCCTGGACCAGGCAGGATGTATGGAAAGCTTGGCTTCCTCCATCGCCAGGGATACCAAAGTCTCCCTCTCTGTAGCTGTTGCCATCTTGGTTGGATTAATTTGCATATGTGCTCCTGATTGGCTAATGGATGTGGCTTGTGGTTGTAGTGGAATTATGGTTTATTTTCATATTACTCTTTTATTAGATAGGACCTGTAATAGTTGCAACAATTAAAAAATCAGCCAATACTGGTTTGGCTAGAGCATCGGCCTGCAGACTGAAAGGTCCCAGGTTCAATTCAGGTCAAGGGCATGTACCTTGGTTGTGGGCACCTCCCCAGTTGGGGTGTGCAAGAGGCAGGTGATCGATGATTCTCTCTCATCGTTTCTAACTCTCTATCCCCCTCTCTTTCTCTCTGTGAAAAATCAATAAAATATATATTAAAAACAAAACAAAAACAAAAACAGGTGATTTGGCAACTTTGGGTTGATATTTCTATAAGACAACAAAATGGCCAAGACTGAGCAGTATCACCTTCTTCAATGATTTATTAACTCAGTTTACCAGTCCCCAATTACTCTTAAATTTTTTTTAAATTAACATTGTAGGGAGTTAATGTTATTTCTGTTGTAGTTTGTTTTAGTACCATATATTTTTTTTCCATTTTTTATTAAGGTATAATATGTGTTAGTACCATATATAAAACAAAGCCATTATTTTTTGTTTTGCTATGTTCATAAATAAATGTATGTCTTTTTAAACTTTATACTGAACTATCTACTATGTCTAGATAATAGTAATGAATGAATACTTGTTTATCGTCTTAAAACAGGTGCCAACACCTGTGTTCTTATTTGTTTCTGGCTGAAACCCTAGACTGTACCAGTATTACTTTTCTCATCCTGAATGAAGAAAATGAAATTCAGAGTAGTTTAGGTACTATCTACATATAATTAGGGTGCCCCTTTTTGAGTTACCACTATTACTGTGGTGCTTTTTATGTAGTTATATCTCTGAATATAGCTACAAATTTAATAGTTAATAGTCACAGGTTACAATTTTTTATTTTACTCTGTACTTGGCTACCTCATACAACTATATATACTGTCCACTGCATGGGTCCACAGAGTGCTATTCCGTTATATTTGAGGGATACCCTGGAGTTGTCCTTTTTAACGGTCTTGTCTGTAGTTATCATGAAATTTGCCACATTTTATATTTAAAACACACAAGACATTTACATTTATTTTCGAGAGAGAGATCGATTTTTCAGGCTCCATCCACAACAGGGCTTGTGCAGGAGGCAGCTGGCCTGTATTCTGTTCTCACATCTCTCCCTTCCTCTCTCCTTAAAAATCTTTTTTAAAAAACACATCAAAAACCCAGTTACTATTGCCTTATTTTGAGTAGAGTAGAAATTTTCAGAGAATTATTCTGAATCGGTTAGAGTTAGTTACCTTTTCTAGCTAGGATAAAAAGAAATGAAAATTACAAGCAGTCTTTTGAGGTTTGTGGGGGTTTTTTGGGGGGGAAGGGGTGTTTTTTATTGATTTTTTTACAGAGAGGAAGAGAGGGGGATAGAGAGTTAGAAACATCGATGAGAGCGAATCATCGATCAGCTGCCTCTTGCACACTCCCTACTGGGGATGTGCCCGCAACCAAGGTACATGCCCTTGACCAGAATCGAACCAGGACCCTTCAGTCCGCAGGCCGACGCTCTATCCACTGAGCCAAACCGGTTTCGGCTGGTTTTGGTTTTGTGGGTTTTTTTTTTTTTTTTTAGAAAGTCACTGGCAATTTGTTGATGCCAAATCTCTAATATTTGTTCATTGTTTTAATTATTAAGGTATATATGTATTTATAGTCAAACAATGTATTATGTAATATCTTAATGATATAATTTTACACTTTGGGATAGATTAATAATATACTTATACATCATTTTTTGTATCAAAAAATTATACCATCACTATAAATTATATTCCAACTTGACTCAAGGAATTTATTTAAAATTTTGAACAGTTTTTTTTTTTTTTAATTTTAAAAAATGTTTTGTTTGATTTAGAAAGAGCGGGGAAAGGGGGAGAGAGAGAGAGAAATAACAATTTGTTGTTCCACTTATTGATGTATTCAGAGTTCTCACATTTTTATTTCAGTAGCTAAGCACATAGATGTGAAATGTAACATCATTTGAAATAATCACTAAGCTACTAAAGCAGTCACTTGCAAGTAGAATAAGACTTCCCCTTATTAAGTGTTTGACATTTAAGGGATAAATTGATTTATATTAGCAGTAGGGAGGGTTTGAAGTAAGAGTAAAGAACCAGATATGATCAAACATGGAATCAAAACAATATCAGCCTAGTAAAGAAGAGCATGTATTTTAAAGTTCTCATATCACTATAAGCAGAATGTGAAATTGTAGCTTTTGGGGAATGTTTCATTTTCTTTCCTATGATGTAATGAATAAATTGCCTGATTCATATATTTTTTCTTTTCCCTTAGAGCAATGATGGAGAAGAGCGATTAGCTGTTGTTCGACTTTTAGCTAAATTGTTTGGTTCTAAAGATTCTGATCTGGCAACACAGAATCGTCCTCTTTGGCAGTGTTTTCTTGGACGGTAAGAGAACATAGAATTCTATGGATTCTTTATGTTTTGGAGGCCAATCAATATGACCCACACATATATCACAACTTTACTAGATAAGTGTTTGATTCTTTAGTATCTTTATTGCTATCTTTCTTGGAGAACAAATTAAAAGACAGATTTTTATGAAGAAAACTAAAACATGCTCATACTATTTTTCAGTCCAGCAATTCATTTACTATTGCTTATCTTTTAGGTCTGTAGCATGTCTAAGTGCATGCTGTATGTTTTGAACTAATTTGGTATTGTCTGATTTTGAAATTGAAAATATCATTCCTCTTCACTCAAATAGTTTTGATGTTTTTTTTCAAGAACTTAGAATTATTATGGTCTATCAACTTGATGGTAAGGTTGAAAAAAATCTATGGAATGTATTAAATTCCCCCTTGCATTTTTGTACATATTTCTTTGTTTCAAAATTTAATTAAAAAGTCAATTTTAATTATTAGTATTCTGTAGAGCATTTGAGATTTGCCATTGTTTAATTTAACCTATTCAGAAAATGAGCTCAGAAATTTTCTTAAAGTAAATTTGATATAATACTCCTTGTAATAGTCTTAGGTTAAACATTAAAATATAACAAACAAATCAGAAATTTCAGATCCTGACAATGATAACTTACATTTTGAAGGTCTTAATAGTATTAAGTAATATTTAAATAACTAAACTTGAATTTTTAAGAATTAGAGTAGAAAAAATGAAGCATCTGTACTTGTCGATATGTAGAGGAGTGATTTGGTCCTTGTGATTGACATCAGTATTTATAGCAAAACAAAGTTCAAGAATTCTTTTTATCCCTGTGTTACTTGTAAAAACTAAACCGTAAGAGTTTTTTCTTTATCCTTTTTAAAAAAATAATTTTCTTTCTTTTTATAATATATTTTTATTGACTTCAGAGAAGAAGGGAGAGGAAGAGAAAGATAGAAACATCAATGATGAGAGAATCATTGATTAGCTGCCTCCTGCACGCCCCCTACTGGGGATCAAGTCTATGCAATCCAGGCATACGCCCTTGACTGGAATGGAACCTGGGATCCTTCAGTCTGCAGGCTGATGCTCTTTCCACTGAGCCAAACCAGCGAGGGCAATAGCATTATTTTTATTTTCCTCTGGCAGTTAGAAAATTATAAGCCCTAAATGCAAGAATTTATTAAAATAAGATTGATTATCTCTGGATAAGAAAGTAGGCACGGACATTAAAATTAAAACATTCATTATATAACTTTAGTTTAATTGGTTGTGGAGGTGTTTTTGTTTCAATATATTTTTGTTTCTTTTTTTGTTCATATTACTGATTTCAGAGAGTAAGGGAGAGGAAGAGGGAGACAGAAACATCAGTGATGAGAGAGAATCATCCATTGGCTGCCTCTTGCACTCCCCCTAGCAGCGATTGAGCCTGAAACCCATTCATGTGCCCCCTTGGGAATCAGGGGAATCAAACTGTGACCTCCTGCCTGGTTCCTAGGTCCATACTCAACCATTGAGGCACACTGGCCAGCAAATTGGTTGTGAAGTTACTTTAAAAATATTTCCTGCTATTTAAAATCATATTATTTATCATTAATAGCTGTTTTCAAACTGCCCCAAAATTTTAAATTAAAAGTTATTCAGTTTATCCTTGTTTTTATTTGCAGTCCTTTTTAGTGCAGTTTTGAACTCACATGTGATATTTCATAGGTGTTGAGTTCTTACAATATATTATACCTTTAAAAGAGCATTTTAATGTTGGTACTATCCATGAAACTTTGTGAGGCAGTATGACACGTGCATTTCATGTATTTACCTTTGAACTTCTGGATCTGCCTCATACATGATTTCCTTTCTACCTCACATCCCACTGGTATTTTCCTCATAAAAAAAAAATGTTTTTGCCTAACCAGTTTGGCTCAGTGGATAGAGCATTGGCCTGCGGACTGAAGGGTCCCGGGTTCAATTCCGGTCAAGTGCATTTACCTTGGTTGCAGGCACATCCCCAGTAGGGGGTTTGCAGGAGGCAGCTGATCGATGTTTCTCTCTCATTGATGTTTCTGACACTCTATCCTTCTCCCTTCCTCTCTGTAAAAAAACAATAAAATATATTTTTTAAAAATGTTTTCAAGTAGATTTTCAAATATTTATTTTGTTTGTTTTATAGAATAATTTTAAACTTAAATTTTGAGCTCTATAAAGTTGTTGGTAATGTGGGTTAGGAGATGAGTTTGGACTGCTTTTTGTTTGTTTTATAATGGTAAACAAATTGTTTTCAAACTGTTTTTGTGAAATAATTGTTTTACTTTATATTCTTCCTTCAGAACATGTTAACTGTCAAAATATACTTTCTAATCAGTAGTTTCGTGTTTATAGGCATTTATATAATGTTAGATATGTGTACCTTATTTGAAAATAATTGTTTTGCCTTACAACTAATATTTAGCAATCTTTTCATATGTAGATTTAATGACATTCATGTTCCTGTGAGATTAGAAAGTGTGAAATTTGCCAGTCACTGTTTAATGAATCACCCAGATTTAGCAAAGGATCTCACAGGTAAGGTAGCTGCTTTATATTATTTTAGATGTCTTTAACCTTAATTTTAGTTTTTGAATTAGATTTTAATTCGGGAAGGCACTATTTCAGGTCTATATCATCCTTGGGCTAGTAAATGATTTCATGTTAATATAATAAAAGTATATTTGAAATCTTCAGATTGTGATCCTCATAGTTTGAGGAAGTAGGCTTTTGTGATATATTTATGAAATCACTATACCTATGTGAAAATTAAACATAGTAACATCAATTATTAATAACTAAGAAAGTGGTTACCTTCTGGACTACACTAAAATTTCTCATTCATTTGAACATAGAGCATTTAAGCATATCTTATTTGATAATAGTAAATAAATGGCTTCTATCAAAATGCTATTCACCAAAAAAGAGAAAATAACATTTTTTTTTAATTTCGATTTTGGTTGTATTGTAAATATTTAGGAAATTTTTATAGGTCATAGAATATTAATTCTGCTTTTTTATATTGTGTAATGTGCAGATATATACTTATCAGTAAGCCTTTTTTGCTATTTTTTCTTTTTCAGTCTTAATTTGTATAGTAACTTAAATTGTAATCTATTTAATCCAATACTGTGCTGTGATTTGATTTTTTTCAGAATAATTGATGTTACTAAGATATGATTGTGCAGTAATAAATACTATGTCATAGTTTATTTGTATTTACATAGGATATTGCTACCTCAAAAATAAAATGCTTTAAATTTATGCATATTTTATAAACATTGTAAACATTGTGGATAAAAATTTAAAGCGTTAGTCTCTTCTGTCATTCTGAACATGACAGATATGATAGCCAACATTTATTTTTATTTTTTCTCTTATTATAGAATATTTGAAAGTTAGATCACATGACCCAGAAGAAGCTATTCGCCATGATGTCATTGTTACCATTATAACAGCTGCCAAAAGAGACCTTGCCTTAGTAAATGATCAGCTACTTGGCTTTGTAAGGGAAAGAACACTGGATAAACGGGTAAACTATGAGCAGAATTCTTTTCTAATTTACTTTGTTTAAATTGTTTACTAACTGCAAAAGAATTTATTTTCTATTATATTTAAAGCATTTTTGTGTGAAAATCAAATTAATACACTGCCAGATAACAAGCTAATATTTTGTATTTCTGTGTATTTTTAAGTTACCTTCATAAATGAATACATTGTTTTCTATAGCTTTTCAGATCTTAGGCATGCATGATTTGCTTCTAGCTTACCTTTTTAAAAAGAATAGCTAGCCCGGCCAGTGTGGCTCACTGGTTGAGTGTCAACCCCAAAACCAGGAGGTCACAATTTGATTCCCAGTCAAGGCACATGCTCAGGTTGTGTGCTCCATACCCATTAAGGGGCATGCAGGTGCAGCTGATCCATGATTCTCTATTATCATTGATGTTTCTTTCCTTTCCTTTCTGAAATCAATATAAATATATTTTTTAAAAGCTAAATTAAAGTTTTATTTTACCTTTTCACTTGCATGATGAGTTCTGAAAGAGTAGTGATTATCCGTATTTATTACCTGTAGTTAGTATTTTCAAAAGAGACTGTATTTTATAATTTAGGTGGATATGGCTGTCATTCGTTTAACTAAACGATAATCATGCTTTCTCTGACTATGATGTTTTCATATAGGTGTGCCAATCTAAGGGCAGAAATCACAGTTGTAGTTTTTTTGTGTGTGGTTTCCTCCATGTGGAAGCAGTTATAAACATGGGTTGTCCTGGCCAGCCAGGTAGCTCAGTTGGTTAGAACATCGTCCCCATGCGCCAAGGTTGTGGCTTCAAAACTCAGTCAGGGCACATATAAGAATCAACTAAGGAATGCATAAATAAGTGGAACAAAAAGTATCTTTCTCTTTTTTTCTCTCAAATCAATAAATATTTTAAAACTTAAAACACACACATGTGGGTTATATGGAAAAGTAGTATTAAGAATAGCAATAGCAATTGCTAAGGCATAGTGTCATCCATAAGCAAAAGACAGACATGCAAGACAGGCTGATTAGACGTGCTACTAAATTAACGTCTTTAACAAAGGTTTTCCTTTACACTGTGCTATTTTATTGGGGCATAGTTGAAAACCTGATGTTCTCCCAAATAAGAGTTTTTCCCCTTGACTTTAATTTAAATGAAATGATACTCTCCGTAGTGGTAACTTGGTAATTAAACTACGCATAACCAGTTTAAAGTATTGCTGTTCGTTTTATTTCCTCTCTTTAGGAACATTTCATTCTTGTATCTGTCAGTGTTTCAGAAAGAGTAACTGAATGAATCTTCCTGAGATTGCATGATGTGATGTGCTCATAATAGAGCACTTATTGGATATTTTAGGGAAGGAGAAGGAGAGAGAAATAGAAACATCAATGATGAGAGAGAATTATTGATCGGCTGTCTCCTGCACACCCCCTATTGGGGGTCGAGCCTACAATCCAGGCATGTGCCCTGAGTGGGATTCGAACTGTGACCTCCTGGTTCATAGGTCAACGCTCAACCACTGAGCCATGCGGGCCCGGCCTTATTGGATGTTTTAGATGTAATAAATTAGATGGCCTTGGATATAGACTTTCTGAAATGTGTTTTCTGTATACTAATCTTAGGTTTTACTGCTTAAATTATATGGTTTTGTGTAAGAAATGTTACAGAACATCTATTACCTGTTGTATGGGAACAAAGTTCATTCTGTTCACTACAAAAATTTTATTAGTGAGTTTTAATTTAAACTAAGGATAGTATTCTCTGATTTGTTATTGATACATATATTTTTTTGTTATTGCTTTATTACATTTTACTATCATGATTCTAATTATGTTTTTATAGTCTCCTTTTCTTTCTGTCCACCCTCCTCCAACTACCTTTCTTTCCAACTAGTAAACCCCATCCCAAACTCTAGAAGTCCCACAGAGTCTTTCACTAACTAGGATGTGGCTAGGTAAATCATTTGTCCTCTTAATCGCGAAGGTAGGGTAGTTCACCTTAGAAGATGTCCAAGTTACTTTCCAATTTAGCAATTCCAGGATCTTGGTATTAAATTTTGCTTTTGTCTGAGCTGATATCAACTGGGATGTGATTAGGATAAACCATTCCTTTTTTGTGTACAGAGTGCATTTCATACTTTATTTTTACCCTTTAATTGCTTCTGAAATTTGGCCAAATTTTTTTTTAAGACAGAATTGAATGAAATCTTTGTAAGATTTACAATTGCTTGGCTTTGAGGAAAATAAGTTGGCAAAAGATTTAGCAGAATTTGCACTGGATAATTTTTAAAGTACCCTTATTATTAAGTCAGAGCATATTCAAAATTGTGGGTTAAACAGTTTGTCTGCCTCTTATGAAAAATATTGTGCTATTTTTGTACACATAAGTCTAATAGTACAACCTAGTAAAGAATTGGCAATTTTTGTAGATTGGTATATTAAAGTTTGGTATCTAGCTCATTCAACAAACTTTATACTTTCTAGTGGCGAGTAAGAAAAGAAGCTATGATGGGTTTGGCTCAGCTTTATAAGAAATACTGTCTTCATGGTGAAGCAGGAAAGGAAGCTGCAGAGAAAGTCAGCTGGATAAAAGACAAACTTCTGCATATTTATTATCAGAATAGCATTGATGACAAGTGAGTAATATGTTGCTAAAATGTTTGAATATAAAGTTGCTTTTAATTTCTAAAAATGTTATTCTATTTACTTTTTTAATAACTTCTAAGTCTAGAAATCATTTTCCATATATTTATGCATGCTAGCCCATATAATAAAAGGCTAATATGCAAATTATCTGTTTGACCAGGGAGTGGGGCTGGCCAGCCAGACCCCACCTGTGTACAAATTCATGCACCGAGCCTTCTAGTGTTTGTATATGACTCTAGCCAAGATTGTAGGTAGCGGAATAATAGTGAACTAGGCATAAGCTTTGGAGTTAGACTAGAGACCAAATGTTCATTCTGCCCTTTATCGTGATCTTGCACAACTGACAATTTCTATGCACTGGAGTTTTATCTAAAAAGGAATAATAATAAAGCCTCCTTAAAGAATTGTCATGTGAATCAAATAAAATAATGAATGCAAAGCCCCTCTAGCTCTATGCCTGGCAATAAAGCACTATTTAATAATAATTATTATTTTTCCTTTTTAAAACACTGTAAGTACCAACAGGAGTATTACTGTGTTGTTGTTTTTTTCTCAGTGTAATTGACATAATTATATATAATATGCCAGTAGTGGTTTCATCTTTGTACAATATATATTGAGAAACGATTGCCACAGTAAGTGTGGTTAACATTTGTCCCCATACATAGTTAAAAATCTTTTCACATGATGAGGCCTTTTGTCATTTTTATTGTCTGAATGTTACTTACCTAGTATTATTTTATACTGGATTGTAATAATGATTTTGGTTTTTGTAAAATAGTTGGTAATGTGTTATTGAATTAAATTTACTACTTTGCATCGCTGGATATGTATTTTATTGATTAATGAAGAGCATTTGTATTCTCTTATTTCAATGATATTGAATAATAAATATAAGCTTAGCAAGACTATGGAAAGAAGAAATATCAAATGTATACAGGAAAAACTAAATTTTCAGGAAATAGTATGAAGGTAGAACCCCCCTGATTTTTTCTTTTTTTTTCTTTTTTTTTCTTTTTTTTCCTTCTTTTTTTAATGACAACATGAGAAAGGAGCTGAACTGTAATCAAAGAAAATTAATGTGGGGTTTTGGTAGGGTTTTTTTTTTTTTTTAATTAGCTATTCTTGAAATCATATTTTTATATATTAGTATTAAGTAATTTGTTATAACTCTAGAGTCTAGACCATTGGAAGAATAGGTAACCAAGTACCCTAGCAATCTGTGTTTAGGATTGACATATAACCCTTTTAGAACATCTATTTCATACTGACAAATTAGAAATTAAAGCCACAAATAGCTAGCATAGCTCTAAATGTTAAAACTATCTCCAGGGAAAAGAACTGATCATTTTCATTGTATTTACACACATACATGCTACCCTTGGTATGTTATCTTTGCAGTTTGTGGTTCTTACACAAAATGACTATTTTTTAAAAACAACAGTGTTATCTGGGAGGTGTTTTTTTTGTTTGTTTATTTCATAGACTATAGAGAAAAATCTCTAAAAAGTAGAATAATTGTATTATTGGTTGTTTCATAGGCTGTTGGTAGAAAAAATCTTTGCTCAGTATCTTGTCCCCCACAATCTGGAAACAGAAGAAAGAATGAAATGCTTGTATTATTTATATGCTAGTTTGGATCCAAATGCTGTCAAGTAAGTTACTTTTTAATGATTGTTTGGATTATTTCCTGAAAATTTCATAAAATCACTTTATCTGATCTAATTAATTGTTCATGATGGGGTTATTGTTTCTGGTTGAATCAAGAACCTCAGATAAATATATTGAAAGAAAATTTTTATAGGTTCAGGTTTAGTCAAAAGCAAGAATGTGCCTATATGATAGGCATATTTAGCAACTGAGTCAGTAATATGGTTTCAGGGATTCAATTAAGTCCCCATGTCAAAATTACCTATTGTCTACTTGTTGACTAAGGTGTGAATCACACTGTTGGAGCTTTACCATCCTAAGCCTCAGACTGGTTCTTTGTCAGACAAGTATATTCAAATCACCTCTATGTAGAATGTCCATATACATATTTCTTCTGAACCATTTGGAGTAATTTGAAGACATTAGATTCCTTTATCCCTAAGTACTTCAGTCTATATCCCCAAAGAACAAGGATATCCTCTTATATAAACAGAATACCCTTATCAAAAATCGAGGTTTAACATTGATACACTATTATTTTCTAATTCAATATATATTTATTCAGATTTCCTCCATTGTCCAAATAATATTCTTTATAGATATTTATTTTCTCATTGTAGTTTTACATATTGCAGAGTTGGTTTTCATATCTCTAGTCTCTTAATGTGGAACGATTTCTTTGGTCTTTGTTATGATTTTGATGGGTTTTGGAAGAATATTGAGCATGCCACTAATTTTATAGATTGTTCCGTCAATTTCAATTTGGGTTCGTTTGGTATTTATTAGATTGAGATTATGGGTTTTCACCAGAAATTACAGACTTAACATTATATTTTCAATGCATCAAGTTTGGAGGCATTATCTTTTCTAAAAGATTTGTAAGTGGATCCTAAAAATATAGGTAGTAAAACCCTGAACTAAAGTTTGGTCTCTGTTTATATTTCAGAATATTTGGCAAAGGATACCTAGAATTAGACTAATTTCTGAGATCCTCTGGGATTATGGAGTGTGTTTATGAGAGAAGAAAATTTGCTTCATTGAGAGAAAAGAATTCTGAATCAACACACTCCATTTTAAGTGTGGCATCTCAATCTATATCATTTCGGACAAATTCATAGTTTGAAATAGTCTACTGACCTTTATGCATATCCCCTTAGCTTGGCATAAAAAGGCCTTCATCATCTCATCCTTTTCTGAAATATATGCCATGCATTTTGATGATATTTTATAATTCTTTATACCAAAACATTCTAGCTATTTCTGTTTAGAATGTCTTTCAATTCCTTCAGTTACCTGTCAGATACCATTTATCCTATATTTTCTCTCATAAGAAGCCTTATATTTGCCATTTTACATTAAACTATCTTAATAGTATTAATTACATTTTCTGGTGCTTAAAATATTAGGTAGATATAGAAGAATGATGCATCTATATCATGCAACACAAAAAGTAATGAAGTTAGCCGAGACCGGTTTGGCACAATGGATAGAGCGTCGGCCTGGGGACTGAAAGATCCCGGGTTCGATTCCGGTCAAGGGCATGTATCTTGGTTGCGAGCATATCCCCGGTGGGGAGTGTGCAAGAGGCAGCTGGTCAATGTTTCTCTCTCATCGATGTTTCTAACACGCTGTCCCTCTTCTTCTCTGTAAAAAATCAATAAAATATACTTTAAAAAAAGTAATGAAGTTAAATACTTATCAGTATTGTAATATTATGCACTTTTTTCATATTTATGACTTTATTTACAGAGCTCTAAATGAAATGTGGAAATGTCAGAACATGCTTAGAAGTCATGTACGAGAACTCCTGGATTTGCACAAGCAGCCTACAGTAAGTTCCTGATTTGTTAAATTCATTGTTACAGTCATTGTTCAGATTTTCTTTGGTTATATATAATGAAGCAAATAGGAAGTATCTCAATTGTTCTATTTATCAAATGTCAGTTAAACAAAATTTCTGTAGATATCCAAGTAAAATTTCATTTCAAATTAGTATAACAAAACTTTATATTCCAACACAAGGAAAGAAATAGTGTTTTCTCTTTTATCAAATATTTAAACACTAATATATCATACATAATTTATCATAATGCAAATTAGAATTAAACCTCAAGATAAAATTATATTAGAAATAATTTTTTTTATCCATGATTTCTGGTCCTTCAATGGAGAGTCAGTGTCAAATCAGGTATCCTATAAATATGCCAAATTCAAAATAACAAAAGAAATTCTATTCAACATTTTCTGGAAGGTGGAGTAAAGAAACTTAATTATCTCTTAATATACTTCTAAATGTGTTTGCTAGAATACATGTTCTTTTTTAAAGATATATTTTTAAATTTATTTCAGAGAGGCAGGAGAGGGAGAGAAATAGAAATATCAGTGATGAAAGAGAATTATTGATTGGCTGCCTCCTGCATGCCCCTCAACTCAGGCATGTCCCCTGACCTGGAATTGAACCATGACCTGGTTCATAGGTCGACACTCAACCACTGAATCGCACTAGCCAGGCTAGAATACATGTTATTAATTTGGACTTTGCCAACTATTCACTCGGTGGTGAACTCTCAACTCTCCCTTTGTAGTACAAAAACAGTTCTATGCAATATGTAAAATGTAAATAAGTAAATATGCAATATGTAAATAAATGGTCATGATTGTGTTCCAGCAAAACTTTTTAACAAAAACAGGTGACCCATGGAACCATAGTTTACCAATTTCTGATCCAAATTACTCAAGTTTCATACAAATTTAAGTCATCTTTTTTGTAATCCAGGAAAGAGACACATTTTAGAGGGGAGGGGGTTTTCTGATGTTATTTAAGTAATAGGCCACATAAAAGCTAATAGAATTCTATTCAGGAGGAAAACATTTCTAATCTTCACATTATTAATTTTCTTTGGTGTATGGTTTCATAGTAATTTCCATGTAATTGCTTTATATCAAAGTTATCCTGTTCAAACTTCTGGCAGGATAATTTCCCTATGAAAATTATATACTCTAGATTTTTAAATACGTGTTCCTACTGACATCACCTTTCTATTTGTCCTAACTTAATAATTGTTGCTAGTACACAATTTTTTATTATCAACTTAGGGTGTAGATATGATAATACTACATATGTAATACTTTTAACTTAAAAAATACAACCCTAAGCATAGATTTTCTTTCAGAAATTTAATAGCACATATCACGTCTTTTGTTTTTGTTTTAAATTTCAGTCAGAGACTAACTGTTCTGCCATGTTTGGAAAACTGATGACCATAGCAAGTGAGTATGTTTATTCACTTTGTAGATATATAAAAAACATCAAAACAGACAATTTACCCAGTGGGACTATCAATTTAAATAAGGAAAAATTATCCTTTAAGTCCTTAGTACTTTTATTTTGAAGTACCAGTTAGACTGATATTCTCTTGCTGGCTCAAGAGATGGAGGCATAGAAATATAGAAACATTGATGAGAGAGAAACTTCATCAATTGGTTGCCTCCGGCATGCCCCCTACTAAGTATCGAGCCTGAAACCTGGGAATGTGCCCTGACCAGGAATGGAACCATTTGGTTCCTGGGTTGATGCTCAACCACTGAGCCATACCTGAGGGCACTCAGCATTATTTTTAAGACAACTTTTAGCTTAATAGAGTAGGGTTTTTTTTAAATGTATTATTGATATTCTTTTAATTTTGTAGAGAATTTGCCTGACCCTGGGAAAGCACAAGATTTTGTGAAGAAATTTAACCAGGTTCTCGGTGATGATGAGAAACTGCGGTCTCAGTTGGAGTTATTAATCAGCCCAACCTGTTCATGTAAACAGGCAGATGTTTGTGTGGTTAGTAAATTATACTTTTATAAACTTTGTTTATTTTAGTTGTGTGTGTTTACCATTGTTGTGAGCTCTGAATTACCTAGGAAATATATCTGTGGTCAGCTTAGTTCTCTTCACTTACCACTCCTCAGCCAAATTCCAGGAAAAACACTAGAGAACTAAGCCAGGGAGATTAGTCCTAGGAAGTGAGCAAGATAAAATGCTTTGTATTTAGTAGGCATTAAGTAAATAAGAATTTTCTAAATGCTTGTTTGTGCATACATTTTCTTCTACCATATAATAGCAAGGAGATACCTTGTCAAGAAATCAGCAATAGTTACCTTGCTTCATATGTATTTATAGATAAGGTAATTCCTATTTAAGCTTCTGTCTTCATTCTATTCTTGGACTCTATTTTATAGAAAATCAGTATCATTGAAAACTTTATTCATTCATTTATTTAGTATTTTATGAGAGATGCTGGCCAGGTGAGCCTCATTTTTCTCATCTGTAAATTTTTTTAAAAAAATAGATATTTTATTAATTTTTTACAGAGCAGAAAGGAAAAGGATACAGAGCTAGAAACATTGATGAGAAAGAAACATTGACCAGCTGCCTCCTGCACAAGCCCCACTGGGGATGTGCCCTCAACCAAGGAATATGCCCTTGACCAGATTGAACATGGGACTCTTCAGTCCTCATACCGATGCTCTATCCACTGAGCCAAACTGGTTTTGGCCTCATCTGTAAATTTTAACTTTTTTATAGGGTTGTTAGATTTGTTTTATACACACACACACACACACACCCTAGAGGCCCAGTGCACAAAATTGGTGCACAGGGGCAGGTCCCCTCAGCCCTGCCTGTACCCTCTCCAATCTGGAACCCCTAGGGGGATGTCCAACTTCTCTGGTTTAGGCAGTTAGGGGCAACCAACTTCTGGTTGCACCTAACTGTCTGCCCCCCAACCGCTGGTCTGGTCAACCCCAACTGCACTCCCCTCCCCCACCATCCTGGTCACCCCATGCAGCCTGCTGTTCAGTTCTTTGGTTGTCCCTCACTAACCCCCCCCTGGCGGCCTGGTAGTAGGCAGCCATCTTTGTGAGGGTATGGTGGTCAATTTGCATAATACCTTTTTATTATATAGGATAATCTCTTGGCAAAATAATGCTGTCAGGGGTGGAAAGCAACTCCATCTCACCTCTGCTGCTGCCCCTGCCAGCAGCACAAGCCTCAGCCAGTCCTGGTTACCTGAGCCTCAGGTGGCTGGGGGAGCTGGGGGTCTCCGGAGGCAGGTGTCCCAGTGGAACTGAGGGGACTGGGTGTCTCATCTTGTGGCTGTGGGTGTCGCCATCTTTGAGGGCATGGCAGTCAGCATATTCTCTCCTTGTTGGCTGTGGGTGTCGCCATCTTTGAAACAGCATGACAGTCAATTAGTATATTCTCTCTTTATTAGAAAGGATATACCCCTACTACCCTTTAGGATTTAAGTAAATTGTATTTCTATGGTATTGCACATTGATAGCAACTACTATGTATGGGACCAATCCTTAAGAGAGGAAAAGGAGAAAGAAAAATTTAGGAATTTATGTCTAACTTTGTTCTAAAAAAAATAAGGATGGGATAAATATGGAATAAGGTGTAAGAACTATAATATATGTTTACAAAGTTGTTTGAGAACATGGAGTAGGTGTTTTTTTTTTATTCAATCTAGGGTTACAGGATATCTTAAGTGGATCTAAAATGACCAATAGCCAAAACTGGTTTGGCTCAGTGGATAGAGTGTTGGTCTGGGGACTGAAGGGTCCCAAGTTCGATTCTTTTTTTTTTTTTTTTAATATATTTTATTGATTTTTTACAGAGAGGAAGGGAGAGAGATAGTTAGAAACATTGATGAGAGAGAAACATCGACCAGCTGCCTCTTGCACACGCCCCACCGGGGATGTGCCCGCAACCAATGTACATGCCCCTGACCAGAATCGAACCTGGGACCTTTCAGTCCGCAGACGGATGCTCTACCACTGAGCCAAACCGGCTTCGGCCCAAGTTCGATTCTGATCAAGGACATGTACATTGGTTGCGGGCACATCCTTGGTAGGGGGTGTGCAGGAGGCAGCTGTTCGATGTTTCTCTCATCGATGTTTCTAACTCTATCCCTCTCCCTTCTCTATAAAAAAATCAATAAATATACATTTTTTTAAATAAATAAAATAAAATGACCAATAATTATTTCTAGTATTATTGTTTATATACATAGTTATATTTTATATAACCATGATTATATGGAAGCAACCTAGTTGTCCATTGATAGATGAATGGATAAAGAAAGTTATACACACAGTGGAATATTGCTCAGTCATGAAAAAGAATGAAATCATGCCCTTTGTGACAACATGGATGCTAAGTGGAATAAGTAAGAAAAAGACAAACCTGTATTGTTTCACTTATATCTATACTAATAAAAGAGTAATATACTAATTATAATAGACTGTACATCTTCCAGACGACCTTCTAGAATCTAGACAAAGCCACAGTGTTGGGGCTGAGGCATAGGCAGTTAGGGGTGATCAGGCCACGGGAGAGCAGTTATGGTGATTAAGCAGGCAGGGGAGTGCAGTTAGGGCAATCAGGCAGGCAGGCAGAGTGATTAAGTAGGAAGGTGAGCAGTTAGGAGCCAGTGGTCCTGGATTGTGAGAGGGATGTCAGAAGTCGGACATCCCCCAAGGAGTCCCGGATTGGGGAAGGTGCAGGCTGGGCTGAGGGACTTTTCCAACCCCATGCATTAATTTCATGCACCGGACTTCTAGTCCTATATAATAAAAAGGCTAATATGCAAATTAACTGTTCATTGTGACTCACACTGACCACCAGGGGCCAGATATTCAATACTGGAGCTGTCCCCTGGTGGTCAGTTAACTCCCACTGGGGGAGTGCTGCTCAGCCAGAAGCTGGGCTTACATCCCCTGAGGGCTTCCGGACTAAGAGAGGGCATAGGCCAGACTGAAGGCTACCTACCCTACACCCCAAATGCATGAATTTTGTGCACTGGGCCTCTGGCACAGAAAATAAAAAAGTAAACAAATTAACAAATAAAACAAAGTAGTTTCATAGATATAGAGAAGAAACTGATAGTTGCCACAAAGTTGGGTTGGTGCGTAAATGGGCAAAAAAGTAAAGGAATTGTGAGATACAAACTTATAAATAATGTGGATGTAAAGTACATCATAGGGAATACAATCAATAATATCCCAATGACTATACAGATGATTACTAGATTCATGGTGATCATTTCTTAAGGTATATGAAAGTCAAATCACTGTGTTGTACACCTGAATCTAATTATTATTGTATGTCAACTATAATCTTAAAAGAGCTCTACATTTAGAATAAGCTTATAGAGTTAATGCTTTATAGTTCGAACGCACTTAATGTGCTTATCTTCTCAACTAAAATTTACAATTACTATTCAGATGCTCAATTAAAAGCCTTGTCATTAGAATAGATTTCTTTTTCCAGTGCTCATACGTTATAACTTTGATCTTGTCTTTAGGTTGTTAATTCTCTATAATCATTAAATGATATATTTAGACATTTACAGCAATGTCTTTTTTTTTTTTTTTTTTTGTATTTTCTATTTGATGTATTGCAACTATCTTCAAATCAGCTCTGTTTATCAAAAACTGAAAATCTTTATACACTTATGAATCTTTCTCTTCTTAAAAAAACAAATTACTGACCTAAAACACATTATTGTCAAATTATGAAATAAACCAAAAACTTATCTATGAAAGTGTACATTGTTTTGTTTTATTTTTTCAAAAGTAAAGCATTAAAAAATTGTTTATTAAACAAAAATTTTATGGGAGAAATCTGAGACAAAGTCATAAATCACACCATATTATTTCCATTTTGTTCTCCACAGTTCAGATTTTGCAGAGGTTGCCTAAGAAGTATGTAATTTCAGTCAGAGTCTAAAGCAGAAGTGTGTGTGTGTGTGTGTGTGTGTGTGTGTGTGTGTGTTTTACTTTACGCCTTCTGGTTTTGAATCTTTAAATGTTTTGATGCCTATAATCATATTTATTTTGAAAAACATGAAAATGAATCATACTTACAATAAAACTCTTTGCTTTTTTAGAGAGAAATAGCTCGGAAACTTGCAAATCCTAAACAGCCAACAAATCCTTTTTTAGAGATGGTTAAATTTCTATTGGAAAGAATTGCACCTGTGCATATTGATTCTGAAGCCATAAGGTAAGCTAGGAAATATACTTATTCAAAATAAAATGTAATCTGAAACTAGTGTTGTAAATTTAAATTCTTGGTTCCTAAGTAGACCTGAAAATGTTCCCTTATACCTTTCTAATGGAAGCATAAAGAATATCATTCAGGTTGAAAGAAGGACCTGTTTATTTTCCAGTCTTTGGCCTACTACAATGCTTTTTTATTTTTTAACAGTTCGGGTGTTTATATTTAGTTTATATGTGCTCATTAAATAAAACCTAGAACATAAGAAGAGAGAAGAAAATTTAAATCTAGACTGTCAATCAGTCTTTGAGTTTTCTTTTTTTAATGTAAAGAATGAAATCTTTATATATATATATATATATATATATATATATATTTTTTTTTTTTTTTTTTTTTTTTTTTTTGATTATTCACAGAGAGGAAGGGAGAGGGATAGAGAGTTAGAAACATCGATGAGAGAGAATCATCGATCAGTTGCCTCTTGCACACTCCCTACTGGGGATGTGCCCGCAACCAAGGTACATGCCCTTGACCAGAATCGAACCCGGGACCTTTCAGTCCGGAGGCCGACGCTCTATCCACTGCGCCAAACCGGTTTTGGCAAGAATGAAATCTTACAGCACCAAAAGCCAAAATACAAAAGAATCACAGATTTTACTATATAAACATCGGTAACTTCTATATATTTAAGCAGATAAAATCAACAACAACAAAGAAATCTTTAGAAGTTTCTGGGAGGACAAAACTTGAAGTCAGAGACACTATTTTTTAGTCTTCACCAAGTTTATATTTTTACTGTTTTTGAGAGAGAGAGAGAGAGAGAGGGAGGGAGGGAGGGAGAGGGAGAGAGAGAGAATATTGCAGGGGAGAAAAACATTGATTGGTTGCCTCCTATATTCGCCCTGACCAAGAATCCAATTCACAATCATTTGGTATATAAGACAATACTCCAACCAACTGAGCCAATTGGCCAGAGTTATCTTTGGTTGTTTTGTTTTGTTTTTAACCATTTTAATGATTACATGATATTCTTTATTATGTATTATATCACTATTCACTTAAGGTATGTAAAAACAGAATAATGTTTTGAAAAGAGCACAAGATTACCATCAGACTACTCTGGTTTCAAAACCTGTTTAATATTGCTTTGTGACTTTGGAAAAAGCCCTCTAATTTATCTGAGTTTTTAACTTATTTTTTACCTTAGTGTGGGTGTAATATCTACTTTGGATGATTGTGAGATTTAGCGATAACATATAAAAAGTAAGGAGCCTGTCCCTGACTGGTTTTGCTTAGTGGTTAGAGCTTTGGCCAGAGGACTGAAGGGTCACAGGTTCAATTCCAGTCAAAGGCGGGTATCTCGTTTGCAGGCTTGATCCCCAGCCCAAGCTCAGGCAGAAGGCAACCATTCAATGTGTCTCTCTCATTGATGTTTCTATCTCTTTGTTTCTCCCCCTCCCTTTCCACTTCTGAAAATCAATGGGAAAAACATATCCTCAGGTGAGAATTAACAAAACAAAACAAAACAAAAGTAAGGACCCTGGCATAACTGATAGCTGTTTTTCATTAACTACTCCCATAATTTCCTACATTTCAGTTTCTAATGATTTCCTGTTATGCTTTTGTGAGTACTTTCCCCTTGCACTAATTACTAGTATTTTTCTAGTGGATAAGTTGTATTCTATGGTATTACTAATTTAGATTTTCTTGTATTAATAGTGCACTGGTAAAACTGATGAACAAATCAATAGAGGGGACGGCAGATGATGAAGAGGAGGGTGTAAGTCCAGATACAGCTATTCGTTCAGGACTTGAACTTCTTAAGGTATTTTTGAAACAATTTTGTCTTCAGAATTTCAGTAATCACTATTTTTTTTATTAAAAACTTTTTATGTTGACATTATTACAGATCCCCCCCTTTGCCCACCTCTACCTATCCCTATCTGCCCCTCTTTTAACCTTCGCCACACTATTTTCCATGTCCATGGGATATGCATGTATATGTTCTTTAGCTAATCCCTTCAACTTCTTTATCCAGACACTCCCACCTACCTCCCTTCTGGCTCTCTCCTGTCTGTTCCATGTGTCCATGCTTCTAGTTCCATTTTGTTCATAGGTTTATATTATTCATTAAATTCCACAAAGAATCAAAATTTGAATTTTATTAAGGATATGCTAGAGTTAGGCCGTATTTCATTAGAAACTATTCAAAAGATTTAAACTTTTTGTAGTGATCATATTCTATAAAAATTCTAGAGGCCTGGTGCATGAAATTCATGCATGGAGCTGGGGAGGTGTCCCCTCAGCCCAGCCTGCACCCTCTCCAATCCCGGACCCTTTAGGGGATGTTTGACTGCCAGACATCCCTCTCACAATCCTGGACCGCTGGCTCCTAATCATTCACCTACCTGCCTGGTCGCCCTTAACTATCCCTCGCTACCGGCCTGGTCACCTCTCACTGCCCTACTCCCCTCACTGACCTGGTCACTTCTTACTGCCCCCCTGCTGTCCTGGTCACCCCCAGCTGCCCCCCACCCCCTGCTGGCCTGTTAGCCCCCAACAGCTACCCCCTTTTACCCCTCCCCCCACCAGCCTGGTTACCCTTCATGGGCCCCCCCACCAGCCTGGCCACTCCATGCAGCCTGCTGTTCAGTTGTTTGGTCATCTCTCACTAACCCCCCTGCCAGCCTGGTCACCCATGCAGTCTGCTTGTTAAGTCATTTGGTCATCCTTCACTAAACCCTCTGTCAGCCTGGTCGTAGGTAGCCATTTTGTAAGCGTTAATTTGCATATTACCTATTTATTATATAAGACTAGAGGCTCAGTGCACAAAATTTGTGTGTGTGGGACGGTGGTCCTCAGCCCAGCCTGTACCCTCTCCAATCTCAAGATCCTTTCACAATTTGGGACTGCTGGCTCCTAACAACTTGCCTGTCAGCCTGCCTGATTACCCATAACCCACTTCTGTCTGCCAGCATGATAGTCCCCAATTGCCCCTCCCCTGCCAGCACAATTGCCCCCAACTTCCTTCCCCTACAGGACTGAGGAGACTAGGGGACTCCAGCTGTATGAGGCGGGCCTGAGGGAACTTGGCCACCGCCATCTTGTAAGAGTGTGGCAGTCAACTAGCATATTCCTCTTTATTGGCTGTGAGTGCCACCATTTTGCGAGGGTGTGGTGGTCAATTAGCATATTCCCTCTCTGTTAAATAGGATTATTTTTTACATTTATAATAATGTAATTGTTTTACATTATAAAATAACATTTTTGAGCTCTAGACTCAGTGGTTAGAGCATTAGTCTGTGGACTGAAGGGCCATGGTTTCAATTCTAGTCAAGGGACATACCTCAGTTGCAGGCTCAATCCCTGGCCCTGGTTAGGGTGCATGCAGGAGGCAACCCATCAATGGATCATTTGCATGTCTACTGTGCTTATAACAGTACTAGTATATGTTAAATGATGTAGTACCTTTTAAAGAACCTGCATCTGGAGTAGATTTGCTCATGGGAATATTATATGACAACATATGTCTGATCAGGGAATTTTTAAACAATCGGTAATTATAATAGATGCCAAAATCTTCAGAGAATCGAGCCAATTAGTAAGGTCAGGCAAGACTTAGTAGAAAAGATATGACTTAATCTAGGAAAAAACATCATCATCAAAGAGAATAATTTTTGGCATATTTTAGGGATCATTAGGACTCTAACCTGACTAGAGAAAAGGATTGCTTTGGGGTGTAATGGAAGACAAGGTTGGTTCTAGATTTTGGAGTGCCATTGATGCAGAAAGATGTTATCAGGGCTTTTTTCTTCCTTGGTTTTGTTGTTCTTTTTTTTTTTAATTTTAATATATATATTTATTGATTTCAGGGAGGAAGGGAGAGGGAAAGAGAAATGGAAACTTCAGTGATGAGTTAGAACCATCATTGATCAGCTGCCTCCTGCATGCCCCACACTGGGATTGAGCCCACAACTTGGGCATGTGCCCTAACTAGGAATTGAACCATGACCTCTTGGTTCATAGGTTGATGATGCTCAACCACTGAGACACACCAGTTGGGCTTATTGGGAATTTTAACCTTGCTTTTAATATGATATCAACATATGATAGAGCTTTTATTGGATGGAGTAAAGAGAAGAAATTGAAGTCAATGAAACATTTAGACCACTACAACATGTAACCTAAGGGAAAAGATACAAATCAGTGCAATTGATGGACATTAGAAAAGAGGGCTGTGCCTTCGCCAGTTTGGCTCAGTGGAGAGAATGTCGGCCTGTGGACCAAAAGGTCCCAGGTTCAATTATGGTCAAGGGCATGTACCTTGGTTGCAGACTTCTCCCTGGCCCAGGCCCTGTTGGGGTTTGTGCAGGAGGCAACCAATTGATGTGTTTCTCTCATATTGATGTTTCTTTTTCCCTCTCTCCTTCCTCTCTCCCTAAAAATCAATGGGAAAAGATCCTTGGGTGAAAAATTAAAAAAGAAGGAAGGTTGTATTGGAATGGTCTTAAATATTATATCATGGAAAGAATTGATATGCTGCTTCATGAAAATTTGTTTTAATTATACTTTTTATAATACGGTTATATTTTTTTAAATAGTTTTAAGAGCAAAATCAAGGTTAGAGTCCTAATGATCCCTATAAGATAGATGTGTTTTATTTTTTTTTAATTGACTTTTTTTATAGAGAGAGGGGAAAGGAGAGAGAGAAACATCAAGGTGAGAGCAAAACATTGCTCAGCTGCCTCCTACACCCACAATTTGGGCATGTGCCTTGACCAGGAATCAAACCAACCTGGGAGGATGACCAAAGATAACATCCAAATTAAGGGGAGAAGAGAAAACCAAAGACATTAGAACATAGATTGTTTGATTTGATTTTTCTTTTTTTAAATATATTTTATTGATTTTTTTAAGAGAGGAGGAGAGAGGGACAGAGAGTTAGAAACATCGATGAGAGAGAATCATCGATCAGCTGCCTCCTGCACACCCCCTACTGGGGATGTGCCCGCAACCAATGTACATGCCCTTGACCGGAATCGAACCTGGGACCCTCCAGTCCGCAGGCCGACGCTCTACCCACTGAGCCAAACCGGTGTCAGCTGATTTGATTTTTCAAATTTGATTCTTCATTTGTCTATGAGTTATTAAAAGCTCATAACTAAATATTATCACTGTAAACCACATCAAATAGACAATCTCTCCACTTTATTGCCCATTAAATAAATGATTATTGTATAACTTACTAAGACTATATACTCCATTCCCCCATTTTCCTGCCTCTCAACTTTAACACTTATCCTATCTAATAAAAGAGTAATATGCAAATTGACTGTTATTCCAACTCACAAGATGGCTGGTAGAGGAGGGCAGTTGGGAGAGGCCAGGCCTGCAAGGGAGGTCATTTGGGGGCAACCAGGCCTGCAGGGGAGAGCAGTTAGGGTAATTGGACTGGCAGGGGAGCAGTTAGGCATCAGTCAGGCTGGTAGGGGCATGGATAGGTGGTGATCAGGCTGGCAGGAAGAAGCGGTTAGGGGCAGGCAGGCAGGCTAGCAGTTGGGATCCAGTAGTCCTGCATTGTGAGAGGGCTGTCCCAGATTGGAGAGGTTGAAGGCTGGGCTGAGGCACATACACACCCCATGCACAAATTTCATACACTGGGCCTCTAGTTTCCAATATTATACTAACTAAATTGTTTCCATAACATGTAACTTTGTAGACATGTCTAACTTGCTGTAAAGTCCTTAAGGATAGGCTGGAAGTTAGGTATTAATAAATAGGGAATAATTATATGTTTGTAGTCATGATTAAAAGTCATCAATGATCACCTAAGCTGGTTAGACTCAGTGGATAGAGCATCGACCTGTGGATGATCAATAATGGCTTGTTTATAGTTGTGATGAGTGAACTTTTTGTGATGGATTTCACTTAAAATATTTGCTCAGTGGATAGAGCTTCGGCCTGCGGACTGAAGGGTCCCCGGATTCGATTCCAGTCAAGGGCATGTAGAGGGTGTGCAAGAGGCAGCTGATTGATGTTTCTCTTTCATTGATGTTTCTAACTCTCTATCCTTCTCTCTTCCTCTCTGTAAAAAATCAATAAAATATATTTTTTTAAAATAAAAAATATTTTCTTATAGAGTATCTTTTGCCATGAAATATAGCTCTTGGTGCCCTAACTGGTTTAGGCTCAGTGGATAGAGCGTTGGCCTGCAGACTCAAGGGTCCCAGGTTCAATTCTGGTCAAGAGCATGTATCTTGGTTGAGGGCACATACCCAGTAGGGAGTGTGCAGGAGGCAACTGATTGATGTTTTTAACTCTCTATCCCTCTCTCTTCCTCTCTGTAAGAAATCAATAAAATATATTTTGAATAAAAAAGCTCTTCATTAGCATTTTGTTCACATCATAACATCATACCCTATGAAAGAGGAGCCACATTTTCTACATTCCCAGTATCAGACTAGACTCTAAGATAAGAAGAAAATAGGGCAAGCGCCAGTTATCAGCTGTCTTAAGGAATCTACTTTGCAATATTTCTGTCAGTGTCTTATAAGCCATGCCTAACTACTAGATATAAATCCTAATTCTGTGTAGCCAGCTTGTGCAGCCCATAATATTAAATTATATTTATAGTTATCTTCTTTTAATGGATTAAAATCATTGTCTATATTTCTAAAGCTATATCTGTTCCTCCAGGTTCTGTCTTTCACACATCCTACCTCGTTCCACTCTTCAGAGACATATGAGTCCCTGTTACAGTGCCTCCGAATGGAAGATGACAAAGTAGCCGAAGCTGCTATACAAATATTTAGAAATACGGGCCACAAAATAGAAACAGACCTACCCCAGATACGATCGTGAGTATATTTTTTCTCCTGGTAAACACAAGAAGCTTCTAAGTGTGGGAGCCATAGGATCTTTGTTTTCCTTTCACATAAGAAGACAGGTGAGAGGAAAGACAACTTGTATTTAGAAACTACTTCTCTGTGTTCTTTGTTTCATCTTTTCTCTGACTCATTTCTCCCCTACCATTAAGATATAGGTAGAGGAAGAACTGAAACTTAGTTTATAACAATATGATTTTAAAATACTAATATTAATCATCAAGAGTTATCACAGAATTTAGAATTTGTGGTTAATATATTTTCCTAACCTATGTATGTTCATCTTTTTCTCTCCAACTGGTTATAAATTCAAAATTACTACCTTCATATCCCATCACAGAATGGGATAATAAAGTAGTGAGCTTAATAAAATATTTCTTAGTTGCATGGTTTTTGACAGCGGTGCTTTTTATTGTTTTTATCTCTCCCTCTGGATTACCTCCCTTCTCATAAGAATAACGTACAGCCCTAGCTGGTTTGGCTTAGTGGATAGAGCATTGGCCTGCGGAATGATGGGTCCTGGGTTCAGTTCTGGCCAAGGGCACATGCCTGGGTTGTGGGCTCGATTCCTAGTGTGGGGTGTGCAGGAGGCAGCTGATCAATGATTCTCTGTCATCATTGATGTTTCTATCTCTCTCTTCCTCTCTGAAATCAATAGAAATATATATATATTTTAAAAAGAATGACACATTTTGTTTCACTTTGGTATCTTAAAGAGGTTTCTTAGGATCAGAATTGTGCTGAGACTATATTTGGACATAAGATTTGGGAGATAAATTTTGGAAGAATACTATTACTGATAGCTATTGAATCACATGTTCAGAGTATATGCAGATAGTTTATATCCAGTCAAACCGGTTTCTCCTTACAGAGTAATCAGAACAAGAAGCCTCATGACTCCTAAAGTTTTTATTAAATTTGTGAGCTTATGGTTAAATTTGAGAAATAATTAAATTTTCATTGTACATTTTCTTTATTGTCAGTGCTATACTGGTGCTAATAGGAAAGAACTACCACAGTCAATCACTGCTCTTAAGAAGGAGTTTATAGTTTGGAGATAATACTCTTTATGAAGAAAATAGAGCAAGGGCCAAGTATCAGCTGTAGGATAAAGTTCTCATGTGTTTATGAAAGTAGAAAAATCTCTCTATATATATTTTAAGATAAAGGATTAGTTATGAGGGAATTCTATCCCAAAGGAAGCAGTGGAAAAATCAGGTGTGGCTGGAATAGTTAACTTTGGACACAAGAAATACAACCTTTTTTTTTCTTTTCTTTTTTTCTAAAAGACTAATGGGGAAGGAAGGAGAGAGTCACTGAAAAGCAGAAAAGCACAAAACTGTAGACCTCAGTAACAACCCTGATGCATCATAGAATTATAGCACACTAGGAAGCAACAAAGAAAGGTTCAAGTTGACTTATGTGCCGAAACCGGTTTGGCTCAGTGGTTACTGTGTCAGCCTGTGGATTGAGGGGTCCCAGGTTTGATTCTGGTCAAGGGCATGTACATTGGTTGCGGGCACATCCCCAGTAGGGAGTGTGCAAGCGGGAGCTGGTCGATGTATCTCTTTCATCGATGTTTCTAGCTCTCTATCCCTCTCCCTTCCTCTCTGTGAAAACTCAGTGAAATATTTTTTAAAAAAAACAAAAAAACAAAACACACACACACACACATACACACACACAAAAAAAACGAATACACTTATTAAAAAAAAAGTTGACTTATGTATCATCATTTCATGAGGCTAAGAAGAATTAATAATGCATTTAACAACAATTGGAACAACGCATCTTCCTTTGCTGTATTATTTACAGGAATTGTTACTCTGCTAAATTATTTTGTGAAGGAAAAGACTTAAGCATTACTCTATCAAAGAGGCTCTTTGGGCATAGAAATCCCTCTTCCAAACTTGCATGGAGAGAAAAATATGACATATTCAGATCAAATCAGACCTATAGTGACTAGCATATGTTCCCATTTTGTTGTTGAATCTAGCTTTCCATTACCATAAGAGGACCCTTTGTCACCACTGATCTTATAATCTATAAAATAGGATAATTGCATTACATTTAATTACGACAAGTATCTTTCCTTAAATTTTTATTTTTCCTTATAGATTTTTTAGTTAGAAAAATACTTTGTTCTAATTAGAACATTATATTGTAAATGTTCATTGTAAAAACCTGAAACTTTAAAAAATACAAAGAATAAGTCACTTAACATTTTTTATGAAATGTTTTGTCTGTCTACTTGACATGTATGTCTATTTTTTATAGGTTGATACAAACATGCTTCTTCATTCCACTTGTTTTCCATATCATCAACATTCAATACTTTAAGACTAATATGTATTTCCACATTGTCCTATAAAAAAGATTTCTTAATTTTGATTTTCATTGTCAATATGGAGGTTAGGGATTTTTGACCCTATACTTTTTGACTCAGTGGACAGAGCGTCGGCCTGCGGACTTAAGGGTCCCAGGTTCAATTCTGGCCAAAGGCACATGCCTGGGTTGTAGGCTTGATCCCCAGTGTGGGGCGTGCAGGAGGCAGCCAATCAATGATTCTCTCCCATCATTGATGTTTCTATCTTTCTCTACCTCTTCCTTCCTCTCTGATATCAATAAAGAATTTTTTTTTTTTTTAAGTATAGGGATTTTAAGAGCAGAAATGCTTATCTTCAAATCCCAACTCTACCGTTTCCTAACCCTGTTACCTTAAGAAGCTCAAATAATATTTTTGTGCACTGGTTTTTTTCACCTGTTTATTGACTGTAATAATTAATCCTCTTTGATTTGAAGATTAATCCATATGAAAATACTTAGAATCATAATTTGCATCAAGTACTCAATGTCTGTGACCTTGCATACTTTCTTTCACTGATATGATAATTTCAGCTTTTTCATAAAATTTGATCTTTTGCTACTGGTATTCCTTGAATCATACTTTGGAACTGAGAAGGAACTTTAGATCTTTCTATAAATCTGGTAGTTTTTAAGACAGACTTTTCTATCAGTATATATCCAGATAGTTATAGAAGAGAACATAGAAGGTAACCAGAACATCTACTTGTAGCTTATGGGCTTTTGTTTTGAATTTCTGTTTTTGTCTTTTACAGGACTTTAATTCCTATTTTACATCAGAAAGCAAAGAGAGGTACTCCACACCAAGCAAAACAGGCTGTTCACTGTATACATGCCATATTCACAAATAAAGAAGTCCAGCTTGCACAGATTTTTGAGGTATATATAATATGTAGGATATCTTTGTATTGATTTTTATTTTTATAGTCTGTGAAGATAGGTTTTTTGTTTGTTGTGGGTCTTTTTGGTTTTTTGTTTTTGTTTTTTTAGGTGTGTTTTTATCCCACCCTAAAATATTGCATGGGAGCAGAATCTCTCTCTGTTTATTCAGCAATACATATTTAAATATATATATATATTCAGATTATATATTTAAATACTATGTATGGAAGGGTGTTTGTATGTTTGTGTTAGGACATTTTACTTAATTGGGTCAGTAATCCATTTAATCCTCAAAAACTATTAAATGACTTTGAACCACCGAGTTAAAAGTACCTGATACCCTTACCTGAAAATTAGTCCTGTTGGCCTCTCCTTATATATGATTCTTGGCCTGATTCCATTACTAGAAAGGTATTCCTATTACCATAAAATTGGATATAATATGAACAGAACCCAGTGATGTCTGGTTTTTTATGATTCATAGTCATTTAAAATGTTTCCACAGGATAAAAAATTCACTAACATAACAAAATTATTCTTGTACATGGCTCAAAAATAATGCTGATCTGATGATACAGAAATGTTCTTGTTTTCACTCCTACCTTTAATTGTGCTTTATTTTTTTCTATTACCTATTTTCTGCATTCTTCAGACTTGTTAAATTTTAGTAGGTAAAATAAGAGAAAAGTATCTGATATGACTGAAGTTACTTTTGATCATATAATTAGAACAGATTTGTTTGAGCATGATAAATTCAGGAGGAATTCGGAACATTTGCTCTTTCCATAGAATGTCTAGCTGTTTACAAAACAAACTGGTAATTTTGACTTTTATTTTTATAGCCACTCAGTAGGAGTCTGAATGCTGATGTACCAGAACAACTTATAACTCCATTAGTTTCATTGGGCCACATTTCTATGTTAGCACCAGATCAATTTGCTTCCCCAATGAAATCTGTAGTAGCAAATTTTATTGTGAAAGACCTGCTAATGAATGACAGGGTAAGTTTCTCATTTAATTAAATTTAGAATCTTGAGATTAAGACTGTTATCTATCTACAACTTTATCATAGAGTAAACATTTCTGCTTCTTTAGTTATAATTCTTTTTAAGTTATTGTATGCTTTCCCTCCTTATTTATTTACTTAATTTCCAAATGACATTCTTACTGCTGTTTAGCTATTACTAGATATTAACTTTTAAGAAAGAAAAAATGAGCCCTAACTATATAGTTTGACTCAGCAGAATAGAGCATTGTTCTGAGGACTGAAGGGTCCCAGGTTCGATTCCGGTCAAGGGCACATGCCCATGTTGTAGAACCTACCCCCAGTGGGCAGCGTGCAGGAGGCAGCTGGTCAGTGGTTCTCTCTCATCATTGATGTTTCTTCTGTCTCTCCCTCCCCCTTCCTCTCTTAAATCAATAAAAATTATATTTTTTTCAAAAAAAGAAAAAATGAGAACATGAGATGAATAAATTATGTAAAAAATATAAATCAAAGGACAATTTATTTGAGTGCCAGAATTTTGTTTTATTAAACATTGTTAAAAAGTGAAATTGAATTTAACTAACATTTTAAAATATAATTACATTGCACTTTGGCCCTATATTTATGTGTTATATTTTAATTAATGAATTGTGTGTGTGTGTGCTCGCACATGCACACACATACTAATGTATTAGCTCTCAGTTGGAGTCCAAACACACCTCTGATTAAGAATCTCTACTTTAGCCGAAATCGGTTTGGCTCAATGGATAGAGTGTCAGCTTGGGGACTGAAAGGTCCCGGGTTCGATTCCGGTCAAGGGCATGTACAATACCTTGGTTGTGGGCATATCTCCAGTAGGGGGTGTGCAAGAGGCAGCTGATCGATGTTTCTAACTCTCTATCCCTCTCTCCCTCTCTGTACAAAATCAATAAAATATATATTTTTTAAAAAATCTCTACTTTAGTCAGGGGAGAAGGTGTCAATCAGGGAAAAAAGAGACATATGTAAAACTTTAGACAATAAATGAATAAAATTTTTAAAAATATCCACTTTATTAAATGTACTTAAATTTAAAAGTTATTTAATTGATTTTAGAGCTAGAGGAAGAGGGGAGAGAGAAACATCGATTTGTTGCTCTAATTTATATACTTACTGGTTGCTTTTTGTATGTACTCTGACCAGGATCACACCCACAACCTTGGCATATGAGGATAAGACCCTAACCAACTGAGCTAACCGGCCAGGGCTAAAGAGTTAATTTATTTAATAAAGACAAACCAGTCTTACCTGCTGGATCATTGTGGGCGCCTTTCAGTTCATGCTGACTTCCACACGGTCCAGTGGTCTTCAAGTCCTCAATTTCTGAGCTTAGGTAGGAAGAGACTTGGCAGTGCACTCTCCTCTTTTCCCTTCCCCCTTGGATGTAATAGACAAGGACGGAAGAGCATGGCCAAAGTCTCATTCCTATTCCACATTCTTGTGCTGTTTTTTGAACTGTTGCTAGATGTAGCTGGCAACAAATGTGAAATTTAAGGCACCTCTTAGATAATGACTTAATTGTTAATGGATCCTAATTTAAAATGGCTTTTTTGTGTGGTAAAATATACATAAAATAAACTTTGCCATTTTTACCATTAAGCGCACAGTTTGCCTATGCTATATTCACCCATATTCTTAATATTTTTGTTGGATGTTTTTGTTTTGATTCATTTTAAAAGATAAAACAAGTTTAATCATATATATACCTCCTGTATACTGGTACGTACATGTGAGATACTCAGGAAAGCCAAGTAACTCTTCCCAAATGGCCTAAACTACCAGCTAAAATATGCACCCACATTGTTGTGTACATCACTACTATCTACTTCCAGAACTTACTATCTCAGATGGAAACTGTATTCACTAACGAATAACTTCCCATTGCCTCCAACCACTGGTAAACTCTGTTCTACTTGCTGGCTCTATGAATTTGCTTTTTCTACAGACCTCTTATCAGACAAATATCATAGTATTTGTTCTTTCGTGTCTGGCTTATTTCAGAGTATAATGCTTTCAAGGTTGTATTATACTGTAGTATGAATCAGAACTTCATTTTATGGTAGAATAATCCATTGTGTGTGTGTAGCCTACATATTGTTTATTCATCTGTTGATAGACACTTGGATTTTTTTATACCTTTTGATTATTATGAATAATGCTGATATGAACATTTGAGTCCCTGTTTTCAGATCTTTGGGGTATATACCTAGAAGTGGAATTCCTGAGTCATATAGTCATTCTATGTGAAACTTTTTGAGGGATCACCAAACTGTTCCCCACAGTAGCTCTATATTCCCACCAGCAATGAGCAAGGATTCCAATTCCAATACATCTTTGCAACACTATTCTTTTCTGAGTGTTTTTTTATAATAGACATACAAGAAGCATTATCTTGTGGTTTTGATTTAGGTTTCCCTAATGACTAATGATGTTGGGGATTTTTTTTATGTACTTTTTGGCCATTTAAATATTTTCTTTGGATTTTCAAAGTCCTTTGCCCACCTTTAATTGAGATGTTTGTTCTCATTGTTGAGTTGTAAGAATTCTTATATATATATATATATATATATATATATATATATATATATATATTTTTTTTTTTTTTTTTTCATTTTTTTATTAAGGTATTATATTGGTTGCTTTTCCTGTAAGAATTCTTTATATAACCTGAATATTAAACCTTTGTCAGATATTTGCTAAATGCAAAATCATAAAGATTTCCCCTATATCTTCCTGAGAGTTTTCTAGTTCTTAAATTAGATCTTTGATCCATTTCAAGTTCATATTTTATATGATACGTGGTAACAGTTCAGCTTTATTCTTTTGCCTGTGGATATCTAGTGCCATTTGTTGAAGAGACTCTTCTTTCCTTAATAATTGATCTTAGCACCCTTTAAAAAATCAGTTAAACATATATATTTGATGGTTTTCTGGTTTCTCTATATTATTTCATTGGCCTAAATGCCTATACTTACATCAGTACCAATCACATTATCTTGATTACTATAGATCTCTAGTAAGCTTCAAAATCAGGAAGTTTGAATTCTTCAACTTTGTTCTTTTCTAAACTATTCTTGTTGACTTTCCTATAGCACTGCATTGTTCAGCATGAAAAATTTAATGAGCAGAACTTTAAAAAAATTTTTAAATTAAATTTATTCAATTGACTATAGTCAACAGGTGAGAAGAATGGAAAATTATGGTCTCCAGATGAAGAGGTTTCCCCAGAAGTACTAGCAAAGGTAAATTTGTGTAGGTCTTGATAACTTTTATGTTGAAAAATAAACATTCATAGATAACCTTTTTTTAACCTAATAGTTAAGAATCAGTTTTAAATGAGTTCCTTTATTTTTAAATCAAAAGTTGTGTGTTTCTAGAAGGAACCAATTTTCACTGAGTTATTTATATATAGACTAGAGGCCCAGTGCACAAAATTGGTGCAGAGTGGGGAGGGTTCCCTCAGCCCAGCCTGCACCCTCTCACAATCTTGTACCACTGGCTCCTAATCACTCACCTGCCTGTCTGCCTGATCACCCCTAACTGCCCTCCTCCCTCCCCTCTCCCCCTGCCAGCCTGATCACCCCTAACCACCTCTGCCTGCTGGCCTGATTGCCCCTCACTGCCCCCCTGCCAGCCTGATCACCCCTAACAGCTTTTGCCTGATGGCCACCAACAAACCCCTTCCCATCCCCTTACCTCCCCCTCCCCCCCCAGCCTGGTCGCCATTTCAAGTCGTTTGGTTGCCCCTCACTAACAACCTTGCAGGCCTGGTCGCCCCACACAGCCTGTTGCTCAGTTGTTTGCTCGTTCCTCACTAACCCCCCTGCCAGCCTGGTCACCCCACGAAGCCTGGTCAGTTATCATTTGGTTGCAGTGGTAGCTTAGGCTTTTATATAGATAGATAATATATCTGCATCTTATGTAGACCTTTCTGCCAGCTAAAACATTTTCAGTGAGGCTGTTTTTACTCAAGTGATTGTTTGCAGAATGTTGAAGCTCAAAATCTAGATCTTACATCTAGCCTCACCTTCACTATCTTACCTACTATAAGCATATTAATATTAACTTTGCAAAAAACAGATTGCTGTCATCAAATTGGTAAGTTTCAGTAGATGTAAATTGTAGCTCATAAAACTAATTTTTAAAGTGGTAGTGTTGGGATTTAAAATAAGATTTCTTCATTATCACTTTCCTTGATAATCTGATTCACCTTTGTGTAACTTCAGAGACATTATATATTCCATCAGTTCCTTTTTCCAGGTTGTCAATAAATATATTAAATAATACCTATATTCTTTGGGTAGTGCTTTCACATATGTTGATAGCAATCTTTTGAGTATAAGCTTCCAAGTAATTATGATCACAAATGGAATCTCCTAGTGTTGCTTGGTGTTTTGTTTTGTTTTTTACCAGAATGTTAAATGAGATTGAATTAGACTTGATGGTTTCATCAAAATAGTTTTTCAGTACTACAAAGAATATTAGTCTGAATAGTAATAGTTATTTTTAATCACTATAATTGGCATAGTTTCAATAGTTATTTTAAACAATATATTTTCACATACTTTGAAAACACTGGCAAGTGTTCAGGTGTGAAAGGCCTGAGTTCAGGAGCCACACCTTGGTCAAGTTATCCGTCATAATAATGTCTCAGTTGTCTTACGGTGGAGATAATACTTCCCTCATAGAGTTGCTTGGAGATTAAATAAGTTAATACATTTACAACCCTAGGAAAAGTGCCTGGTGGCAGATTAAATGCAATAAATATTAGTCCTTATTGTTATTATTCTGTAGACTTATTTAATAAAGCATATCTGCTGACACAAGCTCACTTATCTAATTAAATTAAATTTCCATTTAATTGGAATTTTAGGTTGCTTTCTTTTTTTAGCATGTTAATATTTTATAGGTACAGGCAATTAAACTTCTGGTAAGGTGGCTGTTGGGGATGAAAAACAACCAGTCTAAATCTGCCAATTCAACTCTTCGGTTATTATCAGCGATGTTGGTTAGTGAGGGTGACCTGACGGAGCAGAAGAGGATCAGGTGAGATTTTTCTTTGTTTTTAATTTTTTTTTTAGCTCAAAATGTTGGTAGAACTTACATAGGAATTATTTCCCTAATGAATATTGAATGTTGTAATTGCGCCATGTTCTTTGGAATCAATTTTCATGTACTCACTTGGGTTTTACATCTCAATAGTGATGTTATATTTTTCTTCACTCCTAAAGACTAAACTCTTCCCAATAAATATTTAGTCATTATCACTGTAGAAATGTTACAGTTAGCATCAGCATTTGTTTCAACTACTCAATTTATCTGTTGAATACTACTCTTTGCAAAACACTATGAAAAACATTGCAGCAAAAACAGGTAAGATTCAGTTCTTTCCTTCAAGGAACTTACTTTGTATAGTATAGTGATACGAAAAGCAGAGTGACTTGGTAAAACGAAAGGAATAAAAATTTCAGTGTAGGTTTCAAAAAAAGAAGAGTTGCAGCCTCCTAGAGGATTGCAGAAGACTTCAGGATCCTCCAAATGCAAAATAAATGTTTTCATTTCTACACATTTTTGCTCTTTACATCTGTGAAATTACCATCTCTACTTTCTGTTCTTCCTAAGATGAAAATAAAACCCAAAGTTTTTATGATCCTAGCTTATTTCAACTTCTTGATGTACTAAATTTCAAAAGCACTAACAGAAATAACTAAAGAATCCTACTTGTGATGCATCCTACTTTAAAACTGGTGTTAGAGGACAGGTTTTATTCATTTATGCAGACAGTATTTATTGAGCATTCTCATATGTGGTACTGCTATGCTTTTAAACATACAAAAATCTCTCCCTCCAAGGAATATGCACTCTGGTGGAAGAGATAGGAAATGAGCGATTAGAGTAGAGATGCTGAATGTTTTGATAAACTGAAGAAAACCATGAAAAATTATTTTTATCATAGAACAAGCCAAGGGAAGCTTTGTATGTACAGAATGAAGATTAGAGCTAAGTTAGGAATAATGAGAAGTTTCATATTTAGGGAAATTATGTACAGTGCATAGCAAAGGCTTAATAAAAGGAGCTTTTACAAATCAATGATAAATAGGCAGAGTCCCCAGAAGACTATGTACCAGTTTACCTTTAAAAATGTTTAACATTCCCTAGCTGATTTGGCTCAGTGGATAGTGCATCAGCCTGTAGCCTGGAGGGGTCCAGGTTCGATTCTGGTCAAGAGCACGTGCCTGGGTTGCGGGCTTGATCCCCAATAGAGGTGGTGCATAAGGCAACCAATCAATGATTCTCTCTCATCATTAATATTTCTTTCTCTCCCTCTCCCTTCCTCTCTGAAATCAATAAAAAAAAATTTTTTAAATGGTTAACATCACTAAATACAATTTAAACAAGTGATACATCTTGCCTATTAGATCAGTAAAAGTACATATTCTATATATTTGTTTTAATTTTATTGATTTCAGAGGGGGAGAGAGAGATAGAAACATTACTATGAGAATCATTGATCAGCTGCCTCCTGCATTCCTCCTACTGGAGATCAAGCCTGCAACCCTGGCTGTGCCCTAACCCAAATAAAACCATGACCCATACGTCAACGCTCAACCACTGAGCCCTGCCAGCTGGGCAAAATATATATACAATACATACACACACACTTTTTTTTTTAAGGAGTAGTTCCATGGAATCAGGGAAATGAATTCCCTCATTATTCCAGTAAATATATATTGGCGCAGTCTTATCAGGACAGTTTGGCATTTTTTGTCTAGATCCTTAAAAATGTTATCCTTTGACTCTATTTTTACGCTCATGAGATAAAAGAATCATGCTCTTTACAGCATTTTTTGTCCCTCATTGTTACAAGTGCTCACTTTATTTTGTTTTAAATATATTTTTATTGATTTCAGCAAGGCAGGGAGACGGAGACGGAGAGGGAGAGAAACATCAATGATCAGAGAGAATCATTGATCGGTTGCCTCCTGCACACTCCCTACTGGGGATCAAGGCCACAAATCGAGCATGTGCCCTTGACTGGAATCGAACCCGGGACCTTCTGGTCTACAGGCCAGTGCTCTTATCCACTAAGACAAACTAGCTAGGGTGCCAGTGCTCACTTTGACAGTCCTGTTACCCAAGAGTGCATGCTTTCTCCTCTTGTATGCTAAACCAGCGGTCACCAACTGGTGGTCTGTGAGGTCCAGAAAGTTGGCTACTGCTATGCTAAATAATAATCTCGTATGGAGTCTGACCAGATTTTCACATTTCCTACAGTCTTCAAAACCGTGCTATGTTTTGCATAGAAGTTGAAGTGAGAAGATTGTCCTTTCATCCCATTCAGTGTCACTTTTTACTATTTAGGATCGGGAGTAGGGAACCTTTATTCTGCCATTTAGATATTTATAGCATAATTCACAAGCAATACAAAATTATCTATTTAAAAATTAGCCTGCTATATTTGGTCAAACATTTCATGAACTCACACCTAATATCTTGGCAGGGCCAGACCAAATTATTTTGTAGGCCTTATACAGCCTGCAGGCCAGACGTTCCCAACCCCTGATTAAGGTGATAAAAAGTCCACTGGGTGAGAGTGCATGGACCTCCCAGTTTCCCTTTTAAAACTGATGGTGCAAAAAAAGTCTCCTCAGAGATTGGTACTTGAGATAGACTGGTTCTCATCTCCATAGCCTTTCCTTTAAATTTTGTTGTTACTCCTTACCCGAGGATAATTTTCCCAATGATTTTTTTTTCCCCAGAGAGGAAGGGAGAGGGAGAGAGAGAGAAACATCAATGAAGAGAGGATCACTTTGATCGGCTGCCTCCTGCATGCCCCCTACTTGGGATCGAGCCTGCAACCCAAGCCCTTGACCGGAATCAAACCTGGGACCCTTCAGTCCGCAGGCCTGGTGCTCTATCCTGAGCCAAACCATCTAGGGCCTAGTGATTTTTAGAGAAAGTGGAAGGGAACCAGGGAAAGAGAGAGAAACATCAATGTGAGAAAGAAACATCGATCAGTTGCCTCTCACATGCACCTGACAGGCCAGGGATCAAATCTGTAAACCAGGTACGTGCCCTTAACTGGGAATCAAACCCTCAACCCTCCAGTGCTTGGGCCAAAGTTCTAACCTCTGGGCCATGACAGCCAGGGAGGTATCTTTTCCTAGGTATTTGTCTGATACCTCCCCTTTTCTGTTACAAAAATCATTTCCTGATTTCTAGCCCTTCATTTCTTCAGACAGTATGCTTAAGCTAGAATTCTATTAAACATATGTATACAAGCATGTGCATTTAAAAATTGTTGAGCATTGACAATATATTTTAGCTGAAACCGATTTGGTTCAGTGGTAGAGCGTCCGTCTGCGGACTGAAAGGTCCCAGGTTCGATTCCGGTCAGGATCATGAACATTGGTTGTGGGCAAATCCCTGGTAGGGGGTTATCTTAATTTGGTGGTTTTTTTTAAATCAGATTTTCTACAATGAACATGTATTCCTCTTAAAATGAGAAATATAGTTCCTAAAATTCTTCTGAGAGCTGCAGTTAGTGTGGTTGTGATTGTAATCAGAGTTTACTAACTGTGGTGGAGGATGGAAGCTAAACCATAACTAAAAATGAAGGCAAATAAATTTATTATTAGATAGTCACTATGATTTGAGCCTTTTTACCTGTATTGAATTCAAGGATTCAAAGTAGCTTTCCCATATTTGTACATTGTTATTTTAAGCATAAATTGTGCTGACTATCTTAATACTCAAAAAAGGGATCAAAGTATTTTTATGAATGATAATGGTTATAGGAAATGTTTATTTCTTTTTTGTTTATAGTAAATCTGATATGTCTCGCTTGCGATTAGCTGCTGGTAGTGCCATAATGAAGCTTGCTCAGGAACCTTGTTACCATGAAATTATAACCCCAGAACAGTTTCAGCTCTGTGCACTTGTTATTAATGTAAGTAACCTTATTTTTGTCAGTTACTTAGCCTTCAAAGTTAAATACATAGAAAGTATTTTATGGACATAGATCCATTTACAGTATGTATATGTGCACAAAAGAGATTGTATTTAAGTATTTTTTTTTGGTTTTGTGCTGCTGTAGGATGAGTGCTACCAAGTAAGACAGATATTTGCTCAGAAACTGCATAAGGCCCTTGTGAAGTTACTTCTTCCATTGGAGTATATGGCGATCTTTGCCTTGTGTGCCAAAGATCCTGTGAAGGAGAGAAGAGCACATGCACGACAGTGTTTACTGAAAAATATCAGTATACGCAGGGAGTACATTAAACAGAACCCTATGGCTACTGGTAAGTCACTTTGAAAGTTTCTGGTGTGCAAATATATCCTGTTAGTATGTCATTGGGAGAGTATTTTATATATTTCTATTGTAATTTATAATAATACTGCGATTTCTATAGAATGCTCTCTTTGCAATTTTGATGTACCTAAAATCTAAAGTTCTAGTTACTGAGCCCTCTCTAGTGCATGATACTGTTTGAGGAAACTGCATTTTTCTTATGGAATCAGCAGTATGGCTCAATTAGAACACTTTGCTCAAATGTCAGTGAGTAAAGAATTATTCTAGCTTTGCCAGAGACCCTCCATACCATCTAACTTATTCTTTGGTTTTGTAACATTTAAAATAGAAATAAAAGTATTTTAGTATTGGGTTTTATGTTGCCTGTAATGTAGAATAACTGAGAGGGAAAATGAAAACTGAAGTAGAGGGATTTTAGAAAAGCTACCTTTACTGTTGTTAATAATGATGTTTTCACTTTAGAGAAATTATTGTCACTGTTGCCTGAATATGTAGTTCCATACATGATTCACCTGCTAGCCCACGATCCAGATTTTACAAGGTCACAAGATGTTGATCAGCTTCGTGATATTAAAGAGTAAGTCACGTTGATTTTCACAAATTCTTAAAATTATTTTTACATTTTAAAAATGGCTTAATTTTTTCTTTTACTATTCCCATTAGAATAAAAACCCTTTTATGTTTTGTTATTTGTGCTGTTTATATTAATACATGCTTTGGTTACTTAGTTTGACAACTTAGAAAGCCATGTAGTAGCCAAAACCGGTTTGGCTCAGTGGATAGAGCATCGGTCTGCGGACTGAAGGGTCTCAGGTTCGATTCCGGTCAAGGGCAGGTACATTGGTTGCGGGCACATCTCCGATGGGGGTGTGCAGGAGGCAGCTGGTCGATGTTTCTCTCCCATCAATGTTTCTAACTCTCTGTCCCTCTCCCTTCCTCTCTGCGAAAAATCAATAAAAAATATATTAAAAAGAGAAAAAAGAAAGCCATGTAGTAAAAATTTCTCTCCTTTAATGATCTTTACTTTCTTTTTTTTTTTCTTTTTTTAAAAATATATTTTATTGAATTTTTACATGGAGGAAGGGAGAGCGATAGAGAGAGAGAAACATCGATGAGAGAGAAACATCAGTCAGATGCCTCCTGCACACTCCCCACTGGGTATCTGCCCGCAACCAAGATACATGCCCTCAACCAGAATTGAACCTGGAACCCTTGATTCCGCAGGCCAACGCTCTATTCACTGAGCCAAGCCAGTTAGGGCATAAATGATTTTTACTTTCAACCTCAAAAAAATAATGCCTAAAAATATGCTGAACATTCAAAATATTCTGTGGCAAGACTGGGGTAATACAAAATTAAATTTGTTATCCCAGGCACATATTTGTCTCTAGAGGAGAGAGGCAAGTCACTATTGCAAAGCACTGGTTTCTAGAGTATTCTTTATGTGAACTAGAATTTGGTGTGTGATGCACGGTGAACAAGTGAGAGATGGCCTAGAAAAGTCTACAAATGGCCTCAAAAAAACTTTAAAGCGATACTTTCTTTTCCATTGCTGGCTTTTGCTTTGTACTCTTGGTTTTTTTAATCCTTACCTGGGGGTATGTTTATTGGTTTTAGAGAGGGAAAGGGAGAGGGAGAGAAACATCAATGTGAGAGAGAGATATCTGTCTTTGCCTCTCATATACATCCTGACTGAGGATGGAAGCTGAAACCTAGGTTTGTCCCCTGATTGGAAATCGAACCCGAGACCTTTAAGAATACAGGACAGTACTAACCATCTGAGCCACACCAGTCAGGGCTAGAAGGAGTCCTTTTTTTTCCCCCACAGAGAGGAAGGGAGAGAGAGAGAAATAGAAACTTCAGTGATGAGAGAGAACCATTCATTGATTGGCTGCCTCCTACACACCCCACACTGGGAGTATATTCCCTGACCGGGAATCAAACTGTGACCTCCTGGTTCATAGGTCAACACTCAACCACTGAGCCACGCTGGCTGAGCCAGAATGATTATGTGCCTCATGAAACTCATATTTTCTCATTAGCTGTCTTCATTTTTAATATTTTGGTGATTTAATTTTCCATTTAAATTTAACATTAAGATATTTCTATTAATCATTAGGGTTTTCTTTATATTTTACTTTTTTTATTTAAATTCTTTATTGGTTAGCCGAAACCGGTTTGGCTCAGTGGTAGAGCGTTGGTCTGCGGACTGAAAGGTCCTGGGTTCAATTCCGGTCAAGGGCACTTACTTTGGTTGCGGGCACATCCCCGGTAGGGGGTGTGCAGGAGGCGGCTGGTTGATGTTTCTCTCTCATCGACGTTTCTGGCTCTCTATCTCTCTCCCTTCCTCTCTGTAATAAACTCAATAAAATATATTTTAAAAATTTTTAAATAAAATAAATTCTTTATTGTTTAAAGTATTACATAAGTCTCCTTTCACCCCCATTGTATATTTTGCTCTTACTATATTCAAGTATCAGAACTTTCCAAAAAGGTATATAATCCATTTAAGCAGAAACACCTACATGTAATCTCTGTAATACATGAATAATGTTTACCATTTAGGTGCCTATGGTTCATGCTTGAAGTTTTAATGACAAAGAATGAAAACAATAGCCATGCCTTTATGAAGAAGATGGCAGAGAACATCAAGTTAACAAAAGATGCCCAGTCTCCAGATGAATCCAAGACAAATGAAGTAAGATATATTGGTCCATTAAGATGTTATAGGAAAAAATATCTTTGCCTTTGTCCCACTTGTTTTTGCTATTAATATATTGATTACAGAATGTTTGTACAAATATGTATTTATAGTCAGTTTTTATTGTTTTGTTACTGTTAAATTCTATTATTTGAGGCCTGTTTGTTACTCTGAAAAGACATTAACACTTCTCCAGAGCAAGGAGATGAGAGCTAGTAAATTGTACAATTGTACTGTCTCTCAGACTTTTAGTGAGATTTACAGACAAGTAAGTAGATCTTATATTTTTCTGTTTTAATTGGTTTACTTCGATTTGGTTTGTTTGCTGTTGTTTAATGCATACTTGGCATTCATGTTAAATGAGTTTTTTGTTTAACAGGAAGCTACATAAGAATAAATGTCAAATACAAATGTGAAATGTTCAAGGAATAAATAATAACCACACATTCTTCTTTTGATTCCATTTTATGCATTGGGTAGAATTGGTTCTTGTAATTATTTTGCACTACTGAAAGCTATATATGATCTTTTTTTTTTTTTTCTCCCTAGAAACTTTATACTGTATGTGATGTTGCTCTGTGTGTTATAAATAGTAAAAGTGCTTTGTGCAATGCAGACTCACCAAAGGATCCAGTACTTCCAATGAAATTTTTTACACAACCTGAAAAGGTAATTTTCTTTCCCTTCCTTTTTCTACCACACAAACTGATTTAATATTCAGTTACCATCAACTCCAGTGGCAAATATTTGATTGTCTGGACTGTAGAGTAAAAAAAAAAAAAAATACCTCGCCAAAACCAGTTTGGCTCAGTGGATAGAGCGTCAGCCTGAGGACCGAAAGGTCCCAGGTTTGATTCCTTTCAAGGGCATGTACCTTGGTTGCGGGTACATCCCCAGTGGTGGAGGGGATGAAGGAGGCAGCTGATCAATGTTTCTAACTATCTCTCTCCCTTCCTCTCTGTAAGAAATCAATAAAATATATCTTTTTTAAAAAATACCTCTGTGAGTTTATGAAGAAATGGGGGCTTATCTTCCAGAGCCCTGAACAGTATCATTCTCACCGTACAGAGTGGGAGAGAACATATATATGAAATAAAGAGTTAGAATTAATGGAATTGGTTTTGATAATTGATAGACCTGGATTCTAATCAACCACTTTTAAAAGATATTTTTATTGATTTCAGAGAGGGAGAGAGATAGAAACATCAATGATGAGAGAGAATCATTGATTGGCTGCCTTCTGCACCCCCTATGGAGGATCAAGCCTGCAACTCAACCCAGGCATGTGCCCTTGACCAAGAATCTAACCTGGGATCCCTCAGACCGCAAGATGATGCTCTGTCTGCTCAGCCATACATAGTACATTTATTTTGCTATCAGCAAATTAAGTTTTTTATATAAGTTTTCCAGCTAACTCAATCTCCTTTACGTTTCTCTAGCTAACTTTTTTAAAAGATATATTTTTATTGACTTCAGAGAGGAAGGGAGAGGGAGAAAAGATAGAAACATCCACAATGAGAATCATCGATTGGCTATCTCCTGCACGCCCCCTACTGGGAATTGAACCAGCAACTGGGCATGTGCCATGGCCATGAATTAAACCATGGCCTCCTGATATAGAAGGTCAGATAAATGAACCACTGCTGCCTGGCTCTCTAGCTAATTTTTTTTTTTTTTTTTTAATTAGTCATATCAAGGAGAGAAAGAATATTGAGTAGGGAATATCTTTCTTTTGGCTATTTTCTTTAAAGATTCAGTGTTAACATTTTTTAAAGCTCTTAATCCTTTATTTCCTGCTTTAAGATGGTATTTTAAAGTTTAATTTTCCTGTGCTTTGTAATCAGAAAAAAAATGCAGTTTTTAACATTTTTTTATACATTTTTAATCCTGAAGACAGATTTCAGAGTGATATCTTCCCTCTCCCCCGACCCTACACACAGTACTTTCCAGGAGAACATTCCAGGAGACAAAGTTTACTGCTTCGAATGCCATACTTTGACAAAAATTTTAATCAGATTTTCTTTAATGATTTAGTATTTGGCATGTATTGTGCCTGTTTGTTTATTGGAATAATAAGGATTACAAAGTTATTTGCCCTTTAATTGAATTTACTCATCTTTACAAATATTCTTAAGTGAGCTCTTTTTTATTTTTCCTAAGTGAGCTCTTGAATTTAAGTTTACTTTGTTGTTAACCCAGAGCTGTCATGACTGGAATAGTACCCAAATAGAATATTCATACAGTAGTGATCCTGTTCTCAATAATTAAATTGTTTTGTCACTGCACGTAATTTTAATAGTTTCTTAATTTGATATTTGAAACTTAGTGTTTTTTCCCTTAATAATATCTTGTTTTTTTTCTGTTTTCAATGAACAACTTTCCTCATTTCCTTTTCTAATATCTTGCTTTTAATCTAGGCATATTGAGATAGTACTAATGAGGCTATAGTATTATCTTCATGAATAAAATAAATGAACTTTGGTGCCTAGGCCTTGTAACATGTAATTTAGCTACATAAAAGCCTTTGTGCAAAAAGAAAAGAAAGAAGATACAGCTTTGCCTAGAACACATGTCAAAAGTGATTTCTTTATGGGCACTGCTCTCTCCTAAAACACTAGTAAGAAGGAAAACATAATAAAAGAAAATGTTACTTTAATGAACTTCTTGATTGTATTGAAGCATTTTGTTTCTTTGGCACCACGGTGGGTTATTTGTGTGCTGTCCCAGGATATGTAACAGAAAAGCATGGAAGTATCAAAGTTGAGCTCTAGATATAATTTGCAGGAAAGTATCTTCAGTGTCCACATTTGGCTTAATTCACTTAATTATATTTTGGTGGTGTATTCACATTTTTGATTTGGACAAAATCAAAACATGAAAAAATGCAAGTGTTCCATTTAAAATATGATTTAAGTAGTTTATCTCTGATATTTGCCTAAGTCTTATGTGCCATGGATTTAATTTTAAAGCTAGATTTATGGTATGGTTCATTAAATATGCATTGTCTGGCTGAAACCGGTTTGGCTCAGTGGATAGAGCGTCGGTCTGCGGACTGAAGGGTCGCGGGTTCGATTCCGGTCAGGGGCATGTGCGTTAGTTGCGAGCACATCCCCGGAAGGGGGTGTGCAGGAGGCAGCTGGTCGGTGTTTCTCTCTCATCGATGTTTCTGGCTCTCTCTCTCTCTCCCTTCCTCTTTGTAAGAAATCAATAAAATATATTAAAAAATAAATAAATAAATATGCATTGTCTGATTAATTGATATGTAAACACAAATGTAATAAAAATACATGTTCACTTTGAATTTTTTTTTATAGGATTTCTGTAATGACAAGAGTTATATTTCAGAAGAGACGCGAGTACTTCTGTTAACAGGAAAGGTATTATGTACTAGATAACTTGGGGATCTTTATTTCATGTATATATTACTTCTGATACCGAGATATAACCATTAACTGTCCCCCAGATTTTATAGTTTTTGATTCTTAGGGATCATGTTGTGGATTGTAGGATCTAAAGCATTTGTTCTTTAAAAAAATTATTTGTTTTCTTGGGCTTTTTTTTTTTTTTTTTAATTGATTTTAGAGAGGAAGGGAAAGAGAGAAACTGATGAGAGAGACACATCAGTCAGCTTCCTCCTGCATATCACCTCCCCCCTTTCTGAGGATCAAGCCTGAAACCCCTGGACATGTGCCTCCACCGGGAATCAAATTGGAGATCTCTCTGGTTCATGGGTCCATGCTCAACCACTGAGCCACACAAGCTGAGCTCTGGGGCTTTCATTGCCATTAACCACGCTTTTGAATTATGATCATGTGTTCTCATCAGTCCTGATTCTAAAGTTTAGAATCCACAAAGCAGATTTTTCTGAAAAGTAGTATAATAATTTTAGATGTGTAAGATATAACGGGAAGAAATAATTTCAAAGTATTAATGAGTTAGGCAGTTTATATTATATAAAAGTAATATGGCCCCTAAAAGAGCAAAAGTAAATTTAATTTTCAATTAGCACTATCTGAACTAATACTATGTACCCTCAGTTTATTTGTAATACATTTTATTTTGTATTATTATATTCACTGTGTTTATGGGGCCTTTTTATTTCAATTGAGCAGCAAGGAATAATTAAATATCGCCTAATTATTAAGTACAGGTAATACTTGATTTGTAATTATTATATTCAGATAAGTGTAGTTTCCTAGAATTGTCATTTCTAAGTTATTTGGGATAGACTTTCTAAAATAACAATAATTTCTTAGCTCAAGCTAAATATTTCTTAACATGTGCCTAAATGCGTATGTATTCTTTTCAGTAAGGTAAAAAGTAACGTGTTTATTTAATTTTAGCCAAAACCTGCTGGAGTACTAGGTGCAGTAAACAAGCCGTTATCAGCAACGGGAAGGAAGCCGTATGTGAGGAGCACTGGAGCTGAGACTGGGAGCAACATCAATGTGAACTCAGAGCTAAACCCTTCAGCAGGAAACCGGTCACGGTAATTTCCCCCCACTTGTTTTTATTTCACAGCTCAATTTATCTTTTAACTTTTCCTAAACACTATATCATAGAAATAGTCGTTAGGAAATATTTTGGTACAAAATAGTAGTGCTAAATTAGCACTAATGATGTAAATTGTGAGTGTAGTATAACATTCTAAATGTGTAGAGAGTTAAATGGAAAAAACACAAGGATTTATAATATAACTAATTTATATGGAAATGTCTTCTAAATATATATCTACCGTATATGTGAAATTTTAACATGGGAAAATATAATTCTTTTTTTTTTTTTTTTTTTTTAATTGATTTCAGGGAGGGGGGGTAAGAGAGAGAGAGAGAGGATCATTGATTGACTGTTCCATGCATACCCCACACTGGGGATCGAGCCTGCAACCTGGGCATATACCCTGACCAGGATCAAACCATGACCTCCTGGTTCATAGGTCGAAACTCAGTCACCGAGCCACACCAGCCAGGTGAAAATGTAATTCTTAAATAAATTGAACTTATAAGCATGAGTTGAGTAAAAATAACCTTTCCATGTATAAAAATATTCCCTGTTTATTTTAACACTAGAGGCCTGGTGCACCAGTGAGGGTCCCTCAGCCTGGCCTGATCAGGGCTGATGAGAACATAAGACCTTTGGTTAATCTCTTCCGTCCCTGCTTCCCTCAGATTCGTCAATCTGTGTCATGTTTCAGTGCCTGAGGTTTCCGCTCCTGCATTGAGCATTTGCCCCCAGGTGGTCAGTGCACATCATAGCTTAGGTTTTTATAGAGAGAGATTGTTAGGTAAGTCGTGGTAGTTTGTGTGGTTTTGAGAAATGAATCCATTTATACATGTTGTCAAACTTGTGTGTACGGTCAGCCAGTTTCTTAGGCTTTTATATATATATATACTAGAGGCCTGTGCACAAAATTCATACATCCTTAGCCCAGCCTGCATCCTCTCCATTCGGGGACTCCTTGGGGGATGTCCTACTCCCCTCGCAATCCTGGACCACTGGCTCCTAACCGCTTACCTGTCTGCCTGCCTGATCGCCCCTAACTGCTCACCCCTGCTGGCCTGGTCACCCCTAACTGCTCACCCCTGCCTGCGTGCTTGCCCCTAACTGCTCACCTCTGTTGGCCTGGTTGCCCCTAACCATCTCGGCCCCTGCCACTGTGGCTTTTTCTGGAAGAACATCCAGAAGGATGTCTGGAAGATGTCCGATCTAATTAGCATATTATCCTTTTATTAGTATAGATAGATGTCACACATCTATACTAATAAACCCCGCTAGAGATTCTCAACCTGTGGGTCGAGACTCATAGGTTGAGAACCTCTGCTGTAGAGCCAAGACCATCGGAAAACACAGATATTTACGTTACAATTCATTAACAGTAGCAAAATTACAGTTATGAAGTAGGTTGGGGGTCACCACAACATGAGGAACTGTATTAAAGGGTCATGGCATTAGCAGAAGCCGGTTTGGCTCAGTGGTAGAGCATCAGTCTGTGGACTGAAAGGTTCCAGTTTCGATTCCGGTCAAGGGCATGTACATTGGTTGCGGGCACATCCCCGGTAGGGGGTGTGCAAGAGGCAGCTGGTCGATGTTTCTAGCTCTCTATCTCTCTCCCTTCCTCTCTGTAAACAATCAAATATATTTTTAAAAAAAAAGGGGGGGGGGGGTCATGGCATTAGAAAGGTTGAGAACCACTGTTTTAGATAGTCATTTCTGTCTTATATTAGCAAGATTAAATGGAAATCAACAACCGTACTGATAAGAGACTAGTGAGTGGTCTGTAAACGACAGATTTGAATCTTGCTAACATTGCTTCTTCTAAACCAGCCTGAACCTTTGTTTCTCTATTGATATGGTGAGAGCACAAATTTTCTATTCATGTGGTGACATAAAGAAGCTTTGGTTTATTTTTCTTCCACAGGGAGCAGAGCTCAGAGGCAGCAGAAACTGGAGTGAGTGAAAATGAAGAGAACCCTGTGAGAATTATTTCTGTCATACCTGCAAAAAATATCGATCCAGTAAAGAATAAGGTAAATTTTTAAATTTAACAAATAGATTTCTCTCATGAAGGTTCTTATTATAAATTTCATGGTAGGGGTAAGAAGCACACAGTCAAGAAGTGAATGTATATACATATTTTACATGTAGCACGCCACCCCTTGCTGTTTGTAGTATGCTTCCGCCCACATCTCCTGACGTGACTTTACAGCGCTCCCCATTATGATGATGGGATCCTTCTACACACTTCTCCCAAGCTTTGGAAGACTAGGATTCGACTTTTTAAGATCTAACTTTCAAAAGTTTAGTGACTCCTGCCGGGTTGCCATTCTTTTGTATCTATTTTATTTTTAAAAGTTAAATTTATGAATTAACTTTTTATAATGTGTTTGAGTTTTTGTTTAATAGCTGCATTCTTTGTTGTTGACCTTTTAACTATGGCACCCAATTGTTTGGTAGGATAGAAAGGAGAAAATATTGGTAGGATCATCAGACACACCTGACTGAATCTTGGCTCTGCTACTTGCTGGCTGTTTACTTGGGCAGATTGCTTGATTTCTAAGCTTCCATTCAACTATAACATTCCTCAGTAGGAATCGCATGAAGATACTGTTATTTTTCTTCACACAGATTATATTCTTGACAAACTTATCTTTGTTTTGCCCACCGTATATTTATGGTATCTTATCAAATTTTTAGGAATTACCTTTGGGGACATAAAATATTGGAACTCAGAAAGCAATAGATTTAATATTATAGGATCCTTATACAAATTTAGATGCAAAATTTCATGTTGCCATAGTCATTTCGTGGCTACAATAAATATTATGAGATAGTACAGGTACCAGTGTTTAGTCAGACAGCTAGCCATGATCTTTCCAGCCTCGTTGCAAAATTCTATATAAGATAAATTGGGCATTAAATTCTAATTTCTAAGAGACTAAAATTTTAATTTTAATGGATTTATAATATCATACTGTTCCAAACCCTTATTTTAACTCTTTCACACTTTCAAAGAATGCTTTAACAAATGCACTGTTACCTGGGGAGATGGATTGGTTATATTTTGACAAAAGCCTGATAGATCGCTCCTTATCAGGTCTCCCATAAGTTGTAGAGACATTTCTTTTTAGTGTCTGGTCCTGCCTTATAGGCTCAAAAATTATACTGTTAGTGTGCTAAAAGAAGGTAAAGATCTAAGGGAGTATTTCTTGCTAGCCAGTTTCTCAAAGAGATTGATGCATAAACCAGTTTTTTAGTTATATAAACAAAAATTATTCAGCAAACTGAATGTGCATGGTTACACATCAACACATTCTCTCCTGATATGTTCCTATGAGAGAAAACAAATTGTAATATGAAGGATGGATAGGGAGATGGTTAAAAGAAGAATGAAGACACATCTCTGTATTTAGGCAAAGCAGTACTGCCAATGTCATCTTTTAGGAGCCTTCTTATTTGTTGTTGTTGTTGTTAATCCTTACCTAAGGATAATTTTTGCCATTGTTTTCTAGAGAGAATAGAAGGGGAAGAGGGAGAGAGAGATACCTATGGATGGGTTGTCTCCGGCATGTCCCTGAAGGGGACGAGGGATGGAACCTGTGAACTCGGTGCATGGGCCAACACTGTATCCATTGAGCCACACTGGCCAGGGCTAGAATGTTCTTTTTCTTCATACCTGTAGCTAATCAACTGGTTTCCTCTTCATTTGGCTTATCCATGAGTTCTTTATTCATATGCATATGTACATAATGTTTATGTATGTGTGACTATGCTAATGTGTGGTTTTTAATGCAGTCTTTCTTTTCCCTTTCAAACAGCCTAATCTCTGTGTTCATTTTTTCCTATTACAATGTTATTAAATTATCTTCTTATTGACTAAACCTCTGATGCTGTAGTAGCTTTTACTTTCTTGTTAACATTCTTGACCCCTTCCAATCCAATCACCACCTAAGAGCCAATTTGATCTTTTAAAAATGTAATTTGACCCTGGCCAGGTGCCTCAGTTGATTGGAGCATCAATGAAAAGGATCTTTTTTCTCTCTTCTTTCTTTCTTTTCTTTTTAGGTTAATCTTCACCTGAGGGTATTTTCCCATTGGTTTTTGTTGTTGTTGTTGTTCGGTTTGGGTTTTTTTGTTTTTGTTTTTTTGAGAGAGAGAGAGAAAGAGAAAGAGGGGGAGACAGAGAAACATCTGCACGCCCCCGGTATTGAGCCTGCAACCGAGGTATGTGCTCTTGTTCGGGAATCAAACCTGTGACCCTTCAGTCCAGGAACAGGGGCTCTAACCACTGAGCAAAGTTGACTAGGGCAAAAGGACCTTTTCATTAGAATGGGTGTGGTAGCAAAACTGAGTAGATTTTCTATTTTATGTTTACTGCCTGTGCATTTTATTTTTATTTTTTACTTATTTATTAATACATTTTTATTGATTCCAGAGAGAAAGGGGGAGGGATAGAGAGATAGAAACATCAATGATGAGAATCATTGATCAGCTGCCTCCTGTACGCCCCCTACTGGGGAGTGAACCCACAACCTGGGCATGTGCCCTTGGCTGAAATCGAAACTGGGACCCTTCAGGCTGCAGGCCGGTGTTCTCCACTGAGCCAAACCGGTTTCGGCCGCCTGTGCATTTCAAATACGCATTGTGTACATTGTATGTGTCCAGCACCGTGGTAGATCCCACCTTCCAGTCTCTATCCTCAAGGAGTTTACATTCCTCATGGGCTGCAAGTAGTTAATGAGAAGCTCTGGAACCCCAACCCCTTTCAAATACATTCAGGATACAGCTTTCTGCTACAGATTATTGACATTTAAAGCAGTTGTGTTTATAGAATCGTCTTGTGCTCTTTTAGGAGATTAATTCTGATCAGGCTACCCAGGGCAACATCAGCAGTGACCGAGGAAAGAAAAGAACAGTCACAGCCGCTGGTGCAGAGAATATCCAGCAGAAAACAGATGAGGAAGTCGATGAATCAGGACCACCTGCCCCTTCAAAGCCCAAGAGAGGACGTCGACCCAAGTCTGAATCTCAGGGCAATGCCACCAAAGCTGACGATGTCAGCAAACCTCCTGGGAAGGGGAGGAAGCGAGCCGCGGGCGGTCCGGAGGGCCCCGGCGGCCTGGACGCAGGTAATGCCAAAGCGCCCAAACTGCAGGACGGAGCCAAAAAGGCGGCGCCGGCAGAGCGGCAGATTGACCTGCAAAGGTAGCGCACTCTTCTTCCCGCCTGTCCCTGTGCTTAGCACTGTCCGCCGCTGCGGAGTGTACACTGTCCTGGGTGTCCTGAGTAGGTTATGATGGCATTGGTTTTGATTTCATAACCTCCAGGATATCAATTTGAAAAGATCTCCTTTTCCCCTTTGGTTCATTTTTAATTAGAATATGGTATTTTCATATTTCTATATATTAGCAAGAACAGTATAATCTTTTGTTTGGTTTCCTTAAAATAAATAGCTACCTTTTAGATATAAAAGTCCCAGAATGGAGAAAGTAGTAGTCTTGACACATGAACAAGGTATATTCCTACTCTTTAATTCCTCTTGTTAGTGTTAATTTTAATATAAATCAACTTACTCTTCCCTGAAACAATCTCACAGGCTGCTCATCTTTGATCATTCAAAGATGATTCCTACTTGTATAATTTATTTACTGACTCAAGAATGGATATGCTATTCCACCAAACATGGATTGTATGTACAAAAATTTACTGGCATAGGGTATACTTTCTAATCACCTTAATTAGAATTTTTAGATCCCTTTGGATTTTATAGTAAATGTGTTCCCTTAGGAACTTATTGTGTGTGTTCCTATGTATGTTCCAATAAATGTTACTGTTTATATTTTGGGCTGTATTTGGTATTGTTAACTTCTGAGAAAATTCCTTGAATTCACTATACATCAATAAAGATTAGCCATTTGTATAGTATGGTCAGGAAACAGTATCTGTGTATGTAGTAATGGGCTATAAGTAAAAAAACTCACTTATTTTTCTCTCCCAAGTTTGAAGTTGTTGAGGAAACAACTTTTTTAAAAAATATATGTATTTTATTGATTTTTTTTTTTAATACATTTTATTGATTTTTTTACAGAGAGGAAGAGAGAGGGATAGAGAGCCAGAAACATCGATGAGAGAGAATCATCCACCAGCCGCCTCTTGCACATCCCCCACCGGGGATGCACCCGCAAACATGGCACATGCCCCCGACCGGAATCGAACCCGGGACCCCTCAGTCCGCAGACTGACGCCCTATCCACTGAGCCAAACCGGCCTCGGCTGATTTTTTTTTTTTTACAGAGAAGGGAGAGAGATAGTTACAAACATCAATGAGAGAGAAACATCGATCAGCTGCCTCCTGCACACCCCCCACTGGGGATGTGCTCACAACCAAGGTGCGTGCCCTTGACTGGAATCGAACCTGGGACCCTTGAGTCTGCAGGTTGATGCTCTATCCACTGAGCCAAACCAGTTTCAGTAGGAAACACAGTCTTAATACTGATCTGGCTGATTTCAAGTGCGGAATTGCACAGGCCAGGTGGCTACTAATGGCTTGCACGTAAATTGGACAACTGCAGGCAGACCAGAATCACAGTTTGGGAGCAGAAGAGAACACATCCAGAAGAGGCCACACCCTGTATGTCCTGTTCTCGCTCCCTCACCTATTAGATGGGCCCTCCAGAAGCATGGAGATTCTGCTAACTTAACAGAATTAAACTACAGTTTCTCCTAGTTGAGTATACTAAAATTTATTTATTTGCCCAATTCAGGAATCAACACGTATTCTGCTTCTTAATAATTGATTTTGCCATCGTAGCCAATAATTTTCTTCCATAACAATATCATTTTGCAAGTATTAATTAAAAAGTGACAATTATTTTAGCCAAGATTGGTTTGGCTCAGTGGATAGAACGTCGGCCTGTGGACTGAAAGATCCCAGGTTTGATTCTAGTCAGACGCATGCACCTTGGTTGCAGGCACATCCCCAGTAGGGGGTGTGCAGGAAGCAGCTGGTCGATGTTTCTCTGTCATTGATGTTTCTAACTCTTTATACCTCTCCCTTCCTCTCTGTAAAAAAAAAATCAATAAAAATATATTTTAAAAAATAAAATTACAGTTATTTCAAATAACAGCTTTTATTTTATTATTGTAAGAATATCGGACATTTGGGTAGCAGCACTTACTAGTTGAAAAACTTCTTCATTGGCATTTTGTTTTTTGATAGTTAGGGAAATATTCCTTAAATCAAGTAAAGTCTCAAGTGAAAAGTGGAAAATATATATTTCCAGATTTTAGGTTATAACTATAGAAATGAAATAATTCCAGTTTATTTTTATATTTACATATTTTCTAACATTGCTTTCATCTGTCCCCAAGGTAAAAAGAAAACTCATTTGCAAAGGGAAAAAATGAAGGCCAAACAGAAGTAGTTTCAACTTCTGCAAAAAATTGGATTCAAAGTGTCCCTGAACAGAAGACGAAGTTCACTACAGACACACTCTCCGCCTTGAAAACTAAAGAAACTATCACTTCCTTCTCTGTGACACAGTCCTCTGGTGGAATGTACAGCAGAAACTCTTGAGAGAGAGAGAGAGAGGCTCAAAGCAACTCTGTTCTACATCCCCTCCCCCCAGACTTTTCTTAGGAAAAGTCAATAATTAAGCAAATTGCTTAACACTTGGTTCCATTTCCTGCATATCTGGAGTTTAAAGGCGTAAATACACCATTAATTTCCATGCTGCATATTTTTATGTTAAAGAAAGTAACAGGATGTCCTTAAACTGACACTGAAAAATTCATCCGTTTTAGAGCCAGGAATTCCCATGTTACACAAGAAAAAAGTAGAAGCCTACTGAATTAATTTTTTTAGAAGAAAAGAGATCAGATGAAATATTTGTCTTTCCTTTTGGAAACTTTTATGTATAATTCTTTCTGCCTGCCTACTTTTCTGCAAAAATGAGTTGTACAGATTTCAGTTCCCTGCTATGAAAAGTGATGTGGTGGCAATTTTATAAATGTTGATTTCTGATTTTTATCAGAGTGAGAAAATAATTAAGATTATTAATGATTTCATATCACTTCGTATTTTGATTTCCCCCCTCCATTTTAGTTTAATATAATTTGCAATAAATGTACATATTGTTGTTTCATAAAGCATATCATTTTAAAGTGGTTTTTACTCCTGTGATTATGTTGGAATATTTGAAATTTTAAAGGAGTAAAGACTGTCCAGCATTTGGTTTTATAATGTTTGTCACCATATTTTTATTGATGTACAAAAAGTCAGTTTTTTAAACAGTTGGGTTTGGGCAGCTCTGAGGAAGCTGGAGGTGTCGGATTGCTGTTGATCCCGGCATTGTGCTCTTGGGAAAGAAGTGTGTTGCTTCTGTCTGGCAGTCTGGGCTCCATTTTAATGTTTATTTTAGAAGACAACTGTTGCATTGGTATATTGTTTCTTGGTATTGTTCAGCATAGGTAATGTGTGCACTTCTGTGTACACACATCATATTTAAGTTTTTGCATAAAATAAATGCTTCTAGATGTCATGGTAGTCTTTTTTAATCTTTTTATCATACATTGTGAAATTTTTTATGTGAAAGGGCTAAAGTCATTAAAAAACATAACAGTCAACTCTCCATTATCTATATAAAATAGTGACTATGCCTCAGGTTTTTGAATCTTGTAGTAATCGTAAACTTAAAATAATGAAGGCATATTATAAGCAGTAAATCAGAAGAGACTAAAAACTTGTCCTTCCTCACTCAGAGGTGGAGCCTGCCCCTTCTCCCCGTGAGGCCGTTCCCAAAGCCCTCGCCGAACGTGTTCACCCGGTTCCTCCTCCCCCGTGCTGAGAGGACTGGACACTTCTGCCTGCTCTGACTGGGTCTGGATAGGCTGTGGCCCACGGGGGTGTAAAACAGTGAACGTGAGCTGTGTACCAAAAGGATGGTTATGTTAAATGTGAAATTTACTTTAGTAAATGTCGTTTGGTTCTAATAGATAATCAAGAGTTGGCTGTATATTGACTGAGTGAAAGATGGGTAATTCTTTTAAATATGCATATACACACATTTAGGTATCAGATGATGATTAGGGAACAATGGATGCCAGTGATAGAAAAATATCTTAAGAGGGCAGAAAAAGCCCTACTCTTCCTTATTGCCTCTTTTTATAACCCTTTAGGAATAACGTATAAAATATTGCCTCCAACATGCTGAAAAATATCTATGCATAAGCATCAGAGAAGTCCCTCAAGCAGTCAGTGGGCATGTTCTGTTAAGAAAGGTTTTAAAGTTCTCTTAGCATCAGACAACTTGATCCTTAATGCCATGAACTTGTCACCATTGAAAAGCACATTGGGTAGGGGCCTCCTCTATCTCCACTCCTCGTGTGCAGTCAGTCAGCATCGCAGCTGACTGGATAACCTCGTGTTGTCCCATTGAATAACGAAGTATCTGCGTCAGCTCTGCCTGCCGGAGAGGAGTTAACTGAAAGGCTCTGGCCCCAAACGGCAGTGCGGAACCCCCTGGTTTGTAACATCAGCAAGTGTCTGGCACTAAGGGAAGGGACAGTGGAATGGTAGGTAGACGGGGAGCTGCTGGGGAGGGACTTGTGCAAGGGACACTTGTCAGTTTTCCTTTGAAAAAGGAAAATCCCTTAGGAATTTGGTATTTACATCTCAGAGAAATACAACACAAAGTGCAGACTTATATTTGAGAATTAATGTTAATTAACCCTTTGTGTCTAGTTTGAAGCTTCTTGTATTTGTCTAAAACTACAAGCCAGAATTTTGTATCTCCTTTGATAAAAAGTGTGTATAATGTAAAGTAGTTTTGCATATTATTGTGCTGCACATGGGCCGAATTTTTAAAATTTTTTTAAAGACTTGAAGCAGAACCTTGTAATTTGTGTAAATGACACGTGTAAAATCCTACCATAAAATGCTAAAAAATATGCATTGTTTCAAATAAAATCAAGAAATGCAGCATTATATAGTAGTGTGGAACCCTGAATATCCATGTATTTCCTGGTATGTCACAAGCTGGTGAAATATCTGAGTATTTTCTTTTTCTTTTTTTTTCTCTTTCTTTTTTTAAAATATATTGATTTTTTACAGAGAGGAAGGGAGAGGGATAGAGAGTTAGAAACATCGATGAGAGAATCATTGATCAGCTGCCTCCTGCACACTTCCTGCTGGGGATGTGCCCGCAACCAAGGTACATGCCCTGGATCAGAATTGAACCCGGGACCTTTCAGTCCGCAGGCTGAAGCGCTATCCACTGAGCCAAAACGGTTTCAGTGAGAGCCAAATTTTGTAAACGTCTTCTAACGCACTTCTTCAAAACAGACTTGCCCAGGCCATGGCATTTTGTGGAAGAGCCACACTCAAGGGGCCAAAGAGCCGCATGTGGCTCCCGAGCCGCAGTTTGCCGACCGCAGGGCTGGGGCAAAAAGCGCCATTAACAACAGTGACTGAGTTTCCAGGTCACGCACCTTTGTCCTGGGTGAGTTCCTGCCGGCGTCAGTCTGGTCCTCAGCCAGGAAGGTCTGAACCGGTTCTCCACTGCGGTCCCGGGCCCAGGACGGTCTTAGTGAGCGGACCTGAGTGCCGGAGGCCCACAGCTCACCTGACTGACCGCTCCTGCTCTGCCTGGGAAGCCCCGTGGGAAGCTGAGTGGGAAGGAGGCCTGGGAAGTGGGCTCTGCAGGGAGCCCAGCCTCCAATAGCGTCGGCCCTGTGGAACCCCCCTTCCTGATGCACATGGGACAGTGGGGTCTCGGAAATCGTATAGGCCCTCCTACCACTGTTTTCTCTCTCCCTCTTTTTTTTTTCTTTTTTCTCAAATTGCCTTATTGCTTCCATTTGGTCCAAGGCATGGGGAGGGCTTCCGGGTGGTTGAAGGAGTGGCTAATGGTTTGGGGGGAGGTCAGGTAAGCCTGACACCGGGGGAGGCAGAGGATTCCTCACAGGCCCCGGCTCCGCAGGCTCCCCGTGGGGCCTGAGGGCCGGCAGCCTGTGGGTGAGGCAGGTGCCGCCGCCGACTTCCTCATGAGTTTCCCCTCCTCACCCGGAAGTGGTTCTCCAGGAAGTCGCGGAGCTGAGGGTCTGTGAGGGTAGAACCAGGGCAGGCAGCTCCCAAAGGGGCCTTCAGGTTCCTCTCCAAGGCCTTGGCGGCTTCCCTGGTGCCCGCGCTTTGCCCGTCACTCACCTGGGGAGGCCTGGGCACCTCCTGGGAGAGGGGAGGCGGCTGCACTGGTGCTGCATCTTTACGAGACGCTCGGAGCCCTCGAGCTTCTCCACCACCAAATCTTGGAAGAAGTGGCCAGGCCCTCAAGAGCCACATCGTCAAAACAGAAGCCCAGAGAAGGTAAGTGGGGACGGACGCCCGGGAGAGGCGGGCGTGGGAAGCCCGCTGGGGCAGGTTGGCCACTGCCTCCACCTGGGTGGGACGGTTCTGAGGAATCGGGGAGCATGTGGTGGTTGGGCAATAAGGAGTTAAGGTAACAAGAAAAACAACGGTGTGTTGGCTGGTCTGGGAGGTGGTTCGGAAGGTGGTGACGGGGTAAGAGGCAAGAGAGTGGCCAGAGGCTGGAATCCCGTGGAAGCAAGAGGCAGACCCAGGACCACGGAGGGTACTGTCTCACCTGTTACATAACAGCGGCACAGGTAGTCGTGAGGGTAAAAGGAGGTGAACATGGGCCCCGCACGCAATGCTGGGCCGCAGTGAGGGCCTGCCCACGGCGGTGGCACCGGCCCCGCACACTGCTGCCCCAGCTCCCTCCACCACGTCGGGCAGCACCTGCAGAGACTGAGACGTGGGTTCCTGTGGGTTGTGTCTGTTTCCAGGCTCTGGGCCAGCCTTCCACTTCGGTTAATTCTCTTTCCTGAGCTGGACCCGTGCCACTTGCTCACATTTCCGTCCCGTTCAGCCCAGAGGCCATGGCCATGGGACCGTTTTCTGGACATTAGGACACGGGCCGCCCTTTCGTGTTTGGGGAAACCTCCCAAAGGCCACCAGGGAGGCGGAGCCAGCTCCCTCTGGAAAAGCTGAGAACACACCTTCCTTCCTGACCGCCCTTGGAGCGGTCTCAGCCGGCCCCTGGGAGCTGTCAACCGAACACCGCCCCTGGGAGATGTGGATTGGGACCGGAGAATGGGGACCTCAGCACCCTGGGGATGCTGGGCAGGGGTGCCCGCATCCCGCCGTGGGTGGCACAGGCACTGGCAGGGGAGGCCAATTCTGTGATACTATTTCTGACACTAACATCCACCGTTTCCCAGAGGGTTTGAGCTACTTAACACCTGTTTTTAAATTTTTTTAAATATATATTTTTTATTGATTTCAGAGAGGGAGAGAAACATCAGTGACAATCATTGATTAGCACGCCCTCTCCTGGGGATCGAGGCTGGAACCCAGGCATGTGCCCTTGACTAGAATTGAACCTGGGACCCTTCAGTCCACAGGCCAATGCTCTCTATCCATTGAGCCAATACAGCCAGGCCCTGTTTTTAATTTTTTATTTATTTCAAAGAAGGGAGAGGAAGAGAGAGAGAAACATCAGTGATGAGAAGCAGTGATCGGATGCCTCCTGCACACCTCCTACCGGGGATTGAGCCCACAACCCAGGCATGTGCCCTTGACCCGAATCCAACCTGGGACCCTCCGGTCCACAGGCTGATGCTCTATCCACTGAGCCAAACCAGCTAGGGCTCAAGCCTGTTAATAAACTTTTCTCGAATTAGCTAGTTGACTTCTCACAAATTAGTACCACCAGTTGTAGGCAGCACTCAGGGAAATGAGGGTCACCTGGATTAGCTCCTGAGCTGGGTGAGGCAGGCGGCCGTGATAATGAGCAGAGACTGAGGGTGGGGTTTCAGCAGTCCTGCACCGAGTGGTGAAAAGTTAGACGCCCTCATATCATCTGCTGAAACCCTGAGCCCCTGGGGCTGCATGTGGATACGGCTTTTAGGAGATAATTAAGGTTAAACGAGGCCCTAAGAGGGGGGCAGTGACCCAACAGGGTTCATATTCTTATAAGACACAGGAGAACGCACTTGTGCCCCCTCCACCTGCACACAAAGGCCTGACTACAGTCCAGGAGGAGAAAGCAAATAGCCCGACAGCAAACCTCCCGGGGGGCTTCCGGCAGCAGGAGCCTTTGGCTGCAGGCTGGGTTTCTGCCCTTCCCTGTGCCCAGCCCCTCTGACCTTCACCTCTGCTCCGGACGGCCGGACAGTCGCTCTCCGACCAGCAGCTAGTGTGCTCCTTGGGGAGGAGGTGGGGCATCGGAGAGCTTATCTCTGGGCTCCACCTGCCCCTGGGCGAGCTCCCTTGTGCTGATGATAAAGCGCCGGTGCACAGGCATAAACTCCGAGTCTGAGGGACCTTTATTTTTGTCCGCTTGTTTATTAAGTTCTCTGATGGGTTCAAGAAAAGTTCTGACTTTGTTTTTTTCTTTAAGGGCAGGAACCACTTTTTCTTCTAGCTTCCTACATTCTAAGCTTTGGACAGAAGGCCCTAGATTCAAAGTGACGAGAAACTGAACTCATTTCAATTTTGTTATTCTGAGTTCCTGTGTTTGAATTTTTTGCTATCAAAGTCACTAGAATCTGCCCTGGTCAGAGTGGTTCAGTTGGTTGAGAGGTGCCCCATGCAACACCAGCTAGGGCATCTCATATCTTTGCTTCTATTTTCTGCCTTTGAGTGTTTTTTCCCCCGTTGAGATATCCTCTACTTTATTTACCACTCTCCTATTCATTCGTTTACCCTACAACCATTTACTGATGACTTATCTATTTTTTAATGTTCCAGTCAATGTTCTGGGCATTGTAGATAAATTAATAAGAACCCCACCCCCACCCAAAAAAAAGTCCCAACCCTATTTTGGATAAAATTAAAAAGCAGGTTAAGCACAGCTGGTGTGGCTGTTTGAGGTCCGGGTTTGATTCCTGGTCAGGGCCCATGCTTGGGGTGGAGGCTCCATCCCCAGTAGGGGGCATGCAGGAGGCAGCCGCTCAGATTCTCTTCATTGATGTTCTATCCCTCTTCCTTTCTCTCTCAAATTAAGAAGTTCAGTGAGGAGGATAACTGAATGAAGTCAAAAGCTGTTTCAGTTAGAATGATCATTTGCACGGCAGCATGAATAAAATGATGAACAGGACCTGTGAGGATCCGGGAAAGCATTCCAGGCCTCTGCTCGAGGGGCTGAGGTCCAGAAGGGCTCGAAGGGCTGAGGTCCAGAAGCCTGGTGCATCTGACTAACGCTAGAGGCCAGTGTGCCTAGCTAGGGGAGCAAGGGAGAGAAGAAAGGGATAAGGCCCGAAGAGTGACTAGGGTCAGAGGGAGCAGCTACTGTCACCATGGTAAGAAGCACCAATTCTGTTGATACACTTGATGAGATGTACACCTTGCTTCTCTTATACAAGAAATTAATTCATTAGCTGTAAGGGATAGAAGGTGTCAGAGATTCAAGGCAGGTGAGCTGTGCAACTGTCCCTCACAGAATGGAAGGCTATGGTCAGGGCAATAGAGATTAAAGCTAAGTGCTAATGGCCCGGTTGAAGATAGTGGTTATCAGTCAACAGTGAGAAGTCCGCACAACTGTTTTCTCCGGGTAAGTTCCCTATGCAGGTGTGAGGTGAGTGGGTAGAGTATTCTGCCAGGAATGTCAGGAAGGGGCGAGATGTTACTGTGATGGCCCATGGGACAAGCCGGGTCAAGGTAAGTAACACGAGTGCGCCTGCCTCACCTTCGGGGATGTAGGATGTGGGACTAAAATAGCTGTTGAGGACGTTAAATCTGACAATACCAGCCATCACATTAGACAATCTTTCCATCTCTTCATCTTATCTACGTATCAGCCTCCTGGTTCCTTATCTCTACCTAGTTCAAAGCTTCTGCTTCAGTGAGTAGATGCCCTTTACTTACTATATACACCTGCCCCCAGGATTCTACGTCCCTTTGTGGATTCAACAGCCCTCCCTCAACCTCCCACTAGTAAGTGAAATAAAGGTTAGGGATAAAATTAGAGAATCAAGAGATACCAGATAAAATGATGGTACAGAAATATAATGTCTTACAAAAGAAGCCTAGAGTTACCTAAAGAGGGATTACCTTAAAACTCAGCCGAAACCAGTTTGGCTCAATGGATAGTGTCGGCCTGCGGACTGAAAGGTCCCGAGGTAGATTCCAGCCAAGGGCATGTGGTTGAGGGCACATCCCCAGTAGGGGGTGTGCAGGAGGCAGCTGATCGATGTTTCTAACTCTCTATCCCTCTCTTCCTCTCTGTAAAAAATCAATAAAATATATATATTTTTTAAAAATCAGACATTTAAAAACTGTTCTATGGCTTAGTATTAAAAGTACAGTAGAATGAGAATTACAGGTTTTCCACAATGAACTCTTCCATTACTCATTATAAAAATTTAATTTTTTAAATGAAAAAAAAAAAACAACATACTAATAATCACTCCAGCAGATGGTTATCCTGAATTTCTTACCAAAAATTTTGCCTTTGGATTTTCCCTCTACGTCATGACAACTTACAAGTTAACCTCAGAGGAGCTACACCTCCCCTTACAGAAGTACACCATTATGCAATTAAGAACTGAAGTATCTGTAATGGAATAAGATAATTTTTAGGGCAATTAGATGTTGCCATTTAATTTCCTATGGGATCCCCTACACCAAGAACACTGCTATGCACCCTATTATTCCAAAAACAGGATAAAAACATGTTCAGTGCATTGTACACTCAGCGGAAGTTACGGAGCCCTAAATACAGCTGGCACTGCTTCACCAAAATTCTGCTCCACTGACACCATGAGAACTGGTTTGGGTCCTTTTCTTGAAGACCTCACTCCCACCTGAACTGGGTTTTCTGTTTCATGCTTGCAAATGACCCCTTGGCATTTCCTATCTTTAAGAAAAAACAAAATATTTTAGACTTGAAAATGCTACCAAGCTTAGTAGGCACATATAAATAGTAGTATTATGGGACTTCTGTCAAAAATAACCTGTGACTCTGGATATCCAATTCATTTAATCGATTTATTTTTTTAAAGGATTTTTAAAAACTAGGGGAAGCCCTAGCTGGTTTGGCTCAATGGATAGAGAGAGCATCGGCCTGTGGACTGAAACGTCCCAGGTTCGATTCCAGCCAAGGGCATGTACCTTGGTTGCAGACTCGATCCCCAGTAGGGGGGAGTGCAGGAAGCAGCCGATCAATGATTCTCTCTCATCATTGATGTTTCTATGTCTCTCACCCTCTCCATTCCTAAAATCAATAAAATATTTTTTAAAAATAAAAAATAAAGTAAAATTAGGGGAAAAGGGAGGGTCCCCTTTTCCTTAAAATCCTATAAATATGGTTAGAAGATACCAGTGGACTCTCATTAACCCTGTTCCTCAACATTGGTTAGGACAGTTCATTCATCTATCAGCATAATGCAAATACTAATGAAATGAACATTACATGCATACATAAATAGAAAGTATATTTCTATAGGACATACTCCTAAAAGCTTTACTAGAGAGTTCATGTTATTCACTGAAAAATCTTTAAATCTTTGATGAATCAAAACATGTACCAAGTGTTTACTACCCTTTAAATCTGACCATTCTTTGCTGGGGATTGGCATGAGAGCTCACTTGAATTCCATGTTATGCTTGGTTTTAATATGAAAAGAGCCAGCTTGCTCCATGAAAAGAGCACTTCATGTTGGTATTCCATTCAGGAGCAATTCCATTTCCAGGTCAGAGAAACTCATGACTGCTGAAAGCTCATTATGAATGCCCTAGAGATACAAAGTAATAATCAGTTTGCTATATAAAATAATTAGTACAAATCCTAATCAATATGAGCTCTTCTAATTATCGTTACTAATGGAGGCAGGGGTAACCCAAGGATAGTGACCCAGGACTTTCTGAAACAATTCAGAGTCCTTTCTATGGTAATAATCTTTCCAGAAAGATTTGTGTGCACTATGAAAAGTTACTTTCAATACTCTCTGGATTACACTAATTTTTAAATTAGAACCTAGTTAAGGCCTAGCCGGTTTGGCTGAGTGGATAGAGAATCTGCCTGCGGACTCAAGGATTTGGGGTCAATTCCGGTCAAGGGCATGTATCTTGGTTGCTGGTACATCCCCAAATGGGGGGTGTGCAGGAGGCAGCTGATCGATGTTTCTCATCGATATTTCTGGCTCTATACCTCTCCCTTCCCCTCTGTAAAGAATCAGTAAAAAATATATTAAAAAGAACCTAGTTAAATGTCTATTTTCAAATAAACAATTTTAATTAGAATAAAAAAATTTCAACTCATTTTTAAATTCAGACCCAATATAATTTACTGCATCTATCAGCATTATGCTCATCATTTTGAAACTTGCCTAGGAGAAACCACTACCTGCTTTTTCTTGTTTAAAGTAATGTGGAGGCTTAACCGCCTGCCCATAGATGAATACCCAGAAAGAAGATATAAACCATTTTCAGGAAAAAACATGCATGCATTTATTTTTGAGAATTCCCAGTAAGGGGGGAAAAAAAATTCAACATCTTTAAAAATGTGTTTATTTTTTTTAAAAAAATCAGTTGTGTACAAAAGTGTTTCGTAGTTTTAATTCTCAAGACAAATACCCAACCCTCCCCCACAGCCCGCCCTGCTTCATGGTCTTTCTGGTAACCCACCCACGTTCCCCACACAGGAGTTAACGGCTTAGCACAGACCCTCCTACAGATTTATCGTCACTAACAGATGGTGGAGAATAGAGATCTAGAGAAGCTAACAAGCAAGGTTCGTTCTCAGTGAGGTTAATGAGAATCCCTACAATGGCAGTAGACTTCCAGCAGACACCACGACAAAGCACCATCAATTGCTGAAAGCTAAAAAATAGATATTATTTTCAATAGTATTTCATTTTCTATTGGAAAAGTCTTTAAATTACATTAAATAAGTCTCTTTTCCCCCCAAAAGAAATAGTCTAGCTTTTATTATGATGCCTGTAAAAAGTAGGTAACAGCAAGCACACAAGGATTGGTTAACAGCACAGTGCAATGATTGATACCCACCCACCTGCTAGAACCAAACTGATAAACTGTGTCACACCTGATTCTATATGTATAGCAGCATGGTTAAAATAACCAAGCAAAAGGTGACACATTCTCAACTTACATTTAGGTGATGGTCACAGGTTTGAGGGTAGATCAGTCCAATAAAGCGGTAAGAGAGCAGGACAAGAGAGACTGAGATTCCCCTACCCATGGGCCACAAGAGTTTTGATCCATGTTGCAGCAGTGCAAATAGAACATGTGACATAATATGTAGACATGGCAGAAAAGTCACATTTGGGAGAAAGGCTATTTATCAGTAAATACTTCAAGTTGCCTTCTTCCCTCGTGATAGCAAAGAGCTGTTATTAAGCATTATTTTAAACTGGTACTAAAAGAATAGAAATGCAAAATTCTTAAATCAATGGTTTGTACCCTGGAATTGAAATTTCTTGAACTAGAAAAAGTGTTTAACACACCATTTTGTAAAAGTCCATGAAATAAAGTTAACTGTAAACAGACGGCTTCCTTTTTCATATCCAAACATGGTTTCCATTTATGTACAAGGATACCTGGCTCCAACTCTGCCCTGCCCGAATTTCTCTGAAACTTTTGAAGCTACAAAATGCTTTCTTTCCTCTGTTGCTACAAGATTGTGGAAACATTATCTTACTCCTATTGCTGAGTTTTAAAAGCTCAAATCAGGTGTAAACTTATAGCCAAGATCTACTTTCACATTGATAAACTTATTAAGCAGCCTAAACAGTAACATGATATGCTACTTTCTGTAGTGCATAAGTAAGCAATTTCCACCGAACTGCCAATTCTCTTGGATACTTAAAAAAATTAGTTTGCATAGTTTTAAGCGTTACCAACAACCACAAATGTGAAAAACACCCCCCCATCAGTCTTACTTTCATTTCCTAGATTATTCTTCTTAAAAGCAAAATACTCAGAATCCAAACATATTTATAAAATTGAATGTGTTGTGTTTCAGTAAACCAGTCACAATTCCAAACATTTGTGGGAGCTAACTCAGAGCATCTCATTTAGTACAAGTTCTTCAAATATTTATAAACTACTTAGTCTATACTTATTTGGGTCACAAATAGCTATTCATTCTTTCCGTAATCTGTACTGAAATGTTATACAATTATTTGTTGTTTTAAAAGTCAGACACATTCTCACGGAATAGATTTGATTACAATAAAAGCCTGCTGGAGTATCAGTTGACTTCTAGCAAGTCTGCCTGCTGTAAATAGGACATCACTAAATATATTTTTAACCATTATTTTGAGGCTTTTAAAAAAACTGGAAAAATCACAAAAAACTGAGAATTATAAAAATAATTTTTACCAGGGTACCTTTTACCTAAACTTGTACTTTTAGTGTCCTTTTTCTAAACATATATAAAAGACAAGAGGAAAAAAGAAATTGCTTTAATTTCTTTGTTTAGGAAAATAAATCCACCTATAGAGAAATATGGAGAGAAAAAAATAGGATGACAGTGTTCCCGAAAGGAGAATTATCACATTAAATGAAAATGAGGTAAATAAATTTTGAAATGAAAAATCCATTATGGAGAACCTCTCAAACCAAATATTTTACTTTTCAATTTCCTGGGCACTGGGATGTTGAATTACAGTTGGATGAATAGGTACTCTTTGGGCTAATGTGCATAAAAATAAAAGGCAAGGTATAGCTGCCTCCCAGAGCTAAGTAACGCTTGACGTTTAGTAACCTCTGAGTCTCTCCTTTGTCTAACCACAGGACAATTAAATATACCCTGAAAATATAGGCAAATAGTAAACTGGGTAGGTGTTTGATATTTAAAATAATCCAAATGTATTACCAAGCTGCCCTACACTTAAAAAAATTCTAACCAACAATGCAACAAAACTGTCCACATTTTAACATAATTCCAACCTTACTTCAAAATATAAAGAAAAGTACAAGGCATTAGTTATTTAAAATAAATAAAGAAAAATCTTGTTTCCTTTGGCATCTTTAGAAAGAAACTAAACTACAACAATTTAAAGGAGGTGATTATATAAAGAAATTTATGCTTAAGCAAACATATAGGGGGAAAAACATAGCAATTTGTGTTTAGTATGAATTTCTACTGCTAGAGTTTACTATTGATTAGGAAAGCCTTACAAGTTTTTGGAAGAACCTTCACATCTTTAACGTTACAATATATTTAACAATGGTTCTTTTATTGCTTCTAAGATTATTGAGACGTCAATGAAATTATGCTGAATTTATGGTTTAAAATTATTTTCCAAACACTTAACAATTATAATTTAGGATAAATAACACTTGAAGAAAACAAACCTTTTGTAATAGGACTTTCAATATACAGCCTTGCTTTAATTAATTCCAATTCAATTACATTTTTTTTATTTGCACTGTCCTGAAAATTTAATAAGAACTGTTTTTCTATGCATAGGACTGCCTGCATAAATCTATTTCAACCTTCATAAAATAGTCACATTAGTGTTTGAACTTGCAAAACTAAAAATCTTCAAACTTTAGAATTTAGAATGAAATGTAAGTTTAATACACAGAAAGTCTGACTATATGTACAAGAGAAGGTAAAGTTTTCAGTTTTCGTATTATCAGAAACATCATAAAGAAAGCTAGATTTATAACACATTTCTATTCCTATGTGCATCTGAAGTATGTACAATTAAACACCAACACAGCTTTCATGGGTAAATAGGGGGAAATGCAAGCAAGAGTGACTTTTAAAGTATCTGATAAAGCAATCTCTACAAAGCCAAAATTAGACTAAAAAACTGCAGTTTTTTTTTGTCTCTTCTGTTTCTCAAAGAAAAACTTCATCAGCTTAAAAATAGATGTCAAATTCACTTGAAAACTAAGTTGGGTTCTTTTATTATTAAATCTTGGGGATACTGCAACATCAAGTATTTACTGATTTTGCAAGAGAAAGTTGGCAGCTCCCTCTTTACATTATGACTTCTCATCAGAACGTTTTTAAGAGTAAAGAACTGTGACATAACATTCCATATGGACAACCTTAAAAAAAAATGAAGCAAGGGATACTGTCCTTTAACACATTTCCCAGAGAATTTACTATTAGGATATTAGCTGTGTGTGGTAAGAGAGGAAAAATAAATACAGTGTCCCAGTCTGCTGACCAGGACAAAAAGGCTCTGAAGAGGTCACCATCTTCATTCTAGATAAATCTCAAGTTTAAGAATTCTCAAATGCTTAAAATGGTGGTCTTTTCAGCTGCCCATCTTAAGAAGTCAAGTACAAGCATGCAAGTAAATTCACAGGCACAGAGGATCCATGTTAAAAACAGATAAGGTAGCTGTGATGCAACACCAACAATTTGAATGGTCCTGACACACTCAAAATATTACCTTAATTATTCAACAAAACCCTGAAGCAAACTCTTGCTATTCTGATACACTGCTAACTACTAAAGTAGCATGTTTTTTCCATGGTTTCGCTTAGCTCAAAGAATTTTTACACTATTAAGAAAAAAAAATTAAAGTATTTCCCCTTTTTAAATTTACACAGACGTTTAATTAGCTTTATTTACAGAGCAGGGATGTTTGTTTTTTTTTCAGTCTCCAATGGTGCCTAGATAACATCATTAGGCAAGAATGCCAGTTTAAAAGAAATCTATGCAGAATCCTAAAAATAACAGATGTTGAGGCTCCTCAAGAAGGGACAAGCTTGACTATATCAGCAGCTCTCTCATTATGCCTCAGTTACTCAGAAGCAATTCTGTTGCAGTCTCTACATCCCATGATTTTGAAGACAAGGCCACTATTACAGCATTCTGTAGAAATAAAAAGGGGGACAAAAAAAAAAATTAAATCTCAAGGAAATATCTTAAATCACTCCCTGTCTTTGTATTTAGAAACCACACCTTGTTTTTTTTTTTTTTTTATCTTTATGTTGCATTGCACTTGTACATAAAAAAGCTTCTAAAACAAATGACTGGAATGAGTAAAAAGAAAAAAAAAATTACTGATTTTTAAGAACAAGAAGTTCATATATCAAAACTAAATTTAGAGTATTTTTGAAGCAATTCTGTCAGCCAAGAATTTGCCACAATCGTTTAAAATCAATGAATATATCAAAATCACCATGCCTTTATGTTACTTACCCTATCAAAGCCCATAGCACATAGGTTTTCTATTTTTTTGGTGTATTCTGGACTAGAAACTGGTGCTCCAGCATACACATGTGCCCAGAGTCGAGCTGTCTGTTTGAACATTTCAGGATTTTGCTTGTACTACATGAGGAAAAAAAATTGATTGACATGACAATAGAGTTGTAACTAAGTTCTAACTGCCTAATAACTGCTTTTTCTAAATAAAACTAATGTAGGTTTTAAATATTGTTGATTCACTCTCTATTACAAACAAACTAACATTATTATAAGCTAGAATTCATAAGTTATATAGATGAAAGAAAAACAAAGACAAATAAAATTTATCAACTCTGATCTCCAATTTCAACAAATGTAAGATTATAATAGAAAACTAATACTAAGTCAAATGAGGTCTTAGAGATTGTTTCTAATTAGAGATGGCTCTAAATACTGTGTAGGGCAGATATTATACAACTAAATAGAATTATAGTTTCTAAAAATAAAAATTACTAGTTTTTAAAATAACATGGACATTAATTAACCACAGCTCAGCTAGAACACACAATTGGACTTGACCGTTGTGCTGGAGCTGTATCAGTGAATAGCTATTTAAGAAAACCCCATATATCAACAATAAAGATTTTCTAAAAAGAAAAACACATGTACAAAGCCTAACTTATATCACATGTTTTGAGATGATTATGAAATTACCATACAACACTTGTAAAGGATAAAAACTTCCCATATGGATTGAAAAGAGATAAATTTATTCTCAAACATTCCATTATTTAATAAAGCAAAGTATACATTTAAAATAACTGTGGAATTCACTTTCTCTCAGAAGTATTTTACACATCTTTAATATTTTAACACCGATTTTGTTATATTTAATGATAAATATATTTTCTAATATTAATTCTTAACAAGGAAATAAGCCAAATTATTGGCTTGTTTTAGGAGCTAGAAGAAATCTTTGAGTCCACCTCACCACTAAATAGGAACCAAAGCTGGGACTCAGGCTACGCTTCTAAGTACCAACACTGAACAGATAGCACATACATACATATAACATGTAAAACCGTAATCCTAAGCACTCAGAGACAAATAGAGTATTTTAACAAGAATATACATAAAACAAGGAGTGAACAACTTTTGAGAGAAAAGAGAAACTTGCTGAGAGGAAAAGTTTCATCAGGCAGCCCTGGTTGGTGTGGCAGAGCCATCCTTTATCCTAACCCCAAAAAAGGGCATGAGTTCTATCCCTGTTTGGGGTGCATACAGGAGACAAGTGATCAAAGCTTCTCTCTCATATCAATGTTTCTCTCTCTCCTTTTCTCTCTAATCCTCGGGTGAGGATTAAAAGGTCCTGGGTTTGACTTTGATCAAGGGCACTTATGTCAGTTACAGGCTTGACCCCGGCCCCAGTCAGGCAGTTCTGGAGGCAACCAATCCAATGTCTGTCTGTCTGTCTGCCTATCTGTCTGTCTCTGAGCAATGTTTCTGTGTGTGTGTGTGTCTCCTTCCCATCCTCTCACCCCCACCCTTCTTTAAAAGTCAATGGAAAAATATCCTCGGGTGAGGATTTACAAACAAACAAAAAATGTCCTATGGCAGATCAGGTAAAATGACATGAAGAAATGCATCTTTTTTTTTTTTTAATATATTTTATTGATTTTTTACAGAGAGGAAGGGAGAGAGAAAGAGAGCTAGAAACGTCGATGAGAGAGAGACATCGACCAGCTGCCTCATGCACACCCCTTACCAGGGAAGTGCCCGCAACCAATGTACATGCCCTTGACCGGAATCGAACCTGGGACCTTTCAGTGTGCAGACGCCCTACTGCTGAGCCAAACCAGTTTCAGCTAGAAATGCATCTTGAAAAAGCATGAGGTTGAGGAACAATAAGAATTTAGGGAATTAAGCTGGGTATGTAGATAGTTCAAATCATGGAGGAACTCTGCAAGCTCAAGAAGCACTAGCCGGTTTGGCTCAGTGGACAGAACGAGGGCCTGTGAACTGAAAGGTCCTAGGTTTGTATCCAATAAAGGCACATGCCCGGGTTGCAGGCTCGATCCTCAGTGGGAGGGGGGGGCGGGGCGGTTTTGCTGGAGGCAGCCAATTAATGATTCTCTCTCATCACTGATGTTTCTATTTCTCCCTCTTCCTTTCTAAAATCAATAAAAAAAAATCTTTAAAAAAAAAATTGAGATTTACCGAGTAGGTGATAAAGCAAATAGGTTTTTAGTAGTAAAGTAAAATGAGACTTGCACTTCATAAGGCTAACCGGTATCAATGTAGAACATGGGGGGAAGAAAGAGGCTGAGGAAGGGGAGTTAGTTCTATCACAGCATTAGAAATGAGAAAATTTAAAAAATCTGTACTGCAGCACCAGAGAAGTATGATGACAGACAGATACTGGGAAGAGAATCAACAAGAGAAAAAAATACCTAGAGAAGAATTCCAAAACTGTGACTTGGATATTTAACTACATTGATGATGTATCATAGAAAGATAGACGAGTCTGCAGGCTTTAAGATTTTGCATTGAGTTTTGGGAATGCTATGCTGAGGTACTCATGGACATTCAGATAGAGCTATCCAGTTCCAAACTGGCTCATGGGCTCAGGAGAAAGGTCTAGTATGATGAACATTTTTATCAATATACAGATGGTAAGTCAGTGTGGATATGATCATCCAAGTGAGTGTATATATCAGAACCAAGGAACTATATTTAAAAAGGAATAGAAAGAAGAGAAATAATTGTGGGAACTAAGAAGGAAAGACTACAACTATGAAGATAAAAGAGAACTGTTATTTCAGAAATCAAGTGAAGAAAAAATTTCTATGTGAAAAATCAATCCTAATGGTTTAGATAGAAGTTGGCAAGCTTTCTTAAAAGATCAGATAATAGCCGAAACCGGTTTGGCTCAGTGGATAGAGCATTGGTCTGCGGACTGAAAGGTCCCAGGTTCGATTCCAGTCAGGGGCATGTACATTGGTTGCAGGCACATCCCCAGTAGGGGGTGTGCAGGAGGCAGCTGGTCGATGTTTCTCTCTCATTGATGTTTCTAACTCTCTATCCCTCTCCCTTCCTCTCTGTAAAAAAAGAATCAATAAAATATATATTAAAAAAAAAAAAATCAGATAATAATTACTTCAGGCTTTCAAACCATACTGTCTTTGTCACACCTATTTGATAGCTGGAAAGTAATCAAATAGGTGTGGCTGTATTAAATATTATTTACGAAAACAGTCTGACTATAATTTGATGTCCTCTTTCTTAAAGATCAAAACTAAAAAATATTTATTCCAGCCGAAATCGTTTGGCTCAATGGATAGAGCATCGGCCTGCGGACTGAAAGGTCCCGGGTTCGATTCTGGTCAAGGGCATGTACCTTGGTTGCGGGCACATTCCCAGTAGGGGGTGTGCAAGAGGCAGCTGATCGATGATTCTCTCTCATTGATGTTTCTAACTCTCTATCCCTCCGTCTTCCTCGCTGTAAAAAATCAGTAAAATATATCTAAAACAATATATTTATTCCATTTGGCAAATTATAAGGTCACTTTGGTAAACTTTACCATGCCACTTCAGTGCCACAGAAGTTGGTTAAAATTATCATCAAGAAGGGATCACCACTTAATGCAGGGACAGATAAATGGATACACACAAAATAGAGTACATGTAGGCAAATGTTAATCATAGAATATAGGTTAGGTAGGTATATGGATGTTCACTCTAATTCTTTTAACATTATTTGTTTGAAAATTTTTATAATATGCTAAAAAAAAAAATCTACCATATCCCAATTAACACATTAAGCACCCAACCTGTTTTGTCGTCCGGACGGGAAGTATAGTGTCAGTCATTGGGGACTGACAGGGCGCTTAATGTGTTAAGCTAATATGTTAAAAATCAAAAATTATCTTTTCAGATTAAAAAAAGAAATTAACTTTTCACTAATATATCTGACAAAATAACCTTATTGCAAGAACCATTTCCAAATTTAGGTCTGATAGAAGTATGCTCATATGTTAACAATGAAAACCACTAACGCAGAGACTAACAGGTAAGTATAGATACATCTTTCAAAAGGAGCAGCTATCATACCTGATTTGCTACTACTGCATCCTGTGGATCATCTGGTTCTGCAGCCGCCAATAGTGCTTGCAACGACAATAATACCGTGCGGAGAGTCATTGCTGCTGCCCTAAAATTAAAAATAGAAAAAAAATCAAGTTAAAGAATGCTCCACATGACAAAAGCAAAGTAAGTATTTTCTGAATAAAACATAACTACTGGAGTGAAAAGTAGCCCAGGCTTTATCTTAATTATATAATTAAGTCATAGAATTTATAATTACATTATTTGTGTACCGTTTTTTTTTCTTTACAATGACTCAGTCTTTCTATCTCTTTTTGGTTTTAATACTCACCTGAGGATATTTTTCTATTGTTTTTTAGAGAGTGGAAGAGAAAGGGAAAGATAGATATATCAATGTGAGACAAACACGCACCCTGCATATGCCCTGAACAGGGCCTGGGCAGGGAGAAGCCTGCAACTGAGGTAGGTGCCCTTGATCAAAATCGAACTCGGGGCCCTTCGGTCCATGGGCTGATGCTCTATCCACTGAGCCAAACCAGCTAGGGCTGATTGATGTTTCTTCTTTTTTTAAAAAATATTTTAATTGATCCACATGAGATTAACTGAAGCCCCTGCTGTGACTGCATTTCAGTAGTGATGCTACTCAATCTTCAGAAATCTTGTCAACACAGCTTCATACAACATCTATCAACTCACTGGATTTGAGTACAAGAGTTAAACCTGGTCATGGGAGAAGCACCTTCCTGATCAAGGCATTTCTTCACCCAGGAGGAGGGAAGCACCCACGCGGGCTGTGTCCCTGCCCGGAGCTACCTACCGGCTTGGACGGGGAAACCTCGCCATCTTGAGAGGAAGATAGGATCGTGTCAGAGGCCTGAATATCCACAGCCGCAGCGACCACCAAGCATCTGTGACCCCCAGAACGCGGATCCCAAGCGGCGCGAACACTTGCCCTCACAGGATTGCCCCACTGCTCAGCGAAAAGGAGAGAGAGAACTACACAACCAGACATCATAGATCATGGGGAGACCAAAAAACAGCCCGCATATGAAAGAAAAGCAGGCTTCACCAGAAAAGGAAGTAAACGATATAGAGGCAAGCAACCTACCAGAGCAAGAATTCAGAGTAACAATCTTAAGATGGCTAAAAAGAATGGAAGACAAATTTGACAATTTGAGTAAGACCCAAGAGGAAATGAAAAAAACCCAAGAGGAAATGAAGATGACTCAAGATGAAATGAAAAATGACATCGCTACTATGAAGAACTCAATAGATAGCATCAAGAGCAGACTAGAAGAAGCAGAGGATCGCATCAGTGAGCTAGAAGACAAGATGGAAAAAAATACCCAATTAGAGCAGCTTCTAGAAAAAAAAATTAAAAAGCAGGAGGAGAGCCTACGGGAGCTTTGGGACAATGCAAAACAAAACAATATTCGAATAATAGGGGTTCCGGAAGGAAAGAAAACCGAGGTAGACATGGAAAATGTATTTCAAGAAATAATGACAGAAAATTTTCCTGAGATAGAGAAGAAAAAACCCACACAAATCCAAGATGCTCGCAGAGTCCCAAGCAAAATGGATCCCAGAAGACCGACGCCAAGACATATTATAATTAAATTGGCAAACACCAATGACAAAGTTAGAATCTTAAAAGCAGCCAGAGAGAGACAGAAAGTTACATATAAAGGAACCCCCATCAGACTAACAACTGATTTCTCAACAGAAACTTATCAGGCCAGAAGGGAATGGGATGAAATATACAAAGTCATGCAAAGAAAGGGTCTGAATCCAAGAATACTGTACCCAGCAAGACTATCAATCAAAATTGAAGGGGAAATCAGGAGCTTCACAGACAAAAAAAGACTAAAGGAATTTATCTCCTCCAAACCAGCAATGCAAGAAATGCTCAAAGGTCTACTGTAAAAATAAATAAATAGGAAGCGAAGAAGGAACACAGGGGTATAGAATAAAAATGGCATCAAATGAGTACCTATCATTAATAACATTAAATGTAAATGGTTTAAATGCTCCAATCAAAAGACATAGGGTAACAGATTGGATAAGAAAACAAGACCCATACATCTGCTGTCTACAAGAAACCCACCTCAGAAAAAGAGATGCACACAGACTGAGGGTGAAGGGATGGAAAAAGGTTTTCCAGGCAAATGGAAATGAAAAGAAAGCTGGGGTAGCAATACTTATATCTGACAAATTAGATCTCAGAGTGAAGGACATAACAAGAGACAATGAAGGCCACTTCATAATACTAAAGGGAGCAATCAAACAAGAAGAAATAACCCTGGTAAATATATATGCACCCAATACGGGAGCACCCAAATACATAAAAAAACTGCTGGAGGACATTAAGGGAGAGATTAACAGCAATACAATCATAGTAGGAGATTTTAATACCCCACTGTCACCCTTCGACAAATCATCCAAACAAAAAATCAGCAAAGAAATATCAATCCTAAATGACTCACTAGACCAGATGGAATTAATTGACATCTTCAGAACATTCCACCCCAAAGCCACAGAATATACATTCTTCTCAAATGCACATGGGACATTCTCAAAGATAGACCACATTTTGGGACATAGGCAAAGTCTCTTCAAATTCAAGAAGATAGAAATCATATCAAGCATCTTCTCAGACCATAATGGCATAAAACTGGAAATTAACTACAATAAAAATAATCCAAAGAAATCAAACACATGGAGACTAAACAGCATGCTATTAAACAAGGACTGGGTTACCAGAGAAATCAAGGAAGAAATTAAAAACATCCTGGAAACAAATGACAATGAAAACACAACAATCCAAAATCTATGGGACACAGCAAAAGCAGTTTTGAGAGGGAAGTTCATATCCTTACAAGCCTATTGCAAAAAACTAGAAAAAAGTGTAACAAATGATCTAACTCTACAACTCAAAGAGTTAGAAAAAGAGCAACAAGAAAAGCCCAGTGTAAGTAGAAGGAAGGAAATAACAAAAATCAGAGCACAGATAAACGACATAGAGACCAAAGAAACAATACATAAGATCAACAAAACCAAGAGCTGGTTCTTTGAAAGGATAAACAAGATAGATGGACCTCTAGCCAGACTAACCAAGAAACAAAGAGAGAGGACCCAAATAAACAAAATCAGAAATGAAAGAGGTGAAATAACAACAGACCCCACCGAAATACAACGGATTGTTACAAAATACTATGAACAACTCTACTCCAACAAACTGAACAACCTGGAGGAAATGGACATATTCCTAGAAAAATATAATCTTCCAAAACTCAATCAGGAAGAATCTAAAAATCTCAATAAACCAGTGACTTGGGAAGAAATTGAAACAGTCATCAAAAAGCTTCCAGCAAACAAAAGCCCAGGGCCAGATGGCTTCACAGGAGAGTTTTACCAAACATTCAAGGAAGAACTAAAAACTATCCTCCTCAGACTATTCCAAAAAATCCAAGAGGAAGGAACACTTCCAAATTCCTTCTATGAAGCCAGCATCACCCTAATACCAAAACCAGATAAAGACAACTCAATGAAAGAGAATTACAGACCAATATCCCTCATGAACATAGATGCTAAAATCCTCAACAAAATTCTAGCAAATCGACTCCAGAAGAGCATCACAAAGATCATACACCACGACCAAGTAGGATTTATTCCAGGAATGCAAGGATGGTACAATATCCGCAAATCAATAAACGTGATACATCACATAAACAAATTGAAAGATAAAAATCATATAGTCATATCAATTGATGCAGAAAAAGCATTCGATAAAATCCAACACCCTTTTCTGATAAAAACTCTTAACAAGGTGGGAGTACAAGGATCATACCTCAACATAATAAAAGCTATATATGATAAACCCACAGCCAACATTATACTCAATGGGCAAAAACTAAAACCATTCCCTCTAAGAACAGGAACAAGACAGGGATGCCCACTCTCGCCACTCCTGTTTGACATAGTACTGGAAGTACTAGCCATTGCAATTAGACAAGAGGAGGAAATAAAAGGCATCCAAATTGGAAAAGAAGAAGTAAAGTTATCCTTATTTGCCGATGACATGATATTGTACATAAAAAACCCAAAAGACTCCATTAAAAAACTAATTGACTTAATAAATGAATTTGGTAATGTAGCAGGATACAAAATTAATGCCAAGAAATCCATGGCTTTTCTATACACCAACAGAGAAACTGCAGAAACAGAGACTAAAAAAGCAATTCCATTTACCATCGCACCAAAAAAATTAAGATATCTAGGAATAACTTTAACTAAGGAAGTAAAGGACCTATATGGGGAAAACTACACGACACTGAAAAAAGAGATAGAGGAAGATGTAAGGAGATGGAAGAACATACCATGTTCATGGATTGGTAGGATCAACATCATCAAAATGTCCATACTTCCTAAAGCAATCTATAGGTTCAATGCACTCCCCATTAAAATACCAACGACATATTTCACCGACCTAGAAAGAACTCTCCAAAAGTTCATTTGGAACAATAAAAGACCCCGAATAGCCACAGCAATCCTGAGAAAGAAGAGTAAAGTAGGAGGGATCTCAATACCAGACTTCAAACTATATTACAAAGCCACTGTTCTCAAAACAGCCTGGTACTGGCACAAGAACAGACATATAGATCAATGGAATCGAATTGAGAACCCAGATATCAACCCAAATCACTATGCTCAACTAATATTTGACAAAGGAGGCACGAATATACAATGGAGTCAAGACAGTTTCTTCAATAAATGGTGTTGGGAAAATTGGACAGACACATGCAAAAGAATGAAACTAGATCACCAACTTACACCATTCACAAAAATAAACTCAAAATGGATACAGGACTTAAACATCAGACGGGAAACCATAAAAATACTAGAAGCATCCACAGGCAGCAAAATCTCAGACGTATGCCAAAAGAACTTCTTCACTGATACTACCCCTAGGGCAATGGAAGCTAAAGAGAAAATAAACAAATGGGACTACAGCAAAATAAAAAGCTTTTTTACAGCAAAAGAAACCATCAACAAAACAACAAGAAAGCCCACAGTGTGGGAGAACATATTTGCAAATGATACCACTGATAAAGGTTTAATCTCCAACATCTACAAACAGCTTATACAACTAAATAAAAGGAAGATAAATAATCCAATTAAAAAATGGGCAATGGACCTAAATAGAACATTTTCAAAAGAAGACAGAAGGAAGGCCAAAAGGCACATGAAAACATGCTCAAAGTCACTAATTGTCCGAGAGATGCAAATCAAAACAACAATGCGGTACCATCTCACACCTGTCAGAATGGCCAACATCAACAAATCAACAAACGACAAGTGTTGGCGAGGTTGCGGAGAAAAAGGAACCCTCGTGCACTGCTGGTGGGAATGTAGACTGGTGCAACCACTGTGGAGAACAGTGTGGAGTTTCCTCAAAAAACTGAAAATGGAACTCCCATTTGACCCAGTAATCCCACTTCTAGGAATATATCCCAAGAAACTAGAAACACCAATCAGAAAGGATATATGCACCCCTATGTTCATAGCAGCACAATCTACAATAGCCAGAATTTGGAAACAGCCTAAGTGTCCGTCAGCAGATGATTGGATCCAAAAACTTTGGTACATCTACACAATGGAATACTATGCGGCCATAAAAAATAAGGAATTCTCATCATTTGCAGCAAACTGGATAGAACTGGAGAACATCATGCTGAGTGAAATAAGCCAATCAATGAAAGAGAAACACCACATGACCTCACTCATTTGTGGATAACAAAGAGCATTATAAACTGATGAACCAAAAGATAGATATAGAGACAGTAAATCAACAAGTAGACTGTCAATTTACAGCGGGGAGGGGAGGAAGATCTGGGGGAGATAATAGATCAACCGAAGGACTTTTATACATGCATATAAGTATAACCAATGGACACAAAACTCTGGGGAGGGAGGGGATGTGTGGGAGGGAGGGTGGGGGGCAAAAAAAAAAAAATCAATAAAATATATTAAAAAAAAAAAAAAAAAAAAAAATATTTTAATTGATTTCAGAGAGTAAGTCAGAGGAAGTGATAGATAGAAACATCCAGAATGAGAGAATCATGAGTCGACTGCCTCCTGCACGCCCTCTACTGGGATTGAGCCTACAACCTGGGCATGTGCCTATGACCAGAAGAATCGAACCCGTGACCCTTCGGTCTGCAGCCGACACTCTATTCCCTGAGCCAAACCGGCTAAGGCTGATTGATGTTTCTTATATTGAAGTTTCTCTCTCTCTCTCTCTCTCTGGGTCATTCTATTTTTTAAGACAATTCAAACTGTCTTGAACTGGCTTTGTTTTTTTTCTTATTACTGATATCTTCAGATAAGCTATATCCACTGACTCATTTCCTACCCATTTCCCTAGACATAAAGTAAAAATAAAGTGATATACTAACATGGGGAACTTAGTTTCAATGGCACTCTGAAAACAAATAAGACATCATCAAGCACATATCTTTTACTTTCAAGAAGGCCTAGCCCAGCAGGTGTGGCTCAGTGGTTGAGCATCAACCCATGAACCAGGAGGTCACAGTTCCATTTTTGGTCAGGCCACATGCCTAGGTTTCTGGGAATGATCCCCAGAAGGGGAATGTGCAGGAGGCAGATGATCGATGATTATCTCTCATTACTGATGTTTCTATCTCTCCCACTTCCTTTCTTTATGAAACCAATAAAAAATAAATAGTAAAAAATAAAATTAAATTAAAGGCCTGGCCTGTTTGAGTCAGTGGTTAGAGCCATGGTCCTCGGATCTGAGATCTCCAGGACAGGGTCAGGGCACATGCAGGAGGCAACCAATCTCCCTAACTCCTTTCCTCTGTCTTTAAAAATCAATGGGAGCCTTAGCTGACTTGGCTGTGATTTTGGTCAAGGGCACGTAAGTCGGTTGCAGGCTCAATCTCTGGCCCTGGTTGGGACAAGTGTGGGAGGCAACCAATCAATGTTGTCTACCATGTTTCTCTCTGCCTCTGCCCATCTCTTCCACTCTATAAAATTCAATGGGGGGAAAAAAATCCTCGGGTGAGGATTAACAACAAAAAATAGAAAAATTACAAAATATTTAGTCTGGCCCTAGCCAGTTTGGCTCAGTGGATAGAGCATCAGCCTGTGGACACAAAGATCTCAGGTTCAATTCTGGTCAAGGGCATGTACCTTGGTTGTGGGCACATCCCCAGTAGGGGATGTGCAGGAACCGCTGATTGATGTTTCTCTCTCATCAATGTTTCTGACTCTCTCCTCCTCTCCCTTCCCCTCTATAAAAAAAAAAAAAAAAAAAAAAAAAATCAATAAAATATACTTTTAGAAAAGTCTGAAAAGATTCCTTAGCATTCTGAAATAGAGCAAGTTTTTGCTTAAAATATATCACTTAATTCAGTGGTCGCCAACCTTCAGGACCTCACACAGCACCAGGTGGTCCATGGACCACCGGTTGGCAACTGCCAAATTCATTTGCTTCTAAATATATTTATAAAGCAAATATGTATCTAGAAAATGGTATCTACCTAACGAGCAAGGATTCATAGCATTTCTGTTAAATATTAATATAGAAATTTTTATAAATTAAGCATAATAGTGAAATATTTAAGATCTTGAAGCTATTTAACAAATATATGCCCATTTTCACCACACTAATTATATCATTCTAAAATACTTCTTTTTCAGTTGGGGGTCTTCATTTCAACGACACATAGAGAAAATTACTAAGTGACTGTGTTCTCAATTTCCCCAGGATAATATATAAATAATGCCACCTTAGATGTTTAGAAGACAAAATAACTCATTACCAAGAATGGATGATGTCTTAAGGCAGTGAGTATAACAAAGTATGCTTTCACCAACTAGTAACATCGGTAGCACTTGGGAACTTCTAAGAAATGAAAATTTTCAGCCTTATCCCAGACCTACTGAATTAGAAACTCTGGGGTGTTTTAACAGATACTCCAAGTGATTCTGAGGTATGATAATCTTTCAGAAATACTGCTTTAGTGCATTACAGATTAAGCTCATTGAGAAAGGCTATTTTAATTGATAAAATAAGTATCACATCTGTATGTCTATATTTTATGTATTAGAGAAAAATCTATACAACTTGTTCTTTAAAATGTTATCAGAGTAAATCTTTATTAAATCTAATTTATTCTTTTAGAGAAGCTAAAGAAATAAGAAAATACTGGTTATGCTACAAACTGGCTGAAATACTAAACTAATATTAAAAAGAGAATAGGATTTAAAAACCATTACATAGTCTTATCTAATAGAAATTTCTATTTCTGAAATAGAGCTGGGAAAATAGAAGTGCTTCTTTAGACTAGCTTTAAAATTTCCTAAAGTTTACACAAGTTCTTTCCCCATCCCACCCCCCCCCCCTTTATATTTTATTGGTTTGTGTTTTTTTTTTACAGAGAGGAAGAGAGAGGGATAAAGAGCTAGAAACATCAATGAGAGAGAAACATCGATCAGCTGCCTCCTGCACACCCCTTCCTACTGGTGATGTGCCTGCAACCAAGCTACATGCTCTTGACCAGAATCAAACCCGGGACCCTTCAGTCCGCAGGCCGACGCTCTCTATCTACTGAGCCAAACCGGTCTTGGCTACACAACTTCTTTTCATTTTTTTAATTTTATTTAATTTTATTGTTTTTTTCAGAGAGGAAGAGAGAGGGATAGAGAGTTAGAAACATCGATGAGAGAGAGAGACATCGATCAGCTGCCTCTTTCACACCCCCCACAGGGGATGTGCCGGAAACCAAGGTACATGTCCTTGACCGGAATCAAACCCGGGACCTTTCAGTCCACAGGCTGACACTCTATCCACTGAGTCAAACTGGCTTTGGTTATTTGTGGTGTCTTTATTGTGAAGATACTCACAAACCATTATAGACCTTCTTGAGTTATCACTTCATGAAGTAGAAGTTAAAGACCTAAAGGTGAACATGTTAAAAGGGATTCTATTGTTTGCCCTCAAAATGAAAGAAACATCTGGAACTATAACTTTAGATACAATTTATAACAATCTCAATGAGAAAAAGTACATTTTCAATATGCTTCATAATAATTAGTATGTTGGGAAGGTATTTATAAACCATTAAGAATTAGTTGAATAAAGAAATTTGAAAACTGTCTAGCTGGTTGAACGTCAACCTATGAACCAGTAGGTCAAAATTCAACTCCCAGTCCTGGCATATGCCCAGGGTTGTGGGCTTGATCCCCAGTAGGGGGTGTGCAGGAGGCGGCCAATCAATTATATAGATAGATAGATAGATATAGATAGATATAGATAGATATAGATATATAGATATATAGGTATATATCTATATATAATTTATATCATTTTATATATAAAGCATATATATGATATATATATATACTTTAAAGATATATATATATATATTTCTTTTTTCTTTTTTAAAATATATTTTATTGATTTTTTTGCGAGAGAAAGGAAGAGGGATAGAGAGCTAAAAACATCGATGAGAGAGAAACATCAACCAGCTGCCTCCTGCACACCCCCATTGGGGATGTGCCTGCAACCAATGTTCATGCCCTTGACTGGAATCAAACTCGAGACCCTTCAGTCCGCAGACCGATGCTCTATCCACTGAGCCAAACTGGTTTTGGCATATATTTCTTTTTTAAAGATTCACTTGTGCACCTCCCATATGCAATCCTTACCTACTCCCACAACTGCCCTAATTTTTATCATCATAAAATAGTTTTGACTCATCTTAAATTTCTTAAAAACAGAATCATGGTGCATACTCCTTTCTGTCTGGCTTTTGTCACTCAGCATGTCTATGAGAATCATACCTGCTGACTGTGTTAATGTACTGTTGCTATACTGTACAGTGTTTCACTGTACAATAAAGCCATTAGATATCCGTTATCCTGTTGATAAACATTTGGGTTATTTCCAATGTGAGTAAATCTGCTATAAATATTCTTGCACAAGTCTCTTGGTGGACATATGCACTCATTTCTCTTGCATATATACCTATGAGTGGAACTGGTACTGGGTACTGGCCATATTGAAGTTGTATGTTTAGCTTTGGTACATAACAATGGTTGGGCGGTTAAACCATATTTGTATCAGCAATTCATGAGAACCATTTACAAGTGTGTAGTGGTATCTAATTGTGACTTTAATTTATATTTCCCTGATGATTAAAGATGGTGAGCAGAGCTTATCAACCATCTAAATAATCTCTTAATGCCTGTTCATGTCTTTGACAGGGCAGTATCATTGAAAGCAATTTTTATGTGTTGTCATTTTCTTCCTCAGGTAAATTAGACACCTTTAGTCCTGACAGGTAAGGGGGGAAAAAATCAGAAAATAGTTTCCACATAGACTAAGAGTAGGGGTTAAGGAGGAGGAGGCAGGGGTCTCTGTGCCTGTGCTGGGGGAGGGCCTGGTCAGCAGTGACCCTGGCTGCTTCAAGGGCGGGAGAGGGAGGTAGGGCGGGACCAGCAGCCTGTGGGAGGAGCGAGGAGCGAGGAGCGAGGCAGGGCCAGGCAGGCAAAAGCCGCAAGGGCTGCTGCTCTGTGGCCAAGGTCAGGGCTCATGCAGGAGGCAACCAATAGATATGTCCCCCTCACACTGATGTTTCCCTTTGTCTTTCCCTCTCTCTTCCATGCTCTCTAAAAATCAATGGGAAAATATCCCTAGGCAACTTGAGGGTGGATGGTGCTGGGCTCCTAGTGTATTAATAGAAGACCAAGATTGAAAAACTGCTTTCTAGCATATCTGTCCCAGATTATTAATATTCATTCAATTTATTTTTCCTAAGATTACGATCCTATAGTTTTCTCTATTTTGAAATTGATTTTAGAGAGGAAGAGAGCAAGAGAATCACTGATCAGCTGCCTCTTGCATACCCCAGGCATGTGTGCTCTGACTGGAAATCGAATTGTGATATCTTAGTTCATAGGTTGGTGCTCAAAGACTGAGCCATGCTGGCCAGGCTATAGTTTTCTTTATCAAATTCAAGTTCTAAAGTCTAAGCATCCACACTTAAACATTGATACCTACTAAATGTCAATTATTCTTTAATGAGGGGCCCGGTGCACAAAATTCGTGCGGGGGGTGAGGGGTGCGTTGGGGTGTACCTCAGCCCGCCCTGCACTCTCCAATCTGGGAGCCCTCAGGGGATGCCCTACTGACAGATTAGGTCTGCTTCACGTGGCTCTCCGCTTTCTGTGGGGGCCCTGGGGGGGGGGGGGGCTGCTTGCCCCTTGCTGCCATGGCCAGGGGCAAGCAGTCTCCCCCGTCTGCTGTCTGCTCCCTTGCTGCAGGGGGCATTCCTTCCCCGGCCCCAGCCACTAGCATGCACACCATGAGTGCCTGGGTCCGGGGGATGTTCACCCTGCCCCTGGCCGCTCAGTGCCTTCATGTGGGCCTACAGGCTCAGAGTGGCCTAGCTCCCGAGGACGCCTGTCCCCAGGACGCAGGCAGCCTGGTGCCAGCACACGCGCAAGCGGCTGCAGGGCGGGAACACGTAACGGATGTTCCTGCCCATGTAGGCCTGGAGTGGCCGGGGGCATTCCTGGACCCCGACCACTCCGGGCCTACAGGCTCAGAATGGCCTGGGTCCTGAGGACACCCACCCCTGGGATCCAGGCCACTTGTCGTTGGTGCAAGCAGCTGTCCCACCCCCAGCCGCTTGGTGCCTGTGTATGCAAATTTACCTGCCATCTTTGTTGGGTTAATTTGCATACTCACGCCTGATTTGGCTGGTGGGCATCATGAGTCAAATGCATCTTTCTCTTTTATTAGTGCAGATACAGCTGGGGATGGTGGGGTGGGCAATGGGGAGAGAAGGACACATACATAATACCTTAATCAATAAAGAAAAAAATTAATAAATAAAGCTGGAGAGGGCAGGGAGAGAACAAACCCATGGATATCCAGTCTCAACTATTTTATCTTATGGGTCTTTGCTATCTTTTAATATTTTAATTATCCTATATAATAAAGAGGTGATATGCAAATTGACCATCACTTCAACACATAATATGGCCACCCCCATGTGGCACAAGATGGCTGCCACAAGATGGCCAGCAGGAGAGGGCAGTTGTGGGCTATCAGGCCAGCTGGGAAGGACCAGGCCTGCAGGGGAGGGCAGTTAGGGGCAATCGGGCCAGCAGGGGAGCAGTTAGGTGTCCATCAGGCTGGCAAGGGAGTGGTTAAGGTGTGATCAGGCTGGCAGACAGAGGCGGTTAGGGGCAATCAGGCAGGCAGGTTGGGAGCCAGTAGTCCTGGATTGTGAAAGGGCAGTCAGACATCCCTAGAGGGGGTCCCAGAATTTCGTGCACCAGGCCTCTAGTACAGGATCAAACAAGACTACATTTCAGCTATATCACCTGCCTTATGAAATGGAAATAGTTGATAAAAAGTCTTTTGGTACAAAAGTTCAAGCTCTCCCTATATGCCTATATGTATCCCATAATCATTCAGCTATCTACAGAGAGATAATCAGAGGTGGTAGGACTGCTGGCTTAACTCTGAGCAAAAAAGAAAGTTAGTGGAAGATTTTAGTCTGGAGCTTTATTTATTTTAAAAGAGGTGGCTATCATTCCACCTGTTGAGAAGAGCCTGAGCAGGGAAGGGTCAGAAACAGTGAGGCCAGCTACCATAATCATTCAGGCAAGAGGTAATGTGACTTGAATCAAGGTGGTAGTAGTGAAGCTACTAAGATTTTGGAAGTCCTACCAACAGAACTTACAGACAGGGGACAGGGTACCAGAGAAAGAAGAACTAAGGACCACAACAATGAGACTTTGTTCTGAGCAAACGAGGGGATGTAACTGCTAATAACTTAGATGGGGTGAACCAAGTTTTTGGTTAGGGGGAATATCAACCAGTTCAGTGTCCAACATGTTTAACCCTTTGCACTCCGCTGTCCCCTCTCAGGGGACATCGGAATTCTAGCATATCACTCGGATGTCCCCTCTCAGGGGACATTGCAGTTTATTAGTGATTACGGGGAATTGAGTTATTTCAACGCACTCCGCCACAAAGTAGCGTCGAGTAGCTGGTAGCCAATGTCCAGAATGGTTCGGAGTGCAAAGGGTTAAGTTTGAGATAAGCCAAGAGGAGTTCAGGTAAGATAAATTTGTGAGTTGCTAGTATGTAAACCATGAAGTTATGAGATCAGATGAGTTTACCAAGGAAGTGAATATTGATGAAAAGGAGCACAGGTTAGGACTTAGTCCTGAAGCATTTTTTGTAAAATATATTTTATTGATTTTTTACAGAGAGAAGAGAAATAGAGAGTTAGAAACATCGATGAAGAGAGTCATCGATCAGCTGCCTCTTGCACATCCCCTACTGGGGATTTGCCTGCAACCAGCGTAGATGCCCTTGACCGGAATTGAACCCAGGACCTTTCAGTCCGCAGGCCAATGCTCTATCCATTGAGCCAAACCAGTTTTGGCAGTCCTGAGGCATTTTTATATGCAAAGCTCCAGAGAGGGAGTAACCGGTTAAGGAGTCAGAGAATGGGCATAGGAAAAGGGAACAGAATTGATATCATGGAAACCAAGTGGGGGGTATCTCTTAACATTACAAATAAATATTCATTAAATCACTGAATAGAACTAGGGATCTTGGAGATAACCTTATAGGTAAAAACAATGAGGCCAAGAAATTCAGTAAGTTGCAAAAAGCAAAAAAATCAAATGAAAGACAGAGGATAAAGTTAGGCAGATGTATTCTCACTGTTCAATGTTTAACAATATGGAATGTAGATCAAGAAACTAGATCCCAGGAGATAATATACTGAGTGGGAAGCCTTACATAGATGTGCTATTAGAATGAAAAAAACAAAACAAAACCAGCAACTCTTGCCTGTTTATCCAGTTACTAAATAAACCAAATCGCCCATACACTGAATGTTGTCATTCCTGTCTCACCTTGTTCAGGTTCCTTTCTTTCCCTTCCTTAACAAATCAAACACATAAGTTACTTCAATGTCTTTATGCTCCTTGCTTGACTGCAACCTGGGCACATGCCCTGATGGGAAATTGAACCAGTGACCTCCTTGTGCATGGGTCCACTCTTAACCACTGACCAACACCAGCTGGGCCCCAATGTCTCTTTATACTTTTTAGTCTTTTCATCCATTTTCAGAATATGCCTAGACATAAAACAATTCACTTCATCCTGTCAACAGCCTTATGAAGGAAGTATTAACCCCATATTTTTTTCAGATGAGTTAACTAAGGCATAAAGATTAAGTGATTTGCTCAAGACTACATTGTTTAGTAAATGGCAGAACCAAGATTTGAACATTTTGAACATAATGGCTCCAGAGTAAGAAGTTAAAAAAAAAAAAAAAGCTTACAGATTTTGAGAAAGAGAGGAAGGGAAAGGGAGAGGGAAGAGGGGAAAGAGGAAAAAGGGGAGAGGGGAGAGGGGAGAGAGTGAAACATGGATTAGCTGCCTCCTGCCTCTGACTGGGATTGAGCCTGAAACCCAGGCATGTGCCTCGACCAGGAATCAAACCTCTAGGCATGGGACAATGCAAAATCAAGTGAGCCACACAGACCTGGGTCAAAGTAAGAACTCTTAAAACACTATGTTAAGATCAAATCAGACAAAATATGTGAAAGCACTATAAATTACTGTGCAAATGAAGATATCACCTACAAAGGTACTTCTTGGAATCTTAAAATCTAAATTAACACTTTTCACATTTTTGTTGGGTAACACCATCTAAGTCAGAGCTGATTATTTCAATACATTTTTTTTTTTAGTCTTTCACAAACATATCCAAGATAACAAAAAACAAATTAAAAAAAAAAAAAATGAAGTCCAAGACTTTTCTCAAGAGGTAAGCTAGCATCTGACATTACTTAATAAGCCTGTATTAAAAATATACCACATGTGTCAAACACAAGGCCCGCGGGCCAAATCCAGCCCGCCAGGCCTTGCAATGTGGCCTGCACCGCGCTGTCATCACTGCACTCCGCTGTCAGTTTATGACATTGTCAGTTTATGACTGTTCAGTAAACCATTCGGCCCGCGATTTAGGCTGGATTTTAGATTTTGGCCCCTTCTCTGATTGAGTTCGACACCCCTAATATAGACTGTGATCTCAATTATAACATTTTCAATTAGTTAAATACATAAATCTTGAAATCATTGCCCAAACAAGAGAAATGGTAATACATAGTGGGCAAAAGTAGGCTTACAGTTATGCATATGCAAAAGTTTATCCTTTTTTAAAAAAAAAATATTTAAATGGTATTTTACAGAGAGGAAGGGAAAAGGTTAGAGTTAGAAACATCGATGAGAGAGAAACATCAATCAGCTGCCTCCTGCATACCTCCTACTGAGGATGTGCCCGCAACCAATGTACATGCCCTTGACCAGAATCGAACTCAGGACCTTTCAGTCCACAGGCTGAGTCTCTATCCCCTGAGCCAAACCGGTTAGGGCTGTGGTCAGCAAACAGTGGCTCACGAGCCACACGCAGCTCTTTGGCCCCTTGAGTGTGGCTCTTCCACAAAATACCATGGCCTGGGTGAGTCTATTTTGAAGAAGAGGCACTAGAAGTTTTAAGTTTAAAAAATTTGGCTCTGAAAAGAAATTTCAATCATTGTATTGTTGATATTTGGCTCTGTTGACTAAAGAGTTTGCTGACCACTGGGTTAGGGCAAAACAGCTTAATCTTGAATTGCTTTTTATTGTATTATTTGCCATATGAACAACTATAAATCTAGTTTTGCCCACCTCTGTATATACAGCTTTGAAGCAGTACTCATTTTAACACTCCAAATATAGTCTTGGAAATCATATGGGAGAGAGAAGGTAAACGAAAAATCTCTTACCACTGATCTTTCAGGATATCCAAACAAATAGCCCCTGTGACAGAACTAATATTAGGATGCCATATTTTAGTGATAAACCGGACCTAAAAATACAAAGCATACAAGTTTTTAAATAACAGAAGTAAAACACATATAGTTTAAATAGAATTACAAGAGAAAGAAATCCTCATATTTAAAAAGAGTGCCTATTTTTACATCAATAAAAATATATATTAAAAAAAAAAAAACCTCAATGGAAAAATATCCTTGCATAAGGATTAACAACAATAATCACAACAAAAAATTAAAAAACCTATGGTGTCCTTCGAGGTACTGAAAATATAGAGGGGAACACTATGTAAAGTATATGATTGCCTAATCATTAAACTATACACCCAAAACCAATACATAATAAAATAAAAAGAAATTTAAAAAATCAACTTTGCCCAGTTGGTGAGGCTCAGTGAACGAGGTCACAAACATAAAAGATAAAAACAGTGAACATCTCTAAGTGGTCATATAGAAATTTTGTTTTCTATTTTTCTTTGTACTTCAATATATAACTTTCCTGTACAAAAAAAAAAAAAAAACTACTTTTATAATAATAATAATAATAATAATATAATAATGAAAAAGAAATGGGAAAAAAAAATTTGTGTGAGTTCTCTACATCTTGGAACACCAAGTTTTTCCAGACCTAGAATTTAAGCCATTGTCAGATGCACATCCTATTATTCCAGCCTAGAGCCATTATTAGATACCTGAGTAAGCTTGCTTTTCATCATAATTCTAGAAGCTGTCTTCCATTATCTGAAATCTTGTCCACATTAAATTTTCATAGTGAATAACTCAAAACATTCTAATTTTAATAAGCACTAAAATATATGTTACTAATTAAGTGGGCCAAGAGAAATATTTTAGAAGTTCATGTACAAAAATAGGCTTACAATACCTTAGGGGGATTAAATGGATATGTTTCTGGTATTTTTATCTCCAGTTGATATCTTCCTCCTAAAAAATGGGGAGAACAGAAAGTTAAGAACTCTGCTCATCTGAACATATAAAACAAATATAGTGGTAGAAATTTCAAACCATGTAGTATTTTATATTCAATTACAACAAACTCATTTTAAAGTTGCAACCAAAAAAGGATATAATCAAAAGCACAATTTTTTAAATTTAAAGCATACAGAATACCCATTTTATACAACTATATTAGCTTATTAGTGAATAATAGGGCTAGACATAGATAAATACATTAAATCCACAGACAATCCAATGCCAAAGATTTGATTGGGATAATTATACAATATAAACCCTGTCTCCTTTGTTTCTTCTTAGTCCACACTGACAAGAGATGTTAAATAGTGGAAAAAAGAAAAATAGAAAGAAAGCAGGGAGGTATAAAGGCACAGATGGCATAGAGGTAAAGGATATATAGATTATGCCATAAACAGAAAAAAGTCTACTTCTAGCTGGTTCTCTCATAAGCAAAAATGTCTAAAATTTTTAACTTGTGTCCTAAATTAAATAACATTGCTTGCTATATTTTCAAAATAAAATTCAACAGCAACAGATACACCTAAAGACAAAAACTTTTGTCTCTAAATGGGTGTACAAAATGCAGAGGTTTACAAAGAGGTAGTTCTAAGAAGGCAATATTCTGTTTTGAAGTTATATTGAGCAATTAGCAGCTAAAAACATATTTTTAAAAGTTTATCTAGCTTCCCATACCTGGGAGAATAACAGCCTCTCAGGAAACTCTGAAGGGGAAAGCCTTGCACTGAATGAGAAGCTAGATTTGAATATTAACTCTATAGAACCTAATTCTAAGACCCATTAAAATACAACAGTAACTATTCAAAAATATAGCAAAAAAAAAACAAAACCCTGTGCTACCAGAATATTTACATATGAAACTATACCTGGGATTTGCTTCAAATAATCATGAATCAAAGACTGGCCATGAGTTGAAAGCCTTTAAAGCTGGCCGGTGAATATATGGAGAATTCATTATACCATCTACCTTCTTCTATAGATATCTGAAATTTTCCATAATAAAAAGCCCTAGCTTGTTTGGCTCAGCAGATAGAGCATCGGCCTGTGGACTCAGAGTCCTGGGTTCGATTCCAGTCAAGGGCACATGCCTGGGTTACAGGCTTAATCCCCAAAAGGGGGGCATGCAGGAGGCAGCAGATCAATGATTCTTTCTCATCACTGATGTTTTCTCTCTCTCTCCCTTTCCCTTCCTCTCTGAAATCAATACAAAATATTTTTTTCAAAAAGTAAAATAAAAACTATGTGCTAGGAGCAATATTAACTTCAAAATTCCATACATTCAACTCTCAGTATATCATAAATTCTCTCAAATACTCCTCCTCCACTGTTAGAAATAGGTAGGTAAATGTGAATCTGGGAAAAATAAAAGCAATTCACTTGGTTCCTGTTTCTTCAAACCCTTTTTGGTTCCAATTCTTTTCTTGCTAATTCTTTTTAATAGAGTTCCAAAGTGACTGATACATGAGTTGAACTAGATGCCTGAATCAAAGAGCATATGGCAGCAGTGAAATATATAGGAAAGTAGTCAAAACAAAAGGAACAAAAATTAAGATAGACGAGTAATAGGAGAAATTTTGTGAATACAAAGATAACTCTTTATGTTCAGTTATAAATGCTAGCTTCAAATACAGGCATAATAAATCTGGCCTGAAAAATATGCAGATACTTTTTCTTTCCTAAGAAACTTACTTTATATATAAATAATGCTGAACCCTAGACTCCCCAATCCTATTTCTATTCCACATCCTATTAATATGCTGTCTTGAATTATTTTTTGTCCTGAATTATTACCCGATAACTTTCAATATCTAATCATAGCATTATTTGGTATACACCAGAGCAACACAATTAAGGGAGCTTTATAACTACATTATTCATATTACAACAAGTTTCCCTATAAAACATTTATTTTGCCGGGACCGGTTTGGCTCAGTGGATAGAGCGTCAGCCTGGGGACTGAAAGGTCCCGGGTTTGATTCCAGTCAAGGGCATGTACCTTGGTTGCGGGCGCATCCCCAGTAGGGGATGTGCAAGAGGCAGCTGATCGATGATTCTCTCTCATCGATGTTTCTAACTCTCTATCCCTCTCTCTTCCTCTCTGTGAAAAATCAATAAAATATATTTTTAAAAAAACCAAAAAACATTTATTTTTGTTATTAACTTTTAACACTAAAATTTTATCATTTTTATATTCAACTTAATCCAAATGAATGGAAAGGGATGAGATTTTTTTTAAAATATCAACAATTCTATAAATTCAAAACAACTCTTAAGGAAAAAGGCTCAAGAACTAAATTGTTCCTTTCCCACTGAGCCATTATGAAATGAGAATTAGGTAACATGTGTAATACTGTAATTTTCCCATGGGTGTTCTACTTCTCAATCTGATTACTTTTAACACTGCATAAAATAGCTACCTCATTATTTAATAATGATTATAAACAATTTAACGCTCCACAGGTAAATTTTTGCCTTAGCTAAAAAAAATCTCAAAAACTAGTTAAAAGCCCCACAATAAATATTATCTAACTATTTAACCATGTTTATATATTTTTAAAAAGTAGTATATGTTGCCCTGACCGGTTTTGCTCAGGATAGAGCCTCGGCCTGTGGACTGAAGGGTCCCAAGTTCTATTCCAGTCAGGGGCATGTACCTTGGTTGCGGACACATCCCCAGAGGTGTGTGTGTGTGTGTGTGTGTGTGTGTGTGTGTGTGTACGCGCGCGCAGGAGGCAGCTGATTGATGTTTCTCTCTCATAGATGTTTCTAACTCTCTATCCTTCCTCCCTGTAAAAACCAATAAAATATATTAAATTTTAAAAAGGAGTATATGTTTGTGCCTTTGAATATGCTTTTCCTAAACAAAGTTAATATTTCTCTGCAAATTTTATATAAAAATACAATTTAAATTTATCTTAAATATATACCCCAAAAACATTAAAATTAATCTCATCAAATATTAATGTCTCATATAGTGGCAGCTGTGGAAATAAGCACTTAAAAACCACCAAACTTGTTTCTAAATAGCAAAGAATGTTATATTTATAATTTAATCATCTTACAAATAGTGTCTATGTTCCAATTTTTTAAATTATATACTTCTCTTAAGGATTGCCAAGAAAGTAGAGAACATTCTGCCATTTAGTTCAGGAAGTACCTTGTTTATATGTAGCAAACTAAAAAGAACTCTAGAATGATGTTACTGCCCTATTATCTTTAAAACATCTGAACCTAAAAAGAGTAATTCAAGAATATTTATAATGTCTGCCTTCAGGAAGAAGCTAGTACAGTCGTCCTTCAATATCTGCAAGGGATTAATTCCAGACAAACTTCCAAAATTCACAGATGTTCAGGTCCGTTATATTGAATGATATAGTATTTTCATATATCCTATGCATAGCGTCCCATATGCTTTAATCATCTCTAGATTACTTATAATATCTAATACAATGTAAATGTTATGTAAATAATTGTTATAGTATATTTATATTGTTCAGGGAATAATGACAAGAAAAAAGCCTATACAACCACCATACATCTAACTACATTAATATACATCAGCAAAATGTAACATCCTCTTCCCTCAAATACTTTCATCTGAAGTTGGTTGAATTCACAGATGTAGAACCTGGAGATATGCAGGACCAACTATATATCATTACATACAACACCTGCTATTAAAACAAGAACTTGATTTTTATAAGACAACAAAGATCTATTATTTAATGATTGTCAAAAGGACTAAATGAATAGCTTCCATGAAAGCACCTGAATGAGACCTGGCATATAAGGAGACACTCAATGAATAATATAAAAATTTAAATATCTAAAAATGACTCATATGAACTATAAAAAAATAAAATTTTATTATTTAAGATTTGGTAAAGACATTTTTAGGGTCTTTAAAATTTGAAATAAAATAAATATTTAAACAAATAATTTAAATAAATAAAATATTCTAGTATATAATACATTCTTCTGAAAAATTTGAGGTAAATGTTCATTATAGGATTATAGAACCACAACATTTAAAATAGACACAATCACCACTTCTAATATTCAGTCAATCCTGATTTACTTAAAAAAACAGAAAAGTGATGAGAAATATATGCTTTGAAGTCAAAGGCTGAGACTGAAATCCCAGCTGTGCCACTCAGATGACTTTAGACAAGTTACTTCTCTGAGCTTAAGGTGTTTCTTCATCTATGAAACAGTGACAACTGTACTTACCTCATAAGATTTGTTGTAAAAACTGAATGAAAAAAATACATATATATAAAACTCTAACAGTAAAAACTCAGTAAGTGTTAATACTACAAATTGTTATATGATTTCTATAAGTATTTAAATGCCTATTATATGCAAGAACCTTGGTTATGCTACATAACCCAAACTTATATTCATTACTGAAGATTTGCCTAATGAAGAAATAAAAAGCTATAAAGCTTTTTGTATCTTACCACCCAATTTCATGGTCTATAACAGCTAGAGTCTTAGTTTGTGAACATAAAATTCAGCAAAGCTGCCTCCTTTCTTTTTTATGTATCTTGAAACAATCACTAAAAGCTTTCCTGAATTATGAAAATCAAATATTTGTAATACAGCTTATAAGAAGACATGCATGAATGAAATGCTCAATGACAAACAGGGGAGAGGAATTTTAAAAATATATAAGTATTTTTATCAGTCAGAAATTTAAGGCAAGGCTTGTTATAGACACCATATGGAAGGGTAACTGAAAGTCTATAGTCCATATAAGTTAGAGGCTTAACAGATATGCTTTATACTATTAAATTCTAACCTATATAAGCTGTAACTTGACTCTACTGAATCTATTTTTGGAAAATAAAAAAATTAGCTAAAATTCAGTAAGAAAAATAAGTCCAGATAAGTATCTATTTTTAGTACCGGTATTTAAAAATTGCTATATATCCTAAGCCAAATTAAATTACCTCCCATTTAATTTATAATATATGCTTAAGTTATTCTGATTTAATGTTTCAGACAAGTTCTAATACGCACAATATTTTGATACAGAAAAAAGTACTTGCCTTCATATGGTGTGTCTGGAGGTCCTGCTATTTCTCCTCTTAATTCTGTAAAATTCTCATCTACAAGATCTACTTTAATTTGATTTTTGCTCGTCTTAAAAATAAACAGAAAATAAATGTTAGTTATATCAGCAAGAAAAAAGCCTATTATAAAGTATTATCTATAAAAATTTTAAAACCCCCTATTTCATTAGCTTGGTTATCTGCTCTAGTAAAAATAGTCTGTGTTTTTCTAGGACTTAACTAGCCAGTTTTAAGAATATTTTAAACAAACAAAAAAATGATAAAGTTTTCACAATAGTACAATGGCTTATTGACTTTATAAGAATGTTTAGAGAAAAACAGCAGACATTTATATTTGCCAACTTCATGTATGTTAGGTACAAAGGGATAAATCTATTCATTTGTAGACTAACACTGAGATACTATACCCCCAGGTTACATGGACTCTATCCATATAAATAGAAAAATCAGGGTCAATAAAAGCCATTTAGGCTATAAGCTCTCACTTGAAATAGTCACAACTCTAGATGTTTAGATTAACTGAAATATTACACCATCCACCCAGATGGTAAAAGCTCTAAGCATCTAATTGACTTCCCTTTCCATAAAAATTCCTGAAGCCTAATTGCCTCCCTAGAATTGTCTAATGCCTTCTTCAATTTGTTTTTCTACTTAGTTTACTTCAATGGCAACAGCTTACTTTCTTTCCTTTTTTTTTTTTTTTTTTTGAGATATAATAGCAAGTTTAATGAAATCAGATTTGTATGAAATCAAAACATTCTTCTTGGCTCCTAGCTCTCTGCCTCCCTGGCCAGCCTATCTGTCCTCAAAGCCATAACCAGTCTTTCTCTTGCTCTCTTCAGTCTCAGAGCCTGTCTCTGGATATCTCCACAGATAACTGGTTGCCTGCAAAGAAGCTGTAGGCCACAGAGACCTGCTCCTGGGTGGCAACAGCCTACTTTCAAAACAGATTTTTATTTTAAATTTATATACCACCTATTTATTCGGCATATTACACTACTTCTCAAAGTACCTTATTATCAATAGTATCACTTCTCAATCTGTTTGTTATCAGAGTTGATCAATGGTGATTCAGAAAACCCTACATTGGGATTCATATTAATGTTCACAAGTACCTGTCTGTAAATGGGTTCTCCATTTATATTTTCTGGCCTATACTAGCATCTTACTGCTCTATATTTTTAATAGTTTGTCCTCCCCTTTTCTTAACTTTTAAAAATATAAAGCCTTAATATACAAGTTATGTTTTCATTTTTTTTGGTTAGGATTTAATATTTTTACCTAAGTAACACAATATTATCTACTCTTATGAAAATAAGCCTAGCAAAACCTCAAGAATAAATTTTTGCTTTTGAACCTACCTTCTTAGTCTTGTTTCCTCTCCCCACCCCAATAGAAGCTACTATTTTTACTTTTTCTATACTAAACTGTTTTAGTACAGAATGTTAAGTACAGAAAAAAGATACAATTTAAAACATAAATTTTAAGTTTCATGACTCCTAATTAATCTTATCTTTTAATAAGAGCATAAGATAAAAAACTTTATGCATTTTGCCGAAACCAGTTTGGCTCAGTGGATAGAGCGTCAGCCTGTGGACTGAGAGGTCCCAGGTTCGATTCTGGTCAAGGGCATGTACCTTGGTTGCCAGCACATCCCCAGTGGGGGGTGTGAATGAGGCAGCTGATCGATGTTTCTCTCTCATCCATGTTTCTAACTCTCTATCCCTCTCTCTTCCTCTCTGTAAAAAAAATAATAAAATATATTTAAAAAAACACTTTATGCATTTCAAAATTAAACATCCTACTAATTAGTACTGGCTTGTTTGCTATCATTTTTTTATACTTGAGGTTAAAGTATTTCATATATTTCTGAAGACAATTTTATTCCCCAAATTAAAATTATAAATATGCATAATGAGAAATATCTTCCTGTGCTCTAAAAAAATCATTATCACCCTGGTATTTGTAGCAGAGGATTAAGTGTACAGTTTTAGCAATTATAATAAAATATTGTGTCCAGTATGCACAGCAATTAATATTAAAATGAAAATCAAAGGCATCAGACTTCAACAGACCAATTTAAGGAGCCACAAATATAACTATAGATTTCCGTTTCTCTCTGAAGATTTATAAGTAATACAAGAGTAGTAATCAGATCTTGAAAATCATTAATGCTTTCAAAGTTCTCTACTATTTTCCACAATATACCTTTACCAAAAAGAAGTAAATAACCAAAACTGTGAGGATACTAAAGGATAGGATTAAAGTTTGGAGAAAGGGAGGAGGAGGTAACAGAAATTAGAAAAGCTGCCTTCTAGATTGCACCCAATTGTCTTGGTTAGTAAAATGGTAAATAAACATTATTAATTTTTATACCCTGTCTTTATTTTTGTCCTCATTATCCCAAATTATAATTGAGAAAAATGGGTTTCTCACTCTATGAAAGATTTACTAAATTAGCTCAAGAAAAAGCAACTACCATGATGAAATCTATTATATAGAAGTATTCTATATGATCTAGAGTAGGGTCTTTATTTGCCGAGAAAATGGAGAATTAAAGACAAAGATTTTTCACAGCTTAATTTTTCCATTATACAATTATCCTTTATTACCTCCACGGTTTAATTCAAACATCCAATTGTTCCACAATCCAGAACTCCGATTCTGTGCCCCCACAAACTAATTAAAATCCCACTTAAAACTGAGTTAAAAGACATGGAAAATGGCAAAAGATGACAAATAGTATTAGAAAAGGCATGACCTTTGGGGTCAGATAGATGTGAACTGAATCCTACTTCTGCCAATCACTTGTATTAATTCAGGTAAGTCACTTAACTTCTCTCAATTTTATTACTATAAAATGAGAATACATCTCTCAGAATTACGTATATGAGAATATCCTGGATATAAGTAGAAGATGTTGGTCCTCTAACATTAATTACAAAAACCTTTGCTTTCACAGCTTTATTTTATAAAATGTACTCACAGTTGTTTTAGTCTAATACGAATGTTAAGTTCTAAAAATAAACAATAGACTCCCTTGCCTGCATTCACTAAAGATGAGCACCTGTTAGGTGCAGGCACAGGAAACAGTGCAGCAGTGAGGCAGTCATTAGACTTTCTAGATGGTATGGCCTCATTCCAGCCTTAGAGTGAAACAGGCTGGCAGTGCCCCTACAAATAGTGTCCTTTTAGGTAAGCTGCTGTTCCTTCTTGGGTCTTCCCAGCATGATCAAAGAGTCAGGCGTCTGTAAGTGTCCTAAGCAGGGCAGGAACATTGTCAGTTCTGCAGCTTACAAAGTTCACTCTGAGGCTGGAAGAGAGGTCTGACCGAGCAGGAGGACCTTACCCCACCGTCTGCCTACTATTTCCAGCTGTCTTTCTGAGACAGTCTCTAAGGTGAGGCCCAGAGTTCATTCTGGAGGATCCTGCAACCTCACTCTTCTACTTCACCATTGGCCACTTCCTTCCTTTTTCCCTTTGCACCCCAATTCATTCCCTTTTACTGGCTCTGGTAAAGACTACCTTTAAAAAGCTGAAGTTTGAACTGAAGGCAGAAAGCACATTTTAACCTGCTGAGAGTGGTACGCCTCCGGGGACATGGGAGCCAACATCAGAAGGAAGTCCATCCTCCTTTTCAGAGAACTGCCTAGCACCATGGTCTGCAAACTGCAGCTCGTGAGCCACATACAGCTCTTTGGCCCCTTGAGTGTGGCTCTTCCACAAAATACCACGGCCTGGGCGAGTCTATTTTGAACAAGTGGCATTAGAAGAAGTTTAAATTTAAAAAATTTGGCTCTCAAAGGAAATTTCAATTGTACTGTTGATATTTGGCTCTGTTGACTAATGAGTTTGCTGACTACTGGAAAGATTAACCTAGTCCGAGTCACTCACCCTGTGCCACCTAACTCAGTCTACACTGCCTGTAACCTGTAACTTATACCTTGCCTACTTTCCCATGCTCATAATTGTTAGTTTCCCATATACCCGTATTTTCCGGCATATAAGACAACTTTTGAAACGAAAAAAAGTCAACCAAAAATCGGGGGCAAAAAAACAAAATTGCACAAAAATTACCTGTAGATCTTGACGGCAAAGTAAGTCTTTTCTTTGAAGTGGGGGGTAGCCTTATACAGCGAATATAGGCATAAACCTATGTTTTAACTGTAAAATTAGGGGTCGTCTTATACGCCGGAAAATACGGTAATCTTTGTCCTTCTACTCAATATAAACAACTGGCTTATGGGGAGGGATAGAGCAATTTTGTAGATGACCTACTGTTCTCCCATACTGCCAGCATTATTGGAATAAATGCTCATATATGAAAACAAAACAAAACAAACAAACACACACACACACACACACACACACACACACAAAATACACAGAACAATGTGTTATTCATTTTAATGACTATAATAATCAGGGAAACTAAATAAGTCTTTGGATGAAAACTTAAAAGAATTGTGTTTGGCATCATTGCACTACATTTTTTTGAGAGGACAACTGCAAAGTTGCTTTTCTATAATTTCTTCTCCCAACTCAGCTAAACACAAAGTGGGACCTCTCGTAGTCCTGAATTTTATAATTTTCCCTTTTGGCTCCAATGCATTTCTAACACATAAAAGGAAAAGAAATTAATAGAAGCTATACAGTTCCTAGTAAACATTTTTAAAATAAACTGTTTTGTTTAAGATATAACATACATAATGTATGCAAAATAGCACGGTGCCAGGGCAGGTCATTAGTCATTGCAGCTGGTCCTGATGTCTGCCATGGCATTGCTCCACCTGGTTTTGCTGCTTTTCTGGGCCTGGAGCTGAAACACAGCTGAGGCCTACATGTCATCTCCAGGGGATATTGCTTAAGGGAGTGTTCCTGCAAGGGCCTGTTGCTAGGTACCCAGGGCTCTCTGCCCTGCTGACCCTCTGCATTTGGCCCTTTGTTCCTGCCCTGCTCTTGACTGTGAGAAATGCTCATCTGTCCGAATTCAAATAACGGACTCGTACGTAGACAGAAATATGGCGAAAACAAAACTTTTAATATGTTCTTGAGAGAGAGTGTCTGGCTGTTCAGGCACATATGGAGTATTGATCACAGGCTTAGCCAGTCCCTCCTCCAGTTTCCATAGGCTAAGTATTATGGGTCACCGGTTTCCTCAGACATTGTTTTCTCATACATCATCTAGGTCCCATTGTCTCCCATTGGGCCACTTAAAAAAAATTGGGCTGAGGCCTTTTCTAGTTGTCTCCATCTCCCCCTGTCTAGTTGAGGCAGGAGCCTGGGGGTTTCCACCATGATACTGGCTCATATCCACAGTTCTTTGTTCTTATATCCTCTTCCCTCCTCCCCACATTCTGTTTGCCCTGGGAAAATTCAGTAAATGGTTCCATTAAAAGTTGACTGTGCTGAAGATGGATCATAGAGGCTTATTTCATACAATGCCTAACTGCCTACTACAATTGGAAGTAAAGCTTATAGAATTTAGTTATTACATACTAAAAGTGTATGATAAGGAGGAAACAAGGATCACTCTTACAGTTTTGATTTTCAACTGGGTGGATGATCCTTTATAATAAAAGGCTAACATGCAAATCGAACAGCATAACAACTGGTCTCTATGATGCTCACTGACCACCTGGGGGCAGATGCTCAATGCAGGAGCTGCCCCCTGATGGTCAGAGTGTCCCCACAGGGGGAGTGCCATTCAGCAGAAACCAGGCTCATGGCTGGCAGCGCAGCGGTGGTGGCAGGAGCCTCTCCTGCCTCTGCGGCAGTGCTAAGGATGTCTGACTGCCGGCTTAGGCCATTCCCCCACTGTCAATGGGACACTCCTCAAGGGCTCCTGGACAGTGAGAGGGTGCAGGCTGAGCTGAGGGACCCTCCCCGCCTGAGTGCATGAATTTCCTACACCGGCCTCTAGTAGTATAATAAACTAAAATAAGGAAATAAGAAATTGAAGGGTCAGAGTTTGGGAAAAAGGGAAAATCAAATTCAAATTTAGATATGATGAAAAGAGGTATGAAAACTATAAAAATTCCAAGGACCAAGTAGACTGTTGAAAACACAGATCTAGAGCTCAGGCGTATGCTTGGATCAAAACAAAAACAAAAAATCAAGATCTGTTATCACTGGTACAAAAGGAAGAAAAATGTTTCAGGGACAGAGTAGCTAGCTAATGTTGCTAAGAAGTTAAGAATGATAATAGCAGTTCATACCTACATAGCACTTTATAAGAAGAGCTCTAACTGATTTAAATATAATAACCCTCTTAATCCTTGTAACTATCTCACATGTTTACCAACCAGGAAATAGAGATACAAAGAGGTCCACACAGATATTAGTGAAGCAAGATTTCAAAAATGACTCATAAAAGAGGATCCAAGATGGCTGCTCGGGTATACACCTAGCCGCAGCAGCTCACAACAATTCCAAGGGAATACAACTAAAATGTAGAGTGGACATTGCCCAGAGCTACAGGTAGTCAACTGACTGAAAACTCTACAATAGGAAGGAGGGAGAAAACCAGAAGGAAAATCAGAGGAGCTGAAAAAAAGCCTAAGGTACGGAGACATGCTGCGCGCTCGCACGCACGCGCGCGCGGAGAGGTCGCAGCCGGAGAGGAGGAGAGGGCTGGGTGCTGCCTGGCGTTCCCTAGCAGGAAGGAAATAGAACCCCCAGCCTGGGCTGAACCCCCGAACCGGCAGCGCTGAGCCCCAAGTTATGTGCCAGACCCTGGGGACCCAGGCTCCGGCAGGGGGAGACAATCCCGGGGGACGGCGAAATGCGGGGCCCCCAGAGTCGCGCGCACATGGCGCGCAGAGGACTGAATGTTGACTCTGATGCTGGATTACCCTAGCCGGAAGAAACAAAGCCTCCGGCGGCAGCTCTGAGCCTCAGTCCAGACCGCCACGAACTCCAGGTCTGGGCCAGTCCCTGGGGACCCAGGCTCGGGCAGGGGGAGACGGAGCTGTGAGGTGGAGTCCTGGGAGCGCGGCGAAAGGCCGAGCCCCCGGAGTCGCGCACACTGTGCGCAGAGGACAGTCTGTTGACTCTGATCCTGGACTCCCCTAGTGGGAGGGAGAAAGAAAGCTCCAGACTGGAGGAACGCCACGAGGAGCAGGAGCCCCTGCCGGACACCGGCCAGCCGGGCGCCAGCAAGGAGCCGGGCGACGGGGCCCCCAGTGGGGGGGGTGCCCCTGAGCCTTCGACTGCTGAGCGCTGGCAACGGAGCCAAGGACGGGGGCTGCTTCCCGGGCGGCGCCGACCCCGGCAACAGGCTGGAGCAGCGCGGGAGCCCACGGAGAACAAAGGGGTGCCACAGGCCAACCTGCTGAGCTCCCAGGACAAGGAGGAAGAAACCAAAGAAGTTCTCAATGTGAAGAAATCAAGTGAGAGCAAATGATAGTAAAATTACTTAAGAATACAAAGAAGATCTTGAAAAATCAAAGACTAAGTCAGAACTCAACACACCAGCCAACATTGCAACATAAATGCGTTTTTTTTTGTTTTGTTTTTAAAAAGAAAAAAAAAGGAGAAAAAAGGGACAGAATGTTGGAACAGCGGCGACCAGGCCTAGAGTGGCCAGGCACAAGGCAGTGGCAGCTGGGCCCGGAGCAGCAGTGGCCAGGCCCCAGAGCAGCAGCAGCCAGAACAAGAGCATCAACGGCCAGCACTGGAGCAGCCAGACCTGGGGCAGTGGCAGCCAGGCCTGAGGCAGAGGCGGCCAAGCCCAGGGAAGCCAGTCCAGGAACACCCAGACACGGAGTGGCTGGGCCCGGAGAAGCCCGGTCCAGAGCAGCCGGGTTGGGAGCAGCCAGGCCCAGAACAGCAGTAGCCAAGCACGGAGCATCCAGGCTGGGAGCGGCCAGGCTCGGAGCAGCCGGGTCGGGTGCGGCCAGGCCCGGAGCAGCGGCGGCCAGGCTGGGAGCGGCCAGGCCCGGAGCAGCTGGGTCTGGTGTGGCCAGGCCTGGAGCAGCGGCTGCCAGGCTAGGAGCAGCCAGGCCCGGAGCAGCAGCTGCCAGGCTGGGAGCAGCCAGGTCCGGAGCAGCCGGGTCTGGTGTGGCCAGGCCCGGAGCAGCGGCTGCCAGGCTGGGAGCGGCCAGGCCCAGAGCAACAGCTGCCAGGCTGGGAGCGGCCAGGCCCGAAGCAGCTGGGTCTGGTGTGGCCAGGCCTGGAGCAGCGGCTGCCAGGCTGGGAGCGGCCAGGCCCGGAGCAGCCAGGTCTGGTGCGGCCAGGCCCGGAGCAGCAGCTGCCAGGCTGGGAGCGGCCAGGCCCGGAGCAGCCGGGTCTGGTGCGGTCAGGCCAGGAGCAGCGGCTGCCAGGCTGGGAGCGGCCAGGCCCGGAGCAGCGGCTGCCAGGCTGGGAGCTGCCAGGCCCGGAGCAGCCGGGTCTGGTGCGGCCAGGCCCGGAGCAGCGTCTGCCAGGCTGGGAGCGGCCAGGCCCGGAGCAGCAGCTGCCAGGCTGGGAGCAGCCAGGCCCGGAGCAGCCAGGTCTGGTGCGGCCAGGCCAGGAGCAGCGTCTGCCAGGCTGGGAGCGGCCAGGCCCGGAGCAGCAGCTGCCAGGCTGGGAGCAGCCAGGCCCGGAGCAGCCGGGTCTGGTGCGGCCAGGCCAGGAGCAGTGGCTGCCAGGCTGGGAGCAGCCAGGCCCGGAGCAGCGGCTGACAGGCTGGGAGCGGCCAGGCCCGGAGCGGCCGGGACCGGACCAACCGGTCCCAGAGCAGCCGGGTCGGGTGCGGCCAGGCCTGTAGCAGCAACAGCCAAGTCTAGAGCAACTAGGTCGGGAGCGGCAGTGACCAGACCCGGAGCAGCTGGTTGTGGAACGAACCAGAGCAACAGAGGCCAGGCCCGGAGCAGCCAGGCCCGAAACAGCTTGCTCCTCGCCTGTACCTGCCCACGGCTGCCTCTCAGACATGGCTGGAAACTTTTGCGGGAACTTGAGGGTCTGCTGAATCAAGCGATGAAGGCTTAGATCTGGATGTGTTGAGTTAGTATAGCGCTGGGGTGTTGATCTGTGGGTGCCTTGGGTGGGGCCTGGATGAGGCTGGTTGACCTATTTGAAAATGTCTTCTGTGTGAAGTGTATCATTGGGCATGTGGAGGTATTATTGATATGAGAAAATGCTAAGTAACAGATTTACTATCTGAAAAGGGATTTACTATCGGGGAAAGGTAGGGAGGAAGAGACTGAACATAAACTGTGCACCTATGGATGAGGACAATGGGGGATGGGGAGGGGGCAGAGGGTGGGGTGGGAACCTGGTGGAGGGAGGAAGAAATGAGGAACCTTTGTAATAATATGAACAATAAAGATTTTTAAAAAAAAAAAAAAAAAAAAAAAAGACTCATAAACCCTAGCCTGTTTGCTCAGTGGTTAGCCCACAGACTGAAGAGTCTCGGGTTCAATTCTGGTCAAGAGCCCCTACCTCAGTTGCAGGCTCATCCCCAGTCCAAGTCAGGGTGAATGTGGGAGGCAACCGATTGATCTGTCTCTCACATTGATGTTTCTCTCTCTCCCTCTCCCTTCACTTTTTCTAAAAATCAATGGGAAAAATATCCTTGGATGAGGATTAACAACAACAAAAAAGACTCACAAGTCAATCTATTTCACTGACTCTAAAATACCACAAATTATAGGATGCCCTGATATATGCCACTAAGAAAAAAACACTACCACTCACATTATCATACAATATTTTATCATTTAGAATTGCTACTTTACACTTAAAGAGACTTTAGATTTTACATACATTACACATAAGACTGCATTAAGAAAAAAATGAGCAAAATAATTATTTTGTTCATACACATAAAATACTTCCACAAGCATACGTAAGAAACTGGCAAGAGTGGTTCCCTTAGGGTAGGAAAACTAAGAACTATGGATCTAGAGTAGATGGGAGAACATGGTGCTGTCTAAAAATGATTTCAGAGACACGTAACTTGCTGCAGAACACTTTGTAAAGGCTGATGGACTGAGCAACAGGCAGGTATTTGCAAAGTGAGGGGGGGAAAGGTAAAAGCATCCACTATAATTGGGTAGTCCATGAAAGGTGAGGAAATGGTGAAAAGAGAACTCTTCCAAATTTTGGCTGTGAAAGAAAAGTGAGAAATAGGGCAGTAGTTGGAGAAAAAAGGATTTTATGGGGGGGGGGGGGGTTTAAAAATAAGAATAGCACAGATAATGTAATGAACAAGAAAGAAAGGGTAAAGCCTAAAATGAGAATGACTGGCCTTAGAGAACAAAATACTTCTTCTATATCAAGAAAGGAGTAATAGATATACATAGGTCAACATAGCTGTATAGGTTTCTTGCTTTTCTATCCTTGATGAAGGACTCCTATCTTCAAATCTTAACTGTGACCCTAGCCACAATCATCTTTTAAGTATACACACTGGGACAGATAATTTATGAACAGGATCTAAACTTAATTCAGAACCTAGCACACTGTAGGAACTATATACTTTTCAGAACTGGCTTGAATCTAACTTGTAAAAAATAACATGCTCAGCCCAGCTGGCGTGGCTCAGTGGTTGAGTGCCAACTTATGAACCAAGAAGTTATGGCTCAATTACCAGTCAGGGCACATCCAAACCAGCTAAGACAAAAACCTAGCTGTTTTTGCTCAGTGGATAGAGTCGTCAGCCTGTGGACTGAAGGGTCCCGGGTTCGATTCCGGTCAAGGACACATGCCTGGGATGCAGGCTCAATCCCCAGTACGGGGCGTGCAGCAGGCAGCCAATCAATGATTCTCTCTCACCATTGATGTTTCTACCCTTCTCCCTTCCTTTCTAAAATCGATATAAATGTATTTAAACATATATGGCTCAGAATAGAAATGTGCCTGATTTAAGATTTTCTAATGTTCACAATTACATGTTATATGACAGCAACAATAACACTCATAGCCCACATTTGTACATAACTTCACCTCATCTTTTATGAGAGCAATCACCTTCCCTTTCCCATTTTTTTTTTGGTTGAAATTAAGTCTCACTTCTGATGGGGCCATTTTAAAGCTACTGAAATCAAAATGCCTGACTTCAGCTTAGAAATTTAGGCACACATAACAATGGAACAAAATAGGAAGCCCAGACTTATATAGTCAACTGACCTTTGACAAAGGAGTAATTTGATAGGGGGGAAAGGATAGCATTTTTAACAAATGGTGCTATTATAGAACAAGTGAACAAAGTAATCTTACATTACATTTAACATTTTTTAAAACTGGAAAAACTCTTTTATTTTTTAATCTTTATTGTTGAAAGTATTACAGGTGTCCTCCTTCCCTTTTTCCCACTGACCCTTTTCACCCTCAACTGTTCCCCTAAAATGGCAAAATTCTTTTTTTTAAATATATTTTTATTGATTTCAGAGAGGAAGGGAGATGGAAAGAGAGATAGACATCAACCATGAGTGAGAACCACTGACTGGCTGCCTCCTGCATGCCCCACACTGGAGATTAAGCCCACAACTAGGGCATTTCCCCTGACCAGGAATTGAACCAGGACCTATCTTCTAGTTTAGGGGTGTCGAACTCAATCAGAGAAGGGGCCAAAATCTAAAATCCAGCCTAAATCGCAGGCCGAATGGTTTATTGAACAGTCATAAACTGACAATGTCATAAACTGACAGCGGAGTGCAGTGATGACAGCGCGGTGCGGGCCACATTGCAAGGCCTGGCGGGCTGGATTTGGCCCGCGGGCCTTGTGTTTGACACATGTGTTCTAGTTCATAGGTCAACACTCAACCACTGAGCCTGCTGGGCTAAGCTGGCAAAATTCTCAATACCCAACACTGGTAAGGTCAAAGTGGTACCAATAAAGCTCATAAGCCCTTTTTTTAAAGGTTAATAATGCAAAAAATATTAACACCATAAATTTTCATACTCTTTAAACCAGTACTCCCACTCCCAGAAACTGCTTTAGAAACTCATTACATGTAGAAAAAGTTATTATCATCATGGAAATTACAAACATTACATATAATGAAAAATAAGAATCTAAGTATCCAACAACTGAGGGATGCCAACAAGAATTATGATACAATTTAAAGGGACATAAGCAAAAATAAATGGAGTGAACTTATGGTTTCCCATCCAGCATGTAAACACTTAGAAGCTATCACTCCCACTCACAGAAGAAAAAAAACGAACAAACTGGAAATCAACAACTCTTCTTAGATATAATCACAGGGCAAATTGCCGCTGTCAAAATTGGAGACAGGTAGGCAAAAAAAAGAGAATCAAACCTTACCAGAACAAAAGCTTGCAAGCCTCTCTGCGTGAACCACTCATTACCCGGTTAGGTAAATCTAAACTGTAATTGATAAATTACAGTTGCTGGAGGCTCAGAAAGGATGAATCTGAGAATTTAAAAAATCCCATGGGCCTGCACACTTTTATGATTTTTTAGCTCCAGGATTCCTTCAAGATTTTCACAGCTAGGATCAGAGAAAAATGCCCTCATTCTTCTGGCTGTGAAAGGGGGTAATTCACCATTTTGAAATAAACCCAGAATATTATGTTCTTAACAAAGACTACCCCAAAGAGAAACTATTTCACCAGAGCCTAACCAATTGGGGTTTTAACAGATCTAAGCAACCAGAGAAGAGAAATACCCAATTCTAGCCTCCTCTAGCTTCCTACTCTCATCTAAGAGGGGAGGGGGAAGAACTTAGAGGCACAGGCTCACTAAAAGACTGAGACCCAATTACGGGGCTACAGGTTGATTCCCTTACCCCAAAGTCTTACCATTAGGACTCTTGTATAACAGGAGACCACAATTCAAAAACTTGCATATCTCAGACCTTATTTAAGATGTTTCTAAAGAACCAAAGTCAACAGAGGAGCCCTAGCTGGTTTGGCTGAGTGGACAGAGTGTCAGCCTGTGGACTGAAGGGTCCTGGGTTCGATCCCCCTTGAGGGGAGTGAGGGAGGCAACCAATCAATGATTCTCTTTTACCATTGATGTTTCTATCTCTTTCTTCCTCTCTCTTCCTCTCTGAAGTCAATAAAATAATATTTTTAAAAAGTCAACAGAGGAGACAAAAACAAGAATAAGAGAAGATTTTAGCCTCTGACACCTATAGCTACAACAAAACTCAGCCAATTCCATAGACAGATAAACATAAAAGTATCTCACTGAAGGCCTATTTACACCTCAGTTTCTTTTACCCAGTACATCATGTCTGGCTTTCAAAAAATTTACAAGGCATACTAAAAAATAACACACAAAAAATAAAGACTCTGGCTCATATATGGTAACAATGCTGAAATTAGACTAGAAATTTAAAACTATAATTAATATGCTAAGTACTCTAATGGAAAAAGTTAACAATGTCCAAAACAGATGGTGCAAAGATAAGAACTGCGCCCAGCTGACGTGGCTCAGTGGTTGAGCATCAACATATGAATCAGGAGATCACGGTTCGATTCCCAGTGAGGGCACATGCCTGAGTATGGGCTCAATTTCCCGTGGGAGGCAGCCAATCAATTATTCTCTCTCATCATCGATGTTTCTCTCTCCTTCTCCCTTCCTCTCTGAAATCAATTATATTTTTTAAAAGATAAGAATTGAATTGGACTTCTCTTAAGAAAACATGGAAGCAAGACAAGAATGGAGAAGAATTTAGTGTTGAAAGAGCTTGGCCATGGTGGCTCAGTGGTTGAGTGTGATCTATGTACCAGGAGGTCACAGTTTGATTCCTGATCAGGGCACATGCCCGGGATTGTGGGTTCAATCCCCAGTAGGGAGTGTGCAAGAGGCAGCCAATTAATATTCTCATCACTAATGTTTCTATCTCTCTCCCCCTCTCCCTTCCTCTCTCTGAAATCAATAAAAGCATATTTATATAATGAAAAGACAACCTATCTAATGGGAGAAGATATAAGCCAATGATACATCCAATAAGGGGTTAATATCTGAAATGTAACTCATACAACATAACACACCGCCAAAAAAACAAAAAAGCAAAAACACTAACAATTTGTTTAATAAATGGGCAGAGGATCTGAATAAACATTTCTCCAAAAAGAAAATACAGTGGCCAATAGACATATAAAAAAATGCTCAATGTCGCTAAGCATCAGAGAAATGCAAATTAAAACCACAATGAAATATTATTACCTCACATCTGTCAAAATGGCTATCATCTTATATAATAAAGGGCTAATATGTAAATTGGTGTTTGACCTCAGGTGTTTGACCGACTAAGAGTTCAACCATTTGCTATGACATGCACTGACCACTAGGGGGTGGCATGGAACGAAGGCTGGATTGGGCTGGAGGGAATCAATGTGGGGAGGAGGGGAGAAGGGGAACATATGTAATACTTTCAACAATAAAAGAATTATTTTAAAAAATAAAATAAAGGTTGAATGAAAAAAATAGTAAATAAAATAAAATTACTGGGTTATAGTATTTGAACTCTTCATATTTTTATAACCAAAGTACTTTCTAGATAGGTGGTCATAAATTATTGTAGTGCTGGCACTTCACAAGGCAGCCCATTTCATCATATTCTCATCATTAGCACAGTCTTTAAGAACACACACAAATAGCCCAAAGTGGTTTGGCTCAGTGGATAGAGCATCAGCCTTCGGGCTGAAAGGTTCCAGGTTTGATTCCAGTAATGGGCATATGCTTTGGTTGCAGGCACATCCCCAGTGGGAGGTGTGCAGGAGGCAGCTGATCGATGTTTCTAACTCTGTATCCCTCTCCCTTCCTCTCTGTTAAAAATAAATAAATAAATAAATCAGTAAAATATATTAAAAAATAAATAAAAGAATGAATAAAAATAAAAACACACACAAATAGAAAAATCAACACTCTATATTTTTAGTGAGACTAGCCTGTCTGTCCCAAGCAGCATTGCCGGGGAAAAATTCACATTACCATTCACTAATTGGTCTCATGTTCAAGTGAACACCATATAAAAATGAAATTTAACATGACCCTATGTGTCTCTGTTCTTAGTAAAGAATAATCCTTCCACTCTGCCAGGAATACCACCACTCTATTCTTCTCAAGGACTTTGCACCTTCAATTACTCCTGCTCTATCATAATTTCTCTCATCCACCAATATACAAACATTCACTATTATCTACCAAAAAAAATTTCTCAAGATCTTTATGGCCATATTCTTCTCTAGCTCCCCTTCTTCTCCGCTCTCCTGTGAAAGCAAACATCTTTTTTAAAGTTGATGATGTGACATGCTGGCCAGGTAGTTCAATTGGTTGGAGTGTCATATGACACCAAAAGGTTTCAGGTTCAATTCCCAGTCAGGGCACATACCTAGATTGTTGGTTTGATCCTCAGTCAGGAGGTAATCAATCAATATCTCCCCTCCCTCTCTAAAAATCAATAAAAATATATCTTCAGGTAAGGATTTTTTAAAAATCGATGTGTTATAGTTGTACACTTGAAACCTGTATGGCTTGATTAACCAATGTCACCCCAATAAATTCAATTTTAAAATGTTTATTAAAAACAGAGTTGCCACCCTAACCGGTTTGACTTAGTGGACAGAGCATTGGCTTGCAGACTGAAGGGTCCCAGGTTCGATTCGGGTCAAGGGCAAATACCTTGGTTGTAGGCATACCCCCAGTAAGGGATGTGCAGGAGGAAGCTATCAATGTTTCTCTCTCATCGATGTTTCTAACTCTCTATCCCTCTCCCTTCCTCCCTGTAAAAAAAAATCAATTAAAAATATGTTTTAAAAAATCAATAAAATATATTTTAAAAAAAAGAAAGAAAAAAAAAAAAAGAGTTGCCTTAGCCAGTTTGGCTCAGTGGATAGAGAGTCATAGACCTGCGGACTGAAGTATCCTGGGTTTGATTCTGATCAAGGGCACATGCCCAGGTTGCAGGTTCCATTCCCAGTAGGGGACATGCAGGAGGCAGCCAATCAATGATTCTCTCTCAAAAATTAATGTTTCTATCTCTTTCTCCCTTGCTCTCTGAAATCAATAAAAATATATTTTAAAACACACACACACACACACACACACACACACACAAAACAAAAACAAACAAACAAACAAAAAACACAGAGTTGACCAGATTGTCAGTTCCGTACCTTACCTTACTTCCTCTTAATCCACACCAATGATATCCATTTTTACCATTCCAATAAAAATATTCCAGTTAAGGTCACCAATGACCACCATGCTGCAAATTCGAGTCATTTCTCCCATTTAGCAGCAAGACAAAGTTGACCATTCTCTCCTTGGAACGGTCTTCTTTTGGCTTCAATGGCATCACTCTCTTCTCATTTTGCTCAGACATCACTAATAGTTCCCTTTCCTTATGTTTTGTTAGTTCTCGGTTCAACTTCAAAGTGTAGTGGGAGGCCAGGGCAAATACTAGGACTTAGACCCCCTTTCTTTTCAAACCAAATTGTTCTAGAGTTAAATCAACTTGTCTAAGCTTTAAATATATCATCTATATATTTAGGATGCTCAAATCTCTTTTCAGAAATGACTTCCAAACTCATCTCAGAAATAAGCATCATGATCTATCTAAAGAGAAAACTAGGTGTTTTCCCAGCTTCTTCATTTTTCCTCTGTACCACCAGCAAGCTGTGGTGACTCTATGTACCTTTAAAACATTTCCCGAACACTTCTACTTCTCTTCAGATCCCTATTCAACCCTAAAGCTAAGATACAATCATCTCTTGCCTGGCCTACCAAGAAAGGCTCCCCAAATTATTTTTCTGAGTTCATTCCTACTCCCCCACTCTACATGGCAGGTTGCCTACTCAATTTCCTTTCTCCTTCTTTCTTACTAACGAAACCCTGATTTTAATTGGGGAACAATGTATTCAACTAAAAGAACATTTCCTAGCCTCTCTTAAACCAAGAGAGGTTATGACACAGACCTGGATAAAAAAAATAAATAAATAAAAACAGGTCACTAATTGGGGTTTCTTTAAAGAGAGCAAACTCAGCTGGCATGCACCTTATCCCTTTCCTTTTCTGAAATTCAGACCTGTCGTCTGGACTGCTGACAGCCATTTTGATAATTTAAGGTCAAGGGTCAAACTCCTAAGAATGATAAATTGGAAGTTAGAATAGTCTACTACCATAACACTATAAAGCCCTTAATCAAGTAATTCAGAGATACTTCCCTCTAAACTTTTGTTTAAATCACTACTATTGTTTCTTTTGTTACACCCAGCCAAACTTAATTCCTCTTAAATCCTTTTTTCTTACATTTTCAGTTTCTATTCATTGTCCCCACAGCAGCCAAAGTGGTCTTTTAAAAAACAATTTTTGTCCTTTGCTTTAAATCTTCAAATGGCTTCCGTCATTTAAAACCCAAATTTCTTACTTTGGGTTTAGAAAATTTTATGTGATCTGGCTCCCGCTTATATCTTCAACTTCATCTTGCACCATTCTCTTCCCTATTCCAGCCACAATAACCTCCTTTTGTTGGTTAAACACAGCAAATTCTTTCTGACTTTAGGACCTTTATAGTAACTGTTTCCTCTGACCTGGAATGATGATCTCCAGGGGCATGGCTTTATAATTCAGATCTTTATCTAAGACTGAAATCCCAGGAAAGGGATTTAAATTTCATCTGTACAATATCATTATATTTCTCAGCATTGCATTTATCACATATTTGTCTTCTCTTGCCCCACTCATCATCACAGCTCCATGCATCCCTGATGGTGCAAATACAGATAGTTTTTTTCTTTAATATAGTTCCCTACTTTCCAAAATTCAATAATGAGCAAACGCTTATTTTTATATTCACAGGATTACTATTTATTTAAGAGGAAAAGGCAATTAGATGGCCCTTCAAAATCTTGACTGTATAATAGTTATGTTTTCTATATGCATATTAGAGTTGGTATCCTAATATATAACAAAGTTAATTCTACAATTTATCCTCCCAAGTGTCAGTTTAAAGGTCATTCCCAAGGACCTTTTTCCCCTGAGGTTAGGTTTCCCCACCCCAACAGTTCTCCTTACTTAAACTCAATAAACACACAAATAACTAACTAAAGGCCCAGTGCACAAAATTCAGGGGTAGGGTGGGATGTTCGGTTCCTCAGCCCAGCCTGCCAGCCTGATCACCCCTAACTGTCTTCCCCTACTACCGGCCTGATTGCCCCTAATTGCTCTCCCCTGCCGCCCTGCTGTGTGGATTCTGGGTGTGGGTATCCGGCTCCCTCCTCTGTCTTGTCAGAGTCTGGGGTGTGCTGCGGCACCCATAGTCAAGTCCCTGCCCACCCATAAGCGTCACAAAATCACAAGAGACCCAGACCCAGCTGGCCCTGCCCCCACTGGGCGAGACCTAGACCCAGCCAGCCCCACCCCCCCCTTAAACCCTGCCTGCATGTCATGTCCCTGGCCAGCACTAGGCAGGGATGCAGCCTCCTGCTGATAGGTCATTACAGTGAAAACCATTTGCATATTAGCCCTTTATTACTATTGACTAGAGGCCAGGTACACAAAATTCGTGCAAGGGGGGGGGGTCCCCTCAGCCTGGCCTGCACCCTCTCTAATCCGGGAACCCTCAGGGGATGTCCGACTGCATCTCGCAATCTGGGATCACTGGCTCATAACTGCTAGCTTGTCTGCCTGATTGCCCCGAACTGCTCCCCTGCTGGCCTGATCGCCCCTAACTGCCTCTGCCTCACCCCTCAGCCAGGACGACCCAGGATTCCCTCCTCCAGCCAGTCACAGGCACCCGGAACCTGGGCTTCCCTCCCTCTGGCCAGCTGCAGGCATCCAGGACCCAGGCCACCTTCTCCCGGGCCACAGCTGCAGGCAGCCGGGGCCATGGGGCAGGCGGCTTGTCCCTCTCCTGGGCCATAGCCACAGCCACTGCCGCCCAGGACTGCGGGGTGAGCTGCTTGTCCCTCTCCCCGGCCGCAGCCTGGCTGGTCCCCTTTCCTCTTCCCCCAGTGTTGAGTGTCTGAGCTGTTATGGGGCGTGATGACCATTTGCATAATTAGCTCTTTATTATAGAGGAGGATTGGCATCTCACTGCCTTCCCAAACCATAACTTACTCCACAATAGCATGGACCATGTCTATCTTAATAACACAGGTAGCATTCAATAAATATTTGTTGAATAAAGAAAAATGTAAAATTAAACTAAGAAGTTAAACCATAGAAATATAGATATTAGCATAAACAGTTTGGGGCAAAAGTAGGTTTAAAGTTGTAAGTACAAAATCCAGTTTATTCTTGTACTATTTTCCAAGTGAAGAACTGTAAACCTATTTTTGCCATACCCCGTATAATACTAAATAGATATTCCTGAGGTCTTCAAAAAGGAAAATACAAAATAAAGCCAGGGGGTAGGGTAAGTATTTCCCAATTTTTGGCTTGGACATTATATTACCCCTATGCAGAACCTGACTACATTATCAGTACTTAAATGTAGAACAGAAACCCAACTTCACCAAGAGGCCACATTTATCAACATAGTCAACTCTCCTTCCTAGTCCCAAGGCATGATAAAAGGCATTACTTTCATAGTGGTTGGGGATGACCACCTAGGAGTTTAAGAAAATCCTTAAAATCATTCAGGAAAACAAGTGCCTCTGACTTGTCTAGCAATGTGCTAAGCAATAAAGAATCAAAAATCAATAAGGCCTCTGCCCTCAATGATTCACTCACAGTTCATATGGGCAGATGCAGATAAAGCATCTAAGTAAACACCTAAGGATATATATAATTAAAGTATGACCAAGCCCACAGATATAAAAAAAAATGACTGACATATATAACCACCTAAAATCCCATCCAAACACCTAATGACCTAATGATACCACTCTGATATACACCTAAAATCTTGCATGTGTGCACCAGCAAGAAACTGAAAATAACTGAGTAGACTGATTCATAAACTGCAATATTTTTAAATAAAGGAACTACTACCGATTGATATATAAGAAAAAATGAAGTCCAGTCCAGCCTATGTGTCTCAGTGGTTGAATGCTGACCTATAAACCAGGGGTCACGGTTCAATTTCCAGTCAGGGCACATGCCCAAGATACTGGCTCAATCCCCAGTGTATGTCATGCAGGAGGCAGCCAATCAATGATTCTTATCATTGATGTTTCTATTCCCTCCCTCTCCCTTCTTCTCTGGGATCAATAAGAATATTAAAAAAAGAAAAAGAAAAATGAAGCACAAAATGTTTTATCACTGAAAACCATATATATAAAATGTTAGATAACAGGCATTCAATTCAACTATAGTTATTTTAAATTTGCAGTTAAAAGTAATTAAAGGGAGGAAAAAAGATATAGATTTTATTTTATTTTTTTAGAACATAGGTTTTAAATGAAGTTCTCTTACATTTTCAGAATTATAAACCATGAATGTCAGGAGGATGTGACCACCACTTTCTAGTTTCAAGACCCAATTTTAAAATAGGGATTTTATAAAGGGATTCAAAATTACTTTACACACCATAGGATTAGAATCTCAATTCCATGACCCAGTTCCTATTGACCAGAGCCACAGGAAGAAATCCAAGGGTGGGTGGAGGTGGAAGAGGGTATTGTGGGGATAAATGGTGATGGGGGGAAAATAATAAATAAATAAATAAATAAATAAATAAATAATCTCATAATGCTATATTATCCAAAAGACTTCCAAATAATTTACTTGTCACTTAGATCACATTTTTACAGGTTTTCTCCAATTCCGTCAAGGACATGTACGTTGCAGGCTCCACCCAGGCCAGGCCCTGGTCAGAGCGCATGCAGGAGGCATCCAATTGATGTGTTTCTCTTTCCCTCTCTCTAAAAATATCAGTAGAGCCCTAGCTGGTTTGGCTCAGCGGATAGAGCATTGGCCTTCGGACTGAAGGGTCCCAGGTTCGATTCCAGTCAAGGGCACATGCCCGAGTTGTGGGCTCGATTCCCCAGTAAGGGGCATGCAGCAGGAAGCAGCCAATCAATGATTCTCTCACACTGATGTTTTTAACTCTCCCTCTCCCCTCCTCTCTGAAATCAATAAAAATATATTTTAAAAAATAAATTTTTAAAAATCACCAGAAACATATTCTTGGGTAAGGATTAAAAAATAATAACAACATAAAATAAAGATTAACCAACACCTGGAGAACAAGGCCCACATTTAATTCCTTTATACTTTCCTTAGATACTAGCCTCACAATGACAAAGAAGCACTAAAGCTCCACATTTTAAGCCTTTCCTTGAGGCAAATTCACATAGAACTATCACTAAACCATTGAAAGGATCTTCAAGCTCTCACTAAAACATGGAAGGAAACCTTTATGATACAAGAACAATAAGCAGAATAGGAAAGGGTAGTTAATTTTGACATCTTAACAGTTATCCATTTACTGTATGTTTAATATATCCCAGGCATTGTTCTAAACTAGGGGTGGGGAATTTCTATCTGGGTGAGTTAATAAATGTTTGACCAAGTATAGCAAGCTAATTTTTTTTTTTCCAAAACATATTCCATTGATTCTCTACAGAGAGGAAGAGAGAGGGACAAAGAGTTAGAAACATCGATGAAAGAGAATCATCAATCAGCTGCCCCCTGCACACCCCCCCACTGGAGATGTGCCCGCAACCAAGGCAACTGCCCCGGACCGGAATCGAACATGGGACCCTTCAGTTCGCAGGCCGACACTCTATCCACTGAGCCAAACTGGTTTCGGCAAGCAAACTAATTTTTAAGGTGAAATTGCTTGCAAATAATGTTATAAATATCCAAATGGCCCTTGGCAGAAAAAAAGGTTCCTTACCCTTGCTCTAAGCACTGTAACAACTCTTTCTTTTTCTTTTTTTAAATATATATTTTGATTTTTTACAGAGAAGAAGAGAGCGGGATAGAGAGTTAGAAACATCGATGAGAGACAATCATTGATCAGCTGCCTTTTGCACGTCCCCTACTGGGGATGTGTCCACAACCCAGGTACATGCCCTTGACCGGAATCGAAACTGGGACCTTTCAGTCTGCAGGTCGACGCTCTATCCACTGAGCCAAACCGGTTTCGGCTGTAACAACTCGGCTGTAACAACTCTTAATCTTCCTAACATTTTTACAGATAAAAAGGAAATGAGATACGTACAGAGTGCTGCAGATATGAAATAGAAAAGCCAGGACTCAAAGCAAATCTAATTCCAAAACTCATAATCTTTTTTTATGAATAACATAAAATGCTTCATTTAGTAATTTTTTTAAAAATATATATTTTATTGATTTTTTTACAGAGAGGAAGGGAGAGAGAGATAGAGAGTTAGAAACATTGATGAGAGTCATGGATCAGCTACCTCTTGCACACCCCCTACTGGGGATATGCCCGAAACCAAGGTACATGCACTTGACCAGAATCGAACCCGGGCCCTTCAATCTCCAAGCCAATGCTCTATTCTATATCCATTGAGCCAAACCGGTTTCGGCAGTAATTCTTTTAAACAGTGAAATATCATATACAATCTACTTGTTAAATCAGATTTTAATTTTTTTATTTGTTGATTAAGATATTACAGCCGGCACCGGTTTGGCTCAGTGGATAGAGCGTCGGCCTGCGGACTGAAAAGTCCCGGGTTCGATTCCGGTCAAGGGCATGTACCTTGGTTGCGGGCACATCCTCAGTAGGGGGTGTGCAAGAGGCAGCTGATCGATGATTCTCATCGATGTTTCTAACTCTCTATCCCTCTCTCTTCCTCTCTGTGAAAAATCAATAAAATATATTAAAAAAAAAAAAAAAAGATATTACATATGTGTCCTTAGCTAAATTTACCATATTATGCTTAAGAAGGTAAATAGTTGTAGGCAAATTTAAGTTCTCACACCAAGAGAGAAAAGCAAAATACACTTAAATACAATATTCAATATTAAACTCTCACTTGTACTTAAAAGTTTTATTGGCATTCAGCTTTTACAGTATTATTTATAAAAAGGATAGTCCCATAAAGCAACCATTATGATGATTGGAATAGACCGATATGCAAGAAGCCTGGTTTCACCATTAACCAGATGTGTCAACTCTCCAGGCCTCAGTTTCCTGATCTTAACAGATGAGGCGTTTGGCCTATATCTAAGGTCTTTTTCAATTCTAATATTCAATGAATTTGAACACACTTTTGAATAAAGATATTAAAAGACAGCTTTTAAAATTCTTCAAGACTGAAACAGTCACATAGTATACACTCGGGTCTATTCTTTTATTCAAATACTAGAGGCCTGGTGCATGAAATTCATGCATGGGGGGGGGGGTGTCCCTCAGCCCAGCCTGCACCCGCTCCAATCTGGGATCCCTCTCACAATCCAGGACTGCTGGCTCCCAACTGCCCATCTAAATACCTTCCTGATTGCCCCTAACTGCTTCTGTCTGCCAGCCTGATCACCCCCTAACCACTGCCCTGCCGGCCTGATTAATGCCTAACTGCTCCCCTGCCAGCCCAATTTCCCCTAACTGCCCTCCCCTCAGGCTCGATTGCCCCCAACTGCCCTCCCTTGCAGGCCTGGTCCCTCCCAACTGCCCTTCCCTGCTGGCCTGATCGCCCACAACTGCCTCCCCTGCTGGCCATCTTGTGTTCACATGGGGGCAGCCATCCTGTGTGTTGGGAATGATGGTCAATTTGCATATTACTTTTATTAGATAGGACTAGAGGCCCAGTGCATGAAAAATTCGTGCACTCAGGGGGGTCACTCAACCTGGCCTGTGCCCCCTTGCAGTCCAGGACCCCCCAGGGGATGTCCACTTACAGGCTCCCCAGGGGATGGGGCCTAACCTGGCTGTTGGACATCACTAATGCTGCTGAGGCGGGAGAGGCTCCTGCCATTGTGCTCGCAGCCGTCAGTCTGACTTGTGGCTAAGTGGAGCTCCCCATGTGGGAGAGCACTGACCACCAGGGGGCAACTCCTACACTGAGTATCTGCCCCTGGTGGTCAGTGCGCATCATAACGACCTGTTGTTCTGCTGTTAGAGTCAATTTGCATATTACCCTTTTATTATATTCAAAGCTTATCTGTGCTATAGAAGTCAAGAATATGAGTGAGGGATGGTGTCCTATTGTGCTGGTAATATTCTTTTTTTTTATTTGAGTGCTGGTCACACTTTCTTTTATGTACATTTTTCATTGATTTTTCTCCCCAAAGATAACAGTGAAAAACCTTAGAAAGATGTTCTAACTCCACAACTATGTTTGTGTACACAAAAGCTGTGCAACCTTTTTGTTCTAAATATGTAAATGTGTTCCTTGCCTAATTTTGTCAATAATCTCTGCTCTCTAGTTCCAACTCAGATGCCTACAGAAGAGATTATCTATGTCTATATCCTACCTAATAAAAAGCAATATGCAAATTAACCATCACTCAGCTACATCCATAAGCCACACCCACCAGCCAATCAGAGCGAGTATGCAAATTAATCCCAACCAAGATGGTTGCCGCCACAGAGAGTAGGAGGGAGGCTAGGGTTTCCCCTAGCAACGGAGGAAGCAAAGCTTTCCACCTGCCCTGGCCAGCTCAGGCCTCCACTTAAGGTTACAAAATTTCAATTATAGAAGGTGAATAAACCCCAATAGAAATGGCTGCCACCACAGAACAGACTGGTTGACCAGTCATCTGTCTGCCCCTGGTTGTTAGTACATGTCATAGCGAGCAGTTGGGTGGCCTTAGGATATCATTAGCATATTATGCTTTCATTGGTTGAACGGCCAACTGGACTGGACACTTAGCATATTAAGCTTTTATTATATAGGACTAGGGGCATAGTGCACAAATTTGTTCACCCTGAAAGGAACTGTGGGCTGCAAGGCTGCTGTGGGCACAGAAGTGGGTCTTGGCCCATTCTCCTTCCCCCCGCCTGGTGCCTCCTGCCGTGGCCCGATCCCTATTCCCACCACCACTGCTCCCATACATTGATGGTGCCAGCCCTGCTCGCACCCGCTCACAGTGTGGAGCGAACAATTAGGGCCAGCGCCAGCAGTGGGTGCAAGCGGGGCCAGTACCAACAGTGGGAGCAAGCAGCACCTGCTGCCCTGAGGGATGATCGGGACCGGTGCTGGGCATTGGCACTAGGTGTGAGTGGTACCTCCAGCACCAGCAGCAGGTGCGAGTGGGGCTGGCACTGGCAGCACGTATGAGCACCAGGTGGAACAGTGGTGCACAGGACCAAAGAATTTTTAGTAACCACCAGAGGTTTGCCTGGATGACAGTGACCAGCACTCCACCTTGGTCTGGTGCTCCTGCTCACCTGCTCCACCATCCCACCACAGCCAACGCCTGCCATGTTCCATTCACGCCCCTTGGTTGTCAGCACACATACCAACTGGTTATTCGGTTGTTATGCCATCAGTCTATTTGCATATTACGGTTTTATATATATACTAGAGGCCCAGTGCATAAAATTCGTGCGTGGGGTGGAGGGATGTCATGCTCTGACCACCAAACAGGTCAGATACTTTGTCCGATAGGTTAGCTTGCTGCTGGGGTCTGGCTGATTGGGACTGAGCAAGGTAGGGGATGTTGGAGAGCCAGAACGGCCAGTCACTATGACATGCACTGACCACCAGGGGGAAGACAGACACTGAATTCAGCTGTCAGGGCATGGAAGTGGTGGTGGCAGGAGCAAGGGCTGCAGTGAGAGGGACTGAGCAGAGGCACAGAGGATGGGCCAGAGACCCGCCTCTGTGCCCACCACAGCCTCATGGCACAGAGTTCCTTTCAAGGTGCATGAATTTGTGCAATGGGCCCCTAGTATATATATAAAAGCCTAACCAACTGACCAACCGTTTAACCAGCAGCTATGACACGCACTGACTACCAAGGGGCAGACACTTAACACAAGAGCTGCCAAGCTGCGGTGACTTGGCAGCTGCGGTTTTCAGGGGTACACCCAGAACCAGAGAGGAGGGAGCCCGATTCTGGGGTGCTTCACCCGAGAAATACCCTCTGGCAACCCAGGACCCCTCGGGGGATGTCAGAGACAGTTTTGGCCCAATCCCCACAGGCCAGGCTGAAGAACCCCACCGGTGCATGATTCCATGCACCAGGCCTCTAGTTTACTTATAAATTAAATATTCCTGTAATTTCTTTGCAACTGTCTTTTTTTTTTTTTTTAAATATATTTCACTGACTTTGTACAGAGAGGAAGGGAGAGAGATAGTTAGAAACATCGATGAAAGAGAGTCATCGATCAGTTGCCTCTTGCACACCCCCTACTGGGGATATGCCTGCAACCAAGGTACATGCCCTTGACCGGAATCAAACCCGGGACCCTTCAGTCTCCAAGCTGACGCTCTATCCATTGAGCCAAACCGGTCTCAGCTGCAACTGTCTTCTGAAATTTGAAATCAGTCTTAACTTTCCTTTAAAACCTAGCTCAAAAACCTCTCTTCATATGCATACCCTCAGAACTCCCTATCTCCCAAACAGTTAAGTCTTTTGGAGCTGTGGTCAATATGCTCAATAACTGCTGATAACATTTATGGAGAAATAAATGTAGTCTATATAGAGAGGTGACATACTAGGGGACTTCAGATGCATCTAAATTTATGCCTGATGAATAAAGATGAAAGTCTTTGTAATAGTAAAGTAAAACAAGAAATGCACCCCAGTCAACATTGCTTGGACAAGCTTCAAATTTTTCTTTTTTACCCTATCTATAAGCTTCCCTTGTTCAACCCACACCTAGAATCCCAAAAGGCACACTATTTAAATAAGTTATTAAAAGCAAAAATACCAAGCTGCCATCTTGTGTCCCTGCATGTGTACGCTTATTCTGAGCTGGTCTGCCCAAGACTCCCTGAGTGCCAACCCTAGTCCCCTGTGTGGCCCACTTCCTCTATGAAAGAAACTCGTGATCCAAGAGAGACTGGCCAAATTGTAGGCACAGTGCACATTGGTGAGAAAGGACTTCTCGTAGAAAGAAGGTAGTTCCCAGAACAGCACAGCAGATGATAAAAAAAAAATTTAGTTCTCCTTAAAGATAAGGTAAACAATTTACTCTGGTAAATATGTTCACAAACCAAGGAACAGTGAGCCACTTTAACAACCCTAAAGTTCAGGCATCTCTAGTAGCGAACACTTGCACTATTACAGGCCAGGCTGAGACAAACAGCTAACAGAAGTGCTACTCGGCCGAAACCAGTTTGGCTCAGTGGTAGAGCGTTGGTCTGCGGACTGAAAGGTCCCCGGTTCGATTCCGGCCAAGGGCATGTACGTTGGCTGCGGGCACATCCCCGGTGGGGGATATGCAGGAGGCGGCTGGTCGATGTTTCTCTTTCATCGATGTTTCTGGCTCTCTATCTCTCTCCCTTCCTCTCTGTAAAAAATCAATAAAATATATATTTTTTTTTTAAAAAGAAGTGCTACACGGCATCTTAAACCATCTTGATAAAGACAATCTGACTAGTTTAGAGACTGGCTGAAGCTCTACCCAAACAATCTGTGTGGGGAAAAGCACCCTCGCTACAAGAGAGTATGATGATTGAAGTTCTAGATCTTGTGCAGAATTTTTAAAATCCTCACCCAAAGAGTGAGGATATTTTTCCATTCATTCATTCACTCACTCATTCATTTTAAAATATATCTTTATTGCTTTGAGACGGAGAGGAAGAGAGAGAAAAACATCAACGATGAGAGAGAATTACTGATCGGCTGCCTCCTGCATGACCCTCATACCCCCTTGACTGGAATTGAATCGGGGACCCTTCAGTCCACAGGCCAATACTCTATTCCAGGGGTCCTCAAACTTTTTAAAGTGGGGGCCAGATCACGATCCCTCAGAGAGCTGGAGGGCCGGACTATATGAACTACTAATTCCTACTGTAACACCTCGGCTGTGCTCACTGCCCAAAAAACCTGGCGGGCAGGATCAGACTCCTCTGCGGGCCGCATGTGGCCCACGGGCCGTAGTTTGAAGACCCCTGCTCTATTCGCTGAGCCAAACTGGCTAGGGACATTGATTTTTTTAGAGAGTGGGAGGACAGAGGGAGAGGGGGAACAGAGGGAGAGGGGGGACGGAGGGAGAGGAAAAGAGAGAGAAGCATGAATGTGACAGACATTATCAATTGGTTGCTTCCCACACATCCCTCAATACCGGGCAGGGATTGAACCTGCAACCCAGGTATTTGCCTTGATGGTAATCCAAACCTGTGACTCTCCAATGCACAGGCCAACTTTCTAACCATTGACTACACTTCCATATATATATATATATATATATATATATATATATATATATATATATATATATATATATATATATATGGAAGAGAGAAAAACAATGTGAGAGAAACATCAATTGATTGTCTCACATACACATCCCAACTGGGGATAGAACCCACAACCTAAGTATGTGCCCTAAATCCGAATCAAAACCCACAACCTTCTGGAGTATTGGACATGCTCCAACTACTTAGCCACCAGCCAGGGTTTATGGAGAATTTTGATCAGGCTTCCAAGAATGAAGCAAACGAAACTGAAGATAACTTCTGAAGATAAAATTGAAGAAGTTACTGGGAAGTACTATTTTATATTATGACTGCTTTTTCAAATTTTGTTTATAGATGATAAAAATCTAGATCTCCAATTTTTTTAAGCCCAAGCCCCATGGACAATGCAGCTCTTTTCAGTTTTTGCTTATACACAAATCACTCTTTGCAGCTAATTAAGCTGAAAAAGCCTGGGAATAGTTTCAAACCGGTTAATGAATAAAGTTAAAAAAAACAAACCCAACCTTTTCTACTCAAAAATCTGTACAAATACTGGTTATATTGATTTTTACCAGGGAATTTCACCTTTTTCTTTAAATCAAAAAGGAAAGTTTAGTCCTGGCCAGGTAGCTCAGTTGGTTGGAGCATTGTCCTGTACACCAAAAATAGGGGTTTGATCCCTGGCTGGGGCATGTGTGGAGGCAACCAACTGATGTTTCCCTTTTACATGGAGGTTTCTTTTTTCTCTCTCTAAAATCAATTAAAAAACATATCCTCGGGTAAGGATTAAAAAAACACAGTGAATACATACTTGAGTAGAACCAAAAAAAAATTGAGGTTTCCTTCTAAAATAAAAATAAAAATAAAAACTAAAAGTTCATGCCGAAACCCGTTTGGCTCAGTGGTAGAGCGTCGGTCTGCGGACTGAAAGGTCCCAGGTGCAATTCCGGTCAAGGGCACGTACATTGGTTGCAGGCACATCCCCGGTGGGGGGGGTGCAAGAGGCAGCTGGTCGATGTTTCTCTCTCATTGACGTTTCTAGCTCTCTATCCCTCTCCCTTCCTCTCTGTAAAAAAATCAATAAAATATATATATTTTTAAAAACAAACCTAAAAGTTCAGAGCTAGTATGATAGAATCCATGCTATGTAATTTTTTATGTCTTTACTGTTCATTTTTTTAGATAAATTATTCTATACATCTTATATAGTTAATAGCCTTAAATGTTCTTCTAAAGAGTTCTGTCTAGAGCAGTGGTTATCAATATTTTGTAATGTCTAAGGACATTTTTAATTGATACAACTGGCAAAAAAAAGAAGATAGGGAGGTGGGGGGGAGAGCTGGCTGTGCTACTATCTAGAATAATCTAGATCAAATATGTTAAGTATATATTAAGTTCTAACAGACATAAAAATCCACTTAATTGCTTAAGGAAAAGTTATACAATAGTAGTATACATGAAAACAACTTGTTAATGCCATAGATTTAAATATTACTTACGAATATCCTAAAAAATATTAGCAAAATATAGTTACAATTTGAAAAAACTATAGATACCATTAAGCACAAGAATAAGAGCTTCAAATTTTAAAATATTTTGCATAATAAAGTTCAAGTAAATCTTTCAAATTAATTATAGATAACACTTATTTTAATGTTTAAACTAACAATTAAATTAGGTTGTGTTTAGCCCTGGCCAGTGTACTACTAAGAGCATCGCCTGTGCACTGAAGGGCCTCGGGTTCCATTCTGGGTCAAGGGCACATACCTGGGTCGCAGCATGCAATGATGGGGTCCCTCAGCCAGGCCTGCGCCCTCTCACAATCCAGGACGACTTGGGTGTTTGTCAGAGAGCCAGTTTCGGCCCAACACACACACACACACACACACACACACACACACACACACCCCTCCCCCCCAGGCCAGGTTAAGGGACCCCACCAATGCACGAATTGGGCCTCTAGTATAATATAAGCATAAGCAGACCTAGATCCTAATCCCAAAGCTATATGTTTACAGACAAATAATTTAACTTCTCTGAATCTCAATTTCTACACCTAAGAAATAAAAAAATCTAACTCAAAAACCAGTTGAGAATTAGCAAAAATTTATAAACAAATGGTACTGAAAACGACTCTACAAATGGTAATTGACATTATAGTAAATATTAACCTATGAATAGATTATAGTTTTGTCCTCAATATCAACAACTCACTTATGTAATTTGACTCTCAGAATAACTACAGAATGTACTTTAAAGCAATTTTCCACTCCTAGCAACTTTCCCTACAATTCTCAGATTTAAAAATTAGTATCTGACAAAGGATGACTTTTCAAACAGTCTTAAGGAAAAATGGCCTAGACGATGCTTTTACTATTTTATTTATTTTGACTAAATAACATATTCACATGCCTCAAAATTCAAGAGATCTTTTGATGCCTGTTGCCCTTTACACCAATTAGCCTACACAGAAGCAATTAATCTTACCAATTTCTCATTAATCCTTTCTTATAAAAATACACACTTTCCTCACTTCTGATACAAATGGTATCCTCCTCCACCTATTCTGCACCTCACTTTTCACATTTTTTTCCCTTGATGTTTTTATTTTTAATTAACAACACACTCCAAATATGGCCACTTATAACTTCTTATGGCCAGAATTCACCAAATATTAGCATTCTTTACAAAGGCACTCAAAAGGCAAAAACAAAACAAAATCCTTAAATCAACCCAGTATTCTTAGCAAAACAAGCATATGAAACCCAAACTTTCATAAACTGGACACTTACATAGGTGACATAATGAAAAACTTGATTTCTTAACCAGCCACTTAAGACTCTGCATTTTACATACTTAAAAACAACAACACATGGCCTGGTTTTGCTCAGTGGATAAGAGCATTGGCCTGTGGACTGAAGGGTGCCAGGTTCGAATCCGGTCAAGGGCACATGCCTGGGTTGCAGGCTCCAACCCCATTAGGGGGTGTGCAGGAGGCAGCCTATCAATGACTATCTTTCATCATTGATGTTTCTATCTCTCTCTCATTCTCCCTTCTTCTCTAAAATCAATAAAAATATATTAAAAACAAACAACAACCAAAGAACACACACATGAACTGTACTACAAGTCCTTCAGTGAGTTGAAAATAATTCACTTTTAGAACTGGCCTTATACAGATGAAATAAAATATTGGTGCAAATAAAGCTATTGGTTGGTTATATTCCAAAATTAAGTTATCTGACTCTAAGTATAAGAATATCATGGTTAAAAGTTGAGAGTCCTTACCACTTTTAAGTAACAGAATATATAGATTACAAGTTTAATATTAAGTTTTAGGCTTGTGCAATCTTATAGAAGAAATGTTTGGGGCTGTTGGCAAAATATTAGCTGCAATGTTTCATTACAAATATATATGTTAACTATCCTAGAATATATTTTCTTATTAAATAAAAAAATAAAGTCATTGTTTCACTGCATATCAGATGACTACTTCTGCACTGTACCACAAAAATACAAAGTCATCCTTCCATTCAGAATTTTGGCACTAGAACAGAGAGGTCAGAGTTCATACACATGCTCTGTAAAACTGATTATACTATATACTACTACATTCGATAAATATGCTTGTATCTGTAATTTTTATACAGTTTTAAACTTTTCTCCATGTCTAATTGGAAAGATATGTAAACACCCTTATAGACTCAATAGCACAAATAAAACTCAAGTGCTATCATATATACAGGGGTGGGCAAAAATAAGTTTACCGTGTTCCTATGGGAAAAAAAAACAAACATGCAGGTTATGATTATTACAATAGCTTTATGAACTCAAAAGAATGACACAGTAAACCTACTTTTGTCCACCCCTGCATGTATTTCAATTACTCATCACATACTTAGAATGCTGAATTTCACAAATCATTGCGATTATAAAAATACCAAGAGAAAAATACAAACAGCAATCATATATTCAATAATGGTATCTGACAACTTGAAAATAACAACCATTTCAGCTTTTTAATCTTCCTTTGTTAACTCCAAGAAGGAAAAACAACCTGGCATTCTTGAACTGAGTATGGAAAATTGTACTGATACTCGCATGGTTTTGAGTCAAGTTACTAGAACATTTTGAGTTATCTTATATAAACAAATGTGGCCAACACTAGAGTATCTAAATTCTGCAGGACTCAAGAGAAGCTTCAGACAAAAACATTTTTTTTTAGTCAACTCAGGTATGTTATAATACACCCTCTCACTTAAAAAAAAAAAAAAAGGAGATATCACAATGTGCTCATCAGGTGAAACCTCACGTTTTAAATAGGGCCGTTTCAAGAGCAAGAATCAACAATGAGGGGCACATCATAATGAAGTTTCATGGCACAACTCAGTCACAGAGCCATTGTCTTGGTCTCATCAGTTACTTCTGTAACTTGTTATGTTTTGAAATGAGCTTATTATACACTCCATTTTTTCCTTCCCAGTTAAAAATACTTAAATGCCTCTCATCCACCAAAACAACTTGCCTTTACCCAAGTGAAAAGCTTTAGGTGTCAATAGAAAAAGGAGCAGCCTAGGGGTTGGAGGTAAATGACCTGGTGTGGAATGAATACCTTCTCCCAGGTGAAAATCCCCTCCTCTCCCTTCACTTCAAACATCATAGCATCCCAGGAGGTCCCCCTCCTTCTCTCCCCACACCCCCAACGAAGAGGGGCTAACTCTGAACGCCCTCCTCCTCTCATCCACACCCAGGAATTCATTCTCACAGCTCCTTCCCCTGCCGAGAGGACGGTAGACTGAGGCCACAGGCTATCACATCACCCAGAATATACCCTCAAAAGTGCGGGCCTTCGAGCACCGCGGCTCCCCGGATCCAGTTACCTTTCCCCTTCCCCCAGCCCACTTCCCGGGTTTTCTCAGCGTTTTCTCAGGCTCGGCCTGCTCCCCCTCTCCACCCTACAGCCACCCTCCGAGCTACGGCCACTGCCTGGGGCTCTCTCTGGAGCTCACACCCCGCCGACAAGGACCCCTTTCCGCATCTGCCCCCCCAAAAAACTGTGTTGTTCTCCACACCCCTCACCCGCGAGCCTGTCCATCCCAGGGCCCCGGGAGCGGAGGGGAGGGGAAGGCGGCGGAGCGAGAGGGGGTGGAGGAGGCGGCTGCTGGTTTCTCACAGGCAGAAGGGCGGCCCGCGAGAAGGGGCGCCCGGGGTGAGCCGGGGATTCATAGGAAGGCGCCGCCGCAGCCGCCGGCAGGGCCCTCCCGCCCGCCCGGGGCTGAGGTAGGTGGGGGGATGTCCCGGAGTTCATTCCTGACCTCCTCGCTCTTCAGCACCTCCTTGAACTCCCGCTTGATTCGCTGCACCGCGATGTTGGCCATGTCTCCGCCCGCAGCTGACTCGTACCCGCCTCCTCCTCCTCCGCCACCGCTACGACGACCACCGCCACCGCCACCTCTTCCTCCGCCGCCTCCTCCCCCGGCGATTCAGCCCCGAGCACACGAACGCCGCCGCTGCCACTGCCACCCCGGCCGCCGCGCTCTCCTCAGTGTGGAATCACCTCCGCGCCGGGCCACCAAAATGGCGCCGGGGCCGCGCATGCGCACCACGCTGGCCTGGCCGGGCGGCGCGGCCGCTCCCGTCTGAAGCGCCATACGCCCCGCCGCCGCGCCGCCGCGCGTCTGGGAGTCGCGGCCCGAGGCTCCGCCCTGCGGGCGTCTGGGGCCCGGAGGGTGCGGCTTCCGCGCTGGCGGGCCCGGCACGGGCCTCTCGAGCCGTCTCGCCTGCTCCTTCTCCCCGCTTCACGCCGCTGTGGGGTAGGGTCGGGGCAGGCGTCCTCGGAGGCCCGGGTCCGCTGGACGGGGCCCCGCGGCCCGGAGCGCCGCCCGGCGCAGCCCGACCCCGAGCCCGCCGGCCCCCTGTGCCCGGCTGAGCTGAGGGTGTGAGAGCCCGCGGCCCGAGCCCTCATTCCGGCCCATTTACTGGGTGGGATGGTTGGGCCCAGGAAACCCATCGCGGTCCGTGTGTTTGTGCTGAAGCCATGACAGTGCCACTATCAGTGCCATCGGGCTAGGTCCTAGAAGTCATGGAGTTAGTAGGTATGTTCAGTGTTGGGTCCCTTATCAGGTGTACTTGAGACAGGATGTTGACCTTTGACCTAGTACCTAGGTTATACGGAGCCGTGGAACAAAAACCATAGTTTTCTGGTTTGTTTTTTTAAAATATGTATGTATTTTTAATATATTTTATTGATTTTTTACAGAGAAAAAAAGAGAGAGATAGAAACATCGATCAGCTGCCTTTTGCACACCCTCCACTGGGGATGATGCCCGCAACCAAGGTACATGCCCTTGACCAGAATCGAACCTGAGACCCTTCAGTCCACAGGCCGACGCTCTATCCACTGAGCCAAACCGGTATAGGCAAAAATATATTCTTATTGATTTCAGAGAAAAAGGGGGAGGGAGAGAGAGAAACATCAATGATGAGAATCACTGATCAGCTGCATCCTGCACGCCCCACACCAGGGATGCCCCAAAGGGGCATCATGTGCTCTGACCTGAGTGGAACTGTGAGCTCCTGATTCATAAGTCGAGGCCCAACCACTGAGCCACCTGGCCAGGGTAAAACTATAGTTTTTAAACGTCAGTGTGCAATCAGAATCCATGCACACCTTGTTGTGTGTGTGTGTGTGTGTGTGTGTGTGTGTGGTGTTTTGTTGTTTAAAAAGAGATTGCTGGGCTCCATTCCTAGAGTGAGGGATGAGCCTAATGATTTGCACTTGTAACAAGCCCCCAGATGCTGCTGCTCCTGCTGCTGGTTCAGGGACCACACTATGAGCTAAGGCAATGTGGAAGTGAGAAATGCAGAAATAGACGATTCCTGGGGGAGCAGGGCAGTTTTACCTCCATAAGCCTATGGCCTCCAACAGTATCAGACACTAGTAGGCACTCAATAAATAGTAAATGAATAAATGAGTAAAGATAAGAGTAAAGCCGAAACCGGTTTGGCTCAGTGGATAGAGCGTCGGTCTGCGGACTGAAAGGTCCCACGTTCGATTCCGGTCAAGGGCATGTACATTGGTTGCGGGCACATCCCCGGTGGGGGGTGTACAAGAGGCAGCTGGTCGATGTTTCTCTTTCATCGACGTTTCTAGTTCTCTATATCTCTCCCTTCCTCTCTGTAAAAAATCAATAAAATATATTTTAAAAAAAGATAAGAGTAAAGTGTTTTAACAAGTAAGTTTGAAAGACAATGTGAAAATGGTTGCTAGTGTTTTCAATAAGTACTGGTGCTGAGAGGTACTTTGAATAGAATATTTGGGATAAATAGTAAACTTTACTTAGAAGTTTACATTTCATTGCACTTTTTTCACCTAACCAATGAATATAGTATTCTGTTTTTTAAAAATCACAAATACACTCATCAAAAATTACTAAGATTGTGGCAGCAAAAAAGAAGAGAGCCACAGGAAGTCAGTCATTCAGTAGTGGCACTAAATGGTGGCAAAAAAATACCCACCATAGGAACCAAGAAGAGATGTTTCATTCCAGCTCTCCATGCCAGTTCTCTTGGTTAACCTTGGTTTCCTCATCTCAAAAAGAAGAAACTAGATTCGATTATCTTTTTCAAGTTTTAAGAATTCAGAATTTGAAATCATCATCTGAAAACCTTTCCCTAAATAGACTAAAATAAATTATTAAACACACACACACACACACACACACCCCAAAAAAAATACAATCAAAAAAGAAAAGAAAAAAACCTTCCAGCAGAGCCCCCTAGTGGTCCTAAAAGGAACCAACTATATAGTATGTGGGTCATGGTACAATGAATTATTCCTATAATATAAATCATGCAATATTATGTGTATTTGTGCCAAAACAATAAGAATAATTATTTTGAAGTGTGCAAAATTTTTTTTACTATTTTACATTTATCACCTCATTCAGTCCCTGATCTTCAAAAACTGTGCAATGCTCAAATCACATGAGGACTAGTTAGAAGGGTATTGTAATTTCTTTAATGGAAAGAAAGTTGGTAATTTTTAAATGCACATGATCATTGGCTCTAAAATTCCACTTCCAAGTAGTCATTCTACGGTCTTTCCAGAGAATGAGGCTACTACATATTAACTAATATGAGACAACCCTCAAAAATATATTTTAAGGGGGAAAATAGCACTATACTAAATGTAATGTGGTATCCTGAATTGGACTCCAGTACTGAAAGGACATACTAGTGGAATATGTTCTGATTTTAATTAATAAATAATAGTTAATAGTTAATAATATTAAATATTAATTTAGTTAATAGTACTGTAGCAATATTAATGTCTTTGTTTTGTTTGTTTGTTTGTTTTTGTTAAGTCCAAATTTATTTCTATTTAAAAATGCTCAAGAGGCCGAAACCGGTTTGGCTCAGTGGATAGAGCGTCGGCCTGCGGACTGAAGGGTCCCGGGTTCAATTCCGGTTGGGGGCATGTACCTTGGTTGCGGGCACATCCCCAGTGGGGGGTGTGCAGGAGGCAGTTGATCGATGTTTCTCTCCCATCGATGTTTCTAACTCTCTATCCCTCTCCCTTATTCTCTGTAAAAAAGCAATAAAAATATTTTTTAAAAAAAGAAAGAAAAAAAAAGGGAGCTCTTTCAGACCAGAAACCAGCAAACACTCTTCAAGATGAAACACCCTCTTAGTTGTGACATGGTACTATGGTTTTTTAAGATGTTGAAATCAGTAGAAGTAAAGAGTATACAAGAATTTCTGGAACATTTCTATAAATCTAAAATTATTATTTTTTTAAAGTTTACTCTTTTTTTTAATGTATTTTATTGATTTTGTACAGAGAGGAAGGGAGAGAGATAATGAGTTAGAAACATCGATGAGAGTCATCAATCAGCTGCCTCCTGCACACCCCCTACTGGGGATGTGCCCGCAACCAAGGTACATGCCCTTGACCGGGATCGAACCTGGGACCCTTCAGTCCGCAGGCTGACACCCTCTCCACTGAGCCAAACGGGTTTCGGCAAAATAAAAATTTTAAATAAAATATTTCTTCCCTTTTCATATGTATCTGTATGAGGCTGGGCTTTCTTCATATACTTCAACCAGAACAACATATGCAGCAAATTGAATCCAAAGCCATACTTAAAGATCCAGTTGTGTTCTATTAAGCCAGGCATTAAGGAGATTTTTTGGGGGAAAATATAGTTATTTTTCACTAATAACATTTATGTAAATATGTAATGAATTTTTTATAGTTCCTTATTAACAAATGTTCCAATAATTTCTCAGTTTTAATTTTTTTAAATCCTCACCCAAGGATATGATTATTTTTTCAAATATATTTTTATTGAGGAAGGGAGAAGGAGAGAAACATCAATGATGAGAAAGAATCATTGATCAATTGCCTTCTGCACACCCCCTACTGGGGATCAAGCCCACAATCTGTCTAGCTCTCTGTCTCTTACCCTTCCTCTCTGTACAAAATCAATAACAAATATATTTAAAAAAAAATAATAAAATAAAAATAAAAGCAGCAAGAGAAAAACAGTTACCTACAAGGGATTTTTTTGTGCCCTGGGCCAGAATCAAACCTGGGACCCTTCAGTCCGCAGGTTGACACTCTATCCACTGAGCCAAACCAGCTAACACAGATGATTATTAATTTGATAGAGAGGAAGATAGGAGAGAGAGAGAGAGAGAGACAGAGAGAGACAGAGAAGAAACATCGATTAGTTGTTTTTTTCCCCCCATAGCTCCCCTCCACCCGATTCCCACCCCACCCTCTGCCCTTACCTCTCCCCACTGTCCTCATCCATAGGTGTACGATTTTTGTCCAGTTTCTTCCCGTACCCCCCATACAGACACCTTTTTCCCTCTGAGAGTTATCAATCCACTCCCATTCTATGCCCTTAATTCTATTATATTCACCAGTTTATTCTGTTCCTCAGATTTTTAAATCACTTGACTTTTAGATTCACTTGTTGATAGATAAGTATTTGTTGTTCATAATTTTTATCTTTACTTTTTTCTTCTTCTTCCTCATCCTACAGAATATCTTTCAGCATTTCATATAATACTGGTTTGGTGGTGATGAACTCTTTTAGCTTTTTCTTATCTGTGAAGCTCTTTATCTGCCCTTCAATTCTGAATGATAACTTTGCTGGGTAGAGTAATCTTGTTTACTTTGAATATTTCTTGCCACTCCCATCTGGCCTGCACACTTTCTGTTGAGAAATCAGCTGATAATCATATGGGTGCTCCCTTGTAGGTAACTGTTTTTCTCTTGCTGCTTTTATTTTTATTTTATTTTTTTTAAATATATTTGTTATTGATTTTGTACAGAGAGGAAGGGTAAGAGACAGAGAGCTAGAAACATCGATGAGAGAGAGTCATCGATCAGCTGCCTCCTGTACACCCCCCACTGGGGATGTGCCCTCAACCAAGGTACATGCCCTTGACTGGAATCGAACCCAGGTCCCTTCAGTCCCCAAGCCGACGCTCTATCCATTGAGCCAAACCGGTTTCAGCTCTCTTGCTGCTTTTAATATTCTCTCTTTGTCTTTTGCCCTTGGCATTTTAATTATGATGTGTCTTGATGTGATCCTCTTTGGATTCCTTTTGTTTGGGGTTCTGTGTGCTTCCTGGACTTGTAAGTCTATTTCTTTCACCAGGTGGAGGAAGTTTTCTGTCATTATTTCTTCAAATGGGTTTTCAGTATCTTGTTCTCTCTCTTCTTCTGGCACACCCATAATTCTGATGTTGGTATGCTTGAAGTTGTCCCAGAGGCTTCTTACTTCAACTTTCTGGACTCTCTTCTCTTCTTGCTTCTCCAGAGAAGTGTCCTTTGCCTCTTTGTATTCCAAATCTTTGTCTTGATTCTTGCAGTCCTTCTGCATCATTTTCATGGTGCCCTCAAGCAACCAGCTTTTGCAATTCTCTATCTATGGCAGTGGTTCTCAGTGTTAGGTGACCCACAGGTTGAGAACCGTTAGCAGGGTCGCCTAAGACCATAGGAAAACACAGATATTTACATTACGATTCATTAACAGCAAAATTACAGTTACGAAGTAGTAAAAATAATTTTATGGTTGGGGGTCACCACAACATGAGGAACTGTATTAAAGGGTCGCGGCAACAGATCGAGACAAAAATGGCGGCCAAACAGATGGACCTGTTCTAAGCCTAGTGCCAGAGCAGATAGAAGGAGCATCTGAGAGTTGCTCGGGGAGTGTTAGAGTTCTGTTACCCCTTGCAAGCTAAGGGATAGCAGAACTCTAAGAGAAGGTGGGGGTCTGCTGCACAGGATTTCCTGGCCAAGCAGCCCGCACTGCGGCAGAGACCTCTCCCAGAGCTACAGGCTCAGGGGGAAAACTACTCTATCTTACAAAGAAAAGAGGATCTTATCTGAGGCCTGAAAAACACACAACAGTGGAGACCACTGAACAGTTGTGACGCCCCAATCAGCACAAACACGTGGATTCAAGGGAGTTCTTCAATCACCCACGGAAAGGGGATCAGAGCGAGAAGAGACCATCTGGGAGCCTGCACCAAGACAGCCTACCTTGACAAACCATAGAGAGTGCGATAGAGAAGGCTAGAGCAGCCAAAAAGATGAAGTCAATCCAGAAACACTGCCACCTAGGGGCTGAATTACAAACTGACCTTTTTTTATTTTATTACTTTTAATTAATCAAAAATAAACGGACATAAATAACCAAGAAATAGCCTATTTAAAATTAAGGACTAGCTTACAAAACTGAGGTGCAGTGGAATGCAGGGAACTGCAATACTGTCTGGACCAAGGGTCGCGGCATTAGGAAGGTTGAAAACCACTCATATATGGCATTCTTTTTAAGTGGGCTGGGCTTGGCAAGATCATGAATCTTTTTTTTTTTAATCTGTCTTCTCACCAGTTGGTGACTGATGGCAGGTGAATGGGGAGTGCATTAAGTGAAATACATTTTTCTAACAATGTTTGGTCTACACAATCAACTCACCATTAAATAAATGTTTTATGATTCTGGTTTTTAAATTTCTAAAATAGTTGTAACAATGCTGTCTATATCCTATATTATAAAAGCCTAATATGCAAATTGTCCCCTCAACTGGGAGTTTGACTGCTTGCTATGATGTGTGCTGACCACCAGGGGGTGGTGTGGAACATGGTGGGCATCAGCAACACGGTGCTGGCAGTGGGAAGCAGTGGAGGCACTGCCAGCCCTGATGGGCTCTGACAAGAGCAGGACTGCAGCAGGAAGGTGGATCAGTGAGCAGGCAGCGCCAGGCTAAGGTGGGTGTGAGTGGGGCTTAGGGAGCTGGACGGGGCCCAGTCACCCCATTGATCACCCCTTAGATTGGGACAAGCAGTAGTGGCGGGGGATGGGGCCACTGCCTAGCTCCCAGGTGCTGAGGGAGCTGGGTGGGGACCTGATAACTCAGGCAGAGGGGGATGTGCAGGGCTCTGGGGGCCCATGTGCTGTCCAGAGCCCAGAGGTCAGCTGGAACCTGCCCTTCCACACCAGATGCTTATGCTTCAATTGCCAGCCAGGCCTAGGGACTGTACTCATGCACGGATTTCATGCACCGGGCCTCTAGTATTTAATAAACATGGCAGGAGAACTACAAAGAGTAAAAGAATTTTACTTTTTTAGATGATTAAAAATGATGCAAATGCAAAATGTTACTGCAAACACTAGAAGGCACCATTACTCTACTGAGGCAGAAAACACATATAATACAAATTTCTTACATCTTAAACCCCTCTTTTTGTTCAATTCCTATTCAAGTGCAAGATGTACAGTATGAAAGATTTAAAAATGTACATTTCTACAATGTACTAAACAGTATTAAAAAAGGGAAAAGGAGGACTAGTGAGATAAAGGACACAATTGCAAAATGAAAATCCAGTAAAAGGAAGACAGAAACAAACAAAAAGAAAGCTGCAAAAGGTGATAAAGGAGAAAAGGAATAATGAGAAGAACACGAGGTCAAAGCAAGATTCTTCTATACAACATAATATCTGGGAACTGTTTTCCACGTCATAGCTCTATGTTCAAAAATTCTAATTTCTAATTAGTAGCTCTCTAGGTCTGCGCTGGCTCGCCTTTTCAGTTTCCTCACCTATTCCATTTCTTTCAACTGTATCTTACAAGTAATGCATCAGAATCTATAATGAAGATAATGGTGAGAGGAGTTTGTAGTTACCATGGGAATTCAAATAGTGTTTTGATAGTACTGGCTGGTGGGAAGGAAAGTAGACAAATGCCCTACTTATCCTTCCTTAAATGATGGTGCCCAGCACTTGGTTCAGACTTACAAAGTAATTGAAGGGATTGTGAATGATGGAGAACTAGACTGGCCTGGACTAATTTTTGTTAGAGGCTTTTAAAAATTTTTTAATTTTAGAGACATCAGGTTTCACAATAGCTTGAGATTAATTTCTTCTTGTTGCTGCTGCTGCTGTGGTGGTGGTTTTGTTTTCTTTTTCTCTCTTTCTCTGAAGGAATGCCTTCTGCTCGTTTTATTTCTTTTTTTTTTTAAATATATTTTATTGATTTTGTACAGAGAGAAAGGGAGAGAGATAGAGAGTTAGAAACATCGATGAGAGAGAGTCATCCATCAGCTGCCTCTTGCACACCCCCTACTGGGGATATGCCCGCAACCAAGGTACATGCCCTTGACCGGAATCGAACCCGGGACCCTTCAGTCCCCGAGCCAACCGCTCTATCCATTGAGCCAAACCGGTTTCGGCTCGTTTTATTTCTTAATAATGAAAGGAATCCAGGAGGAGGCAGCGCAGACCTAGCTGCTTACGGTTTCGGCCGTATTTCCTTTTTTCACTCACGATGTTCATCAAAGTCTCTTGTACAAGGCAAATGCTTCTTTGCATTTAATTTTGTGATTATGATGGGGTACTTGGTTAATACAGAATATTATATGAATGTAAAGAAAAAAGTATAATTAAAAACAAGAGCACTTGAACTCTAGCTCTTTATTAAACTCAAGTGTGGATGCCCTATTTAACAAAAATATTTTAGGCCGAAACCGGTTTGGCTCAGTGGATAGAACATCTGCCTGCCGACTGTGGGATCCCAGGTTCGATTCCGGTCAAGGGCATGTGCTTTGATTGAGGGCACATCCCCAGTAGGGGGTGTGCAAGAGGCAGCTGATCGATGGCTCTCTCTCATCGATGTTTCTAACTCTCTATCCCTCTCTCTTCCTCTCTGTAAAAAATCAATAAAAATATATTTTAAAAAAATATTTTAGAACTAAAGGTTATTTTTGTGCTAATAAAACCATGGAAAGCATATATTTTTTTCCTCCTTGAGGTATCTTCTGAGTATAGAAATGACTATAGAAATGCTTAAAGCAAATTTACTATTGATAAAACAAAAATGGTTAAAATGTAAAATTTTAATTAAAGGTGTTAGATGCCTGTTTCATTTTTATTTTTATTTATTTTAAAATACATTTTATTGATTTTTTACAGAGTGGAAGGGGGAAGGATAGAGAGTTAGAAACATTGATGAGAGAGAAACATTGATCAGCTGCCTCCTGCATACCCCCGACTGGGGATGTGCCCACAACCAAGGTGCATGCCCTGACCAGAATCGAACCTGGGACCCTTCAGTCCGAAATCTGATGTTCTAACCACTGAGCAAAACCAGTTAGGGCACCTGTTTCATTTTTTAAAAAGTCTGCCTCCCATAATGTCAAATTAGTGGTTCTCTTGTTACCTTTTTCCTCTCAGAACATAAGCTTACATGTATATATTTTCAATATAAGGAAGATAAAGACACAGAATCACCTCTTTATCACACAAATCAATCTGTTGTTTTGCATTATTTTTGTTTTTCATCTTCTCAAAATTTGTGTAGTCAGGGGCTGTTTTGCCTTATTGAAGGGGAGTGGGTGTCTGTTAAGGTCCCCATCACACTAAGAAGCATCAAGTGAAGACTTTTTAATTGGTTGGTTCTTTGATTAAGATTTAGCACCATTGGGTCCTTGGCTGGAGGCACTGGTAATTGCGGTGGCAAGGAGAAGGTGGCAGGCATGGTGGGCGGGAAGAGGGAGTTCTCTGTCCACTTTGTTCCCAGGAACTGCCAGCTTGTGGAGGAGGAAGTTAATGTCCCCAATAGGCGTGTTCTGATTACTGGTGCCACTGGGCTTCTTGGCAGAGCCGCGTACAAAGATTTTCATCACAATAATTGGCATGCCATTGGCTGTGGTTTTGGAAGAGCAAGACCAAAATGTGAACATGTTAATCTTTTGGATGCGAATGTGGTTCATCACATCATTTATGATTTTCAGTTCCATGTCATAGAACACTGTGCAGCAGAGAGGAGGCCAGATGTTGTAGAAAATCAGCCAGATGCTGCTGCTCAACTTAATGTGGATGCTTCTGGGAATTTAGCAAAGGAAGCAGCTGCAATTGGAGCATTTCTAATCTATATTAGCTCAGATTATGTTTTTGATGGAACAAATCCTCTTTATAGAGAGGAAGATATATCAAGTCCCTTAAGTCTATATGGCAAAACAAAATTAGAAGGAGAAAAGGCTCTTCTGGAGAACAATTTAGGAGCTGCTGTTTTGAGAATCCCTATTCTGTATGGAAAAGTTGAAAAGCTGGAGGAGAGTTCTGTGACTGTTATGTTTGATAAAGTGCAGGTCAGCAACAAGTCATTGAGCATGGACCACTGGCAGCAGTGGTTCCCCACGCATATCAAAGACATAGCCTCCATGTGTCTTCAGCTGGCAGAGAAGAGAATGCTGGATCCTTCAAGTGAGGGAACTTTTCACTTGTCTGGAAATGAACAGATGACAACGTATGAAATGGCATGTGCAATTGCAGACACCTTCAACCTCCCCAGCAGTCGCTTATGACCAATAACTGACAGTCTTATCTTAGGAGCCCAAAGTCTAAAAAATTCTCAGCTTGACTGCTCCCAATTGGAGATCTTGGGCATTGGCTGGCAAACACCGTTTTGAATTGGAATTAGTCACCCTGGCCCTTCCTCATTGGTAAGAGATGGAGACAAATGGTCTTTCATCTTTCACGTGTGTGTGTGTGTGTGTGTGTGTGTGTGTGTGTGTGTGTGTGTGTTGTCTTTTTTTTTTTTAACAATAGAGTATGTGGCACTTTCTAAAGGAAATAGTTTTGCATGAATGCTCTTTCATTGTGACTTAGGATCTTTCAGGTAAATGATGCACTAGTGAAATCGTGTCAAGAAACTGAGGTCAATAATGCCTTGATTGATGTAATGATGTTTCTTTTTATCATTTTGTTTGTTCTGGCTTACTTTGCTGTTTGAATGTACTAGATTATGATTGAGGGAGTGGGGATGAAATGAATTGTTCATTCCTCTAAACCTCTACATTTTCAGGACTATTGCAACTGTTGACCCTTTTCTGTTTTAAAGTGTTAAATATACTATGAAAATCATCGGTGTTCATTATTTGCTTTGCATTCTCTTCTCTGCTAGCTGATGATACACAGATGAAAATGTTTGAAGAAAGAAACTATTTTTGCAACATAAGTGTGGTTTTTATGCTTGAGATATTTCCACATGTCATGTATATTGTCACTCCTGCAGCTCCATGCCTCCTGCTTGTTTAGCATTGTATGATAAACACTTGAAAGAGAATGTGTGTATGTGTCTGTATTTTTAAATACATATAAAACTGTTGTTTTCACTCCATGTCACTAGGTGATATTTCATATGTATGGCTATACTGATAATAATGGGCCTTGTAAGTCTTTTGACCATTCATAAATAATAATAAATGTGTATTGCTGGCATGGAAAAAAAAAGTTTTAGTACCATTGCCCTGGCTGGTTTAGCTCAGTGGATAGAGCTTTGGCCTGGGACTGAAAGGTCCAGTTTGAATCCAATCAAGTGCACTTGCCCAGGTTACGGGCTTGATCCCTAGTGGGGTGCATTGCAGGAAGCAGCCTTTCAATGATTCTCATTGAGGTTTCTCTCTCTCTCTTTTTCTCCCTTCTTCTCTGAAATCAATAAAAATATATTAAAAGAAAAAAAGATTTAGCACCATGCCCAGCTGGAGTGGCTCAGTGGTTGAGTGTCAACCCATGAACCAGGAGGTCACAATTCAATTCCCAGTCAGGATACATGCCTGGTTGCAGGCTAGATCCCCAATAGGGGACATGCAGGAGGTAGCCAATCAATGATTCTCTCTCCCTCTCCCTTCTTCTCTCTGAAATCAATAAAAACATATTTTTAAAAAAGTTACCATCACGTTAATACAATACAATGTACAATTAATACTGAATGATAATAATGAAAATATAAAAGTAGAAATGTATAGCAGATGAGTGGGTTAAAAAACTATGGTACATCTATACAATGGAATACTACACTGCTGTATAAAAGAAAGAACTCTTACCATTTGCAACAGCATGGAGGGACCTGGAGAGCATTATTCTAAGCGGCATAAGCCAGTCAGAGAAAGATAAATATCTCATGATCTTACCCATTTGTGGAATATAATGAACAACACAAATTGATGAACAAAAATAGATACAGAGACATAGAAGCATCCAACAAACCATCAAACCTCAGAGGGAAAGCAGAGGAGGGTGAGGAGAGGGGCATAAGAGATTAACCAAAGGATTTATATACATGCATATAAGCAAAACCAATCCACACAGAGAGTAGGGGGTGAGGGCCTGTGTGTGTGTGGTGGTGGGGAGGGGACCAAGAGCGGGAGGGGAGGAGAAGAGGTCAATTGAGGGGGGAAATGGAGACATATGTAATACTTAAACAATAGAGAATTTTTAAAAATTAAAATAATAAATTTAAAAAGAAAGTGGAAATATAGTTGGTGCTGCGATTGCCAAAAGAGATAGAATACATTCTCTATTTTGAATTCTTTGACGTTTTGGTGATTAGTCTAATGCAGTGGTCAGCAAACTCATAAGTCAACAGAGCCAAATATCAACAGTACAACAATTGAAATTTCTTTTGAGAGCCAAATTTTTTCAACTTAAACTTCTTCTCACTCCACTTCTTCAAAATAGACTCGCTCGGGCCGTGGTATTTTGTGGGAGAGCCACACTCCAGAGGCCAAAGAGCCGCATGTGGCTCGCAAGCCGCAGTTTGCCAATCACAGGTCTAATGAACTGCTTTTTTCTTTTCAGAAATTCTTTCTCTATTACTGCCAGTAGCCACTTTTCTCAGGTTATTAAACAATGGCTTGTGGAGATTAGTTTTAGAGGACAGTGATTAGAAACTCTATCTCTGAAGTCAGAAAGATGGAGTGACTTTATGTTCCTTAGGTTCCTCATCGATAACAAGGTAAAAATAGTGTTATCTACTGCTCTATGGTGAGAATTACACATGATAGTTGACATACCACAAAAGTTGGTACATCAAAAATGCTCAGCTATTGATGGCTAATGACTATTAGGTATTGTCTCTGATGATCTATCTCCTCTGCTTACAAGTAATTAGTGGACAGACTATTAGGTATTGTCTCTGATGGTCTATCTGCTCTACTTACAAGAAATTGGTGGACAGAGTCATCCATAATTTAATGCTAGCACTGCTTATGTGATTTCCAGTATTTGGGTGGAGAACTATTTATCAAAGCCAAGAACGGTGTGTTCCGTTTCTGTCATGTTTACCCAGTCATTAAATAACCACAGTGTCTGTCTCTGGCTTTATATTACTCAGTAGTTCTATGATTTAATTGTTGAAAATGATATCTGTTCCTAAATTATGTACATAGAGTCATTCTCCCAGGAGAAAAGGCAGGACTCCACCCACACATGTCACTGTATTCAGAAACTTTTATCCTAGATTTTGTTCCTGATTCAAATGCAATTATTTTGGTTTCCATAATTTTAGGGTAAGATTTCTTTGCTCTAACATTATGCCAAATATTACCTCTTTTTCATTTTTATCTGCTAGATCCATCTGATCTTATACTCTCTCAAAACTTTTGCTCTATCTCTAATCACTTATATTTAAGAACTAACAATTCTTCTGTGGGAAGTTTCACTTTCCTGCTTTCTCCCATTTCAATTCACATGGGATGCTACAAAGTATTTCACCAAACATACCAATTTATTCATAAATACTTCTCTTAAATTTCCCCACTGTCTCATTTATTCATGGACCATGATGCTTTTAGCTTGGAGTTAGGGGATACTCTAGGACTATATGTTTAAATATAATAAAATAATTTGTTATACTCTCACCATATTCTTGGCTAACCATACTGTGATATCATAATAGCTGAAAGTTTAGCCAAGTATTTTAATTTCAAATAAACTGCTATGTGTTGAGGATGGTTCTAATTCAAACTGGAGAAGTTAGTTTTTACTCTCTTTTTAAAACATTTTTAAAATTTTATTGGGGTGGCATTAGTCAACATGAGCATATAGGTTTCATGTGTGGATTACTAATTTACAAAATCTGTTTGTAAGACCATGTGCCCACCACTCAAAGTCAAATCTCCTGTCACCTCATATTAGGATCCCTTTTCTCCCCCTCCCCCACCCTCTGGCAACCACATTGCTCTGCTGTTTGTGTTAATAAGTTTCAGTTTTATATTCCACATATAACTTAAATCATATAGTTCTTAGCTTTTTCTGTTTGACTTATTCCACTTTGCATAATGTTGTCAAGGTCCATCCATGTTGTTGCAAATGATGCTATGTCATCCTTTCTTATGGCCGTGTAATATACCATATATACCACATCCATTGTGTATACAGTATATACTACATCTTCTTTATCCAGTCCTCCATCGTAGGGCACTTTGGCTGTTTCCAACTCTTGGCCATTGACTCTCTTTTTATTTTATTTTTTAAATATATTTTATTGATTTTTTTACAGAGAGGAAGGGAGAGAGATAGAGAGCTAGAAATGTCGATGAGAGAGAAACATCGACCAGCTGCCTCTTGCCCACCCCCTACTGGGGATGTGCCCGCAACCAAGGTACATGCCCTTGACCGGAATCGAACCCGGGACCTTTCAGTCTGCAGATCGACACTCTACCACTGAGCCAAACCGGTTTCGGCTGACTCTCTTTTTAAGTAGTGGGGTTATGGAGTAGATATATTCTGCTTATTATTTTTTCTCCCCAATTAGGTAATATTATATTGCTTTGCCATCCTTTTTTTAAAATTAAAAAAAATATTTTTGTTAATCCTCACCCAGGAATATTATTTTCATTGATTTTTCTTTTTAAAAAGTTTCTTATTGTTGAAGTATTACATGTGTCTCCTTTTTCCCTTATTGACCTCTCCCCACTCGCTCCCGCCCCCCAGCACATACTCCCATCCCCTATTGTCTGTGACCATTGGTCATGCTCATATGCATGGACCAAGTCCTTTGGTTGATCTCTTACCCACTTCCTAACCTTCCCTTTGAGGTTTGATGGTCAGTTGGATGCTTCTGTGTCTCTGGATCTATTTTGTTCATCAGTTTATGTTGTTCATTATATTCCACAAGTGAGTGAGATCATATGATTTTTATCTTTCTTTGACTGGCTTTTTCGCTTAGCATAATGCTCTCCAGGTCCATCCATGCATTGATTCATCTATCTATCTATCTATCTATCTGTAGGTAGATAGATAGATAGATAGATAGATTTATTGATTTCAGAGAGGAAGGGAAAAGGGGAGAGAGATAGAAACATCATTGATGAGGATCATTGATAGGCTGCCTCCTGCATGCACCACACTTGGGATTGAGCCCACAACCTAACCTGTGCCCTGAATGGGAATCGAACCATGACTTCCTGGTTCATAGATCAATACTCAACCACTGAAAAATGCCGGCTGGGCTTTTTTCCATTGATTTTTAGAGAGAGAGAAAAGGGAGAGAGAGAAACATCTATTTGAGAAAGACATCAATTGGCCACCTCCTGTACATGCCCCAACCTGGGGGCAGGGGTGGAGCCTGCAAGTGAGGTATGTGCCCTTGACTATAATTGAACCTGGGACACTTCAGTCCGAGAGCTGACACTTTAACCACTGAGCAAAACAGGCTAGGGCTTGGGTGTACTTTTTCAATATTTTGCTGGTCACATAGAACATATTCCTGTTAAGTAACCAGTCTCAACAGCAGAGCTGAGTTCTAAACTGGTCTAATTCATATTGCTGGTACTAAGAAGAGACATGATTGGACTATCCTTTCAGTCCATTTCTATCTACAGGGAATCAGATAGTATAAGTAAAGAAAATGTTTGTTGTCCACTAAACAAACATTTGGACAGTTAGCCCCAATGTAGCAAGATGGGGGAAGGAATTGAATTCTTATTAACCTCTTTGGAATTCATGCATTAGGTTCAGATTAATAGACACAGTATCTTGTTTTAGATTATCAGCCTCTAGGACCCTCAATTGATTTCACTGACATTAATAATCAATGTTGGCAAAGTGGTATAAGTCACAGCTACACCGAAATTTCTTGGACCCATGTTTACAAAACAACACTACTAAACAATATGTTTCATGCCTTTATCAGGGGTCAGTGCCATGCAGGAACTTTAGAAAAACTCTTTGGTCTGATTTTTGACCTGCTGGAATTAACTGTCACATTACTGTCCTCCACCCTGAACTGTTGTCAAGATCTTTTTATGACAAAACAATTGTCTTTATTGTGATAGAAATTAAGATACTTTAGCCGAAACTGGTTTGGTTCAATGGATAGAGCGTCAGCTTGGGTTTGATTCCGGTCAAGGGCATGTACCTTGGTTGCGGGCATATCCCCAGTAGTGGGTGTGCAAGAGGCAGCTGATCGATGACTCTCTCTCATCGATGTTTCTAACTATCTCTCTCCCTTCCTCTCTGTACAAAATCAATAAAATACATTAAAAAAAAAAAAGAAATTAAGATACTTTAGAACTGAAGTGTATACACATGCTTTAAACATTTGCAATAATCAATGAAGAATTGGTGTGGATTTAAACAGAAACCAGGGGATCAACAAGAAATAAAGAATACATTGTCTGAAATAAAAAATATTATACTGAGTCCTAAAAACAGAATGGAAGATTGCAAGAATCAAATCAATGATTTGGAACATAAAGAGCCAGAGGACACTCCTCCGCAGAAGCAAGAATGCAAGAGAATCCAGAAAGTTGAAGATAATGTAAGAAAACTCTGGGACAAGTTCAAGCGAACCAACATCAGAATTATGGGGGTCCCAAAAGATGAGAAAGAGCAAGATATCGAAAACATACTGAAAGAAATAGTGACAGAAAACTTGCCCCATCTGGTGAAAGAATTAGACTTACAAGTCCAGGAAGTGCACAGAACTCCAAACAAAAGGAATCCAAAGAAGACCACACCAAGACACATCATAATTAAAATTCCAAGAGCAAAAGACAAAGAGAGAATATTAAAAGCAGCAAGAGCAAAGAAGGTAGTTACCTATAAAGGAGCACCCATACGATTGCCAGCTGATTTCTCAACAGAAACCATGTAGGCCAGACGGGAATGGCAAGAAATATTCAAGGTTATGAATAGTAAGAACCTACAGCCAAAAATAATCTACCCAGCAAACCTATCACTCAGAATTGAAGTCAAGATAAAGAGCTTCACCAATAAAAAAAAGCTAAAGGAGTTCATCACCACCAAACCAGAATTATATAAATTGCTGAAGGGGGTTCTTTTGGAAGAGAAAGTAAATAAAGATAAAAACTATGAACAACAAATACGTAACTATCAACAAGTAAATCTACAAACCAAAAAAAATTTTTTTAAAAATCTGATGAACAATATTAACTGTTGAATATAATAGAATCAGAGGTATGGAATGGGAGTGAACTGACGATTCTTGGGGAAAAGAGGAGAGGGGGATGTGGGAAGAGATTGAACATAAACTGTGCACCTATGGATGAGGACAATGATGGGGGGGGGGGAGGGCAGAGGGTGGGGTGGGAACCTGGTGGAGGGGAGCAATGGAGGGGGGGAAGAGGAACATCTGTAATAATATGAACAATAAAGATTAAAAATAAATTAAAAATAAATAAATAAGCAGAAACCAAACCATTTAACAATACCAGCATAAATTTTATTATATTTTTATACTGATTTATAATTTTCTTGCCTCCCTGATTTACAGCTATCTGAACTTGAAAGTATATATCTGCTGAATGATAGTGAACCATAATCAATTTTCCATTAATCAAGTCTTCATCTTCTTTAGGCCAATTCTATCCATAAGGACAATGTCCTGGGAAATAAAAACCAAAGAACATAGCCACATTAATATTTTTCTACGTAGTCATATTAGAGCTCCTCTTTTTTCATTCATTTTAAGAGTATAGACCACTTGCAGAAGTTTGTATTTCATTCAGCTAACTTCGTGGCTCTCCAAAAAAGGAAAAGATTTCACAACAAGCAATTGTATCCAAGCTAAAACAGAATATTATTCTCTTGTTCTAAGCCTCAGCAGAACTATTAGCTGTTCCCTTTGGTAAAATCCATTTATTGGCTCCTTTCTCCTCAGCAATAGTTTCACCTTTCTTTCATTAATCATTAATTTTAACCCAAGCCTTTCTTTCTGGATCAGATCCCTCTGGTTCAGCCACTGGGCTAGTTCACATAATTGCTAGCAACATGAAACATGGTTGGATTTTCCTTTCAGTCCATTTATTTATTTATTTATTTATTTATTTAAATATATATTTTTATTGATTTTTAGAGAGGAAGGGAGAGGGAGAGAGAGATAGAAACATGGGAGAAAGCCATTGATTGGCTGCCTTCTGTAGGACCCCTACTAGGGAGCAAGCCAGCAACCCAGGCATGTGCCCTTGACTGAAATCAAACCCAGGCCAGCACTCTATCCACTGAGCCACACCAGCTAGGGCATCAGCCCATTTCTAATTGCAGGGGGTCAGATTGTAAAAGTATAGAAAATGGGGCTATCTTGTTCACTAGGCAACAACAAACATCTGCACAATTAGCTCCGATGTGGTGAGGACCTAATTCCTGATTCATTCATTGCTGTCTTCTATGTCCTCATATGTCAGAGATCTAATAGTTTTAATTTCTGATTAGGTAACATGTGTATGCAAAATTCATGCATCACTTAATACCTTAATGATTATTTTCATCATACTTACTTAATGTCTACCAGAATTGTGTCATCTCATGACCTAAATTTGAATAGTCACGGTTTTAGTTTGCTTTCAATTCTGAAAGATCTCCAGGAAGTAAGCTATATTTGCTTTTAAAAAAAAAAATTATGAGTCCTAGCCAGTGTGCCTCTGTTGGTTGGGCATCATTCCATGCTCCAAAAAGATCTCCAGTTTGATTCTCAGTTGGGGCATATACCTGGGTTTTGGGCTTGATCCCTGGTTGGGGCGTGCAAGAGTTAGATGATTAATGTTTCTCTCACATCGACATTTCTCTCCCTCTCTCCCTCTTGCTCTCTTCCTCCCTTCTTCCCTCTCAAACCAATAAAAAAAAAAAATAGAATACAGATTTTATATCATAGAAAAGCACACTAGCCCTAACTGGTTTGGCTCAGTGGGATAAAGGGTCGGCCTGTGGACTGAAGGGTCCCAGGCTCGATTCTGATCAAGGGCACATGCCTGGGTTTCAGGCTTGATCCCCAGTAAGAGGTGTGCAGGAGGCAGCTGATCAATGATTGGTCTCTCATCATTGATGTTTCTATCTCTCCCTTCCTCTCTGAAATTAATAAAAAAATATATATTTAAAAATAAATAAATAAATGCACATTAGAAACTTATGTGATCCTATTAACCAATGTCATCCCAATACATTTGATAAATAAATAAGAAAGCTTTTGGTATCAGAGGGGGAAAAAAGTTTCACAATCTTCCCAGGACTCCTGCTGGTGCCAGATGTCTTCAGTCATCAATCACCTCTTGTTTCTCCCATTTCCCCCTTCCCTTGATTTAAAAGAAACCTAAATTCTGTACTTCCTGAAGTTTGTTTTTTAGATTACTAGCTTGCCATCTTTTTGGCTTGCTGACTTTCCAAATAAAGTCACTTCTCTCCTCGCAAAAAATAAATTACAACTACAAAAATATGGGGTATCCCTAGCCATTATGGATGCAGGGGTCTTCAAACTACGGCCCGCGGGCCACATGCGGCCCGCAGAGGAGTCTGATCCCGCCCGCCAGGTTTTTTGGCCAGTGAGCGCAGCCGAGGTGTTACAGTAGGAATTAGTAGTTCATATAGTCCGGCCCTCCAGCTCTCTGAGGGACCGTGATCTGGCCCCCATTTTAAAAAGTTTGAGGACCCCTGGTAGTGAATAGAGCATCAGCTTGCAGACTGAAAGGTCCCAGGTTTGATTCAGGTCAAGGGCACATGCCCAGGTTACTGGCTCAGTACCCAGTAGGGGTCACACATGAGGCTGCCAGTCAATGATTCTCTCTATTGATGTTTTGATGGATCTCTCTCTTCCTCTCTGAAGTCAATTTATATATATAAATATAGAGTAAAATAGTCTTTTAAATAAATTAAACCTCACACATTACTGGTGGGAATAAAAAGCGATACTTTGGAAGTTTGGCAGTTTCTTAAAATTTATATATACACCTACCACATGACTCAACCATTCCATTCCTAGATATTTACCCAAGAAACATAAGATTCATACAAAGGCTTATGCACAAAAGTTCTTGACAGCTCTATTTTTAATAGCCCAAACTAGAAACCCAAAGCTTCATGGATAAACAAAGGGCAGTAATACAATAGAATGCTACACAGCATAACCAATGGACGAAAAACTCTGGGGAGGGAGGGCATGTATGAGAGTGGGGGGGGGGAGCAATGATAAGATATGTACACGTATAATATCTTAATTTAAAAAATGAAAAAAATAAACTTTTGCAGTTTAAGTTAACTTTACTTCACTAAGATTATTTTTAAAATTCTAGATCTTTGCCCTAGTTGTTTTGGCTCAGTGGTTAGTGTTTTCCCATGGATTGAAGGGTTGTGGGTTCAATTCCAACAAAGGCAAGTACCTCGGTTGCAGGCTCCATCTCCAGCCTTGGGCCTGTGGGAGGCAACCAATTGATGTGTCTCTCTCACATACATGTTTCTCTATGTCTCTCCTCTTCCCTTCCACTTTATCTAAAAATCAATGGGAGATCCCCAACCTGTTTAGCTCAGTGGATAGAGCATCGGCCTACAGACTAAAAGGTCCCAGGTTTGATTCAGGTCAAGGGAATATAGCTCGGTTGTGGGCACATCTTCAGTGGGAGGTGTGCAGGAGGCACCTTATCAATGTTTCTCTCTCTCATTGATGTTTCTAACACTATATCCCTCTACCTTCCTCTCTGTAAAGAATCAATAAAAATGTATTTTAAGAGAATCCAAGATGGCTGCACAGGTAAACACCTAGCCACAGCCACACACAACAATTTCAATAAAATACAACTAAAATATAAAATGGACATTACGCAGAACTACAGGAGAGTCGACTGACTGGAAATTCTATGACAAGAAGCAAGGAGAAAACCAGAAGGAAGAGCGGAGGAGCTGTAAAAGCCTAAGGTACGAAGACACGCGCGAAGAGAGGACGGAGCCAGAGAGGAGGGAGACCGAGTGCCTGGCTGGTGTTCCCTAGCGGGAAGGAGATAAAAGCTCCGACTGTGCTGGGCCCCAGTTCCGACTGCTCTGAACCCCAGTTCTAGGCCAGACCCGGGGGACCCAGGCTCATCCATACGGAGCTGGGCTGTAGGGCGGAACCCCGGGAGAGCGGCGAAAGGAGGTCCCAGAGGTGTGCACATTTCGCACAGAGAAGGGACGGTTGGCTGTGCCGCGGGATTGCCCTGGTGGGAAGGAGACAGGGGCTCCAGACTGCTCTGAACGTCACCTCCAACTCCACTTCCAACTGAACTGAACCCCAGTTTCGGGCTCATTGGGGGAGAGCTTAGACTGTTTGGTAGCAGGCGAAAATCGAGGGCACCTTTCTCTCAGAGGTGCTTGCAATGAGTACTGAAGGACCCTGGGGATTACTGAGACTCAGGAACCGCATAGGGCAGGGCTGATGGAAGCCAAGGCTGTAGGCTCCACCCTGAAACCCCGCCCCATCAGGGAAGCTGCGAAAATGCTGAGACAACAAAATAGATCACAAACGAAAGAAATGGAGGACAAAAAGCAACTGGATATAGAGTTCAAATCTACGCTTATAAGGTTTTTCAAGAATTTCCTAGAAAAGATGGATAAGACCTATGAGGATATGAAAAGGGATCAACTAGAATTAATAAGGAATCAACAAGAAATGATAAGGGATCAACAAGAAATAAAGAATACATTGTCTGAAATAAAAAATATTATACAGAGTCCTAAAAACAAAATGGAAGATCGCAAGAATCAAGTCAAAGATTTGGAACATAAAGAGCCAGAGGACACTCCTCCGCAGAAGCAAGAAGGCAAGAGAATCCAGAAAATTGAAGATAATGTAAGAAACCTCTAGGACAACTTCAAGCGAACCAACATCAGAATTATGGGGGTACCAGAAGATGAGAGAGAGCAAGATATTGAAAACATACTGAAAGAAATAGTGACAGAAAACTTCCCCTACCTGGTGAAAGAATTAGACTTACAAGTCCAGGAAGTGCACAGAACTCCAAACAAAAGGAATCCAAAGAGGACCACACCGAGACACATCATAATTAAAATTCCAAGAGCAAAAGACAAAGAGAGAATATTAAAAGCAGCAAGAGCAAAGCAGGTAGTTACCATAAAGGAGCACCTATATGATTGTCAGCTGATTTCTCAACAGAAACCATGCAGGCCAGACGGGAATGGCAAGAAATATTCAAGGTGATGAATAGTAAGAACCTACAGCCAAAGATAATCTACCCAGCAAAACTATCACTCAGAATCGAAGGTCAGATAAAGAGCTTCACTAATAAAAAAAAAGCTAAAGGAGTTCATCAACATCAAACCAGAATTATATGAATTGCTGAAGGGGGTTCTTTCGGAAGAGAAAGTAAATAAGATAAGAATTATGAACAACAGCTGAAGCCGGTTTGGCTCAGTGGTAGAGCGTTGGTCTGCGGACTGAAAGGTTCCAGGTTCGATTCCGGTCAAGGGCATGTACGTTGGTTGTGGGCACATCCCCAATAGGGGGTGTGCAAGAGGCAGCTGGCCGATGTTTCTCTCTCATCGACGTTTCTAGCTATCTCTCTCTTCCTCTCTGTTAAAAGTTAATAAAATATATTAAAAAAAAGAATTATGAACAACAAATATGTAACTATCAACAAGTGAATCTAAAATCCAAGTAAATTAAAAAAAAATCTGATGAACAATATTAACTGTTGAATATAATAGAATCAGAGGTATGGAAGGGGAGTGAACTGACGATTCTTGGGGAAAAGGGGAGAGGGGGATGTGGGAAGAGACTGAACATAAACTGTGCACCTATGGATGAGGACAATGGGGGGTGGGGAAAGGGCAGTGGGTGGAGTGGGAACCTGGTGGAGGAGAGCAATGGAGGGGGGGAAAGGAACATTTGTAATAATATGAACAATAAAAATTTATTAAAAAAAAAATAATAATAATTGTGAGGAGTACCGAAACCGGTTTGGCTCAGTGGATATAGAGTGTTGGCCTGCCGACTGAAGTGTCCCAGGTTCGATTCTGTTCAAGGGCATGTACCTTGGTTGCGGGAATATCCCTGGTGGAGGGTGTGCAAGAGGCAACTGATCGATGTCTCTCTCTTATCGATGTTTCTAACTCTCTATCCCTCTCCCTTTCTCTCTGTAAAAAATCAATAAAATATATATATATTTTTAAATGTATTTTAAAAAATAATAAAAATCAATGGGAGAAAAAATTCTTGATATTTTGCATAGATGTAGAGACTCAGTGAAAAAATAGTAGTTTTAGTGAGCCTCACTTTATACAACAGATTTATGAAAACTTGTATTAAGCTTGTATGCAGATGTTACACCTGGAAATATGCCCTAACTGGAAATATTATAACCCGCCATCTTTCTTTTATTCCCCTATATTATTTCATACTAGTGGCCCAGTGCACTAAATTCATGCATATTAAAGGGAATTAATTAGAGGGAATATTTTAATATTGTTATTTGTCAGGGACACAGGCAGGCAGTGTCATGTCCCTGGCCAGGGATGCTGGCAGGCAGCTTCGGCAGGCAGCATGACGTCAGCGCTGTGTCCACTTCCATCAGGGGACACTCCACATCAGCACAGGGTGGGGACATCACAGGCCTGCTCGCGACCACTGGCTGGGCAGCGTCTGGCCTGGGTGGCGCTGTGGGCCTTCGCACACCCCTGCTGGTGTCCACTTCCACTAGGGGCTGCTTCAGGCCAGGAGGCACAGCGTGGCTGTTCTTGACCCCCGGCCAGGCGGCCTCTGGGATGGACAGCGCTGCAGACCTGCGTGCGCCTTCACCGGTGGCTGCTTCTGCTGGGGACTGCTCCTGGACCGCTCCTGACCAGTCGTGACTATTAAGTACCTGGCGGGTCATGACTGTTGTGGCGTCTGGGCTAATTGGCATATCCGTCTATTATTATATAGGATGTTTTCTATTGATTTCAGAGAGAGGAAGGGAAAGGGAGTTAGAAACATCAATGAATGAGAGACTCCCGCCACCTTTCTAAATATAAATGACACTTCAACCAATTGAACCACACCGGCGGGCAACACTTAGTTTTTAGTATATGAAACTTCCTTCAAACAGGCAGCTTTGAATGACACAATGAATGCCTAAGAAATATCTGCCTCATATGACAAAAAGGAACTTGTTGACAGTGTTGTCATGGTAGATGATTAACAAATTTCTAGGGGTGAGAGCAAGAGGAGTAGCACTTAATTTGTAACATTTGCCAATTTCCATGGTGTAAAATATTCCTACCATGACAATTTCAAGCTACCAAGTTGGGAACTTAAAGTTGGGAACAGATGGGCACAATGGACTCTTTAAAGAAGGTGTATGAGTTAGCTCCAGCACACTATTATTGATAATGTAAGTTTAAAAGGTGCATGGAAAGAATAGAGACTATACAATCAGAAATAGTGTTATAATATGTATTTTCTGAAACACTGTTGAGAATTTCTAAAACTTCTGATTCAGCCGAAACCGGTTTGGCTCAGTGGATAGAGTGTCAGCCTGCAGACTGAAGGGTCCCAGGTTTGGTTCTGGTCAGGAGCATGTGCCTTAGTTGTGGGCACACCCCCACAACTAATCAGGAGGCAGCTGATCAATGTTTCTAGCTCTCTATCCTTCTCCCTTCCTCTCTGTAGAAAATCAATAAAATATATTTTAAAGGAAAAAAAATGAAATAAATAAAATAAAACTTCTGATTCAGTTATTGAACTTTAGATATAATGTAATATATTGAACACTTGCATATTAGAATGATTAACAATGAACATTTCAGAGAGGAAGGGAGAGGGAGAGAGAGAGATAGAAACATCAATGATGAAAGAATTATTGATTGGCTACTTCCTGAATGCCCCATGCTGGGGATTGAGTCCACAACCTGGGCGTGTACCCTTGAATCGAACCTAGAACCCTTCAGTCCCCAGGCCAACACTCTATCCACTGAGCCAAACTGGCTAGGGCAACAATGAATTCTTTATAGAGAAGTGAAAAACAAGGTTAATTAAATTTTAAAATATCATAAATATGTTTTTGAGAAAATATATTATGGATCAATTTTTACTAATATAAAAAGAAAAGTATAATCCTATATAATAAAAGCCTAATATGCTAAGTGTCCAACTGTTCATTTGACTGTTAAACCAGTTGTTTTGACACACACTGACCACCAGGGGGAAGACGCTCTGACTGGTAAGTTAGCTTGCTGCTGGGGTCCGGCCAATCGGAACTAGGCAAAGTGGGCCAGACACACCCTGGAGCCCTCCCGCAGTCCCTCCCCAAACACAATCATGCATCAGTGGGGTCTCTGGGCCTGGCTTGTGCCCTCTTGCAATCTGGGACCCCTCAGGGAATGCTGGAGAGCTGGTTTTGGCCTGATCCCCACAGACCAGGCTGAGGGACCCCACCGGTGCACGAATCCATGCACCAGGCCTCTAGTTTGTGTATAAAATTAGTCAAGGGCTTTAAGAATGCTAAGTCCCTCCAACTCCCAGAAAGTGAATCTTCATTCAATCCTAGCAGTTCCTTTCCTCTTACGTGTGAATGGTTTAGCAATGGGCATGTGAGACAATTCTAGCCAAAAAGACATGAGGGAAAGTCTTCTGGAGATATATGGGAAAGGTTTATCTTGGTCTCAAAAAGTGATGTCCAAAAGGAAAGAGTCTCCATCACTTCTCTTTGAATGTTGCGTGAGGGTGAGATTCATAGAATAATAGCTATCAGTCATGAGAGAACAAATCTGAGGGCAGAAACTAACATGCTAAGGAGGCCAGAGACTTGTCATTGTGAGCCATTGAATTACCCACCCTTAGAGCAGTTCTGCCTTTAGTTAATTAAGTAATGTCTGAGATGATAGTGATGTGAAAAAGAATAAAACAAGGTACATGGTGAAAGACTGAATGAGGAAGGTGCTATTTTATATGGATGGCTAGAAAAGTTCTCTCTGATAAGATGATGTTTGATACTCAAAGGAAGTAAGGGGGAAGACTGTGTATGATATCTGGAAGAGGTGCAAAGGCCCTGAGGTAGAAGGGTGCCTAGTCTATATATATAAAAGGCTAAGTGTTTGTCCATCTGACCAGGAGCTATGATGTACACTGGCCACCAGGGGGCAGATGCTCAACACAGGAGCTGCCAGGATGTGCACTGGCCATTTATATATTATAAAAGGCTAATATGCAAAGTGTCCCTTTGGGAGTTTGATTGGGAGATCGGGAGTTCAATTGCTCACTATGACATGTGCTGACCACCAGGGGGCAGCACAGAATAAAGGGAGGCCCTAGTAGGCAACCAGGCCTAGGAACCCTACCCATGCATGAATTTCATGCACTGGGCCTCTAGTTTAAAAATAAATGGCACTGTGGACCTGGTATTAACAAACCAACACTCAGCTTCCCCAAAATGGGACATAGGCCCCTCCACAACCCTGGAGTGACACCCCAATAAATCGCAGCCAATGCTACCAAGACCCCATTGCACAAAATGAAGCCCACAGCCCAGCCTAGCCCAGAAATGGTGGCTGTGGGTGCCGGGAAAAGATGTCATGTAGCAATACCCAGCTTCCTCTCCCTAGCAACTAACCTCCTTGGAATTTCTTCAGCCCAGGAACCCAACTTGCTTTATAGCCAGGTGCAAACATTTTACAGTTTAACCAAAATATTTCTTCTAATTAATTTCCTTTCAATGTGCACGAATCTGTGCACCTGGACACTAGTAAATAATAATAAATTGATAGATAAAAACTATCAATACATGGTCAATCTATTGATAATGGTCCATCTTCTTTCATCCAAACCACTGTCCATTTTCCTCTCCCTGATTATTTTGAAGCAAATTCCCAACATAGCATCATATTTCATTTGTAACATTTTATTGTTTCTCTAAAAGAACTCTTATAGCCAAAACCTGTTTGGCTCAATGGATAGAGCGTTGGCTTGGGGACTGAAGGGTCTCAGGTTCGATTCCGGTCAAGGGCATGAACCTTGGTTGCTGGCATATCCCCAGTAGAGGGTGTTCAAGAAGCAGCTGATCGATGACTCTTTCTCATCGATGTTTCTAACTATCTCTCTCCCTTCCTTTCTGTACAAAATCAATAAAATATATATATATTTTTAAAAAGAACTTTTTAAAACATAGCCACAATAATGTTACCATATAGAAAAACAATTAACAGAAATTCTTTAATATCATCAAATATCCAGTTAGTGTTAACCTTCTTGATTGTCTTATACTTTTCTTAATATATATATATATATATATATATATATATATATATATATATATTTAATTGATTTCAGAGAGAGAGAGAAACATCAGTGATGAGAGAGAATCATTGATTGGCTGCCTCCTGCACACCCCCTTCTGGGGATTAAGCCTGCAACCCAGACATTGTGCCCTTGACCAAAATCAAACCCAGGATCCTTCAGTCCACAGGCTGCTTTATATACTGAATCAAACCAGCTAGGGCTTGTCTTATAATTTTTGGCAGTTTTTCAAATAGAGACCCAAATAAAATCTATAAATTATGATTGGTTTATTGATTTATTTTACAAAAGCTTTTTGTGCCCAAAGGTATTTAAAAATTTTTTAGTATTAAAAAATTCAAATTAATATACAAAAGTAGAGCAAATAGTACAACAGAACTTAGCTTCAACAATATAACATACAATCACATCCACTACCTCTCTACTAGATGTGAGGCAAATCCTAAGACTCATCATTTCAGCTTTAAATACATCACTATGTACCTCTAAAGATAAGATTTTTTTAAATTTAACAACTGGAGTTTCTTTTGACTGCTTGAACGGGAGATAATATATAGTTGGTGTGGGTATGCATTGCATGTGCATTTGTGTGTGTGTGTGTGTGTGGGGGGGTGATGGAGCAGTTATCTAGGGCCCTGCTATACCATGTAGTACCACTTGATTTTTGGGAAACTTCTTACCATTCCAACAGTAAAAATACAGACTGCCCCACTACACAACTGACACCTCCCTCTCTCAGTTTTACCTACCCTCTCATGTCTCTCTTTCTATCCCCTAGCAGTACCAGGTGAATGGCTTGGCAATTTTTAGACTGGAGGCAATTACCAATTATTAGAGGCATCTAATAATTCAGTGATTCAAGTACCCCTACTTTGAGTGATTCTTTTTTTTTTTTTTTTTAATATGGAATGCTTTACAAATTTTCATATCATCCTTTCGCAGGGGCCATGCTAATCTTCTCTGTATCATTCCAATTTTAGTATTTGTGCTGCCAAAGCAAGCACTTGAGTGATTCTTTTGGTGATTCCCTCCTGCATCTTGGGGAAAAGGAAAGTTCTCTACCCTCTCTCACAACAGGAGAGGGAACACCCTCTTTATTTAGAACACTCCAATCTCCCCAAAGGGTAACTTCACCTTAACACTGCCTTCTCCCATAAAGAAAGCTTTCACTTGTTCCTGTCTTCCCCTGATATTGGGAGGGGATAATGATGGTGGCAGTGTTGACTATCTTAACTGGTACCTTTCACTAGGCCCAGTGAGGAAGGGGTAGACTCCAAAAGCCCATGCTTCTTCAAAGATACAACAGGTTAGGGGAAGGTAGTTGTTAGCACCATGTATTCTTAGTTATGGGCTCAAAAACAGGATTTTATTTCCCTTAAAATGAAACAATCTCTGACATAAATAATGAGCTGGATTCCTTTCAAACTCCATTTCATTTAATTAGAAGAGGTGACCCTTTCTCTCATGGAACTGCAAGCAGATGTTGAGTCAGTAGGCATCCCATCTAATAAAGAGGGAATATGCTAATTGACCCTCATGCCATCGCAAAAATGGTGGTGCCCACAGCCAATAGGAGGGAACATGCTAATTGACTACCAACCCTCAAAGATGGTGGTGCCCAGTCCCCTCAGCCCCACCTGGGTGGCAGGTGCATGGCAAGGCCAGGCCCACCTGCCTCCAGAGTCCCACAGTCCCTTTAGCCCCCAGGGCTGGCCCGAGGCACAGGGCAAGTCTCAGATGGTGGCTGCCCAGTCACCCAGGGCTGTCTGAGGCTTAGGTAACCAGGGCTGGCCGAGGCTTGCGCTGCTGGCAGTGGTAGCAGCAGAGGTGTGATGGGGCTTCGCCTTCCCTTGAGCACTGGGTCACCCCCCACCACTGAGGGCTCCTGAACTGTGAGAGGGGGCAGGCTTGGCTGAGGGACCCCTACTCCAGTGCATGAATTTTCATGGACCAGGCCTCTAGTTCTATATAATGCTTTGATTGGGATTGTAGGATCAACCCAATCAAGGTAGTTCACCCAAAGGCTGGTCAATTCATGCTTGGCTGGCTGTTGAGGAGGCTTTTGTTTCTCTCAACAAGGGCCTCTTCACAGGGCTGTTTGAGTGGAGTGGCATGGAGACTCTCTTCCCCCAGAGCAAGCAATCAGTGTCTTTATGACCTAGTTTCAGAAGTCACACACCTTCAGCTGTCTTCTACAGGTCAGAGTGCCCCTGACTCAAAGGGCTGGAGGAGACTACAGAGGCACCTTAGAAGCTGAGCCACCAGGGATCCTAACATCTTGATTTTTCCAGTCATTTATAAAGCAAGTACTGATAATTTTGCAATAACCCGTACAAGTCTAGTTTTGTACCATACTGCTTTCTTAAAACACAACCGTGTTGTCAAACACATATGTGCACATGATGTACTCAGGCAAACAAGACTTTCTGTTCCACAGATTAAAGGCTCTCTGCTGCAGGGTCAGCCCATGAACTTCATCGGGGCACGAGATTCCACTTCAAACTCTCTGAATTTGAGTCAAGTTCAAGAATTGCAGATTAAGGGCCAAGAAGCTTGACTTATACTTTGAATCTGTTATTTAACTAGGAAACACTTTTGAGTTTTACCAGAAACCTTTAATTTTCTAGTAACATTTACCTGTGTTCAAGCACTTTAATTAAAAAAAACTCCAGCAGATTATACTAATTTTCTCAAGTTGACTCAGGTAGTTGAGATGATTAACCACAGGGCTGAGGTAGAAGTCTGGACAGGCCCAAAAGCCACCAAATCAGAGTGAGAAAGACAGCTCACTTTCACTTCTCCTGCAGGGCAGGCAAAGAGGCACCATTGTGAAATCTTTCTTGGAACTCCACTTTCACCACTGGTTCTATTTTAAGTTTGTCAACACATGGATCTTAAAAAAGCAATAGAGTAGCCCTAATTATTGCCAAATTGGGGAGATTTCTTGGGCCCCAAACGTTTAGCAGTGAGACTCAGGCCAGAGTGGGAAGTACCAACTTGATCTAAAAAAGACGACTTTTTTACTCCACAACTAGTATCCTTATTCCAGCACCTAAGGTCAAAGAAACACAGGCTTAGGCTGGCTGCCTGACAATCTTAGATGGTTTCATTTTAAGTGAAATCGACCTCACAGCTTTCCTCTTCCAGTCCCTGCTCTCTACCAGTCGTCTTTTGTGACATCTTTCTTTCCATACTCCTTTTGAGCTTAATTGTAGCCATCTTCCTGGGTGAAAACACGTGAGGGTAAAGGGGATCAGTAACTGCCACATTCAACGTCCTTTTGTATCCAAGACAAAATCCCCTATATCCCATTTTCACCTGGCCCTGAGTTTTCGTCAGAAACAATCTCTGAGTGTAGTGGTACCCTGTGCCTCAGCGGACGTGTACCCGCGCTATTCTAAATCTAAAGACTCCAGTCGGGGACAGCCATCCGGTTAGGCAAACAGGGACGCCCAGGAGAGGAAATTAGTCCATCCCGGGCAAACCAGAGGCGATGTGTGGGGGCAGTCCCACATCCGCGAGGCCTCGCCCCACTCCACCGGAACTGCCACTGCCACGATCAGTCCCACGAATATCGCGACGCCCGCGCCCGCCCCGCCTCCCCCGGCGCACTGCGCAGGCGCGGAGTTGGCGCACGCTCCGCAAGGCCGGGGTCTCGAGCAGCTGCAATCTGTTGCGCCGCCTCCGCCCCGCGGGAGCGGGCAGATCCGGGTCTCGTGGCTGATAGTGACGTGGTCAGTCACACCAAAACAGAGGAGGGGAGGAAGCCCGAGGCCAGGAGCCGCCGCCGCCGCCGCCGCAGCGTTCCGGAAGCCCCAGGCGGTGTTTCTGCCGAACCGAGCTCCCGGGCCCCCAGCCTCCCCGCCCCGTCGGTTGTTTTCTGGGCGGGTGAGTGTCTCTCCTGCGGCGGCCCCCCTTCTCCTCACCCCGGTTTTTCCTGGGGGTGGGGGGTCCTCCGGCTCTCGCGGACTCGGCGGTGGCTACGACCGAGCGGGACTGCTTGCTCCGGGTCGGTGGTTCCCGCCCGGCCGGGCTGGCGAGTCTCCCCGGGTCCCCCCCTCTCCGCGATGAGCGAAGGCAGCCTGCAATTTGGCTTTTTTCTGCAAGGAAACCATAGTCGGGGCTTGGCAGGAAAGTGGTCGATAGCCCCGGGTGGTGGTATTTTTTTTTTTAGGGCGAGACTGTTACCTCGGGGGGAGGCGTTTAATGGAGTAAAAGAAGAGAGGGAGGAAGTCGTTACGTAGCTGGCAGGAGAAACCCACAAATCCTGGAATTCACACTATTACATTTACCTCTGGTTTTCAGCCCTGGCCAGGTTTAAGGAAGGCACTGAGAGGCGTCCTTTGTTGTGATGGATGAGACAGGAAAGCTGCCATCTAGAAAGCGGGAGCTTTTTATATCCTGTATTGTGTTGCGAATTTAAATGATTCTCCCCCCCCCCTTTTTTCCCCCTTGTTTGTTCAATAAGTGGAACCAGAGCTGACAGTAAAGAGGTAGCACACACAGATTGTGTGCGATGAACTGATTACAGAGTAGTACCCTAAGTCGTTGCAATCCAAAGTTTTCCAAAGTGTCTGTTTGTATGCGACGTGAAGATTTTAGCCCAGAGGATGTTGGTTATCCGGAGAGAGTCAATAGGACGGTTTGGGTTGTCCTAGTTTGCAAAACCGAAGCTGTGTGACCTTAATACCTTGGGTTTGCATCAAGAGAGTAGGAGAGAGACCGTACAGTTTTGGGGTGTTTTTGTCAGAAGTCGTTGGCGGCTCTGCCCGCAGGAGCTTGGCGGGCAGTGACTGTCTCAGCTGTTTCAGTCTCAGTGACTGTCTGAGCTGGGTTAGTCTTGAGAACCATCAGGAAGCGTTCCCGCTGCCCATTTCTGTGGAGGAGGCTGAAAGCCTGTGTTCCGCTTCGGGGGTGACTGGCCACGAAGATTCCTCCAGCGTAGCCTGCTGCCAGCCGGGCCACCATCCGTGGCCACCCTCCCCCCAAGACTCCAAGGAGGCCTGAAGACCAGACCAAACTTCCTTTTTGTCAACTTGGTTTTTAAAAAGAACACCCTCCCCCCAAACTCATTGATTGAGGTGTTTCTTTGGTAAACAATAAGAAAGAAAAACAGAAGTATGTGCTAATTGATTGTCCCTTATCAAATCCGGGAAGCGTTCTTAATGAATTTAGACTACTACCTTGCAAGGGAGCTACTTGTGTGGACCTCTTCTTAACAAATTTCTTCCACCTGCAGGGCAGTTGAGATTTTTTTTTCGTTCTTTAAAAAAAAAAAATTGATTGTAGAGAGAGAGGAAAGGAGAGGGAGCAGGTGAAGGAGAGAGAGGAAAGGAGAGGGAGCAGGTGAAGGAGAGAGAGGAAAGGAGAGGGAGCAGGTGAAGGAGAAACATCGAGATCCAGGATGGGGTCCAAACCCACAACCTGGGCATGTGCCCTGACCTGGAATTGAACCCATGACCTTTTGGTGCTCTGGAGCAGAGTGGGCAGCGGGTGGTCCATGAGGTCCGAAAGGTTGGCTAAAGTTTGGCGACTGCTGCTCTGGATAATGCTCAACTATCTGAGCCACACTGGCCAGGGCTGAAATCTTTTTCTTAACACCACCGGTGGAGTCCTGTTGAATTAGTTGTTTTCTTGCCGTTATTTTTTTTTAACCTTTTATGCTAATGCAAAACTGAATATTTTTGCTTACACAAAATAATTTGTGATAATTGGGGGAAAGTATTGATTGAAGCATATAAACAAAGAAAAAGAAAAAATAATCAATATTCCTGCCACCACCAATGTTAGCTGTGGTTTATATCCTTTCAGACTTCTTTTCGGCATTTATACATATATCTAAAAATTTTATTTGTTGATTTCAGAGATAGAGAGGAAGAGAGAAAGAGTGAGAGGAACTTCGATTTGTTGTTCCACTTATCTGTGCATTCCTTGGTTGCTTCTTCTATGAGCCCTGATTGGGAATTGAACTTAACATCCTTGACATATCAGGGCGACGCTCTCCAATTGAGCTTCCCAGCCAGGGTGGAATTTATATATTCTATACAAAAATGGTTTACAAGAAAAGCAGTCACCTGCTTTTTCGTATGTGGACTTTTGGACCTTAACTTTTTTTTTTTTTTTTTTTAAATATATTTTTATTGATTTTTTACAGAGAGGAAAGGAGAGAGATAGAGAGCTAGAAACGTCCATGAGAGAGAAACATCGACCAGCTGCCTCCTGCACACCCCCCACCAGGGATGTGCCCACAACCAAGGTACATGCCCTTGACCGGAATCGAACCTGGGACCTTTCAGTCCGCAGGCCGACGCTCTACCACTGAGCCAAACCGGTTTCAGCTGGACCTTAACTTTTAAGCACTATTCACTGTATGTTTGCCAGACCATAACAATAAAAATGATGGTTTTAAAAGACTTCCTCCCAGATATTTATGGTGATACAAGATTTAAGAAATTAGTATGCGTTGTGTAGCAAAGGAAGGCCTTTCTAGTTTAACTGTTGGAAGATGAAGTACAGAATAACTTGAGTTGACAATATGGAAGTTTCCAAAGTGTTTGCTATTTTAGTGATTTGATTCAGGTAGAGGTTTAGTTCTATTTCATAGTCACAGTATGCTCCCAATGCTGACCAGCTGTCCAGGCCTTCGGCAGTAAGATCCTGAAAGATTTACTTTATGAATCATGCTAAATGTGCTTTATTGACATTGAGTCTTGATGTGTGCTTTATGGGTGGTGCCAAAAGAGAAGGAAATGTCCACATCACCTCAGCTTCAAAGGATAAGTACTTATTGTGAAGTACCCTAAATATTCTGCTAACCCTTTTGGTTTCCATTAGTCATAAATTTATCTAAAACCTTTAAACCTCTATTTTCATTCTGTATCTCTTGGGTAAAGTCAGTCCCAGATGCTAACTACTCATTACCTGATTCATTCTTTTTCTTTGATTTGCCTTAAGTTACAGTGTTTAATATATATTCTAGATTTATCCACTTCTTCCCTCCTTTACTGCCACCACCTTTGCCAACTGTCACCATCTCTGACCTGGCCTTCTGCAGTAACCTTCTGGTTTCCTTCCTTCCACTTAGGCTTTTTATGGTTCGTTCCTCTTACTAAAGTCTAGGCCAGTGTTTCCCAAACTTTTGACATAAGTGTACCCCTTCTATAATTTTTGTAACCCCTCGTACTCTTGAGAACGTAGAATTAGGCGCAGCTAAGCACGGTGCAATGCGTACCCCCACCAAACTCTTCCCGTACCCCTGGGGGTACGCGTACCACACTTTGGGAAACACTGGTCTAGGAGATCCTAAAATGTAGATTAGATTTTGTTGCCCCTTTGTTGAAAGCCTCCCATCACATTCAGAATAAAATCCAGCCCTGACTGGTTTGGCTCAGTGGATAGAGCATCGGCCAGCAGACTCAGGGTCCCAGGTTCGATTCCGGTCAATGGCATGTATTAATACTTGGTTGTGGGAACATCCCCAGTGAGGAGTGTGCAGGAGGCAGCTGATTGATGTTTCTCTCTCATTGATGTTTCTAACTCTCTATCCCTCTCCCTTTCTCTCTGTAAGAAATAAAAAATATATATATTTAAAAAAAAAACCCAAACTCCTTATGAAAGCTTGCCAGGCACTACCTGTTTGGCAGTAGGGCAGTGTGACAGGGCCTGGCCACATCTGTTCCAGCTCCATTAGCGTTGTTCCTGGAACTTGCCCTGCATGCTCCTGCCTTAGGCCGTTTGCACTTGTCTGTACCCTGTGGCTTCACTACTCTTATCCCAGATCTTGCTGCTAATTCCATGATACAATTCAGCTCTTAGTTCAGATGTTGCCTCTTCAAGGAGATTGCATTGCATTGACTTCTCTTGTTTTCTGCATAATATTTGTCACTATTTGGAATTTCCTTTTTTAAAATATATATTCAGTCCCCCACACTAGAAATTAACCTCTGAAAATGGAGACAAGTCTTGTCTTTTCACTGCATAGTAGATACTCAATGAATGTTGGTTGAATGAATGAACTTGGTGAATGTGTCTGTATTCCTCTTGAATGTACTGTTCCATTTGAATATTTGTTTTCATAGTTGGGCACGGATCAGTAAAAACTGCAGTTAGGTAAAGAACAGTTTGGCAGCTTGAAAGCCATTCTGAAAGAGGGCTGAAAATTATTTGAGTCTGACATTAAAAAGCAATTACCTGTCTGAATAGCAATAATAATGTCATTTACTATTTATGGAATATATATGTCAGTCCCTTTATTTCCTTTATATTAAGTTTACCCTGACATATCAAACCTCCAAGTCAGATATTGTTATCCCTAATTTACACTGGAGGAAACAGACTCTGGGTATTTAGGTAAGTTGCCCAAGGTAAAGCTACTAGTGCTGTTCGGATTCAAGCCCAACTTTCCCTTGACACTAAGTTCATTACCTTATATTACAGCAGAATTGACTAGTCTTTTTGACTTACAGAATCATGGCAATTGTATTAAATAAATCTACCTGTTTTATTTAGCTATCCAAATATGCTAGTAGCACTACTTTCATGAATTGTTTTGTTCTATTGAAATTTAAATTGGCTACGCATTTCTATTAGCCCTTCCCTCACCATTTTAAACAAAAGACAAGTTTGTTATTGAAAAGCTACAAAGGATAGTAATATATAAAGCCAACAACAACAAAATACAATCCATTCATTCAAAAGTCATCTCTCCACATATTTCTTTGCAGTGTTTTATTTTTTAAAAATTCATCTTTGGTGTGAATGAGATATAGTCACTTAGGTTTGTAACCTAATTTCTTGTTTGTTTAACTTAATGAGTTTTATATCATGGCCTTAGAAGCTTTCTAAACTTGATTTTAACTGGCCGTATTTTATAAGATATTTTGAATAAACTGGTTAATTTTGGAGATTAATGTAGTTTCTTATTTTCACCATTATTCTAGTAAATATTGTGCTGCACCATGGTAGTTTTAAATAGTTAATCCAAGCTCTAAATAATTAGAGCAACCAGTCTAATTACAAAATAAGTCATATTTAAATCATTGTAGTGATTTGAAGTGTGGTGATTTTAATAGTAATTTAGCAAGTGTTTATAGCATACATATACTTGCAATACCTAGAAGTTGCCTCTGAAGAGAGGAGAGTACCCTTTACTTTTGCAGTTTTATTATTTTTTAAAATCTGTGTTTGAATTTTAAAACTATAAATGTGTATTACTTTTAAAATTAAACTCTTTGGAAAAGTGTTAAAATTTTTAGGTATATAGTAGTGTATATTTTGTTTATAACATTTTAAACTTCAGTGCATTTGTTCTGGGGAAAGTTACCTTCTTGTTGCTTATTTTCATATTGGCTTTTCATTTCCTTTTTTTAAACTTAGGTCAGAGCATTGATGTGAGTCTCAGCTTTGTAAAAATACAGGATGAAGCTGGTTTTTACTTGACTACACTCATTGAGAAGTGCAACAGGTGCAGCGCTTTCCAAAATTTGACAGCTAATAAAGGTTCTTTTAAGTCACATTAGGGATTCAGTAAGCATCTTCATGGTATATGCCCCAGACCTAGAGATCAGTGTTCTGGCTGCTAACTTTTTTAGCTTACAATATACTTTTCAAAAAACAAGTTAATTTAACATAGTATGTATTTTTTGCTTTGTTACTCTTAGCAAAGGTAATGTGGAAGAAACTGACTTGTCTGACATTTTGAAATCTTTGGTGTTAAAGTTTCTAGGCTGCAGCATGATTGAGAGAGGATGTAAGTTACATGAGTTGGGAGAGCAGTAGCCGTAATTCCTTCTGCTCACAAAGTCATGTAGGCAAGCAAGTGAATGAGAATGATACTGAGAATAGATTCTACCCTCATTTACCTGAATGATGTAAGTCAGGCATAAACTTGTAACATTACTTCACGGTTTCAGAAGACATTAGTACTTTGTAATACAGCTGTTGAAAAGTTCTTTCTTAACATTTATAAGCAATTTATATACACTGTGATTTGTGATAGTATGGGATTTTTATATAATCTTCTGTTGACCTTTTCTGTTTCTACCTTACGAAACATAGACTCTGAGTTTAAATGTTGCAATTCAGAGTATTTTTACTAAGTACTCTTTTATTTTTTTATTTTATAAAATGCGTATGTAATTTTCTTTTTTTGACTACTGAATACTCGAGAAATTTAGAAAACATTCTCTGAATATGAAACTTTAGGTTATGATATTGAATGTAAACAAAGATGATTCAATTGAAAGGTTTTCTTTTATTTAGCTACTTATAATACATGTTTACTCGTGGACCTTGAGAGAATGTTTGGGATTGTACAGGGGCAAGGAACAGCCAGGAAAGGCTAGGGAGTTTTTAGGTGAGAGACCAAGATTGAGAACAGAGACTTCTTTCTTCCCTTTCTCTTTTATGCCCAGGAGTGATAGCTGAGCCCCAGGGGAATACAAACGCTCTAAAGCAGTATACAGAGAGCTTGGCTGAGGGTTGAAGATCCATTTCAAATCTAAGGGCTTAGAGTTGAATTGGCCCAGAGCATTTTACAGTTTAGAAAGCACTCTTACAAATTCCCACTTGATCCTTGCAACAACCCTTTAAAATGAATAGTTTCAGTTAACACTCTGGTTTTATAGTTAGAGAAACTGAAGTCACAGAGAGACTAAGTAATTTATCCATTCTCAGTGGTAGTGCCATAACTTGAATCGTTTCTCTAAGATGTATTCTTTCTGCCGTCCTGTGATATTTCAGCAAGTGTTCCCTAAGGTAATTCCTAGAGTACGATCAAATACTGCTAAGGAAAAAAGGGGTCACTGAGGAAAGGAAGAAATGTCTCAGCCATAGGAAAAGAGGGTCAGAGTAACTGGGAACTTCTAGAAGAGCGCGGAAAGCCCAGGTGGGCCTTTCATAGAGGCTTGTGCTGCAGAGAAAGGAATTAAGGGGCTAACAACATTCTTGATGACCTTGAAGAGTTACTCTTAATAGCAATGTAAGAAGGTTGAGAGAAATAGTTCTCCTTTTGTTTGAACTTGAACTTTCTCCAGACAGATTATCACAGAAGTCATTTGTCTGTGACATTTATTTTGGCTAATGATATTGCTATATATCAATAGTTATATTATCATATGAGTTCATTATAATTAAGAATCTTGTAATTCAGAGTATTTCTACTACTCTGGCGCTCTTAGAGGAAGGGGCTTTTTAATTTTTTCTATATCCTTCTCATAACGCTTTTGCCAGTTACTGAGGACTTATTAGCAATATCCTTTTCAGGAAAGGAGAAGTGAGAGAAGACATGGGTTTGAATCCCACCTCTGCTGCGTGACTTTGGGAAATCACTGAAGCTTTCTGAGCATCAGTTCTTTCCTCCTTAAATGAGAGCTTGAGAACTGAAGCATCCCCACAGTTTTAATAGTACCACTTGTGAAGCTGTCATTTGTAGAATCTGAATAAATGAAGGCTTGGCATCCTCCAATCTACATGTGACCTATACAGTGAAACCTTGCGCAGGCTTTCTGGTCATGCAGACCTTGTTTCTTCTGTACATTCCCACTCTTCTCTATGGGAAGAAAACATTTTGTTCTTTTTTGTTGTTGTTGCTAATCCTCACCCAAGGATATTTTTCCATTGATTTTTAGGGAGAGTGGAAGAGAGAGGGAAAGACAGAGAGAAACATCGACGTGCAAGAAACACATTGACTGATTGCCTCCTACACGAACCCTGGTAAAGTACTTGCTCTTGACTGGAATTGATCCTGGGAGCCAAACTGGCTAGGACTGTTTATTTTGTGTGTGTGTGTGTGTGTTTTTTTTTGTGTTTTTTTTTAAAGCTTGCTCTAGTCTCTTCCTCTTTAATAGTGTGTCCTCTGAAAGAGTGTCTTTAAGCTTTTTGTTATCCTATAAAAAAAAAATTATATTTTGTTAATCCTCACCCAAGGATATTTTTTCATTGATTTTTAAAGACAGTGGAAGGGAAGGGGGGAGACAGAGACATTGAGGTGAGGGAGACACATCTACTGGTCACCCTCCACACACACACACACACACACACACACACACACACACACACCCTTTCTGAGACCGGGGATAGAGCCTGCAACCGAGGCACATGCCCTTGACTAGAATAGAACCCAGAACCCTTCAGTCTGCAGGCCAGCGTTCTATCCACTGAGCAGAACTGGCTAGGGCCTGTAAAAATGTTTTATGTTAAGAATTTCGGAAGAGGTTTTCACTATATTTTTCTCTTATAAGTAGCTACTTATAGATGGAACCTTAATAATCTAAATGTCTGGCTAAAAAGGGATGTTTAAATTGTAATACATATTACAGTATATGTATTATGCAGCCATATGTTTCATTTTCTTTTATGACATGGGGAAATGATCACAATACAATATTAAAGTATACTAAATATAAAAAAAAAAAAACAAGCATAGCCGTAGCCGGTTTGGCTCAGTGGATAGAGCGTCAGCCTACAGACTGAAGGGTCCTGGGCTTGATTTTGGTCAAGGGCACATGCCTGGATTGCAGGCTCAATCCCCAGTGGGAGGGATGCGTGAGGCAGCCAGTTTTTCCCATTGATTTTTAGAGAGAGTGGAAGGAAGGGAGACAGAGGGAAACATTGATGTGAGAGAAAGATATCCATTGGTTGCCTCCTGCATGGCCCTGACTTGGGGCTGGGGATTGAGCCTGCAAACGAAGTACATGCTTTTGACTGGAATCGAACTTAATTTAGATTGTTCTAGTTTTTTTTTTTTTTTTTTTTTTTTGATATATTTTATTGATTTTTTACAGAGAGGAAGGGAGAGGGATAGAGAGTTAGAAACATCGATGAGAGAGATATATCGATCAGCTGCCTCCTGCACACCCCACACTGGGGATGTGCCTTCAACCAAGGTACATGCCCTTGACGGGAATCAAATCTGGGATCTTTCAGTCTGCAGGCCTACGCTCTATACACTGAGCCAAACTGGTTTCAGCTATGCTTTTTTTTTCTTTCTTTTTCCTTAATTCTTAACTCTGTCATCCTGACTGGAACTCCCTTTTTCCCTGTTTTTTACTATTATAAAATTATGATAACCACTTTTGTACATCTTAGATTTTTAAAAATAGAACCTCAGAGGTAGAATTATGGTTGGGATGTTGAAAGAAAGTTCTAGAAAAAAGAATTGATTTCTTATTTACTGGATTGTAGTATTTATTATCTCTTATCCTTCTTTACCTTATTTCTGGTTGCCATCCCAGCTATAGTATGCATCCAGTGTCTTTGATTCTGAATGTGCTTTGGGGAAAAACCTAAAACAAAACTTTTGTTAGCCCCCCCCCTTTTTTTTTCCTTCTGTTGATGTGTATTTTAAAAATGAATTTTTAAATGTATTACCATTTGCCTTTATTTTAAACTCAATTTGACAAAACATAGCAATATTAATAGTTGGTATGTAAACTGTTGTTTTACTATTTGATTCTCTTAATTGTTAAAGCTTTCAGCAGAGGGTGAATAGGGGAAGGGAAAGGTACAGTTTGTGTTAGGGTCACCAAAGGAAGAATGCATGAGGTCAAAGTGGTAAGGGATTATAAATTTACTAGAGGCCCAGTGCATGAAAATTCGTGCACTGGGGGAAGGGTCCCTCAGCCTGGCCTGCCCCCTCCCACAGCCTGGAAGCCCTCAGGGGATGTCCTACTGACGGTTTAGGCCCGCTCCCCATGGGAGCCTGGCCTCCCTCTGTGGGAGGTGACTGGGCTGATCAGGGGAAGGCACAGTACCCATCATTCCGCTGCTGCTGCCTCTGCCAGCTGCTGTGGCTGCCTGCCCAGTCACTGTGGCTTTGTCTCTAGAAGGACATTTGACTGTCCAGTCTAATTAGCATATTATGCTTTTATTATTATAGATTAGGTCATCTGGAGAATAGATGGGCTGAGCCCCCAAATGGCGCCAGCACCCAGAGTCAGGGGATCAAGGATTTTAAAGGACTCTAGGCAGGCTTTTTCTCAGCGGAGAATTCTCTGGGTGGGTCTGTATTCTGGGCAAGTCCAGAGGGGAAGGTACTGGTCTTAGCAAATGAGATGTGGTCTAAGTGAAAGGGAATGTTGGTTGTGAAATGATCTAAAGGTCAGTTTCCTGGGGTCGGGGGTGTCAGTTCAATTATTTGATCAGACCTATTTCAGCCTTTTGGTTTTATGGAATAGGGTCAGAGGTCATTTCTTCCGTACTGTTGAGGGGGGTCATTGAGATCATAAGCAGATGGACTTTGATTGTAATTGGCTGGAGCACTGTATAGATTCCTCATGGTTGGAGTGAGGGGGTTGTAGCAACATAATTTCCCCGAGAGACTAATTGGTGAAGGTTCAAAAGTGGTCCAATTTATATTTAGCCAGTATTCCCATGAATTTGATTAATGTTCTCTAATCTTTGCGGCTCTTTCTGTTAATTTTTGGATGGCATCCCTGACTAGGCCAGACTGAAAAAACTGCCATGAACCACATGATCAAGCAAGGTACCGGGCTTTTTCTTGCAAGTGGCTTTTGATTGGCTTTAATCAGTTTTGAGAATACTTTCTTGTGAATCCAGGCACATTTTTTTCAGGCATGACATTCTAGTCAAAATCTTGGTTAATAAAACCGCAATTGGAAAGTGATCTTACTGAATTCATGCAAAGGAATGTATTGCCATGATTCACTTATTAAGAATTGCCAAATTCTAGCCGAAGCCGGTTTGGCTCAGTGGATAGAGCGTAGGTCTGGGGACTGAAAGGTCGCGGGTTCGATTGAGGTCAAGGGCATGTACATTGGTTGCGGGCACATCCCCTGTATGGGGTGTGCAAGAGGCAGCTGGTCGATGTTTCTCTCTCATTGACGTTTCTAGCTCTCTATCTCTCTCCCTTCCTCTCTGTAAAAAATCAATAAAATATATTAAAAAAAAAAAAAGAATTGCCAAATTCTAGAGGGATAAGGTAGGGAGAAAAATACATAATTTATTAAACTGTTTTAATATACCAAAATAAGGTTAATTCTCTTAACTTCATTTGTACTTGGGTGTGGTTGGCAAATGGTACTAATTGGATATCTACTATCTGGCTCCCTGGGTAGGTTGATTTAAGCTATTTACCCTATGGTTGGGGAGGAAAAATGCGAACCATTTACTCTTTTTTGTTGTTGTTGATAATCCTCACCAGAGGATATTTTTCCCATTGATTTTTAGAGAGAGTGGAAGGAAGGGAGACAGAGAGAGGGAAACATTGATGTGAGAGAAAGATATCCGTTGGTTGCCTCCTGCATGGCCCTGACTGGGGGCTGCGGATTGAGCCTGCAAACGAAGTACATGCTTTTGACTGGAATCGAACCCAGGACCCTTCGGTCCACAGGCTGACACTGAGCCAGAACGGCAAGGGTCAAACCATAAATGTCTTAAATGTCCTCGGTTTAGGGAAGATAGTATTTACTAGATGATTGCAGACTGCTTGGCATCTAGATTTTCTAGATGGCTGCAAACTGCTGTTTAATTTTCTCAGTTTCCCTACTCTGCTTGTCCTGGCTTACTGGCCTGTGTCATTTATATTACTTCCTTTTAACATTTCTCCCTAAAAACCTATTATTTTCATAAACCGTTTTACAACTTTCACAAACTTTCTTACAATTTTAATGTACTTCCTTTTTCCTTTATAATGCATATATATGCTTCATGCCTTCTATTACCAAGCCCATACAATTTTTTCCAATTTAATTATAATTCTTAACCCTTAAAAACCTTAATTCTCCAATGATAACCTAAAAGTAAACATTTATTAACACACTCACTTTTAAGAAACACACCTTCAACAAAGCATATTACATTAACAGTTCCAAATCTACTTTATGGATTTTCTTTAACAAAAGGTAAAATTAGATGAACTTAAAACTTGCTATATTTAGTTGTATGTTATTTAACCCAGCAATACTTCAAAGCTTTTAAGTTACCAAAGACTTTGGAAAATTATGTATAGGCATATGAGGTTGGAGAAAAGGTTTCTGTGAGGTGGGGAGGAAGAGAGTTGGGTTTTTGTCAGAACCTTGAGTAATCTTGTTAAATCTGTCATAGCTGACTGCCTTAGAGGCAGGATTTTTGAGTCTGGCAATGAAACAGGTGATCATATGGCTACGGAGCCGGCGTGCTGGAGAATTGACCTGATATTCCAATCTCAGGTCAGTTTGGGGCACTCGTCAGCACCAACCTGATTTGCCACCGTGTCCTGTCTGTGGAGGGCGTCGGCATAGTCCTGAGCTGCTAGCCAGAGGCGCTCCTTCTCCTCTGGGGTTAGAGAGGAGGACAGGATGATGGAGATCTTATGCCAGGTCAGGTCATAGGGTGGGGTCAAAAACTCGAATTCCTTAGTAAAGGTGGTCAGGTCAGTGGAAAAAGACCCAAGACACCTCCCAATCTGTTCGAGGTCAGACATGGAAAATGTGTACGCAGACAATACCCTTGGCCCTGGCTGCCTCTTGGGAAGGAAGGACTGGGGCTGGAGGTAAGGAGGCTGAGGAAGTGGACAAAGAGATGGAGTCTGAAGACAGCGGGGCAGTCGGAGGAAGGACGAGGTGGATTTGGGGGACCTATAGGGGAACAGCGAACCAGGTTATCAGAGGGTCAAAGGGAGGGGTGAGGGACCTAACAGGTCGGAGAAGGAAGGATCAGAAGCCTCCGGCGTTGGCAGAAGGGGGCTTTGAGTGGAGAGGTAGGATTTGATAAGTAGAGCACGTTTGACAGAGAAGGATGATTGCAGGGTGTAGGGGATCTCTGACCATTTCCCATTGCGGTGACAGAAATTGTCTAATCCCAGGGATTGTTAAATTGTAAGTTCCATTCTCGGGCCAGTGTGAGTCACTGTCTAATTTAACCCTTTGCACTCCGAACCATTCTGGACATTGGCTACCAGCTACTCCGAACCATTCTGGACATTGGCTACCAGCTACTCGACGCTACTTTGCGAAACGTGCGTTGAATTAACTCAATTCCCCGTAATCACTAATAAACTGCAATGTCCCCTGAGAGGGGACATCCGAGTGATATGCTAGAATTCCGATGTCCCCTGAGAGGGGACAGCGGAGTGCAAAGGGTTATATTGTGGCCAGGCAGTATTATAATAGAAGATAAGATGCTTTGGTGGGACCTCTGTGGAAAGGCTGAGTGTGTTAAGATTACAGAGGAGCCCTAGAGCGTCGGCCTACAGACTGAAGAGTTCCAGGTTCGATTCCGGTCAAGGGCATGAACCTTGGTTGTGGGCACATCCCCAATGTGGGGTGTGCAGGAGGCAGCTGATCGATGTTTATCATCGATGTTTCTAACTCTATCCCTCTCCCTTTCTCTCTGTAAAACATCAATAAAATCTATTTTAAAAAAAGAAAAGAAAAGATACAGAGGAGACATCCCAGAGAAGTGTTTTTGGGGGAGAGGGGTGACAGAAAAACAATTCGCCAAGGTGTAAATTAGGAAGATGATGTGAGCAACAAAGGGAGATTAGGAAGCCAGGAGGGCGTCCCCACCGTCCAGTCAGACTCCAGAGAGAGGAAAGCAGTCTGATCCAGAGGCTGGACTGGAGAGGATTTCTGGCCTAGCACTAGGCCTTTGAGATGGAAAACAGCACATCAGAAATCCGAAGGTGATCCAATTGTTACTTTTTTCTGGAGATGAGATGAACTAGTGTTGAGTGCAGGGGAGAGGGATCAGCAATGGGAAGGAGGGATCCCCATCTGCATCCTCCTCGGCTGGTTCGGGAGGGCTTTAAGGGAGGGAGGCCTAATCCAAGTTGGCGATCATGTCACCAAGTTGGATTTGGAGGTAAGCCCAGGTTGAGCAGCCGCTGCCTACTGCTCTCTAAGTAGCAAATTCAGGGTGACCGAAACCTGGGTGACGGCTCCTTTTCTTTGTGAAACCCCCGGGAGTTTTCGGCACCAAATATTAGGGTTGTCGAAGAAGAAATGCACCAGGCCAAAGTGGTAAGGGATTATAAATTTATTAGGCCAACTGGAGACCAGGTGGGCTGTGCCCCAAAATGGCACCAGCACCCAGGGACTGGGAGTCCGAGATTTTAAAGGACTCCAGGCAGGCTTTTTCTGGCTGGATTCTGGGCAAGTCCAGAGGGGAAAGATACTGGTCTTAGCAAGTGGAATGTGGTCTAAGTGAAAGGGAATGTTGGTTGCGAAATGATAAAAAAAAAGGTCAGTTTCCACCCTATCTGATTTGGCTCAGTGAATAAAGCATCGGCCTATAGGCTTAAAGGTCTGGGTTTGATTCTGGTCAAGGCACATGCCCAGGTTGCGGGTTCGATCCCCGGTACAGGGCATGCAGGAGGCAGCCAATCAACGATTCCCTTTCGTCATTGATGTTTCTAGCTCTCTCTCTCCCTTCCTCTCTGAAGTCAATAAAGGTCAGTTTCCCAGGGAAGGGGTTATTGATTTGATTATTTGGTCAGACCTAACACTTTGAAAATAGATTTTGCAAAGAATGATTACCTCAGATTTAGGGCAAAGGTCGACTTCAGAAGTTTCGATTGTGTGGTCTGTTTATGTTTGGTCATTTCTCATTGATGATGAGATTTGGTTCATTTTATTACACATTTACTTAGAGAATTTAGAAGATGTCTACTTTACCATATTACCTCTAGCCAACAAATTGAATTAAGAATGAGGGTAAGATAGAGGGTTAAGATAATTGATCATATTCTGTCCAAGAGAACATTTAAATAACTATTTGTCCCTTCTGGTAGGGGAACAGGAAGCTTACTTTAAAAGAAGTTGTTCTTGCCAGGCGCGGTGGCGGTCTGTAGTCCCAGCTACTCGGAAGGCTGAGGCTGGCGGATCGCTTGAGCCCAGTTCTGGGCTGTAGTGCGCTGTACCCATCTGGTGTCTGCCCTAAGTTCGGCATCAATATGGTGACCTCCGGGAGGGAGGGAGGGACCACCAGGTTGCCTAAGGAGGGGTGATCGGGAGCAACTCAAAGCTCCCGTGCTGATCAGCAGTGGGAGCGGCCTGTGGATAGCCACTGCACTCCAGCCTGGGCAACATAGTGAGACCCTGTCTCTGGGGGGGGGGGGGGGGGGGAGAGTTGTTTTTTTAAAAAGTTAATAAGTAGTTTAGATGTAAATGGTGTGCAGTGCAATGTTCATTACTACTTCTGTGTCCTAGCCCCTTTCCAGAGGCAATCAATTCTAAATTATTTTTAAATACTAAATCCTTAATGTTTTATTTAGACCATTTGCAAGTGTCTCTTTCCATAGGTAAAAATTTGTGTTTTAAGTTTTCATGTGTGGAAGTTTGGGCATCAACCTTTAGTATTTACTTTGTGTAGAATCTTTTGTTTACATGTATAAATGTTTGCATATATTTATAAATTTACATGCTCATTATGTAAATAAAGGGTGGGGGAAAAGTAAGTCTCCAGTTGTTAATATGGAAATAATACAATAGTTGATAAATAGCAATACAAGAATAAACTGTTTCATATACTCACAATTGTAAACCTACTTTTACCACACCCTAGATATAATTTGATTCATAAAATAAGATGTAATATAGTCAATTAAGAAAACAAGGAGAAAAATACCATCTGATTACCTTAACAGAACTAGTATAATTATTTTAATGTAGAATAATTAATAAAAGAATAATGTAGGTTTAAATTTTGGGCAGATAGTAATTCTACATATTTTCTCCCTTGACCACAAGAATTTCTCATCGGACATACTGGATCTCTGACTCATTGCTTATGATGGAAATGAATTTCTTAGTAATATTGCTCTTGGAACCAGGAGCAGGGAACTAACCTTTATTGAAGAGAGGAAACTAGAGATTGGGAAAAAAAAAAAAAAAAAAAAAAAAGTGAGGAGGTTAAATAAGGGTACATATTTTTATTATTCAACTCTGAAAAAAATGAAGGAGGAATCAAGTTGACAAATCAGATTTTGGGTTCTTAGAACTGACTGTTTCTTTTTTTCTTAGTAAGGAATGGATTGGAGGTGTGTGCAGGATAAGCTGACGTTTTGTTATATTTTGAGGTGGGAATTGGAGGATTTGTTTAAAAAAGAAAGGAAAGGACCTTTTTAAGTCTTGCACTTAGTTTATGTTGGCACCACAATGGAGCTTCGGCAGCAGGGACCAGAGACTCCAAGTCATAAAATGTAAAGGGATTGAATGCTTGCATGGAAGGACAGAAATCTATCTCTGCCTCAAATAATAATTAATTTATAAGTCTCTTGTTAGAATCACAGGGAGGGCAATCTCAAGAATTTTCTGGAGAACAATGGATGATTGTGGAATTAATGGTACATTATCCAGTATTATTGACTTAAGTAAAATGTCAGTAGTAATCTTATTTCTTTTTATCATTTACTAGTGGCCTGGTGCACAAATTCATGCATATTGAAAGGAAATTAATTAAAAGAAATATTAAAATATCACTTCACCCTTTCTCTATAATGGAAGTGTCAACCAGATTCACAATCGACAATGACAGATTGAAACACACCTGTGCAATTGGCGCCACGAGAGCGTTATATATATATTAGTGGCCCAATGCACGAAATTCGTGCTTGGGGGTAGGGTGGGGAGGGTGTCCCTCAGCCCGGCCTGCACCCTCTCCAATCTGGGACTCCTCAGGGGATAACCAGCAGTCGGACATTCCTCTCACAATCCAGAACTGATGGCTCCTGACTGCCTGCCTGCCTGTCTGATTGCCTGATTGCCCTTAACTGCTTCTGCCTGCCAGCCTGATTGTCCCTAACTGCTCCCCTGCTGGCTTGATTGCCCCTAACTATCTCCGCATCCAGGACCCAGGATTCCCTCCTTCAACCGACCACAGGCACCTGGGATCTGGGCTTCCCTCCCTCTGGCCAGCCATAGGTGCCCAGGCCAGCTGCTGCCGCAGGAGATGGTGGGCAGGTGCCTTTGCCTGGGCTGCGGCTGTACATGTTGGTGTCCAGGACCGCAGGTGGGTGGCTTCTCCCTCTACCAGGCTGCACCCAGCCTCAGGTGCTGGTGTCTGGACCACAGGCAGGCGGCTTTTCCATCTTCCCTGGGATGCAGTGTGGGCGACTTCTCCGGCTGGCTGTTGCCTGGGATCATGGGGCAGATGGCTTCTTCGTCTGGGCTGCAGCCAGCCTCAGGCGCTGGTGCCCGGTTTCTCTGTCTCCTGCAGGAAGTGAGGTGGAGGGACATGGGGCGGGAGGACATGGGGTGGGCAGTTTCTGTGGCCTGGCTGCGGCCTGGGACCATGGGGCAGGCGGCTTCTTGGTCTCCCTGGCTGTAGCCAGCCTCAGGCTCTGGCTCTCTATTTCTTCAACTCGCACAGGCCTGGAGTGGCTGGGGGGCAGGTCTGCGCCATCTTTTCAGGTTAATTTGCATACTCTGGTATAGCAGAGTGGTGGTAATTTGCATGTTTCTCTTTTATTAGTGTGGATTAGTGTAGATAGACAAGGACTTTCCTAGGATCACCTGGAAATAGTATTGGTGTGCTTTGTAGCTCCTCTGGTCTGTGATAGTTTTGTAGGCCTTCCTTGTTTTTGATGCCCTGGCACTTATGAATGAGACCCATTGTAGAATTCTCAATTAGATGATTTTTCTCATAATTTGACTTGGTGTTATGATTTTTGAGGAGAATTCATACAGGTGAAGTGCCCTTCTTATCACATCATATCAAAGAGTACATAATATGGCCAAAACCGGTTTGGCTTGGTGGATAGAGCGTTGGCCTGTGGACTGAGGGGTCCTGGGTTCGATTCCGGTCAAGAGCATGTACCTTGGTTGCAGGCACATCCCCAGTGGGAAGTGTGCAGGAGGCAGTTTCTCTCTCATTGATGTTTCTGGCTCTCTCTCCCTCTCCCTTCCTCTCTGTGAAAAATCAATAAAATATATTAAACAAAAAAAAACAAAGAGTGCATGATATGAACATAACATCACTAATGATGTTCACCTCAATCTTTTGGTTAAGGTAGTGTTTGCGCCGAGACCGGTTGGCTCAATGGATAGAGCAGGGGTCTTCAAACTACGGCCCGCGGGCTACATGCAGCCCCCAGGGGAGTCTGATCCTGCCCGCCAGGTTTTTTGGGCAGTGAGCGCAGCCAAGGTATTACAGTAGGAATTAGTAGTTCATATAGTCCGGCCCTCCAGCTCTCTGAGGGACTGTGATCTGGCCCCCACTTTAAAAAGTTTGAGGACCCCTGGGATAGAGCGTCGGCTTGGGGACTGAAGGGTCCTGGGCTCAATTCCAGTCAATGGCATGTACCTTGGTTGTGGGCACATCCCCAGTAGGGGTGTGCAAGAGGCAGCTGATCGATGACTCTCTCTCATCGATGTTTCTAACTCTCTATCTCTCTCCCTTCCTCTCTGTACAAAATCAATTTTAAAAAAAAAGGTAGTGTTTGCTAGGTTTCTCTACTATATAGTTACCTTCTCTTTCTGTATTCTGTCCTTTAGAAATGAGTCACTAAGTCCAGTCCTCATTCAAGGTTGGGGGTGGAGATAAACCTACTAATATTTGGAATTCTGTAAGGAAGATGTGTCTCTTTCCTTGCCTTGGGAGTATTTTAAAGCCACATATCAGAGGGGTTTTAACAGTTAATTGTAGAATTAGGAATGTATGATGAAACTTTCATTGTACTTGGTGTTTTGTTTTTAGGTGAAAGTTCACATTTTAATTTGCATGTTTTAGATGACTTACAGAGACGTTTAAAAAACGTTTCTTAATTAGTTATAGTTCCTCTTTTGGAAATTACTTTTTCCTTGGGTCTTACCTATTTCAAAAAATATGCTACACACTTTCTTAGCTACTTTAATTCTATGTCTCTGAGACACTTGAGACTTATTTACACTTTGCTTATTAGCCCTTAATTTTTAATCGTCTTCATGGTCTTATCTTTTATTCAGATCTCACCACCATATCATTCTTAGTCCTATTGTAGACTTTTAATTTTTTTCCCCTTCTGTTATATTTACCTCCTGGAAGGAAATTTACTAGCCATTTTGAAGCAAGAAATAAGCAAGTAAGGCCATCTTAGGCAAAAGTCAGGTAATGGTAGTTCCATTCCAAATTAATATGAAAACTATTGTGGGTTAATCTATCATATGTTTGGATTATTTGCTTTAAAAAAATTCATGACTGATTCTCCCAAGAATTTGTGTTAAAAACACTTTTAGCCCAAACCATTTGGCTCAGTGGATAGAACGTTGGCCTGCAGACTGAAGTGTTCCGTGTTTGATTCTGGCCAAAGGCATGTATCTCGGTTGCAGGCTCGATCCCCACCCAGCCATTTAGATGTCTCTCTCTCACACTGATGTTTCTCTCTGTCTTTCCCCCTCCCTTTCACTCTCTCCAAAAAAGTCAATGGAAAAATATCCTCTGGCGAGGATTAACAATAACAAAAAACACCTGTAAAATACTATTTTGAAATGTATTACAAAAATAACCTGTGTGAAGATTACTTTTATAATCTTGAGATGTATGTTTATATTATCTTTGGGGAATTTTATTATCCCTAGTTATTAATAAAATATACCTTCTTTTAGAAAAGAAGTGTAGAATATAATAGTTCCTTAAAAGCATATATCCCAAACCACATATTTCTTCAGTAATACTAGGAACTAAAGTGAACTCTCACATACACAAACATATAAACACTTTTTTCCTAAATCTTTGTTTGGAAGTCATCCCCCACTCGCCTTCATGTGAGTCCTTAACCACTATAGCAACAAAAAATAGCTTCAAAATAAAAGAGCTGAAGTAAAATTGTCAAAGAAAATTCTGGATTTGTTACTATCCTTCCATTCCTCCTGGAAGAAATCACTGTGTTAAGAAATTACAGAAAGTGCAAACACTTTCCAAACAATATTTTATATTATCATTGTTATTTTTATTTGCCCTGTTGGGATTTAGATGAATTTTTCTGTGGTTTGCAATTGTCTTTAACTCTTTAGAAAATAGTTTGAGAAGGTAGTTAAATAAAAAAATATGTAAAAAGAGACACTTAATAATCTGGTTTTGGCGCCATCTAGAAGGAAGGGAAGAAAATAACCTATAAAAAGTTCTCAATTTTATTATAATAATGGATTAATATTCAATAATATAAAAGCTAAAATCAATGAAACAAGGAGTTTCAAAAATAAGAATTATAAATACCAATAAACTTGAAAGCTGTACAGTCTTATTAGAATTAGGAAATAAAATCAATGAAATATGTTTTTTTATCCTGACATCCTGGCAAAATCTTTTTTTAAAAATTGATTTTAGAGAGGTGGGGAGAGACAGAGAGAAAGCCTGACTGCAACCTTGGCACATGGGGATGACACTCTAACCAACTGATCCACTCAGCCAGGGGACAATTTTTTTTTTTTTTTTTTACTATATCCATATATAATTGCACTATTAGTGATACTGAATGCAATTACTATGCTGTACAATTTGTAATTTGAACTATGTGCTGTTGATAGAATTAAAATTGCTAAAGACTTTTAGTAAATGCCTTTACATCTAGAGATTTAATTTTTTTTTTTTTTTTGTATTCTGTTCTACAGAAATATGGGCACATAAACTTTTCTATAACATTATATTAACAAAAAATTGGGAAGGTCCTAAGTAATCTCTACTAAAGATTTGCTAAAATTGCATGTACATGTTTTGGAGTATTAAAAAGAATGAGAGGTAGAGTTTTATGTATTGAAAGGTCTCTAAGGCGTTTTACGTTAGGAAAAGACAAGTTGCAGAACATGTATAATATAACCTCATAAAACCCACCAGGATGATACATGTGTACATAAGGGTGTAATTACATATGAATCATCTGGTATTATTCAGAACAGACTGCTAACTGAGGTGGTACCTCTGGGGAAAGGGAGAAAAACTGAGGAGAGAGGAATGGGAAGGTTGACATTTTTCATTTTACTCTGTGTGCTTTGGGGGATACCACTGATTCCAAGTGGGTCTGATAAAGATATACATCACTGTTAATGTTGCTATCTTACTATTTCCTACTAGGAGGGTTTGGCCTAATTAAGAACCACTTTTAAGAAGTTTATTTCCCAAGGAATCAATTCTCTATATAAGCATGTAGTTCCATGGCATAATTCTAGAAAGCACACTGTAACAAAACTATAGTATGGATGTTTTTTTCACTCCTTCCAAAGTTGTAAGCAGGCAATTAAATTTGATTCTCCAGAGATGACATAAAGTAAATTAAACCCACCCAGCATGAGCTGAAGTGTTTAAGGTTCTAACAGCACGCAATAACTTAGTTAACAACGCTGGAAAATTCCCTTGCTCATATAGAAACTGGATAACTCTACTGACATATTACAGCCGAACTCTACCAGGAAAGGTTTGTTAGTTGTATTGGATGGAGAAAATGAACCGGATCTGAGGGATATGGGGAATTGTATTTGTCCTCTCAACATACAGAGTGCACTCTTTTACCACTTTTTCTTGGTTGAGAGTTGTTTAGGAGTGGATGGTTTGAGAGATTTGAATGTGTTCACTTATTTTGTGCTTTATGCTGCCTAAAAAGTCACCTATAAACTATTGCTTAATTTAGGCCCAGATTGGTATCACACATATTAATTATAATGGGAAAATACTGATACATAAGTTAGATGCTTATTGTGGAAATTTTCAAAATAAAATTATGTAGGAATATATATTTATACCTATTAACTTGAATAAATATCAACAGTTTCATCTTTTTTTCCCCATCTGTGCCTATCTTTACTTCACTACTCCTCTCCTGGATTTTTTTAATTTTGAATTTTTTTCAGTGCACGTTTCGTATTTTTATGACTTAGGCCTTTTCTAACTGTTGGTTGTCTTCAAGGGTCAAGCCCATGCCTATGGTATTATTTAACACTAGAGGCCCGATGCAGGAAATTCATTCAGAGGAGGCCTTCCTTCCCCTGGCTGCCGGCACTGCTTCCCTCTGGCACCCGGGACCGGGCTTCATAGGGCTTCATCCTGAAAGACATCCGGAAAGATTCCGGTCTAATTAGCATATTACACTTTTATTATTGTAAATTGTTCTCACATTAGGGATGTATGTTGGGGAGGTGAACACTCCTCTGAAAGGCTAGAGTACTGTTTTTATTATTTACTTAAATTTTTAAATTGATTTTAGAGAAAGAGGAAGGGAGAGGGAGAGAAATACTGATGTGAGAGAGAAACATCAGTCGGCTGCCTCCTGTGCATGAGAAACATCGATTGTCTCCTGTACCTACCAACTGAGCCACACAGGCCAGGGCAGATCATTGTTTTAGATTACTTCTGCCTGAGCCTCTTCTAGGCTGATTTACTGGGATTCTGATTAAGTAACTCAGTTCTGTCTTGCCCTGGATAGAGTAGTTTTTTGCTTAGCTGCTGGTGTGCTGAGACCCTAGCCAAAAGAACTGTTTCCACTCTATTTTTTTTAAGTACTATTAAGTGGAAACTCTTAATTGAAAACTGAATAATACTTAAGACCAGCTCAAGTTTATATGAAGAAAATTCCATAGAAGAATAACACTATTAAGAACTGTCTTATTTATGAATATATTTTCTTATTTTACTGGAAGAGGCTAATTAAAACTGATATGTACTTTAAAATTCTAGTTGATTTATGTGCTCCTGGCATATATAGACACAGAGAAAATAAACCTTGGCAAAAATCAGTAAATATTTATTCATGGCTGTGACTTACTCAATTAGAGAGGCGTTTACAGACAGACTGATGACTAAGGTAGGTTCCTGCCCTTAAACTGTGTAGGTTTAAAAAAAAATTTTTTTTAATGGGTGATAACACATCTCCCTTTCTTTATAAAAGTCAGTTTGCTAGTACAGTAATTCCTCACTTAATATCATTGATGGGTTCTTGGGAACTGTGACTATCAGTGAAGTGATGTATAAAGAAACGAGTTTTCCGTAGGCTAACATATAAATAAGAGTTAAGTTCCTATGGAATATTTCTGGTCACAGAAACTTGACCAAACTGCTATATAAAGACCCAAAACACTTCTAATATTAGACATTGAAATAAAAGTGAGCTGTACAGACATTTAAGAAAAATAAATAGCCCTGGCTGGTTTGGCTCAGTGGATACAGCATCGGCCTGTGGACTGAAAGATCCTGGGTTCGATTCTAGTCAAGGGCACATGGCTCGATCCCAATGGCTACAGGAGGCAGCTGATCAATGATTCTCTTTCATCATTGATGTTTTTATGATGTTTCTCTTTCCCTCTCTCTTCTTCTCTGATATCAATAAAAAATATATATTTTTAAAAAGATGATTAAAAACAAATAAGATAATTTTCTTTTCTAACCTGTTTATTCTACGTCAGCATGTCAGGTGGCCAGAGCTTCTCCCCACAGCTCAGGGTGCAAGGCTGGAACCCACCCTGGGCAGGACACTTTTCCGTCTCTGGGACACACACACACACACACACACGCACACGCACACACACACACACACACACACACACACACACACGCACTCTCACTCAGACTGGGAAAATGTAGACACGCCAGTTCACATGACATGCACATCTTTGGGATATGGGAGGAAACCTATGCAGACATGGGGGGAACTTGAAGACTCCACACAGATAGTGGGTCCTGCTGGGGATCAATTATTTTCTTCTCATCAACATTATAACAAAACTGTTATTGGAGGACCTACCATACTTTCTTAGCATTTCTGTGTTTAGAGGCTCCAGAACTGTGTATTAAACCCTTTGGTATTTAAATTTCATTAAAAAAATCTTAGTAAAATATCTTTTAATTTTAAGTGACATTTTATTGGCCTGGGGAAGCACAGATCGGGAGGAAGGAAGGATCACTATTTGTAAGTGAACACTTGCTTATATCACATCAGCAGTCTGAGCCCTTTTCCCCCTCCTTAAGGACAATTTGAAAAGACAGTTGAGAAACAAGCTTTCAAGGGTAACTTTATGTATAAGGGTGGATTATATTTATTTTCAGGTTTTTTTGTGTTTGATATATATAGTCAGTTCACTAATATGAAGGCTAATCAATTTTCAAAGAAAGGTGTGGACACAGAGTGGCCTCAGACAGAACTAGGAAGTAGTCAGAACTGATATTTGGTGTTTTCTACTTCTGGAGATTTAGGCTTTTCAGCTCAGGTTATCTCTGATGCCACTTACCCTTTCAATCCCTACCTCCCCTTACTTCAGAAAACAGATGGGAAGTAGGTTGCCCTGATTGTTCTACAATTGATTTCATCTCAGTATTAATATTTTCCCAAATCATCACATAGAAACCTGCCTCATACTTTTCAGCAGCTGTAAAGGATATACTTATACTATCACTTATTTAATCAGAACCATGGGGATGAACACTTTGGATTATCATTAAAAAAATTTTTTTTTATTGATTTGAGAGAGAGAGAAAGTTCTATTTGTTTTTTCACTTATTTATGCATTCATTGATTCTCGTATGTGCCCTGGCCAAGATTTGAACCCATAACCATGGTGTATCGGGATGACATTCTAACTGAATGAGCTATATATAATTCATGGAAAATTAGTACTGAATTCATAGATATAGGTTATTAATAAATATGAACTAAAAAGGACTGTTTTGAATTGTACAATATATGAAATTTTCATAGCTCAAGAAAAAGTAACTGAATGGTAGTCTTACAATATTTTTTCCTTCTTCTAGATTTAAACAGTCAAGTTAAATCAAGCTGGGTAATCATGGCAGAAGGAGGATTCGATCCCTGTGAATGTGTTTGCTCTCATGAGCATGCGATGAGAAGGCTGATCAATCTGGTGAGATGAATAGGACAGTCGTATTCAGAACTGAACTGTACTGCTTCTGCTCTGTTTTTGTGAAAAAGTTGTGGAAAATTTTTCATCTGATGGTCACTAAAATTATTTCATAATTGAAATTCCACAGTGGTTTAAGTTAGGGTTAAAATATTATACTTACCAGCAATTACTTTACTAAAGATAAAAACAAATTTCTTTATTTATGTTAGTGAAATTCCCCATCATGGTTGGGTAACATTAGCTATATGGAGCTTGTTTACCTGATAAATTGCTGTGAAGTCAATTTCTGTTAATGATATAGTTCAAATCCTATTTCAAATGGCATGATAATAAACATCTCTATGCAAAGCGTTTCAAAATCCAAATTATTTAACAGGCAGATTTCTGACCAACATACTTTGTTTGGATAGTAGTCTATAGACTTTGAAGGAGATTTGAATTCTGGTGTTTTTAAGATTTTCATGACCTATAAGCTTAAATATGGGCTATTTATGCACTATACTTTATACTTTTTATGTACAAAAGGAGAAATTTAACCATTAATAACAAGAAAGCATATTGTTATGTTATACAGTATAACATTTTGTTGTTTTAGAATACTTTTATACAGAAGTATATTGTCACTGGCCAGTTAAAGGCAGGCACCAACATTGCTCAAATATTTGAATTGTTGGTAGTTAATAAGGTTTTCTGCTGATTTGGTGTCTATATATAGTGATTAGAAGTGTATTTCTTGTAAATGATATTTCTTTTAGAATCAGCATATACTGAGACATATGATCCTCAAGAATGCCTTAGGGGGAAAGCAATAAACAAAGAACTTATAAATTAAATCTTACTCTTGTGGATATAGAAATATAATGGCAATGTAATATCTATGATAACTTGATATAAAAATAGATAAGTCTGAGGAAAGAATATTTAAAAAAATATTTTCTTCTGTGTATTCATGAAGTTAAAGAGCTGATAATTTTTATTTCTAAATTCAAATATAAGGCAAAAATTTTTTCAAGTTACTGTGATATTAGGAACAACTTTTAGGTCATCTTTTACTCTGTTCTTCCAACCCCATAGCTAATGCAGAAACAAATCCTTTAAGCTCAAAACATATCCAGAACCTAGCCACTTCTCACACCTCCAGTGCAACATCCTGGTCTCATCTATAATCATCTCTTGCCTGGATTATTAAAATTAGCCTCCTTATAGGTCTTCTCTTGCCATACCTCACTACAATAGCCAAAGTGATTTATTTTGATAAATGATAAAGGAGTGGGGAAAAGCTATCTCAAAATAATGTGATACTCTAAATCTCAGACAAAATATAATTCAAAGCCAAAACAATGATATACAATAGAACACAGGAATTATATTGACAAAAAACAACAACAACCCAATTTATCAAAAAGATATAAACCTTTATGTCCTGACCAGCAGAGAATGCAAAAACTACTAGAAATTCAAAAAGAAGTGTTTTAGAAGTGTCTGAGAAATGCTAGCGAAAGCCATCGAGATGCCTTTGGAGGTTAGAGAGAGAGGTGTGTAGGTCAGTATGTTTGTAAGTGGATAGAAGAGGTTCCATATATCTTAGACACCTAAAAGTTACATTGGGGAGAGTTTGAACGAAGTCCATAGAAAGCATCTAATGTAGGTTTTCCTTTCACAAATGAGGAAACTGAGACAAGAGAGGTTAAGTCACTTTCCCAGGTGTTGGAGTTGACTAGAGGATGGCAGGAGATGCTCAATCTGACAGCTTAGCTCTAGGCCCTGCCTGCTTTTGTAACCATGCTCTGCTCCACTGCCTGTGGATCTCCTCAGGTCTTTAAAAAGCACTATATCTGAAATCAGGGCTGGGGGGGAAATAGGGGAACATCTGTAATACTTTCAACAACAAAGATAAATTTAAAAATAAGTAAATAAATCAGTCTTGGGATGAAAAGAAAGAAAAAAAAGGGGAAGGGAAAGAAAGAGGGAAGGGGGGAGGGAAGGGAAGAGGGAAGGGGAAGGGGAAAGGAAAAAAAGGAGGAGAAAGACTCTTCATTATATTTTTATGTTTAAAAACTTGTGAATATGCCCTAGCCCAATGGTTGGCAAACTCATTAGTCAACAGAACCAAATATCAACAGTACAACGAATGAAATTTCTTTTGAGAGCCAAATTTTTTAAACTTAAACTTCTTCTAACACCACTTCAAAATAGACTCGCCCAGGCCGTGGTATTTTGTGGAAGAGCCACACTCAAGGGGCCAAAGAGCAGCATGTGGCTCGCGAGCCGCAGTTTGCCAACCACGGCCCTAGCTGGTTTGGCTCAGTGGATAGAACTTTTACTGCGGACTGAAGGGTCCTGGGTGTGATTTTGATTAAGGGCACGTACCTCAGTTGCAAACTCGATCCCTGGCTCTGGTAGGGGTGTGTGCAGGAGGCAACCAATCAATGTTTCTATCTCATTGATGTTTCTCTCTCGGTTTTTCCCCTACCCTTCCGCTTTCTAAAAATCAAGGGAAAAATATCCTCAGATGTGGTTTAACAAAAACAAAAAAACAAAACAGAACAAAAAGCTGTGTGAATGTATTGTCTATTCAAATAATTAATTTAAAAATAAAACTTGCTGTGGATTCAATCCCCAGTAGGGGTCATGTAGGAGACAGCCAATCAATGATTCTCTCTCATCATTGATGTTTCTATCTTTCCCTCTTCCTTCCTCTCTGAAATCAATAAAAATATATTTTTTAAAAATCAAAAAATAAATAAAAATAAATAAAAATAAAAATAAAACTTGCTGAAAACCAGTTTGGCTCATTAAATAGAGCGTCAGCCTGCAGACTGAAGGGTCCCGGGTTTGATTTCGGTCAATAAGAAATAAATAAAATATATTTAAAATAAATAAATAAAACTTTGTAAGCACCTTCAAAGGTATTAAAAGCAGTACAGTTATATACAAAATTTGTAATTATAGACTCTTTTCATTGGAGAATAATTTTTGAATGTATTCTTAGGTGATTTGAAAAGAAAATATAGTATTTTACAGTGTTTGGCTTTTTAATAATTCTAAGATTTTCTTCTCTTTCACCTTCTTTTGATTTCTAAACTGGCAGAATTTTTTTCTCATCAGAGTGTAAAACATACATATAAAAAGAGAAAAAATGTGTATGTCTCCTAAGGCCCAATGATATAAATAGCAATTCAGACTCTTCTCTACTGCCTCATCAGTACTTATGTACGTTTTGATTACTTAGTTAAGCTGTGCAACAAAGAATACAAATATGATTTCCATTTAAAAATATATATTTTATTGATTTTTTTTTTTACAGAGAGGAAGAGAGAAGGACAGAGAGCTAGAAACATCGATGAGAGAGAATCATCAATCAGCCGCTTCCTGCACAACCCCCACTGGGGATGTGCCCCTAACCAAGGCACATGCCCTTGACCGGAATCTAATTGACACTCTATCCACTGAGCCAAACTGGTCTCTGCAGATTTTCATTCATTTTATTGTCTGTCAGTAAATGGTTGTATCTCTTACTCTATTTATGGAATGTTTTAAAATGATACATTTTAAACAGCATTTAAGTTCAAGGTTGACAATACTGTAGTACAAAGGGAGGTGCTGGTGACAAAGCTTTACTTACTCTCTTGGCATGTCTCCTTCCTGTGATTTAATTTCATCCCTGAGTTACACAAGTTTTAGACTGTCTTAATGCAGTAGTATTTTTGCCAGGTGCATCTATGTTTCTGTTTGTCTCAGGAATACTCAAAAACATTAAAAATGGAGGTATTGTCCAGCAAGCATGGCTCAGTGGTTGAGCATCAACTTATGAACCAGCAGATCATGGTTCAATTCCCGGTCAGAGCACATGCCCAGGTTGCGGCCTCTATCCCTAGTGTGGGGTGTGCAGGAGGCAGTTGATTGATGATTCTTTCTCATCATTGCTGTTTCTCTCTCTCCCTCTCCCTTCCTCTCTGAAATCAATTAAAAAAAATGTTTAAAAAATGGAGATATTGCCGGGACCAGTTTGGCTCAATGGATAGAGCGTCAGCTTGGGGACTGAAGGGTCCCAGGTTCGATTCCGGTCAAGGGCATGTACCTTGGTTGCGGGCATATCCCCAGTAGGGGGTGTGCAAGAGGCAGCTGATCGATGACTCTCTCTCATCGATGTTTCTAACTCTCTATCTCTCTCCCTTCCTCTCTGTCTAAAAATCAATAAAATATATTTTAAAAAAAAATGGAGATATTATCTGACATCCTATATAACAAAAGCCTAATATGCAAATTATCCCATTGGGTGGTCATTTGACTGGGAATTTTACTGTTCACTATGACATGTGTTGACCACCAGGGGGCGGCACGGAACATGGTGGGCATCAGTGATGCAGTGCTGGCAGCAGGCAGGAGTGGAAACTGCTGGCCCTGATGGGTCCTATAAAGAGTGAGACCACGGCAGTATGCAGGGGCAGGTGAGAGGGCAGCGCCAGGCCATGGTAGAGTGCCAGGCAGGGCTGTGAGGCTGGGGCACAAGCTAGGGCCCAACACCTGCAGGCCACCTCAAGGGATCCCACCCATGCACGAATTCATGCACCAAACCTCTAGTTATAGATATTTTTCTATCTTAGTCTGATGCTCTTCAAATACTGCCTAATAGGACTCAAAAGATGTAGATATGAATATATAGTAAGTCTGTTTCAATTAAAATTAGTTATCTTTGTCATGTTACATATAATTCTGTGTTTTATTACTTGACTTAATATGGGAATATACAATATACACATGATAAAAAAGGATTTTTAGTTATGTAGAATATGTAGTAAGATGCCAACATAAAACCATAATCTAATTATGTCATTCTTTTATATGGTCTAGTATTTTTTGTGCCCTCTCTGAAGTCAGTACTTTTTTTTTTTTTTTTTAAGAGGTATTTATAATTACTGTATCTAGTTTGGGGTTATTTATTTTTATTTTTTAAAAATTAATTTCAGAGAAGAAAGGAGAAAGAGAGAAACATCAGTGATGAGAGAGAATCCTTGATTGACTGCCTCCTGCACGCCCCACCCTGGGGATCGAGCCCAAGCCCACAACCCAGGCATGTGTCCTGACAGGGAATTGAACCATAACCTCCTGGTTCATAGGTTGATGTTCAACCACGGAGCCATGCCAACTGGGCTAGTTTTGTTTTGTTTTAAATTATTCATATTTCCTTAAACCATACAAACTGCCTGGAGAGGGGCTTTTTTTATCTTTTCATTTCCATTGAAGCCATTTGTAAACTTAGTCTGGCTTCATTTTTTTCTGCTCCCTTGCCACCACCTCCTTCTCATATTTTCCTGACTGTCTGTCTCTTAGTATATGGTTTCTTCTATAATGATAGATGTTTCAGAGAGAACAGATGGATTTAGAAATGTGAACTTGAATTATGCTCTGTTTTTCCCATTCTATGTTGTAATCTAAGATTTGGAATGCAGATAATCCTTTATTTTTGCTTGTTTGTTTTGAGCTCTGTATTTCAGCTCTAATCTAAGTAGTGTAATTTAAACTTTTACATCTTTAATTTACTTAAGTGTGTTTCCGTATTTAAGTATATAAGCGTGTGATCTGAAAGATCCTTGGTCAGATTCCTCTATGTGGCCTGACAGCCCTGTGAATTGTGACTAATGTTTTCTGTACTTAAAGAAGTCATATTAAGACCTATTGGCTTTTACCTGGAAGAAAATGTGGGCCTGAAAATCTTCTTAAGAAACCTCTCTATCCAGCAAATATATCTACTACTGGCATATTTTAATTTTTGCCAGTAGTAGATATATTTAAATAGGTACATCTATTTAAATATATCTACTATTTAAGTAGATATAAAAAAATACTTTAATTTTTATAAGAATTGATATAAACCATATATGAATATGTTCTTTTGAAAAAAGCAACCAATGTATTAAAAGTAAGACTGAACTCTGTCACTTCTCCAAATCTGCTTATTCCCTACTTGCCTAGATGAATTTGATACGCATTTCCCCAGATCTTTCTAACAAATACATATTTTTATACTTTCCCGCAATTCAATAATAGTATTTAGCATTTTCCATGTTACTACAAAGTCTTTTTAATCATATGATCAACTTACCGACAACTATTTTAGTTGGTAAAGGAAATTTTATTGGACTTCTTTCTTAAGTCTTAATGTTTTTAATCACTATCATCCAGGCACTGGAAGACTTAGGTAGTCTTCCTGTGGTAGAGTTTGTTTTATTTAAAAGACAAAATAACTATTGTGTGTCCTCAGGGTACAAAATTCACACAGTGCTAAATGTAGAAAGGGAAAGACAAAAATCTCCCTGAGCTCCCCATCTCTTTATTGCCACTTTATCAAATTTGACTATTAAGTTTCTTTTATATTGTTCCAGTCATTATGGCTGTATAAAAAATTATCCCAAAACTTAATGGCATAAAACTACCTTTTATGAAGTTGACAAACTGTGTGTCTGGAGTTCATACAGAGCACAGTGGAGGTGGTTTATCTGCTGTACAGTATCTGGATTCTTAGCTGGAAGACTCAGGCTGGGAGCGGAAACATCTGGAGGCTTTTGCTCACTCTGTCTGGCAGTTGATGCTGATGGGCAGCTAAACCCAACTTAGTACTGTCAGCAAGAGCACCTACATGTGGTCCTTTCAAGTGGCTGTGTGGATTCTTCACAGCATTGGGGCTTTGTTCCAAAGTGGATGGGGAGGAAGAGAAGCAGGCAGCAGCTGGAAACTTGTTATGAGCTAGCCTAAGTCACATACATACAACACTTCTGCTGAACTCTTGGTTATAACAGTCACAAGCTTGCTCCTAGGTTCAAGAGCAGGGGAAACAGACTTCATTTTTTGACGGGGAGTGGCAAGATTCTGGAAGACTGTGTGACTGGTAATAGTGCTGTGGCTATTTTTAGAAAATATAACTTGCCACATATATCTTTCTAGAAATTTGTTTTACATAGGAGGGATTGCTGTATAGTATGTATATATTTCTGCAACTCCCTCCCCCCTACTTCATATATCTTTCCATATTAGCAATAGTTTAGTTCAGGCTGCTTATAAACAGAAATGTATTTCTCATAGTTCTGGGTTAGAAGTTCACTATCAGGGTGCCAGCCTGGTTGTGTTCTGGCGAGAACCCTCTTCGGGGATGCAGACGGACATTTGCTTGTTGCATCCTCAGGTGGTGGAAAGAGGGTGAGAGAGCATTCTGGGGGCTCTTTTATAAAACCACTAATCCCACTCATGATAGCTCCACCCTCATGACCTAATCACCACTGAAAGTCCCCATCTCCCAAGAGGGGGTTAGCATTTCAACACACAAATTTTGAGGAGACCACACATTCAGTCCAAAACAGCAAATCAAAGTCAGGCTCATTTTTAGAGTTTGTTTTTTGTGTATGTGTGTCTTTTTCTTGGCCTTTCTTTTAATAACACATAAAATACGTGAATATCTAAATTACTCTCACATGAAATGTTACAGAAATATAGAGCAGAATGTTAAAGTCCCTCTCCCTATGGCACACCCCCTCCCTCCATTCCATTTCATGCCCTCAATTGCTTGCTTGGCTGGAGGTTGCATTAAGTTTGTGGACTTTCATGTGCCTATATATTTATGTATGTGTCTTTATACATAATAAAAACAAACTGTACCATACGGGTATAGCATATAAATTATACTATTATCTTATTAGTGCCCATGAATTGTGTGATGATTTTTGGTTCAGTAAAGTAACTGAAATTCAGATAGTGTTTTGTAGGGTTAGGAAAAGTTTGTGCATATCATATGGTCAAAGCAGCCCAGCCTATTAGTGTTAGACATTAAAAAAATATTTTCAGTCGAGACTGGTTTGGCTCAGTGGATAGAGCGACAGCCTACAGGCTGAAAGGTCCCAGGTTCGATTCCAGTCAAGGGCATGTACCGTGGTTGTGGGCACATCCTCAGTAGGAGGTGTGCAGGAGGCAGCTGATCGATGTCTCTCTCTCATCGATGTTTCTAACTCTCTATCCTTCTCCTTTCTTCTCTGTAAAAAAATCAATAAAATATATTTTAAAAAAATATTTTCAAAATATTCAGTCTTGCCTTTACCTGATTATTTGAAGCCTTGAGGCTTAAATGTGAGTAGATTATTGTGATCCATCAAAATTATGTTTGTTAATGTTGTAGGAAAATATGTAGAGATGCTGCTTAATCATTAAGGATTAAATGTGCTCAGAAATATTAGGTTTTATCTGATCTCCCAGTTGAAACACTGGATTTCTGCAGTGTTGTGATTATGCAGAAATACTTGAATCGAATGTACTTTGTTATTTCTTTAAAATTCCGCTCCTAAAATAGGGCTTCACTAGCCAGTTTGACTCAGCGGATAAAGCATCAGCCTGCAGACTGAAGGTTCCTTGGTTCGATTCGGGTCAAGGGCACATGCCCGATTGCGGGCACGGTCCCCAGTAGGGGGCGTGCAGAAGGCAGCCTGTTAGTGATGCTTTCTCATCATTGATGTTTCTGTCCTCTCCTTCCCCCTTCCTCTCTAAAATTAATTTAAATATATATATATGGGCTCTATTTTGAATGGCACACATAGAGCAGCCCAATAAATAAATAAATAAATAAATAAACAAATAAATAAATAATGAATAAATTTTCCCTCCTATTGCCCTAGCCGGTTTGGCTCAGTGGATAGAGTGTCGGCCTGGGGACTGTAGAGTTCAATTCTGGTAAAGGGCACGTACCTCAGTTACAGGTTCCCTGGCCCTGGTCGAGGTATGTGCAGAAGGCAACCAGTTTGATGTATCTCTCTTGCATCGTCACATTGATGTTTCTCTGTCTCTCCCTCTCCCTTCCACTCTCTCTCAAATGAATGGGTGAGGATTAATCAAAAAATAAAAATAAAATTTCCCTGTAATTGCAGAAAATGTATCAAAACTTAAAATGCACATACCTTTATTCTAGCAATTTTTATATTTCTTATCCTAAAAGATTAGTGAAGTGTGTAAGAATGTATTTATAGGAACATTCACCATAGCATTGTTTTTCTTTTTCTTCTTAAATATATTTTTATTGATTTCAGAGAGGAAGGGAGAGAGAAGGAAACATCAATGATGAGAGAGAATCATTGCTCAGCTGCCTTCTGCACACCCCCCACTGGGTATGGAGCCCAGAACCCGGACATATGCCCTGACTAGGAATCAAACTGTGGCATCCTGGTTCATAGGTTGATGCTCAACCTCTGAGCCACGCCAGCTGGGCAGCCTTATTTTTCATATACAATTTTGGAAATTATGCAATTAAATGGAATACTGTGCAGCATTAAAAGTTATGTAGGCCGAGACCGGTTTGGCTCAGTGTATAGAGTGTCAGCCTGCGGACTGAAAGGTCCCAGGTTCGATTCCGGTCAAGGGCATGTACCTTGGTTGCGGGCACATCCCCAGTGGGGGGTGTGCAAGAGGCAGCTGGTCGATGTTTCTCTCTCATCGAAGTTTCTAACTCTCTGTCCCTCTCAATTCCTCTCTGTGTAAAATCAATAAAATATATTTTTTAAAATTAGGCTACAAAATTTTTATTGAATCGTTTCTTACATACCATTATATTGGCTGGGCCACAAAAATATTCATGCTGCAAGTTTGACATGCTTGACTTATAATATTTTAAACTGAGCACATCTATTTTCCATCTTCATTTTCAAAAATAGCTTGATTTTAAGCTGGCAATGAATTGAGTCGTTGCAAATAAAGTTGACACATGAATTTCTGAAGATTTTGGAAATAAATAGCAAATAGACTTTTAAAATATGAAAACCTTATTTTAGCAAAATGCACATAGAAGGCACTTGTTAAATTTTTTTTAGATAGGCCCAGCTGGATAGCTTAGTTGGTTAGAGTGTCAGTGCACCAAGGTTGCGGGTTCAATGACTATTTAGGACACATACAAGAATCAACCAATGAATGCATAACTAAGTGGAACAAGTTGGTAGTTTCTCTCCCTTCTTTCTCTCTCTCAAATACATTTTTTAAAAAAATTTTTTAAAGTACAATGGTATATGTACACAGATAATAATTTAATAAAAAAATTTAAAAAGTATATTTGTTAGATAAATGGATACTTTTCTGTATTTATATTTTGAGAAAATCCAAAGGAATCTTACACTCAGATATTTTTAAACCCACGTTATGACTGTGAGCTGTGTGAGGTCTGGTCAGAGAGAACATTGACTACGACACTTATTCATTGATTTCAAAGAACTTTATTGTTGTTGGTTTCGGAGTTTTATTAGTGATAATTTCGAGCAGATTTATTTGCACAAACAGGCAGGACTCTCCACCCCCTTCCCCCCACTTTCCTGAATCTAGTCCATAAAAGTAAAATGTTTCATCCATGGGTAACCAAGTTTTATTTTTTTTTTTCCACACAATTTTTATTTTTATTCAACTGTAAGCAAATAGCAGAATTAACACAACTCCATTTAGCGACTCCAGACTGGCTTTTGTTACACCAAAGGAAGAGGGATAAACTTATCAGGCACAGACCAACGGATTTCAGATAACCCCTCACCCAGCCCCGCAGCTTAACAGGAAAGGGACTCTCCAGATTGCTTTTCCAGCACTGCTCTTCAGAGGATATGCCTTTAAATTCTGGGTTGTTATTCTTGTATTAACAATCTGATGACCACATCCTAGTACCAAAATAGCTCCCAAAATGGAGTTCAAATTTGATCAAAACATACATTCAGGGTGTGTGACCCTGTACAGTGATAAAGGACAGGCAGAAGGAAACGTCACCCCACAGCCCATCTGCTCAGGTCTCGCCTGTGAGAGTGGGAACAGGGAAGGGGAGAAACCAACATGAATCACTGAACTTGAGAACACGGCTTAGGACCCCTGGGACGATGTCTGTCTCCTGGCTTTCCCTACTCCCCAGCCAGCTGCTCGTAGAGCTTGGGCACGGAGTCATCCCTTCCGCCTGGCAATACGTGCCGGCCACCGGAGGCCCGAGGCCGTACTTTTTGCGGAAAGATGCCACCTCGAAGTTGCCTCGGAGGTCTCCAGACTTGGCCTGCTCGTAGACAGCCAGGCGTAGCGGTGAAGGCCCATGCCCTTAGGAGGCCCAGAGCCCACATAATCAGGGAGGACGGTGCCACTGTTGATGTCATTGCCCTTCATGTTGGCCACCAGGAAATGGTGTCATTCGCTAAATTTGGGGTTCTTTCTGCTTGGAGCCCCTGGGTCTGTCAAGACCAGGATATAGAGCTTACTTGAATCAAGGCCATCCCATGAAATACTGAGGGCTGGTTCTTCACCTGGGTGGGCGTCAGCACTTTGCCCGGCTCGTCCACCTCCGCCCAGAGAATTTGGCCTGCAGCAGGCGCTTCAGCCTCTGGTCCACCTCCTGCAGGCTCCAGGGCCCGGGCCACTGGCTGAGGTCCACCGGCACCGCAGGGCCGAGCGGGAAACCACCAGAGGGAACCCGGGGAGCCGGGGGCAGGCCAGCAAGGCCGGAGACCGCGCGAGCCCGCTCCCAAGTTTTAAATATGATTTCATCACCTCCTGAGGCCATGAATTCACTCGTTCTCATTTATGGTTTTGTTGTTGTTTTTGTTTTGGAATGGGGTTAAAAATTTTTTAAGGTGAAGCGAACTCAATTTAAATGAATATTGAAGTAAAATTTAGTTACTGTGGACCAGTTCCACGTGATAGGGAAACGGGACTTTGAAAACTTAGAAATTTAATTCTGCACAAATAAAAATCATTTCATTCTCCTGTGAGAGTCTCAAAAAAATTCCTCTTCTCCAGTTATCATAAGAATCCCACCCTCAGCAACAACCTGGGGAAATAAGCCTCTCCCCCTTCGCCTCCCCCTCTCCCTCCCTCTCCCTCTCCCCCTCCCCCTCCCCCTCTCTAACACTTTGGAAAGTCTAATGACATATGGGAGCAGGAGTTCCTGTCGTGGGTATGCTTTTCTTAATTCCTTAACTTAAATAGGTGAATTGTGGTAGATCACAGTATATTTAAAAATTACTTTAAGTAGGAAAAATCCCCCCAAACAGAACAGCCCCTCAGTGTGTTTGCATTTGTATCTGATTTTGAAGACATGATACACTGTGGTAGCACTCATTAAAATACAAAACTTGACCATGCTAATAAGTAGTGTTCGTTTTTGGTTAAGTCCAAGGCTAACGTTCTTTTCTTCTTATTCGTTGTAGTTGAGGCAGTCCCAGTCCTACTGCACAGACACAGAATGTCTTCAGGAATGTAAGTAACGAGGGGACAGGAGGCGGCTTGGCATTGAGGGCAGAATTAGAAGCCAGATGACTAGGCATATTTGTCAGAAATTATTCTTAGTTCTTTAAGAAAATGGTCCTCAGTAATGTACTGCTACTTAAATATTTCATCTCTAACTGAAAAAAATTGTGTGGTTTTTGTTGATTTGTTTTGTTTTGTTTTGTTTTTGCCTCGAAAACAAGTCCTGTTCATTGAAGAAAATTCACAAAGGAAAAAAAAAAGAAAAGGAAAAACGTCCAGAATACTAAAAGATAACCACTGTTTACTAACTTGGTGTAAACCCTTCTGGGTCTTTTTCTTGGCAAATATATGTGTAACAGGGCACTTTTGGCTGGTTGAACTGGAACATTGAGGCTGCTAGCACAAACCCTTGCTCTTTCCTTAGCATCTGTTTGTATGCATTGGCAGCTCTGAGAACTTCTGAGAAAAGGAAGAGGCCATTCTTCCCCAGGGTTTGGAAGCTTTGGGAGCCTGTGCAGTCATTCCTGCGGTTCTGACATTAGCATTCTCAAGAGGAGCGAGCATTGGGGAGGTTTCGGTCTGTCTGTATGCTCAGTGGCGACAGTAAAGTGAGAATCAGCAGCAAGGTGGATCCTGCGTGGGAATGCAGCTGACAGGCTTGGTGGCTATTATGTTAAATACTTTTCTTTCAGGACAGAAATAACTTGAAGGATACTTTGGGGAAACTGATACCAACATTTAAGTCAGTCCAGTCTTGTGCTATATTAATTCAACACTTAAAGAAGGGAGTATGACATTCACAGGAGGAGACCTGGCACAGTTAGGTTTCATATACACTTTTAAAAAGGGGATCACTTTGTATTGTTTTTCACTTATGTATTATGAAAATGTCAGTATACTAGAGGCCTGGTTCACGAAATTTGTGCACAGATGGAGGGGGTGTCCCTCAGCCCAGCTGCACCCTCTCCAATCTGGGACCCGCTCGAGGAATGTCCGACTGCCCATTTAGGCCCGATCCAATCCAGGACTGCTGGCTCTCAACTGCTTGCCTGCCTGCCTTCCTGATTGCCCCTAACCACTTCTGCCTGCCAGCCTGATCACCCCCTAACCACTCTGCTGCCATCCTGATTGATGCCTAACTGCTCCCCTGCCAGACTGTTTGCCCACAACTTTCCTCCTTTGCCGGCCTGGTCACCCCTAACTGCCCTCCTATGCAGGGTTGATCGCCTCCAGTTGCCCTCTCCTGCTTGCCTGGTGTCTCTCAACTTCCCTCCCTTGCAGGCCTGGTGCCTCCCAACTGCCCTCCCCTGCTGGCCATCTTGTGGTGGCCATCTGGTGTCCACATAGGGGCAGGATATTTGACCACATGGGGGCAGCCATCTTGTGTGTTAGAGTGATGTTCAATCTGCATGTTACTCTTTTATTAGATAGGATATCTATATTAAAAATACAAACTGCTCTGGCTGGTGTTCCCTATGGTTAGAGCATCGACCCATGCACCTAAGGGTCATGGGTTGCAGATTCAATCTCCAGCCCTGGTTGGGAAGCAACCAGTTGATGTGTATTTCTCTTTCTCTTTCTCCTCTCTCCCTCCTTTTTGCTCTCTCTAAAAATCAGTGGAAAAAAATATTCTCAATTGAGGATTAACTTTTTTTGCTCTTATAAGCAATACTTAAACATCCTTTATAAGCACATTTTAGGGCTTTTGACATAATGCTAAATTGCATTTATTTATAGGCTAGTTGTTTATATTTAACATCTCTGAAGCTGGGTTCCACTTTATTATGTATGTGAAGTAAAAAAAAAAAAATCACAGTAAAGTACCGTTATAAAGGGGCTTGTTATTACATGAGTAATTGTTGTTCTTGCGGTGTGTATTGGGTGTTTCATCAAATCCTATAAATATAACAACTTATAGGAGCTGGTACAGTGCCTCGTCCAAAGTAAAAATTTTGTCAAAACGTAGTCCAGGAGAATCCAAGATGGCTGCTCGGGTAGGCAACTAGCCGCAGCCGCACACAACAATTTTAATAAAATACAACTAAAATATAAAATGGACATTACCCAGAACTACAGGAAAGTCGACTGACTGGAAATCCTACAACAAGAAGCAAGGAGAAAACCAGAAGGAAGCACAGAGGAGCTGTAAAAGCCTAAGGTACGGAGACACGCGGCGCGCGCGCGGAGAGGACGGAGCCGGAGAGGAGGGAGGCCGAGTGCCTGGCGGGCGTTCCCAAGCGGGAAGGAGAGAAAACTCCGACTGTGCTGGGCCCCTGACTGCTCTGAACCCCCGTTCTGGGCCAGACCCCGGGGACTCAGGCTCAGCCATAGGGAGCTGGGCTGTAAGTCGGGACCCCGGGGTAGCGGAGAAAGGAGGTCCCGGAGGCGCGCACACTGCCCCCAGAGAAGGGACGGTCGGCTGTGCCTCGGGATTGCCCTGACGGGAAGGAGACTGGGGCTCCAGACTGCTGTGAACGCCACCTCCAACTCCACTTCCAACTGAACTGAACCCCAATACCGGGCTCACTGTGGGAGAGCATAGACTGTTTGGCAGCAGGCTAAAATCGAGGGCACCTTTCTCTCAGAGGCGCCGGCAGCGAGCACTGAAGGACCCGCATAGGGCGGGGCTGACGGAAGCCAAAGCTGCAGGCTCCACCCTGAAATCCCGTCCCATCTGTAACTGCGAAATGCGACAACAAAATAGATCACAAACGAAAGAAATGGAGGACAAAAAGCGTCTGGATATAGAGTTCAAATCTACGCTTATAAGGTTTTTCAAGAATTTCCTAGAAAAGATGGATAAGGCCTATGAGGATATGAAAAGAGACCATCAAGAAATGATAAGGGAACAACAAGAAATAAAGAATACATTGTCTGAAATAAAAAATATTCTACAGAGTCCTAAAAACAGAAGGGAAGATCGCAAGAATCAAGTCAAAGATTTGGAACATAAAGAGCCAGAAGACACTCCTCCACAGAAGCTAGAAGGCAAGAGAATCCAGAAAATTGAAGATAATGTAAGAAACCTCTGGGACAACTTCAAGCGAACCAACATCAGAATTATGGGGGTTCCAGAAGATGAGAGAGAGCAAGATATCGAAAACATACTGAAAGAAATAGTGACAGAAAACTTCCCCCACCTGGTGAAAGAATTTGACTTACAAGTCCAGGAAGTGCACAGAACTCCAAACAAAAGGAATCCAAAGAGGACCACACCGAGACACATCATTATTAAAATTCCAAGAGCAAAAGATAAAGAGAGAATACTAAAAGAAGCAAGAGCAAAGAAGGTAGTAACTTATAAAGGAGCACCTATACGATTGTCAGCTGACTTCTCAACAGAAACCATGCAGGCCAGAAGGGAATGGCAAGAAATATTCAAGGTGATGAATAGCAAGAACCTACAGCCAAAAATAAGCTACCCAGCGAAGCTATCACTCAGAATCGAAGGCCAGATAAAGAGCTTCACTAATAAAAAAAAGCTAAAGGAGTTCATCACCACCAAACCAGAATTATATGAATTGCTGAAGGGGGTTCTTTCAGAAGAGAAAGTAAACAAAGATAAAAATTATGAACAACAAATACGTAATTATCAACAAGTGAATCTAAAAACCAAGGAAATTAAAAAAATCTGATGAACAATATTAACTGTTGAATATAATAGAATCAGAGGTATGGAAGGGGAGTGAACTGACGATTCTTGGGGAAAAGGGGAGAGGGGGGCGTGGGAAGAGACTGAACATAAACTGTGCACCTATGGATGAGGACAATGGGGAGAGGGGAAAGGGCAGAGGGTGGGGTGGGAACCTGGTGGAGGAGAGCAATGGTGGGGGGGGGGGAAAGGAACATTTGTAATAATATGAAAAATAAAAACTTATTAAAAAAAAAACAAAACAAAAAAAAAACGTAGTCCATTGGTGCAACAGGGTATTTATGCCTTAGAGCAGGGAATGGTACTGTGCAGATGTTTTAAGTTGTTAGGATGATGAGTGGTGGTTCTCTCACTTCACCTTTCTTTATGTTGCTGCTTAAATAGCATTTATTAATCTGCATTATGTCTTATGGTAAGCAACTCAGTTTTTTGACTCAGCAGGTATAGCTAAAACTTGTTCTTCTAGTTGAAAATAATCCTACTGAACTTACAGGAAAACGAGTGTTTATTACATTTGTGGTATTTGTGACCTTTGAGCCAGCCCCACCTGTAAACAGATACGCTCTTATTTCTGCGAGTGAAATTTTCACTTCCGTAATTTACTTTATAACAAGCTCCCTTTCCTTCAGGAGTTTATTTTTTATTTAGTTTTTATATATAATTTTTATTGCTTTCAGAGAGGAAGGGAGATATAGAGATAGAAACATCAATGATGAGAGAGAATCATTGATTAGTTGCCTCCTGCATGCCCCCCACTGGGGGAATTGAGCCTGCAACCCAGGCATGTGCCCCTGGCCAAACAGAACTGGGACCCTTCAGTCCACAGGCCGATGCTCTATCCACTGAGCCAAACCTGCAAGGGCCACTTCCTTAATTTAAATATAAAGGCAACTCTAGTCCTTGAATATTAATTTAGTCATATTTACCAGTTTTTCCCTACCAATTCTTTTAGCACTTATTGGAAATCATTTCTGAAAGCCATATATATATATATATATATATTTTTTTTATCAGCACAGAAGTCTTTATTTTTTTCCACTTATGCCATGAATTCATAGGGAATGGGTTCCAGCAGCTCAGGCTCCTTTCCATTGGTTCTCACAAAGTGTGCTTCTCTGGGTGGAGCAGGCTGACGCTTCAATTGAACCCAGGTACCTTTCTCTTTGGCTTCCTTCTTTTTCTGATCATTTTCCTTCACACGTTTCAGGAAGCTATCTCGTGAAAGCCATATTTTTTAATGGTTAAACAGTTGTTAATGCTGGGTATTGGCATCATTTTCCTGTTTGTTCTAAATTTTTTCTAGTGAGCTCTTGCTGTTTTCATAAAATATAAATCAAGGGTTCCCATGACTCCCCTCCTGAGGTTCAATATTTTGCCAAAATGCCTCATAGAACATGGGTAAACAGGTAACTTACTATTACTGGTTTATTATAGAGAATACAATTCAGGAGCAGCCAAATGGAAAAGATGCATAGTCAAGGAAGGGTGAGGGGAGTGGGGGTTTGCAGAACTCCTGTGTCTTCTGGTGTGTCCTTCTCCCAGCACATTGATGTGCACACCAGCCAGCAAGCTCTCTGAACCCCATTGCTTTATGGAGGTTCCATTATGTAGGCAGGAAGGGTTAAATTATTGGCCACTGGTGATTAACTTCTACCCTCCTTGGAGGTCAGGGAGTGTAGCTGAAAGTTCCAACCCTCTAATCACCTAGTCCAAACCCTAGGCAACTAGTCCCCATCCTGACACTAGAGGCCCACCAAGAGTCACCTCATTAGCATAAACTCAGGTATAGTTGAAAGAGATTAATTATGACTAACAAAAGATGTTCCTATCACTCAGGAAGTTCCAAGGTTTTGGATCTCTGTTCCAGGAATCAGGATGAAAGCCAAATATATATTGTGATATTATATCACATATCATAGTACCTGTTATGCCTACCATGTAGAATTGCATATTTGAGATTATGTGGTTGAATAGGGAACTCATTAATTCATATGGGAGCAGAATCTAGTTGCAATCTGTTAACGGATCTAGTTGCTACGTGATTCTTTATATTGAGCTAAATTTCACTTCATTGTCATGTACACCCACGGTTTTGCTCTCTAGAATAGTTTAGAACAAATCTGCTCACTCTTCGGAAAGACTGCCTATCAGATAGAGATGTATGGAAACCAGTTCTATCACTTACTGTTGAAGTAAAGCAGCTTGAAAATGGGTAGCTGTACTGAGGATAATGTAATTATTGCGTACCAGCTATTTTCAACCATTCCATCTCATGGCACACATAAACTAATTACTAAAATTACATCAAGAATGTATTTTTTGCCATTCTGACAAAAAAATAGGTATAATTTTGGTTTACTCTGGATGGCTATTGTTTGTTGTGTTGACTCTTGTCATTTTTTAAAAATATATATATTTTATTGATTTTTACAGAGAGGAAGGGAGAGGGATAGAGAGCTAGAAACATCCATGAGAGAGTATTTATCCTCTTTTTGTTGTTGTTAATCCTCACCTGAAGATATTTTTCCCATTGATTTTTAGAGAGTGAAAGGGGGAGAAGAGACAGAGACAGCCAGCCACATCAATTGGTTGCCTCCCACAGCCCCAGCCAGGCAGAGATTGAGGTTTGTGCCCTTGATTAGAATTGAACCCACGACTCTTAGTCCTGGCTGACAATAACCATTGAGCAAAAAGGCTATGGCTATTTACCCTCTTAAGGCAGTTTCCAAGCAGTGAGGGAACAGATTTTATAACCTCCACTTAATTGTGCCCCTTATTATTTATTAGTGGTCCGGTGCACAGATTCATGCACATTGAAAGCAAATTAGAAGAAAGATTCGTGTGGTAATTACATTCCTGTACGATTGACAATGACAGGTCAAAACACACACATGCGACTGGTGCCAGCGAGAGCTTTGTGTGTATTGCGCACACGAAAGTCAGCCGTTATTTTTAAATTGCCAGTGCACATCGTAGGTACTGGCCGGTTGAATGGATGGACAGTCGGTCACTTAGCTTTTTATATATATAGATATGTGCCTAAAGGTTATAACAATGAAAACCACAGTGGCCAGATCATTTAAAGGTCCATTTACTTCTCCATACTGACCTTACAATAACTGCTCCTGACATTTGCTTGTGTTACCTGCATACAGTGTCAGGGAGTTTGAATAGCATACCTGTTCTGAGACTTCATGAAGTGAAAAGTTATCTTCCTACTCATTCTCCCATCTACCCAGACCAAATCTCTAGGTGTTATGAGCCTTCTATATTTTTCCAGAATTTCTTATACATGTACAAGTGAAATATGTTTTTGGACACACTGTTCTGCTTTTTTTCCTGTAAAAAAATAGCATATCTCATGGGAACTTCCTTCAACTTTTTTTTTTTACAGCTTTCAAGTATTTTATTGTACAGATATACCATAATTTATTAATCATACATTCTTGATGGACATTTAGTTTATTTTAGTTTTTTATTTATTTTATTTTATTTCTTTTTTATACCGGAAATTTTTTTTATATTAATTTATTATCTGTGTACATATCTTACCATTGCCCCCCCCCCCCCCGTACATGCCCTCCCTCCCCAGAGTTTTGTGTCCATTGGTTGTACTTATATGCAAGTATACAAGTCCTTCGGTTGATCTTTTAGTTTTTTCTTAATAACCTTGCACTGTAGGCCCATGTGAAAGTAAATTCTAGAGTGAATTTTAGTTTTGTGGGACTGCTATAAATGAAAAACATTGACTATGATCAAGAGGTTTTACAGCTGGTTCATCTGTTATCCTTTATTTCTAAGATGGTCTTTCAGTTAGTGGAAAATAAGAGAAATGATCGTACTAAATTTTGGAGGTTAGAAAACCTATATCCATTTAGCCTTTTAAATGGAGAAATTCGACTGCATACTACTACCCTTTAGAGCAGGGGTGGGAAACCTTTTTTCTGCCAAGGGCCATTTGTGTATTTATGACATCATCCACGGGCCATACAAAATTGTCAACTTAAAAATTAGCCTGTTATATTTAGTCAGACATTTAATTTACTCACCCCTAATGCCTTGGCAGGGCCAGACCAAATGATTTCATGAGTCTTATACTCTGAGGGCAGGATGTTCTCCACCCCTTGTCTAGAGGCATCCTTCACTTCTTTTTCTTCCTCCTCCTACCGCCATTCTAGTCAGTCACCAAGTGTACTTCTTCCATCCTAGTATCATTTGTATTTGACCCTTTCCTTTCTCACTTCATCATCTTATCTAGGCTAGTTATTCCCACTAGGACCCATCTGCTCTCAGTCTTTCTATGCTGTAGTTGACCTTAGTACTGGTAATGGCTAATGTTTATTGAATACCTACTGTGTATCAGGCCACAGTGCTAACTGCCTTTCATGTACTAATCATTTCAACCTTCACAACTCTCCGAGATGATGGTAGTATTTGCATTTCACAGCTAAAGAAACTGAGGCATAGATTACATAGCTAAGAGATGGTCTCAATTCTTAATTAGGAGAAAGAAGTTAATGTCTTAATTAGGAGAAATATGAAACCATTCTTTAAACTAGAAATGCTCTACTAGTCCAGAGAAGAAAGGAAAGAGTGGTCAGAGAAGATGGAGGTTTTTACAGAAGAGGGAGAGGGATATAGGATATAGGATAATAGAGCTTATGTATAGGAACATGTCAGATGGGAAAAATAATGAGTAGCCCAAGGCTGAGTTTGCAAAGTTGGCAAATGCTGTCAGCCAAACTAGTATTCAACTATTGCATCAGATTCATTTGGAAAGCTTTGAAAATATTGTTGGTTCCTAACTCCACCCTGAGTTGCTTCTGAATTAGATGATGTGAATTAGAATCTGGTGATATTGTTGCAGGATATCCTGATGCACAGGCAGACTAGGAGCCACTGGCTAGAGAGAAGGTATAGGGGTGATAAAGGATGTTTTTTTCTGAGAAATGATGAGTTAATATTGATGAATGGGTCAAATATTAGGAAGGGCCAGGCTGAAAGAGTTCAGAGTGAAGCAACAGAGTGAGTCACTGGGTTGGTCAGCAGAGATGTAAGAGCAGAGTTTTCTGGCAGCCAATGCAGAAGGAAAGGCTGCAATAGGAACCAAGCTCTGAGACAGTTACAGGGAACTAAGTGTCATATTATCCTGTGAGAGTTTTAAGAAGGAGTAGGCCTTTTGTCAGGGCTGCTTGGTCCAAAAATACGAATTAGTAAATTTGTGATCTGAGGTTCAACTCTGAAGCTTCAGAATCTTTTACTTACAAAGAATATAAAAAAGTAAAGGATCTTGTCCTGGGAAACAGGGTGCGGCCGGAAAGGGGACCCCCACGCCTTTCACGCAGTGCACGTTCGTTCGTGGGGAACCTGGCGCCAAACCAGTCTTAGACGACCTGCTTCTGGGTCGGGGTTTTGTACGTAGCAGAGCAGCTCCCTCGCTGCGATCTGTTGAAAGTCAGCCCTCAGCACAAGGGTTATAAAAATAAATAAATTAACTAAAAAAAAAATAAGTAAAGGATCCATTTTTTCAAATGGAATAAAATGAGAACTGGCATTGGAGTTACACTTCTGGTTTCTACAATCTAATATTTTATTTCTGAGAGGGGCACTGTAAGAGCTGATAATGTATAGCTATCTTTCTTTGGCTAACTTTTTTTTTAAAATTTTTTTTTATTAAATTATTATCTGTGTACATATTTTAACATTGCCCCCCCCCCTTCTTTGGCTAACTTTAAATCTAGTTTTACTTAACAGGTAGTTATAAGCTTTCTTATAAAAATTATTTTTAAATCTATATTTTCCAACTTGACTACCTACATTTCTAACAGTTTTCAGAGGCCTGCCTCACTATGTGATATTGTCAGATTATGACATAGCAAAGAGGTCAGGAGCACAGGTTCTGGAATGAGAACACTGGATTTACGCCCCAACTTGTTCACTTACCACCTATATGTCATTGGGATTTAATCCCCTTTCCCCCCAGTTTCCTCATCTATAAAACGAAGATATGATAGTACCAACCATAAAATAAAATTATTAAATGGATTAAGAGAGATAATGCTTGGTTCAAAGTAACCACTGAAATGTTTGCTATTTGGTAATGAAATAATAAATAGTACTTGCTTTTAAAAAATCACTATTGGAGCAGCATATAGCACAGAATAAGAAGAGTCAAGAGTAGTATGGGGAGATCTGTTGAGAGGCCATTGCAATAGGCCAGACAAGAAGTGAAGGAAGCTAGAGCAAGTGTGGGAGTAGAGCTAGAATTGGACAGATTTGAATGATATTAAGGTAGTAAAACGGACAGAAAATTCATGATGTGTTAGGTAGAAGATCACTGAGAGAGAACAAAAATGTTCTCATTGGCTTCTGGCCAAGGCAGCTGAATAAATTGAGACTTAAGTTTGGTGGGACATGGAAGGCGGGACAGGGGAAATGCTTGTTATTTTAATTTGGGACATTGAGTATGTTAAGTGTGAGGTGGGATTTAGTCATCTGTGTTTTCAGAAGCTGCTGAATGGCTCTACTGTACACCGCAGTTTAAGAACGTTTGATGGCAGTGTCATAGGCGGCCTTTGGAAAAGCTGTTCAAATGATAGTGGAGGTGATACCAACCAGAGCTGTGATGGGAGGTGGTGGAATGTAGACAGTTCTTAAGATACTAGCTCAGAGAAAGGTAATGAAGATTGTTGTTGTTGTTGTTAAGATGTATAAACTTGATCACAATTAAGTGATTATGGCTGCAGTAGAGAAGGGGGTGTTAAATACACAAGAGAGAAGATGGTGGATCTTCTGTAAGAGCAATGAGATCCAAATCTCAAGTGGAGAAATTGGTTTTAATTATAAAAGAGGCACGTTTAGTATAATAGTAGGGAACCAAGGAAAAGATATGTATATAGAAAAAAACCTGCTGGTTTATTTTGTGATGAATAATGCAATTTTGGTGACTATATGCTATGTTAGATGTTCCTGGAGAAATGATTGGGGTTGGAACAGATCCAGCCTGCTCTTGGGCTAGCTCAACCCTTTGCCTGGCTTTGTCACCTTTGGTCACTAATCCTTTGGCCTCAGCAATGCCACCCATCATGGCCTTCACTTTCTTGGGAGTGAGTCCTGGGCCCATGGACCCTAGTGCAATGCATCTTGCAAGAATTTATTTTATTTTTTCCTGAGGCAAGGAGAACAAAACCAAACTGTTATAGTCTTGACAGCCTATTTTAATAATCAAATAGAGATACTGTGCTTAGAAATTCAATTTTCTATAATTCTTATTTATGATAATTTAATTTTTAATGTAGTTCAGTAAAAATTTGTTTCATTTATTAGAGGTTTTTGAAGCTCATACTATGGGCCAGGCACTGTGGTAGGTTCTTGTTATTTTGAATGAAATAAAATATGGCTGCCTCAAGGAGCTGAGAAAAATTATATATATATATTAGAGGCCCAGTGCATAAGATTCATGCACTCGTGGGGGTGGGGGGTCCTTCAGCTTGGCCTGCACCCTCTCATAGTCCGGAGGCCCTTGGGGGATGTCTGGCATCCTTAGCATTGCCATGGAGATGAGAGAAGCCCTGCCACCGCTGCTGTGCTTACCAGCCCTGAGCCCAGTTCAGGTCTTCTGGCTGAGCAGCACTCCCCCTGTGAAAGCGCACTGACCACCAGGGGGCAGCTCCTGCATCGAGTGCCCCCTGGTGGTCAGTGTGTGTCATAGCAACTGGTTGTTCTGCTGTTTGGTCAATTTGCATATTAGCCTTTTATTATATAGGATACAAACACACACACACATACACACACACACCTGACATTCCTTTTTTTTTTTTAGATGTGGGATACTTTTTTTTTTTTAATATATGTTTTATTGATTTTTTACAGAGAGGAAGGGAGAGAGATAGAGATTTAGAAACATCAATGAGAGAGAGTCATTGATCAGCTGCCTCTTGCATGCCCCTACTGGGGATGTGCCCGCAACCAAGGTACATGTCCTTGACCGGAATCAAACTCGGGACCCTTCAGTCCACAGGCTGATGCTCTATCCACTGAGCCAAACCGGTTTCGGCTAGATGTGGAATACTTTATTGTTGTTTTATTTTTTTTTTATTGATTTAAGAGAGGAAGGGAGAGGGAAGGAGAGACAAACATCAATGATAAGAGGAATCATTGGTCGGTGGCCTCCTTCACGCCCCCTACTGGGGATCGAGCACACAATCCGGGCATGTGCCCTTGACCAGAATCAAATCTGGGACCTTTCAGTCCTCAGGCTGACGCTCTGTCCACTGAGCCAAAACAGATAGGACTGACATTTCTTTTGATAAATGCCTAGACTTTAAAATATCTAAATCTGAATCCAACTACTTTTTGCAAAAAAGAAGGCCAAATATCTCTGTTTGAGAATATCATTAAAGGGATTTTCAGCCGAAACCGGTTTGGCTCAGTGGATAGAGCGTCGATCTGCGGACTGAAGGGTCCCAGGTTCGATTCCGGTCAAGGGCATGTACATTAGTTGCGGGCACATCCCCAGTGGGGGGTGTGCAGGAGGCAGCTGATTGATGATTCTCTCTCATTGATGTTTCTAACTCTCTATCCCTCTCCCTTCCTCTCTGAAAAATCAATAAAATATATTTTTTTAAAAACTGATATATTAAAAAATAAAAAGGGATTTTCAATCTATATATTATACAACTGAGATGTTACTTTTTCCTTAAGCTTTGTATTTTTCCTTGCTGCTGCTTTAATTAAAATGCAGAATTCCTCCTTCCCCCAAAGTAAGTGTATTGTATATCAAGTAATTTTAACCTGGGTTCTGTAGATCTCAATATATCCGGATTAATGGCTTTGTGGAACCATGAACTTTCGACAGTTATATGCAAAATTGCTGAATGTGTATACATGGATTTTTACAGTGAAGAGAGACCCACTAATTTTTATCAAAGGATTCTATTATCCCAAGATATCAAGAATTACACTATTAAAATCTTCATTTAATAGGTTTTGGCTTTTGACTATTTTTTACCATTTACCATCAAGATTTCTCACAGGAGGAAAGGGAAATTTAAAATGTAATACTTCGCCGAAACCGGTTTGGCTCAATGGATAGAGCATCGGCTTGGGGACTGAAAGGTCCCGGGTTCGATTCCGGGCAAGGGCATGTACCTTGGTTGCGGGCACATCCCCAGTAGGGGGTGTGCAAGAGGCAGCTGATCGATGACTCTCTCATTAATGTTTCTAACTCTCTATCTCTCTCCCTTCCTCTCTGTACAAAGTCAATAAAATATATTTTAAAAATAAATAAATAAAAAATAAAATGTAATACTTCATAATTCTACTTCTCTAAATCATGACTACAGTTTTTTATATTACTACAGCTTTTGAAGTAACATTTAAACATAATTGTTTTTACATTTATCTAACAATATTAAAATCATGCTCCAGTTTTTGTTACAAGTTGTTTTTTGTTTTTGTTTTTGTTTTTTTTCTTTAGTACCAGGACCCTCTGGTGATAATGGCATCAGTATTACTATGATCTTAATGGCCTGGATGGTAATTGCATTGATCTTGTTTCTACTGAGACCTCCTAATCTTCGAGGATCCAATCTAACTGGGAAGCCAACCAGTCCTCATAATGTAAGTGCTGTGGATTAGAAACCCATTTGAAGAGGTAGGGGGCGGGGTATGGCCTAAAACGGGGAGGAGTTTGTTTTGACTGAATTAGCAAAAGGAAGATCTAATTCATGGAGTAAGTTTAAGTTCTCCCTTTGTCATCCTAGTAAATCTTGCAACCTCAAATGGCTTAGTGTTTATAGTGTTTACATACAGAGATAAGCATAGTAGCCCAAAAATAATTTTAAAATCAATTCCAGTTTTTACTCACACAAGAAACATTAAAAATGATTCAGCATATGATAATCTATAGCAATATTTCCCAGATCTCAGTCCTCTTCCCCAGTTCTACCCACCTCTCAGTTGATTCTTTTTTTTTTTTCTTCTTTTTTTAAAAATATATTTTATTGATTGGCCGGGACCGGTTTCGCTCAATGGATAGAGCGTCTGCTTGGGGGCTGAAGGGCCCCGGATTCGATTCCGGTCAAGGGCATGTACCTTGGTTGTGGGCACATCCCCAGTAGGGGGTGTGCAAGAGGCAGCTGATCAATGACTCTCTCTCATTGATGTTTCTAACTTTCTATCTCTCTCCCTTCCTCTCTGTAAAAAATCAATAATATAATATATGTATATATATATATATATATATATATATATATATATATATACTATTGATTTTTTACAGAGAGGAAGGGAGAGAGATAGAAAGTTAGGAATATCGATCAGCTGCCTCCTGCACACCTCCCACTGGGGATGTGCCTGCAACCAAGGTACATGTCCTTGACCGGAATCGAACCCGGGACCCTTGAGTCCTCAGGCTGACGTTCTATCCACTGAGCCAAAGATTCTTTGACTGTCATGTTTCCAGCTCCCTGAATTCTCTGACTAGCTGCAATTGAAATGGTTTTATCCACACTCCATTCTCTCTCCTCTGTTCTAGCAATTAAATATAGTAAAGACACTGAGTCTAACAGGAAAAAAAAAATCCTGTTTTCCCATCCTATTTCTCTCAAACTCATTTTTCTGGTTCTACATCAAAATAGATCAGCTGAGCTAGCAAAAGCAGAGGTAGGAATCACCCATGTTGACAAATTTTGATAGTCATGATTACAACCATTTTTAGAATTTTCTATATGGAAAACATCATGTTTTCTCATAGGAGGAAAGGAAATTGAAAATGTAATACTTGATAATTTATACTTCTACTAGAATCCTACCCATGACAGAGTTCTTGGTACTGTCTTTACTAGAATCTCCATTCAAGGCTTCCTTCTAATCATTTTGAGAACCAGCATTTATTTATTATACTTTTTTCATTTGATTTGGATATTATCTCTTTTAAAATATTTCTGTGAAGGATTCATTTGTTGAACATCAAATTATTCACAAAATTCCCTTCTTCAACCTTCACCATGTGAAATTCCTAAAATAATTGCTTCTTTTCCTTAATCCCATGTTGTTAATATAAGAAAGAAGTTCAGTTAACCTAAGTTCTTATGTAAGAGAAAGTAAATGTGCAATGTTAATTGGTCAGTACTTTGATTTTTTAAGGATTCAACATTTCGAAATATAGCATGATGACTTCAGTTAAGAAAGTTTCATTAGCACTAAGTCTTTAATTTATTTTTGTTTTTGTCTTGGAGAGGGGATTAGCTATTAAACAGCTGTTTTGATAAATTGCTTTCTCCTTATCCCCTTTTCTTACTTTCGTTTTTATTTATTTATTTATTGATTGATTGATTTTGTACAGAGAGGAAAGGAGAGAGATCGAGAGTTAGAAACATCGATGGGAGAGAGTCATCGATCAGCTGCCTCTTGCACACCCCCCACTGGGGATATGCCCGCAACCAAGGTACATGCCCTTGACTGGAATCGAACCCGGGACCCTTCAGTCCCCAAGCCGACGCTCTATCCATTGAGCCAAACCGGTCTCGGCTTCTTACTTTCTATATACATTTTTATTTTATATCAAAAATCTACCTCCTGCCGAGACTGGTTTGGCTCAGTGGATAGAGCGTCGGCCTGCGGACTGAAAGGTCTCGGGTTCGATTCCGGTCAGGGGCATGTACCTTGGTTGCGGGCACATCCCCGGTAGGGGGTGATGCAAGAGGCAGCTGATCGATGATTCTCTCTCATAGATGTTTCTAACTCTCTATCCCTGTCTCTTCCTCTCTGTAAAAAATCAATAATATATATATATATATATATATATATATATATATATATATATATATATATATATATATATATAAAACTTACCTCCTCATTGTTTGGAGCTAAAAAAATCCAATTTAATAAACTAGTTTAGAAGCCATTGAAAATGACAAGATTACAGCCCCCTGAGCCTTACGTCATTGTTAGCAGCAGTAGTCCCACTGGTCTAAGCAGCAAAAAAACATATCTAATTATTCCAAGTAGAAAAATTGATCACCCTGTCCTCCGGCCTCATGCATGTCAGAGTAAATAAATGGAATCTTCCTGAATAGTCCTGAAGTGCTGATATTCCCTCATTCCAAGATGGCCTCCCTCTGTTCTCATTAGATAGCTGCCAGTAGCATCTGGAGCCATGTGCATCCTCATTGACATTTTGTAGTGAGAAACAAGTCTCAAGTTCATTTTGTACTGTACTCAATCCATCACCTTAGCAAGAGAGAAGAGACCACCTTTATTAGTTTAAGTAGCACCTCTGGAGCTGTTAGGGAGAGCAATTTCATCCAAAACATATCACTGTTAAACAAATTTCCTTTCTTCCATAGCACAGGGAAGAATGAGACAAACATTGGTGAAATGCTGGTAATCTAGTGTTCCCTTGTGCAAAACTGTATGAAAAATCCTACCGTTTCCCCAAAAATAAGACAGTGTCTTATATTAATTTTTTCTCCCAAAGTTGCACTAGGTCTTATTTTCAGTGGATGTCTTATCTTTCCATGCACTAGGTCTTATTTTCGGGGAAACACGGTAATAAAGATATGATTTGAAAGGGGAAGTTGGGGAATACTGCTGCTCAGTTCTTACTAAATGTGTTAGATTGGTTGCACTGGGATTTAAGAAGTCAATTCTATAATTTCTCTCTAATACAGGGACAAGATCCGCCAGCCCCTCCTGTGGACTAACTTTGTGATATGGGGAAGTGAAAATAGTTAACACCTTGCACGACCAAATGAACGAAGATGACCAGAGTACTCTTAACCCCATTAGAACTGTTCTTCCTTTTGCATCTGCAATATGGGATGGTATTGTTTTCACGAGCTTCTAGAAATTTCATTTGCAAGCTTATTTTTGCTTCCTGTGTTATCACCATTCCTGTTCACGGTGTATTTGAGTAAATGATTATATTTTAAAAAATAACATGGGTTTTTGGTTACCCTAAACTCAAACATTCCATTCATTCTATTTGTAACTGTGATCACAATTTTGGTGATGATTTCTGGCCTGATTGAAGGAAATTTAAGATCTCTGCATTTAAATATTTTAAATAGTTTCAATAGATTTTAAGGTTGCTTTTTTCATAGGCTATTTATAAAATTATTTGGGGTTGTCTGAGGTTGTATGAAAGAAAATTAGAACCACACTATATTTCTACTTACCTTGGTAGTTTATTTGTGTGTGGGTAGCAGTTCTTGGGACTGTGGCAGCCTTTAGAATATTTTACAAGTTACAGCTGAAATCTGCATCATCCATTACAACTGGCTTATGTGACTAGAAAAGGAGGCGAGAAGAAATTATATAACTATTCATTAAGGTTTTTATTCCCATAAAAATGTCTAATATTAACACTTTAAATAAACATGATTTAAATATGGTAGATGATTTTCAGTCCATTATATGACATTTGAAGCCACTGTATATTAATTAACCATACAAAGTTCATGAAAGGAGGAAAATAGTTCATTCTTTTTGCCTTTGCCAGGTATAATCTATTCAGTAATAATTTAATTTGTAATTTATTTCTTAAATGGTTGCCTCTCAGAAAGCTTCCTTTCTGTTCAAACACTTCCCTGTTAAATGAAACTCTTAAAGCTAACTGTTGGAGCCTGTTTTGCTTACTGACATTTGAATGCTATTTGCTTATTTACTCTATTTTCCTTTAAAGAAAAATATTTGAGTATTTTGTTGTCCTTCTGGCTTTTAAAAGTATTTAATGAATTTTTGGTTTACTCTAAGGAAAAAGGAGAAAAATGAGGAACAATCAAGGATCTTTTTATTACCCTATATCTCATTCTTATTTGGTAATGGAATGGATTGGGGTGGGGAAATATAGTAGGCAAAATTTTGAACTGTATGAAAAGTAAAAGGTTGCATTGTTTTGGTTAGTTTGAAAGAAAATGAATACAAATGGCATTTTAAAAAGGCATCACCTATGTGGTTATGGAATTTTTTTCTAGCAAGTGATTACAGGTGATTTATGGGGGCTAGAAGAAATTTTGCTTATTAATGTAAGGAGTTTCCCCCTTAGACCTGTCTAGCTTTTCACTGTATGGATCTGAGAAATTGTATGAATTGAATAAACTTCTCAAAATTGTTGGACTGGCTAAGAGTCTCTGATATAGTTGTGTGATACTCTTAGGGTATTTCCCCCCACCCCCGCTTTATTATGGTTATGTTCTGGGCCATAAACATTGTAAGGGCTTCATTTCCTTGTATAATCCAATATTGACTGCTTGCATTCCTCCTGTGCATCTTGGCTTTGTGCTCAACTTCTCGGAGTAATATAACCTATTCTTAATTATTTGTCTAATCAAAGGTATTGTAACACAGGTAAGTCAAGTCGTGGATAAGCAAATACCATAGGAAGGTTTCTCCTCTGGCTGTGAGGTACCGGGAGCCTTCCCAGCTCTACAGCTACCGTCGCATTTAAAGCAGAGCAGTCAGGAATGGCGTAAGGTGGAGCTAAATGCCCATAAGCATTCCTGTTTCTGCCCTTGCCCCCCTTGAACTTTGAAGGCTTCCACGTATATCCTAAGTCTGTCCTCTAAACTGCTAGAGATCCTGGCAGAGATCCTGATGTATTCACTAAGTCACTGGCTCACAAATAATTGAGAATTGGCTTTGGTAGAAGATGTGGCTGTGACATGGAAACAATGTCTAGTGTCAGAGACCTAGAAATCTGGATTCTTAGTCCTAGTTCTTCATTTCTGTCACATACATTTAGTTGACATTACATCTAGAATATTAACCTTTTCCTGTATGGATTATCCATTAGTAACAAAAGTTTTTAGTGAAGTATTTAGTCTTGGGGTTTTTTTCCCTTGTAAAATATCTGCAGTCCTAAAAAAGCATAGTGTGCTACTACATCTAAAGTATTCCTGTTAACCTAATTAGTAACTTATATTCTTTTTAATTCTTAAAGCTTCCACATGTGGCCTTTTTTTATTAAGCACACTCTTAATAATTTCTTGGCTTGTAAACTTATCTATGGCTACAAGCATTTTTAAATAATCTGGAAAAAAGAAAAATCTTCACATTTTAATCACTCACTGCGGGCTCTTAAACATTCCACAAATGCCATTCAGAATTTATGTTTAGAGTCACTTAATGTTTCTTTATGCAAAATAACGCTTTGGTTTTTCTTGCTTTCTGTTTGGAAAAAAAGTTAACTTTTTTTGGAACCATGTTTAGTAAAAAATTTTATCATATAGATACCCAAGCATTGTTCCCTGGCCAGCAAGTCATATTTTAAACAACTTGTAGAGGTTTTCTGAAGTAATATTAAGTTCAGCTATTCCATAGTTACCTTTAGTGTCTTTGTGTGGTATGTGATATGATAGTGTTTATGGAATTATCAAATTCTTACATTTTCAAAGGAACATTGGAAATTTATCATTGTGAATGACAGTCTGTCACTTGAAATGAATAAGTGCTAACCTTTGACAGTTCAGCTTAAGACACAAAATAGCAGCTTGAAGGAGAAATGGGAGTTTACAGCTAATGAGTTAAATTTTTGTTGTTAAATTAGGAGGTTTTGTTTTAACATAATATTTCCAAATGAAAAATCATGTATTTGTTATCCTGTCTGACGATTACTTTGTTAAAAGGAAAGTGGTCATATGCTATGCTAAATGTTAATTGCTGTTTTTAAATGTTTAATCATGCCAAACAAATCATGTCTGTGCCATCCAGAGTTTATTGTAATCTCTTACTGAGTACTTGGATTGGGACAAAGGGCTTGTACTATGCACTTTTTATTAATGAATAAATAGAAATGTTAGTAACACTCCTTGTGTTCTGTTTGGCTTTTGTTGGAAGAGAACCAAGTAGTTCTGCTTAGTAAAATGTTAACATCCTTTATTAAACAGTTTTTTTTTATTTAGGTTTTATATGTGTACATATCTTACCATTGCCCCCCCCCCACTCTGCTCCCATACAGCGTTTGCGTCCATTGGTTATGCTTATATGCATGCATACAAGTTCTTCAGTTGATCTCTTATCCCCCCCCCCCCCCTAACTTTCCCTCTGTAATTTGACAGTCTGTAAATAGTTTCTTTGTAAGCCTTTTACCCCTAACTAAAGACTTTCCTGCCTTAGCCAGTTTGGTTCAGTGGATAGAGCATCGGCCTGAGGACTAAAGGGTCCTGGGTTTGATTCCCATGAAGGGAACCTGCCTGGTTGCAGGCTAGATCCCTGTAGGTAGGGGATGTTCAGGAGGCAGCTGATCAATGATTCTCTCTCTCATCATTGATATTTCTATTTCTCCCTCTCCCTTTCTGAAGTCAATAAAAAAAATATTTTAAACATACCTAAAAAACTTTAGGTTATAAGAAATACATTAATATATAATAGCAGTATGGGGACATAAAATTAATCCAGCAAGTACAATTTTTGTGTTTACAGCATACAGAACAGATGTAAATCTAACAATAGGGCCCGCACCACCAATAAATGGGTTAAGATTTATCTTTGCAAATGTTCTCAGTCTTCATTTTTATTATATCTAACAACCTTAAAGACTACACTTTACTCTGTTTTGTCTCCCATTGCACCTTTGTCACCATTCTCTTTCCCATTTTTACTAGCAACAGCCTATTGAAAGCTGGCAGTCTCAAGTTTGAGTCAAGCATGATTCTGTTAGCCAAAGCCAAATCAGAAAATACCAGTCTTAATAAACTTTTGGGTTAAAGTAGCATTGAAAATTATGGACTTGCCAAAAGCAGTTTGGCTCAGTGGATAGAGCGTCGGCCTGTGGACTGAAAGGTCCCAGGTTCGATTTCGGTCAAGGGCATGTACCTTGGTTGCGGGCACATCCCCAGTAGGAGGTGTGCAGGAGGCAGCTGATCGATGCTTCTCTCTCATCAGTGTTTCTAACTAACCCTCTCCCTTCCTCTCTGTAAAAAAAAAATTAATAAAATATATTTTAAAAATAAATAAATAAAATATTAAATATTTTTAAATAACAATAAACCCGATACATGTTAATATAATAAAATGCTTTAACTAAAAAAAAAAAAAAAAAAAAGATAACCATTTTCCAAAATGAGAACTTAGAAGAGTGGCACAGCTTTACATTTTGAAAATCTCTTTAATGGCTGGCTTAATAGGAAAAATGCTGGGTTATCATTTTTACTTCCACATTTATTTGAATACAATCTTTGGGTAAAGCCATTAAATGACTGCAAGATCATAATGCAGAAACTACAAGAGATTTTGCAGGAATTGCAGACAAGACTTGGATAGCTCCAAAGCATTAAGATAATTGTAACCCCAGCTGCTGTCCAGAATGCTAGAGCCAGTGTGATTAGACAGCTTGGAAAAGAAAAGACTTGCCGGGCCGGTGTGGCTCAGTGATTGAGCATGGACCCATGAACCAAGAGGTTGCTGGTTCAATTCCCAGTCAGGGTACATGTCTGGGTGTCAGGCTTAATTTCTGATAGGGGGTGGGCAGGAGGTAACTGATCAATTACTGTATGTGTCTCTCTATCCCTCTCCTTTTCTCTCTCTAAAAATCAATAATAATAGTAAAAGACATTCATGAAGCATTCTGAGAAAAAAAATATTATAAAAGAAGAATAAGATCTGATAAAACTAAATTGAAGTACTTTACTGAATAAATCTTGTAAGTTTTATCTGTCAATTTTATACAGTCTCTCTAGAAAAATGTAGTAGTCTTGTATAATATTCAAGTTGCTTCTAAAAGAGTCAGTGATAATTTATATGGCCAGGGTGTCCTGATTCTCAGAAGAAAAACAGAGGTGTAAAAAGAGACACCTTGGGGCCCAGAATCTGGATTACAAGTGGGGGGCTCCTCTGAGGTGAGTCCTGGGGATCCCACTTGCTGTCGGGACTGAGGGTTCCTGGGGCTGAAATTCGGGACTCTGCAGCATGGCCAGGAATTTCCTGTGGAGTGCCACTCTCAGCCCTGGCAATTCCCATCCTTTCACTCACGTTAAAGTAAGCATTCCTGTTATCAATTAAGCACTTGCTGCCTCTCATCTGGGCTTCTTTGTAAGGCACGGGAAGCACTTACTGTGTATGGCACCAGAAGCATCACTGCCCTCTTCTGAGCAAGCCTGATTGGCTTTAAGTAGCAAGAGACATGCTCTGCTTCAGTGAGGTTTTTAAAAAAAAATTTTTTTTAAACACAGGACATTCTGAGGTTTCTGTGGCTGGGCAGATAAGAAGCACAGTGTAAAGCTTTTGTCTGTGGGTTGTGTGTGCCTGTAAATATTGTACATAAGAGTGTCTCTGGATTGTTCTGTGTGTCTCTGTTGTTTGGTTTAATTTGTTTTAAAGATGAGGGCATATCCCACTTTGCCGGGGTCCCCAGCTGCTGATGGTGGGCTGACCCCATGGCAGGGATTGCAGGGACTTCCCAGTTGCTGCTAAGAGTTCTTAATCTTGGGGCCCCTCCCTACCTCTCTCTTAAGGCATTAGCCGCCTGAGACGCTTAGCGATAGAGAGATCTTGTCTGACTGCAATGCAACTTTGGTTACCGGTGGTCGTTGCTCAGCTTTCTTCTCTTTTGGAGATTTAGTTTGCTCTTCGCCATTTTATGAACAGGGAACCCTGTCTCTGCTTTGTGGGCTTTGCACCACTCGGACCAAAGGTCACTTGCTGTGCTTGGGTTGGTGTGAGATAAGATTCTAAGGCTAATGTCCCCGTCTCACCTTTTGAGAGTGCTCATTTATTTACTTTAGGGGTTGTTTCTGTTTTGAAGTAGGATAAAATCTCTTGTTATATGTAAGATTTCATGTTGTTAAATCATAAGGATTCTACTCAGAAAAATATGAGAAATAAACCTTCTCCCTCTACCCCCTTTCTCCCGTCCCCAAAACCTGCCACGGTCATGTTATCCCTGTTACAAAATCTGCCAAGAAAATGCTTGGGTAATAATTGGCTTTAAAAATCTTGCCGAAACCGGTTTGGCTCAGTGGCAGAGCGTCGGTCGCGGACTGAAAGGTCCTGGGTTCGATTCCAGTCAGGGGCATGTACATTGGTTGTGGGCACATCCCCAGTAGGGGGTGTGCAAGAGGCAGCTGGTCAATGTTTCTCTCTCATCGATGTTTCTAGCTCTCTGTCTCTCCCTTCCTCTCTGTAAAAATCAATAAAATATATTTTAAAAAATTTAAAAATCTCATAAAATTGTAAGACATAATAAATAAATGTAATGAAAATGAACGGTTTCAAAAAAGCTTTTCAGTAATAAGAATATATACACCTAAACATAGTTTTCCAAAGTCCTTGGTAACTTGAAACTTTGGTTTTGCTGGGTTTAATAGTAAAAGTTATTAAATATCTATGTATTCTGAAATAATGGGATACGGAAATATTAATTAGAGTTTTCCTACTTTTGGCTTCTTATTACAGAGACTCTAGTAGGGGTGTCGAACTCAATCAGAGAAGGGGCCAAAATCTAAAATCCAGCCTAAATCGCGGGCCGAATGGTTTACTGAACAGTCATAAACTGACAATGTCATAAACTGACAGCGGAGTGCAGTGATGACAGCGCGGTGCTGGCCACATTGCAAGGCCTGGCGGGCTGGATTTGGCCCGAGGGCCTTGTGTTTGACACATGTGCTCTAGAGGGTGGATTTAAATCTGTTAATGAATGTCTTATATTTTATTTGAAAGATATCTCTTAAAAATGTGAATGTAATGCTAATCTGAAGAATATAAATTACTTGTCACCAAAAAGGTCAAGGTTTCTAAAATTAAGAATCCTAATTAAATTGGAAGAAATATGGTTTGGGTAACAGAGAATTGAAAATAGGTGTGTCTAAAAAACAGAAAGAAAATAGGTGGTGCTAAAGTTCTGAATGAGTTAATAAAAAACTGAAAGGAACTAGGAAAATTGCAGAGGGTCTGTGCAAGTTGAAAAAAATTACATGGAGGGAAGAAGAAAAAAGCAACATATAGGTAAACTGAACAATACTTGGGAAGCAAAAGTTCTATAAATTATTGAGGTGGTTACATATTACTAGAGGCCCGTTGCATGAAATTCTTGCACGGATAGGGTCCCTAGGCCTGGCAAGTGATCAGGACCTATTGGGGCCTTCCAGCTGCCAAATGAGGCTTTCCTTCATTCAGTTCTGGTAGGGGACATGTACCTTGGTTGAGGGCACATCCCCAGTGGGGGGTGTGCAGGAGGCAGCTGATTGATGTTTCTAACTCTCTATCCCTCTCCCTTCTCCGTAAAAAATTAAAAATACATATATTTTTTTTAAAGTATATTTTATTGATTTTGTACAGAGAGGAAGGGAGAGAGATAGAGAGTTAGAAACATCGATGAGAGAGAGTCATCGATCAGCTGTCTCTTGCACACCCCCTACTGGGGATATGCCCGCAACCAAGGTACATGCCCTTGACCGGAATTGAACCCGGGACCCTTCAGTCCCCAAGCCGACGCTCTGTCCATTGAGCCAAACCGGTCCCGGCTAAAAATACATATTTTTAAAAATTACTATATTGCCAAATAAAAAATTAGTAAGAAGACTGGTATTGTTTGACTTTTTAAAAATCCTCACCTGAGGATAATTTTTTTCCCATTGACTTTGAGAGAGAGTGGAAGGGAGAAAGAGAAACTTTGATGTGAGGGAGACATATTAATTGCTCTTGTCTGGAGCTGGGAAGGAACCTGCAGCCTAGGTACATACCCTTGACTGGGAAATGACCCCATGACTCTTCGAATGCTGTAACGTAGGGGTGTCGAACTCAATCAGAGAAGGGGCCAAAATCTAAAATCCAGCCTAAATCGCAGGCCGAATGGTTTACTGAACAGTCATAAACTGACAATGTCATAAACTGACAGCGGAGTGCAGTGATGACAGCGCGGTGCTGGCCACATTGCAAGGCCTGGCGGGCTGGATTTGGCCCACGGGCCTTGTGTTTGACAGTGTAACGAATGAGCACAGCAGCCAGGTCGTGCTTGACAGTTTTGTAAATCTGAAAGTGTGAATTCAATATATTACAATGTCTAGCAAATTCCAATATATGTTTGTAACAGAAAGAGAGTGAATAAAGCAAGTAACATTAGTTGTATCTTTAAAATGTTTTGACGCCCTGGATCCATTGAAAGGGTCTCAAAGACTGTCAGCGCATCTTGAGAATGGCTATCCTAGATCCAAAGGTCCCTTCTAGCTAATATTGGTATTCTGATTTAATTTCTGAGATTTTTCTGATTACTGTGAAGATTGTGATTATTATCAAAATACTAACAAAAAATGTAAAGTGATTAATAGGTAGAAAAATTAATTCATAAGAAGGGGAAGAATAGAAAAGTACATTATTTTTTTTTCTTATATATTTTTTTACTTATATTTTATTGATTTTTCACAGAGTGGAAGAGAGAGGGATAGAGAGTTAGAAACATTGATGAGAAAGAATCGTCGATCAGCTGCCTCTTGCACACCCCCCACTGGGGATGTGCCCGCAACCAAGGCACATGCCCTTGCCTGGAATCGAACCCGGGACCCTTCAGTCCGCAGGCCGACGCTCTATCCACTGAGCCAAACCGGTCCCGGCGAAAAGTACATTATTTTTTATTAGCCAACTGTAATAGGTAACAAATCTATATGCCAACTTAAAATTGATACCCTCTATTATAGTAGTACATGCATTGCAATTATTTGTGTTCATTTCTCTCCTACTAGCTGTGAGTTTGCAATAAGGAACTGGATCTTGATTCATTTTGCATCTTTGGTTTCTAGGATAACGTCTAATGCACTAAATATTTGATGGATGACAGAATTTAACTGCATAGAGTTTACACCACCTATGTATACTATCACACTTTATACAAACCACAGCAAATTATTTTATTTAGTCAACATTCAACAGCTTTTTAAAAGTTGTCATCATGGCCAGGACCGGTTTGGCTCAGTGGATAGAGCGTCGGCCTGCGGACTCAAAGGTCCCGGGTTCGATTCCAGTCAAGGGCATGTACCTTGGTTGCGGGCACATCCCCAGTAGGGGGTGGGCAAGAGGCAGCTGGTCGATGTTTCTCTCTCATCGACGTTTCTAACTCTCGGTCCCTCTCAATTCCTCTCTGTGTAAAAATCAATAAAAATATATTAAAAAGAAAAAAAAAGTTGTCATCATGATCCTATCAAGAAAAATATCATCTATGCGGTATTTTAAGGTTTTTATAATCTAATTGATTTCATGACATATCTAAAAATGCTTTGACTTCTAGTACAGATTGATACGTAATAATATAATTCTTTTATTTTAAATATGTTTTTATTGATTTCAGAGAGGAAGGGGAGAGGGAGAGATAGAAACATCAATGATGGGAATCATCCATTGGCTGCCTCCTGCACGCCCCCTACCGGGGATGGAGCCCACAACCTGGGCAGGTGCCCTGACTGGAATCGAACCCGGGACCCTTCAGTCCGCAGGCCGAGGCTCCATCCACTGAGCAAAACAGGCTAGGGCAGCTGATGGAATTCTTAATGAAGGGAACCAAATGTCATGACTGCTTTGCTTTGAGGTTTAAATGACCTTGCGATGGTCGCCATCGAAACAGACCTGCCTTCCACATTGAAAGTGGGCAGGCTCCCTAAGTTAATTTTACCGTCCCTCACGCACGGGACTTCCATGTTGCATATTCTGCTAAGTATCACGCACAGACACCCCAGATCCTGAATTTGGCAGGAGTTTCAACTCTACAAAACAACTCAGAAGGGCGTGGGTGTCCAGCTTCTCCTCCCCAGGGATCGGGGCGGGGGGCACTCCGTGGTCCAGTCACCACAGGACTCAGCATCCTCCAGACGTCAGGCGTCTCCTTCCCAGAAGCGGCGGCGGCTCCGGCCGGATCTGACTCAACCTTAGGCCGCAAGCCCGCAGGGTGAGGCGGGCCCGGAGGGCGTGGGAGGGGAGTCAGCCGCCGGCCCCGTCTGACCGTCAATCTAGCGGGCCCATGACGAGGCCTGCCCTCGGGGCTCCCGGGGAGACCGGAAAGGGGGCTCCGGACCTTCCGGTCCCCTCGCGTAGCAATGGGATTCGTCTCCCCGTCAATCCCCGTAGCCCCGAAGCATGCCTGACCCAGTGCGCATGCGGTAGCACCTCAGCGCGGACCGTTAGCCAACACCCGATGATCGGGAGGGAAGCGGGGCGCCGCCGTGATCCCAGCGCCGCCTCACACAACCAACCAAGGCTGTGACGCACCCGGGGCCCCGCCCAGCAGCCCGAGTGGACCAATGCGGACGCAGCTCCGCCCACAGCTGTTCGAGGCAGGGGCGGGGCCGTCTACCTGGCTAGATCCGATTGGTCCAGGTTCGACAGGGGGCGTGGCCTAATCATCCCTAGCCGCGACTGCCCCCGCCCCGCCCCGACCCTGAACCCCCGCAGGAAGCAGGGGCGGGCCCGGCCTGGTGTGGCGGGAGGAGGAGGAGCTGGCTCGCGGCGGGGAGAGGAGTCCAGGAGGGCCTGGCAGCAGGGGAATGAAGCCTCCGCCTTCTCGGGCAGGAGCCTTTAAATACGGGCCCAGGCCCGGGACTTTCGTTGCAGGGAGAGGAGACCTGGCGGAGCGGCTGCAGTGCGGCCCGGAGGGAGGAGCTGTCCGAGCCGTGGGCACCCGCGTGGGGACCGGAGTGGAAGCCGCGCTCGGTGCTTGGAAGTGGGTAAGCGCCTTTCCCGGGATGGCCCTCCGCCCCGGCGGGATGCTCCGGGGTCCCGCGTGTGCAGGGAGCGGGGCTGCGGGGGAAGGGGTGTGCACGCTGCTCCACGATCCCTCCCAGCGCTCAGTCCCGGGCTTTCTGCCTCAAGACGCCCGCCTCCTCCTTTAGGCTCTGGGCGGGAATCGCCTTTTGGATCTGCTGCCCTAGGATGGCATTGCTTGGGCTTCTTATCCCAGACTTTTATCGCGAGTCTTCCAGGCGCATCTCTTTCTGCTTTTGCTCACTTTCTGAGTTGAAGTAAAGGAGATTTCCCCGGCCCTCCCCCGAAGGCCGATGGCCTCCCGAAGGCAGCAGCCCCCTGGTCAGGGACCCCATTTTGGTCTCAGAATCATGCATTGTCTTTTGTTGGTGTGTGAAGTCTGCTTACCTGCGGGCTGCTGCTTTCTTCACCCCATGGGCTCTTCTTTAAGAAACTAACGAGAAAACGAAGCCAGGAAGCCCTTTTGAGGGCAAAACCCTAAGACATTCTATTGTGGCATCTTGTATGGGCTGTCCTGGAATGCATTGTTGCCGCTACACCATATACATTGTTTTATTTCATGTCAGGGGAGGCCTGTGCTGGGTGCTTTAGGAGATCATGTTTGCATAATTCCTTGATAAATTATACCTCTTAAATAGGAAGGTAATGGAGTAGGGTTGAGGATTCTGGAATCTAGAAAAGAGGGATTCTCTGGCTGGGAGCTTTTTATGGATCTATGTACAGAAGAGGGCTGTCCATTGATTGCCCTGGAAGACACAGTGAGTCTTTGAGTTTCCTCAAATCCCCTAAGAAATAGAGAACAGTAGTCTGGTCTGTTTCTTCAGGGGGGTTCTGGAAATGAAAGAGCTTACTGTCTGCTCAGAGATGTGCTTGGTAATATCCAGCATCTAGTTAGAGGTAAGTGGTAGACAATCCTGATCAGAAGGACCACGTTTCTTCTCTGACCACTCTACTTCTTTCTCTAACATAAAATCTATAACAGAATCTTTTCCATCCAGTCTCACTATTTCCACAGCTAAAGAAACCCTTTAGATACAAACATTAGCACTCTCTCACTGGTTAGTATTTTTCCTGGGTCAGGCATCTGTTAGTATATAACTTTTGAAAGTGACTGAAATGATTTGTGAAGTTGACATATCCAGCTACAGTTAGTCTCATGCTTTGTGCAGTGTACTGAAGAGGCGTGGAGGTGGAGGAATTATATGTAGTTTAGATTGTAGTAGGACCTTCCCTGTCTGTTAGCCACATATGCTAGGTAGAAATATTGACCTCAATTTGTAAAATTTTACAATGAAGAGTAGTTTTGGAATCACCTGGCTTTTTGTGACTTTCCCAAAATACAGAGGTAAAAAACTCATTTCAAACTGACTTATAAACCAAACATTCCCATTTCCCTGACAGCCCCAGTAGGGAGGGTCAGAAGGTACAAAAAAGTAGAAATAGGAAATGGAATCAGAAGACATCGTGTCGGGGAAAGTATATCACTAACACTGTATCAAGCTCTCTATTAGAGCTTATTGAAAATGTTATTGAAATTTCCAAAGATAATTTATTTGGATTTGCACAGATCATACGTCCAACTTCTCCCGTCATTTTCCCATTGTCATTTACAGCCACACTTCCTATGAAATAGCAATGTAGGGATCCCAGAAACATATGTAATTCTATAACACAGGTCCACCTGCTATCAATCGTGTACTCCATCTGTTGTATGCGAGACAAGCTGAATACAGCCTTGCAGTCAAGGTGGATAAGAAGTAACTGGGAAGACATAACTGAAGTTCTGTCTAAAGAGGAGAAGGTGATAGGTTTCTGGGCAGTCTCTGCAAAAATACTCCGATCAGCCATCTGAGCGAAAGATATTAAAATAATAGTCTTCATTTATAAAGGTAGACCCTTATGGAGAGTTATTCATTCAATTAATATGTATTGAGAGCCTCCTGTTCTAGGTATCAAGGCGAACAGCAACAGCTAAGAACTGGGAGGACCTTATTAAACTATGAACTTCTTGAGCTCAAGTTGCCTCACGTACACATTCAATCCATGTTTTTATTTTTATTATTATTATTTGCTTTTATTAGCATTTATTTTATGCTGACTTTACTCTCTGGGCATAAGTTTTTGCTTCTTCTGGTTTTCTTTTCCTCCTGTGCTACCCTCTCTTCTCGTTTAGGACAATCAGCTCTTTTTCAGTCAGATCCTCTCCATGTGGCAGGGAGCGCTCCTGTGTGGCTTAATCTGCCCAGGAGATCTGTGAGTTCTCTGCTGCATCTTAGGAACTTTGCTCACCGGGATGTGCTCAGTGACCTGAGACTTCACATCTAAACCCTAAGTTCAGCATTACTCTGCATTTTTAAGCATGTGCAGCCAGCACCTGTTTTGCTTGAGATTGAGGGCATAGATTCTCCTATTTACCTCTCAGCTGTGGGATTAAGTGGTAACCCAAAGACATTTTCTGGTCCAAAAATACTTTGAGATGACACTTTTTACGTATTCTAGATTTATTGGTTTTACTTAGAGAAGTTGGCTAGCTGTCCAGTAAGGGTGTTACAGTGTAAGTTTTTCAGGTTCATTACACTTCAGAACTTGATCTTCAGCCTTACATATCTGGAAGGTAGTTCCATCCCCCCTCCTCCCATGAACCCAAAGTTACTGAGGCTTTAAATGTTAACTTATGATGATTAAGCTCATAAGGGACTGATGAATACACTAGAATGGGACTTTGCGATTACAGTAGAGAAATTTTACTTCAGTGCCTGGAATACTTGTGTCTCAAATCCAGGCCATCACTTTCTAGTATTATGGTTCCTGGAAATCTGAATTCATAAGGCAGCATGGAATCAGAACAAAGAATTTTGGGGAATATGCCATCCAAGCATTGGGAAAGCCTGTTTTTGCCCTATTCTCTGAAATCAGAAAGCTTCTGACTTCCACATTCTGTGTGCTCTTCTGGAGACAGGACTGAAATAAACAATGTCATTCTTGTTCTTAACTCCCTCTCCAGGCTGATCATTCCCTTTGTTTCCCCAGGCCCCCCGCCCTTTTTTATTTTTTAATTATTATTATTTTTTCCAGTGGAGTTATTAGATTTTAGCTACTTTAATGCCATTGATTCTTAGGTCACTTTCAGCATTTTACCTTAAGTTATTAAATTGTAGTCTCATGGATTGTTATGGCCATTCTTTCCTGAAAGAGGCATTCAAGACTCTTTCAATTCATTTTCATTCTAGGATCACTATTTTATATATATATATATATATATATATATATATATATATATATATATATATATATGTTGATTTCAGAAAGGAAGGTAGAGGGAGAGATCAAAACATCAATGAAAGAGAATCATTGATTGGCTGCCTCTTGCATGTCCCCCACTGGGGATCAAGCCTGGAACCCAGGCATGTGCCCTTGACCGGAATCGAACCCAGTCCGCAGGCCAATGCTCTATCCTTTGAGCCAAACCAGCTAGGGCTATTCACTACTTCTTTTAAAAAATATATACTTTATTGATTTTTTATGGAGAGGAAGGGAGAGGGATAGAGAGTTAAAAACATTGATGGGAGAGAAACATTGATCAGCTGCCTCCTGCAACACTTCCTGCTGGGGATGTGCCGGTAACCAAGGTACATGCCCTTGACCGGAATCGAACCCGGGACCTTTCAGTCCACAGGCTGACGCTCTATCCACTGAGCCAAATCGGTTAGGGCAGGAATATAATTTTTAAAATTTAATTGATTTCAGAGAGGAAGGAAGAGGGAGAGGACTAGAAACATCGATGATGATAGAGAATTATTGATAGGTTGCCTCTTGCACAACCCACACTGGGGATCAGCCCACAACCTGGGCATGTGCCCTGCCTGGGAATTGAATCATGACTTCCTGGCTCATAGATCGATGCTCAACCACTGAGCCATATCAGCTGGGCAAGAATACCATATTTTTATGGCTTCATATGATAAGAAACTGTCAACCCACTTAATTAGATTATTAAGGAGAGAATACCGGATTTAGCATGGCTTTGGTAAGTACATCCACACAATGAAATATGGTATAACTTTTTTTTTTTAAATAAGAGAAAAGAGAGGAAATGCATAGGATTTCAGAATGCATTAAGTGGAAAATAAAACAAATGTTGATAGTGTATATAGTATTCTATCACTTGAATTTAGGGAGAAAAAATTATTAGAATTTGCTATATATTTACTTGTATTTACTGGAAGGATACACAAAATCTAATAAAGGAGTTGCTTGTGGGAACCAAGTAGTAGGGATGGGGTAGGCACGAGACTTCTTAGAGTATATATCTTTTTATATGGATTTAATTTTTGAACCATATGAATGCATTACCTATTCAATACAAAAAACAAATTTCTTTGTGTGTATTTCATTAAGAGTATTGCTTTCTGCTCACCCTATTGAATAAAGAGGGAATATGCTAATTGCCCCTCCCGCTGGTGCAAAGATGGCAGCGCCCACAGCCAATAAGGAGGGAATATGCTAATTGACTGTCATGCCCTCAAAGATGGCAGCACCCGTCCCTTCAGCCCCACCAGGACACCTGTCTCCAGGGTTCCTCAATCCCCTCAGCCCCCAGCTGCACAGGACCAGCCCAAGGCACAGGCAAGCCTTGATGGTGGCTGTGTAGCCACCCAGGGCCATCTAAGGCTCAGGTAACCAGGTCCAGCTGAGGCTTGCACTGCTGGCACCGAGGTGTGATGGGGTGTCACCTTCCCCTGATTGCTGGGTTGCCTCTTGCCCCGAGGGCTCCCAGTCTGTGAGAGGGGGCAGGCTGGGCTGAGGGATGCCCCACCCCCCATCAGTGCATGAATTTTCCTGCAGGAGGTTTCTAGTATTTATTGTTTTACTAAAACTTTGTTTCTTTATACAGTTTTAAAAAGTCATTAGAGATTAGACTCTATGAGTTGATAGCTGCTATTTATGACTACTAAAGATCAATTTATAAGCCAGGGTTAATTGTTAATAATACAGACCAGGATACTTTTATGGTTTGGTCAGCTCATTCGTTTCCAGTAGGGAAATCTACTCAGAGAACCAGTGAAGATTAGGGATATGCTTGCCCGGCATGGTAATTAGATCAGCCTTCTCTGATCCATGTAGGAATATACAAAAAGTTCCTGAACTCTCCGATTATCATTTTTCTATTCTTTGGAATCCATGAGTTAGATGTCCGAGGTCTTGACAAGGAGTGAAGTTCCAAGAATTTGATCAGTTTGACAGTTTTTGTTCTCACTATAATGAATAAACGGACATTCTTATGTATAAATTTGTCCTTCGTAATTTTGACTAGTGTAAATCAATTTAACTAATGGTTTTTGAAAATCTGCCAAGCCCTTGCCGGTGTGATTCAGTGGTTAAGAGCATCAGCCTGTGCACAGAAGGGCTGTTGGTTCAGTTCCCGGTGGTCAAGAGCAGATTTGATCTTTGGCCCATTGGGGCATACGTGGGAGGCAACAAATCGATATGTCTCTCACATCGATGTTTCTCTCCCTTTCTCTTTCTCTCTCTGTCCCTCCCTCCCTTCTACTCTCTCTAAAAAGCAATGGATCCGAAGCTGGTTTGGCTCAGTGGTAGAGCGTCGGTCTGTGGACTGAAAGGTCCCAGGTTCGATTCCGGGCAAGGGCATGTAGCTTGGTTGCGGGCACATTCCCAGAAGGGGGTGTGCAAGAGGCAGCTGGTCGATGTTTCTCTCTCATCAACGTTTCTAGCTCTCTATCTCTCTCCCTTCCTCTCTGTAAAAAATCAATAAAATATATTAAAAAAAAAAAAAAAAAAAGCAATGGAAAAAATATCCTCGGGTGAGGATTAAAAAAAAAAAAATCTGTGTTACAGCTTTGGTTACCACACAAATTTCTTTCTTTTAACTACATCATAGTTTCTGATTAAATTTGAAATTGAGTTTAAGATCTCTGTCAAATACCTAAAAGTAATCTGCTGAAGCCAGATTGGGTAGAGAATATAATCTCAGAGGCCGATTCTGGACTACAGAACTAATCTTACTATCAGTGTGTTTGTCTAAGCCGGTCTCAAGGCTGACCTTTGTATACCAGCATTTATTTAAGCAGGAATTGCACTTGTATTTCACCCTTGAACTTTACCTCCACAATCAAAGTTGTTCTGGTGTGTTAAGAGGCCTAAGTAAGGTTTAATTTTGCTTCTTGACTTTCTAAATATTTGGTCATTATAATCTTTGTGGCTCTTCTCCAGGAATACCAATTATTGTAATTTTTTCCTTACGTTTCATACTAGTGCAGCTGAGAACAGGTTTGGTTATCCAATTGGAATGTTATTTTTTATACTATTTTCATCATTCTTAATGAGTTTGAATGTAGGAAATCTTTCCAGATATGGCACCTTGACAGTTTTTATTTTGTGATGAATATGCAAGGTGACTTTAAAATATATTTTATTGATTTTTTACAGAGAGGAAGAGAGAGGGATAGAGTTAGAAACGTCGATGAGAGAGAATCATTGATCTGCTGCCTCTTGCACACCCCCTACTGGGGATGTGCCCACAACTAAGGTACATGCCCTTGACTGGAATCGAACCCGGGACCTTTCAGTCCGCAGGCCGAAGCTCTGTCCACTGAGCCAAACCAGTTTCGGCTGCAAGGTGACTTTAAATTTTCTGTCTTCAATAGTACAACAGGCCTACTGTGTCTCTTCCAGCGCAGTCATGTTTGAAATTAAGAAGATCTGTTGCATCGGTGCGGGCTACGTCGGAGGACCCACGTGCAGTGTCATAGCTCAGATGTGCCCTGAGATCAGGGTGACGGTTGTTGACGTCAATGAATCAAGAATCAATGCATGGAACTCCCCTACGCTCCCTATTTATGAGGTAAACCATATTGTACAACTCTTTGATGTTCTCTGTTTTCTTACTGGTTTTGTGAAATAACTTACTATTGATGTAAAAAATCTACGATCAAAACTGATGGAAATTAAGTGAAAAAATCTAGATATATAGTGTTGTGGGCATTATAATTACAGTTATGTCAAGTATGACCAGGAAAATGACTGGAAAGAAGTAAATTAGAATATTAATAATGGTTGTATTAGTGCAGTGAGTTTATGGGTAATCTTTTTCTCTACTTTTTAATTTTACTATGGCTACCATAACATAATAGTAAAATTTAAAAAATGGTATTCAGTAAAAATAAAACTATGGATGTTTATAATATAAGTCTGTTATAGTTCTTGGATTATTGTACTTAGATCAGGTAAACCTTGGATTGGTAAATGGTGCCTTTCATATTTAGTGTTTAGTATCACAAGTTTGTTTAATTGGAACTTCAAAACTTCTGAATTTAGAGAATTTATAGTTAAGAAAACATGCTTTTAACTATTCTGTTAAGGTCTCTGCATCCTTTTTTAAAAGTTACTTCATTGTAATTGAATTCATGATATGATTTTGAAGCCCAACAGGGAAGCATTGGAAAATTTGGTGGTAGCATTTTCTATTCAGTATTTTTCTATATAAATACAGGGGGGCGGGGGAGAGAATAAAGAAAAAATGGCAATAAATATGTACCTATCAATAACCACTTAAATGTCAATGTCTTAAATGCTCCAATCAAAAGACATAGGGTAGTTAAATGGATAAGAAAACAAGACCCATATATAATGCTGTCTGTAAGAGACCCACCTCAGAACTCAAGACATACACAGACTGAAAGCAAAGGGCTGGAAAAAGATATATGTTTTATTTCTTTATTTTATTTTACTTTGTTTTGCTTTGTTTGTTTGTTTGTTTGTTTGAGGATTTTTGTTTTTTGTTTTGTTTTTGTGGGCGCCAGGACCAATGATCACCAGCTGCCCAAGAACCAAAAAACTGTTTCCGAAATCTCGTTATGTCGATTCCACATGTAGAACAATCAAGCTCCTCTACATGTGCCACTCACCGCAGAAGCCCTTTTTATTCTTTCTTGATTTTAGAGAGAAGTAGGGAGAGAGAGAGAGAGGAAAGAGAAAGAAACATTGATGTGTTTTTCTACTGATTTATGCACTCATTGGTTGCTTCTTGTATGTGCCCTGACCAGGGACTGGGATTGGACCTGCATCCTTGGCATATCGGGATGATACCGTAACCAACTGAGCTAGCTAGCCAGGGCAGAACAAGATATTTCATGCAAACGAACAATACTTATATCAGACAAAATGGACTTTATAACAAAGACTATAATAAGAGACAAAGAAAGACATTGCATAATGATAAAGGGATTAATCGAGCAAGAGGATATAGCCATTGTAAACATTTATGTCCCCTGGCCGAAACCGGTTTGGCTCAATGGATAGAGCTGGGGGATTGAAAGGTCCCGGGTTCGATTCCAGTCAAGAGCATGTACCTGGGTTGCGGGCATATCCCCAGTAGGGGGTGTGCAAGAGGCAGCTGATCGATGACTCTCTCTCATCGATGTTTCTAACTCTCTATCTCTCTCCCTTCCTCTCTGTACAAAATCAATAAAATATATTTATTTATTTATTTTTTTTTTTTTAAATCAATCTTTATTGTTCATATTATTACAAAGGTTCCTCATTTCTTCCCCCCTCCACCAGGTTCCCACCCTACCCTCTGCCCCCTCCCCATCCCCCATTGTCCTCATCCATAGGTGCACAGTTTATGTTCAGTCTCTTCCTCCCTCCCTTTCCCCGATAGTAAATCCCTTTTCAGATAGTAAATCTGTTACTTAGCATTTTCTCATATCAATAATACCTCCACATGCCCAAGGATACACTTCACACAAAAGACATTTTCAAATAGGTCAACCAGCCTCATCCAGGCCCCACCCAAGGCACTCACAGATCAACACCCCAGCGCTATACTAACTCAACACATCCAGATCTAAGCCTTCATCACTTGATTCAGCAGACCCTCAAGTTCCCGCAAAAGTTTCCAGCCATGTCTGAGAGGCAGCCGTGGGCAGGTACAGGCGAGGAGCGAGCTGTTTCGGGCCTGGCTGCTCCGGGCCTGGCCTCTGTTGCTCTGGTTCGTTCCACAACCAGCTGCTCCGGGTCTGGTCACTGCCGCTCCCGACCTAGTTGCTCTGGACTTGGCTGTTGCTGCTACAGGCCTGGCCGCACCCGACCCGGCTGCTCTGGGCCCGGTTGCTCCGGTCCCGGCCGCTCCGGGCCTGGCCGCTCCCAGCCTGTCAGCCGCTGCTCCGGGCCTGGCTGCTCCCAGCCTGGCAGCTGCTGCTCCTGGCCTGGCCGCACCAGACCCGGCTGCTCCGGGCCTGGCCGCTCCCAGCCTGGCAGCTGCTGCTCCGGGCCTGGCCGCTCCCAGCCTGGCAGCCGCTGCTCCTGGCCTGGCCGCACCAGACCCGGCTGCTCCGGGCCTGGCCGCTCCCAGCCTGGCAGCTGCTGCTCCGGGCCTGGCCGCTCCCAGCCTGGCAGTCGCTGCTCCGGGCCTGGCCGCACCAGACCCGGCTGCTCCGGGCCTGGCCGCTCCCAGCCTGGCAGCTGCTGCTCCGAGCCTGGCCGCTCCCAGCCTGGCAGCCGCTGCTCCTGGCCTGGCCGCACCAGACCCGGCTGCTCTGGGCCTGGCCGCTCCCAGCCTGGCAGCCGCTGCTCCGGGCCTGGCCGCACCAGGCCCAGCTGCTCTGGGCCTGGCCGCTCCCAGCCTGGCAGCCGCTGCTCCGGGCCTGGCCGCACCAGTCCCGGCTGCTCCGGGCCTGGCCGCTCCCAGCCTGGCAGCCGCTTCTCCAGGCCTGGCCACTCCCAGCCTGGCAGCCACTGCTCCGGGCCTGGCCGCACCAGACCCGGCTGCTCCAGGCCTGGCCGCTCCCAGCCTGGCAGCTGCTGCTCCAGGCCTGGCCGCTCCCAGCCTGGCAGCTGCTGCTCCAGGCCTGGCCGCTCCCAGCCTGGCAGCTGCTGCTCCAGGCCTGGCCGCTCCCAGCCTGGTAGCTGCTGCTCCGGGCCTGGCCGCACCAGACCCGGCTGCTCCGGGCCTGGCCGCTCCCAGCCTGGCAGTCGCTGCTCCGGGCCTGGCCGCACCAGACCCGGCTGCTCCGGGCCTGGCCGCTCCCAGCCTGGCCGCACCAGACCCGGCTGCTCCGGGCCTGGCCGCTCCCAGCCTGGCAGCTGCTGCTCCTGGCCTGGCCGCACCAGACCCGGCTGCTCCGGGCCTGGCCGCTCCCAGCCTGGCAGTCGCTGCTCCGGGCCTGGCCGCACAAGACCCGGCTGCTCCGGGCCTGGCCGCTCCCAGCCTGGCAGCTGCTGCTCCGGGCCTGGCCGCACAAGACCCGGCTGCTCCGGGCCTGGCCGCTCCCAGCCTGGCAGTCGCTGCTCCGGGCCTGGCCGCACCAGACCCGGCTGCTCCGGGCCTGGCCGCTCCCAGCCTGGCAGTCGCTGCTCCGGGCCTGGCCGCACCAGACCCGGCTGCTCCGGGCCTGGCCGCTCCCAGCCTGGCAGCTGTTGCTCTGGGCCTGGCCGCTCCCAGCCTGGCAGCCGCTGCTCCAGACCTGGCCACACCAGACCCGGCTGCTCCGGACCTGGCTGCTCCCAGCCTGGCAGCTGCTGCTCCGGGCCTGGCCGCTCCTAGCCTGGCAGCCGCTGCTCCAGGCCTGGCCACACCAGACCCAGCTGCTCCGGGCCTGGCCGCTCCCAGCCTGGCCGCCGCTGCTCCGGGCCTGGCCGCACCCGACCCGGCTGCTCCGAGCCTGGCCGCTCCCAGCCTGGATGCTCCGTGCTTGGCTACTGCTGTTCTGGGCCTGGCTGCTCCCAACCCGGCTGCTCTGGACCGGGCCTCTCCGGGCCCAGCCACTCCGCGTCTGGGTGTTCCTGGACTGGCCACCCTGGGCTTGGCCGCCTCTGCCCCAGGCCTGGCTGCCACTGCCCCAGGTCTGGCTGCTCCAGTGCTGGCCGTTGATGCTCTTGTTCTGGCCGCTGCTGCTCTGGGGCCTGGCCACTGCTGCTCCGGGCCCAGCCGCCACTGCCTTGTGCCTGGCCACTCCAGGCCTGGTCGCCGCCGTTCCAACACTCTGTCCCTTTTCTCTCTTCTTTTTTTTTTTTCTCTTTCAAAAAAAAACAAAACGCATTTATGTTGCAATGCTGGCTGGTGTGTTGAGCTCTGACCTAGTCTTTGATCTTTCAAGATCCTCTCTGCATTCTTTCCCAAGTAATTTCACTATCATTTGCTCTCACTTGATTTCTTCACACTGAGAACTTCCTTGGTTTCTTCCTCCTTGTCCTGGGAGCTCAGCAGGTTGGCCTGTGGCACCCCTTTGTTCTCCGCGGGCTGCTCCAGCCTGTTGCCGGGGTCGGCGCCGCCCAGGAAGCAGCCCCCGTCCTTGGCTCCGTTGCCAGCGCTCAGCAGTCGAAGGCTCAGGGGCACCCCCCCCACTGGGGGCCCCGTCGCCCGGCTCCTTGCTGGCGCCCGGCTGGCCGGTGTCCGGCAGGGGCTCCTGCTCCTCGTGGCGTTCCTCCAGTCTGGAGCTTTCTTTCTCCCTCCCACTAGGGGAGTCCAGGATCAGAGTCAACAGACTGTCCTCTGCGCACAGTGTGCGCGACTCCGGGGGCTCGGCCTTTCGCCGCGCTCCCAGGACTCCACCTCACAGCTCCGTCTCCCCCTGCCCGAGCCTGGGTCCCCAGGGACTGGCCCAGACCTGGAGTTCGGGGCGGTCTGGACTGAGGCTCAGAGCCGCCGCCGGAGGCTTTGTTTCTTCCGGCTAGGGTAATCCAGCATCAGAGTCAACATTCAGTCCTCTGCGCGCCATGTGCGCGCGACTCTGGGGGCCCCGCATTTCGCCGTCCCCCGGGATTGTCTCCCCCTGCCGGAGCCTGGGTCCCCAGGGTCTGGCACATAACTTGGGGCTCAGCGCTGCCGGTTCGGGGGTTCAGCCCAGGCTGGGGATTCTATTTCCTTCCTGCTAGGGAACGCCAGGCAGCACCCAGCCCTCTCCTCCTCTCCGGCTGCGACCTCTCCGCGCGCGCGCGTGCGTGCGAGCGCGCAGCATGTCTCCGTACCTTAGGCTTTTTTTCAGCTCCTCTTATTTTCCTTCTGGTTTTCTCCCTCCTTCCTATTGTAGAGTTTTCAGTCAGTCGACTACCTGTAGCTCTGGGCAATGTCCACTCTACATTTTAGTTGTATTCCCTTGAAATTGTTGTGAGCTGCTGCGGCTAGGTGTATACCCGAGCAGCCATCTTGGATCCTCCCAATAAAATATATTTAAAAAAATAAATAAAAATAAAAAAATAAAAACATTTATGTCCCCAACATAGAAGCACCTAACTATGTAAAGCAAATCATGATGATATGTGTAGGAGGAAATGCCATAGAGAAGCAATGAAGAATTTCAGAGAAGGTAAACCAAATACCAGAAGAGTCTTAATAGTGCAAACCTATACAGACGTATGCCTTGGTTATGAGTGACAAACACAGTGAAGAGCACACAGTAAGTGTTCAATAAATGTTTGCTGGATCAATAGATAAGCTGTCAACTTTCACAAATACAGGAGAAATAAGGGCTGAGACATATTCATTACATTTTGCATAATGAAGGGGATTATAACTTTTGCAAGAATAATTACCAACGATAGGAGCTTGAGGGTAAAAGAGTAGAAAAAAAGTAAGACTCTTAAGTTTAATTTAGAAGAGGGGATGGTCACTGAGGAGAGGCACAGGGTAAATGCAATGACTTTATTTATATTTGATTATCGAGTACATTAATTAAAGTAGACAAATCACATAGGGAAGGAATCGTCAAAAGCGTAAGAAGAAAGGGCTAGTTGATGGAATGATGTAGAAAGAGCTGAAGGATGGGATCAAAAGCACAAATGGAGGGAGAAGCCTTGAAAACTTCTTGGAGACTGAAGGAAGCAAACAAGGATGAGAAACATATAGACAGTTTTGTTGGTGGGACATGAAATAAAGATGACTGACATTGGTAATCTATCTTGCCTGGAATTGAGAGGGAAAATAGTCTGAAGAAGATAAAAGGGGTCGTGTTGGGTCAGGGATTGTGAATAGTAAAGGCTCAGAGCAGGACAGATGCTTCTAATTTTATGAATGGAGTTACATCAGGGTAAACCCTTTGTAAGTTAGAACTATTGTGAGTCAAAAATGCATTTAATATACCTAGTCTACTGAACATCATAACTTAGCAAAGCCCATTTTAAACCTGCTCAGAACACTTACGTTAGCTTACAGTTGGACCATTATCTTGAGTTCTATCTCAAGAGCAATTGCCTGCCTTTTCTCACCAGAAACAATAAACACAGATGTTTTGTAGACTTGATGGGATGTAAAACATAATATCCAAAAAACACTGGCAACTCATTACACTGCAGAGTATCTCCCATGATCATTGCTGCTGTACAGACATCAACATTCCCTGGGAAGACATCAAAATTTGAAGTACAGTTCCTACTGAATGCATATCGCTTTCGCATCATTGTTAAGTCAAAAAATTGTAAGGTGAAGTCCTGGCCAGGTAGTTCTATTGGTCAGAGCATTGTATGGATAAGCCAAGGTTGCTTGTTTGAACCCTGGTCAGGGCACATAAAAAATCAACCAATGAATGCATAAATAAGTGGAACAACAAATCAGTGTTTCTTTCTCTTTCTCTTTCTCTCTGAAAAAAAAAAAAAAAAAAAAGATTTAACAGGCCACAATGAAACCCAACTAAATATACTTAAGGCCTAGGAGTTTATGTTTACTGTGGTTCTTTCTAATCTTATAGACTTATATTTTATGGGTCAAAACTATATTAATAAAAAAGTAGCCATTTTGTATTCCGTGAGAAAGAAATGTAATGATTTATAATGTAAAATGTGGTAATAAGTTACTTAAGTTTTTACTCAGAAAATAATGTGGTACTTTTAATATTTAACAATTAAAACATTTTGTTTTGTGTTACCATATTTTATTGCATAGTCTGCCTTTTTTGTTAACATTGTTCATTAAAATAATTTAATAACTACTTTTTAAATTTATGTTTTAGTGATTCCTTAATTTGACAAAGATAATAACTACTTTTAATTTTATTTTTATTGATTTCAGAGAGAAAGGGAGAAGGAGAGAGAGAGAAATATCAATGATGAAAGAATCATTGATCAGCTGCCTCCTGCACACCCCCTACTGGGGATGGAGCCCGAAACCCAGGCATGTGCCCTTGACTGGAATCGAACCCAGAACCCTTCAGTCTGCAGGCCGATGCTCTGTCCACTGAGCCAAACCAGCTAAGGCATTAATAACTACTTTTTAAAAAAATGAATAATTTGCTTTTCTTTTTCTGAGTAAAATTAAAGATAATTTTACCCTATGAAAAGATTTGAGGTTTTTTTCATAAAAAGTATTATATAAATTCTAATTACTAATTGTGATAGTTACATAATGACTCTAATAAGAGGTAGAATCTATATTATTAATTGCATCTGCATCATTTCTGACGATCTACAAATATCCCATTGGTTTTAGCAGAGTAACGTAGTTGTTAATTTTGAGATTTTATTGAAACTTAGTATAAATTCTGCATTGCCCTAGCTTAGTGGGTAGAACAGAATCTTCAGTAGACTGTAGGGTCTCAGGTTCGACTCTGGTCCAGGACACATACCTCGGTTGCTTACTAAATCCCCGGCCCGGGTTGGGAGGCAACCAATCGATGTGTCTCTCTCACATCCATGCTTCTCTCTCTCTGTCTCTCCCGCTTCCTTCCATTCTGTCTAAAAGATCAATATAAAAATATCCTTCGGTGAGGATTAACAAATAAACAAACAGAAAGCCCTGGCCTGTGTGGCTCAATTGGTTAAACATCATCCTATGCACTGAAAAGTCGCTGACTTGATTCCCGGTTAGGGCTCATACCCAGTTGCAGGTTCAGTCCTTAGTCCAGGTGTGCACCAGAGACAACCGATCCATGTGTCTCTCTCACTTCTCTCTCTCTCTTTTACAACCTCTCCCCCCTTCCCATCCCTGCGTGCACGTTCTGCCTTCCTCTCTCAATAAAGTCAATTTTAAAAAAACAAAGTATTCTGCATTGCCCTAATTTTAGATTAATTTAAATACAGTATTAGGAGAGTATACATAGGACTGAATTAAATTCCTCTGCAAAATCCCATAACCTTTTAGTCTGATTTTCCAGAATCTAGTCAGAATCACCAAGGAAACGTTACTATGATTAATGACACCGTATTCATGGTTGTAGTGGTTCATGTATTTTGTTGGTCCTAGTATGTATTTTAGTCAAACTAATGGAAATTGAATTTACATTTAATACTTCCTCTAATTGCTTATGTTCAAAAGCCTCCGAACCATGAAGAAAAGTAAATTGCTTCTGGATATAACTCTAAACCTGAAGCCCGAAGGGGCTTTTTACTTTGCTATATACACAGGTAGTTTTATAAACATCCATAATACTGTGGGCGTTGTTTGAACCTCTCTCCCAAGAAAAGTAAGCTTCAGTGGTTTAGGTCTGATTCTCTCCCCCCCTTTTTATTATAGAAAATTTCAAATGTACTAAAAGCAGAGAGAATAGGGTAATGAGTCCCCATATGGCCATTACCCTGTTTCAACGATTTATCTACATGGCCCAGTCCCTCATCCCATATACCACCAGCCTGATTATTTATACCTTAATCTATACTTATTTCATTAAGTATCTCTAAAATAATTGTTTTTTAAATGTAAGCACATCACCGTTATTACTGATAAAATTTTAAACAATTTCTTAATATCAAGAATTCTTATACATGTTCTTCCTCCCATAGTTTATTTGAATCAGGGTGCAAATAAGATCCGGACCTCCCAACAGATTCATGTCACTTTAGTATCTTTCAAGACCACAATATTTTAATCTCTTTCTCGGTTTTTCTCTTTAGTTTATTTGTTGAAGAAATCAAGTTTTTTATCCTGTAGAAATTTTCAGTCTGGGTTTGGCTTATTGGACTCGTCTGATCAGACTTAATTCTGTTTTTGTTTTTGTTTTGTTTTTTTTGTGGGGGGCGGGCAGGAATACTTGTTAGGTGGTGCAGCACAGCTTAATATTCTTAACATTGCTATGTATCTTATTAAACTATAAGAAAAGTAACGATTTTCATTAGAAGTATTTCTTATAGTATAATTTAGAAAAAATATATTCATGTCTGTGTAAATAGTGACTGTTTCACAACCAGTTGTATGGCCTAAATTCTTGGGGGTAAAAACCTATATTATATTCATAATGATAATGTGAAATCAAATGTTTGCTTGAAATCACAGAAGACATTGAATTTCCTGATAATTGTGTTGGTACTCAGAGTTAAATATTAACTCTTATGAAATAATCAGGTACATGGTAAACAATGACACAGCATTAAAATAAGCTGCTGCTTTATTTTTTTAAATTTATTAATTTTTATTTGATAAAGCTTTCCACATGATTCAATTACATTAAATTGGCTAAATTCAAAAATATTTCCTTTATGAGAACAAACTTTTGAAAGCATTTCAGGCTATGGATGAGGACAATGTGTGGGGGGGGTATGGACAGAGGGTGGGGTGGGAACCGGGTGGAAGGGAGCTATGGGGGGGAAAGGAGAAACAATTGTAATAATCTGAGCAATAAAGATTTATTAAATTAGAAAAAAAAAAGAAAGAAAGAAAAGAAAAAGAAAACATTTCAGGGTCTGTGAACTGTCCCAAAGTTATCCTCGGTTAAAGTCTTGAAATTTAACTTGGAAAGACCATCAAACATATAAATATATATATATATATATACACACACTCTTTTTTTTTTTTAAATATATATACTTTTATATTATATGCTTTTTATTATTTATTTTAATTTTTAAATTTCTTTATTGATTAAGGTATCACATATTTGTTCTCAATCCCCCATTCCAATTAAGCTGCTGCTTTAATTGTGAGAGGTTTAATTTGCTTTATTGAATAATGTTAAATAATGTATACTTTATGACCTTTAATATATGATCTTTGATATTTGTACACAGGTGTTATTTGAGAGTGAGTCTAGACCTTTAACTTACAATATAAACTTCTCCTTTAAAAAAAAAAATATCGTGTATATATATATATATATATATATATATATATATATATTTCTTTATTGATTTCAGAGAGGAAGGGAGGAGAGAAAGATAGAAATATCAGTGATGAGAGAGAATTGTTGATTGGCTGCCTACTTCACGTCCCCTACTGGGATCAAGCCCACAACCCAGGCATGTGCCCTTGGACAGAATCGAACCTGGGACCCATCAGTCTGCAGCCTGACACTCTGTCCACTGAGCCAAGCCAGCAAATACAACTTCTGTTTCTTTAACACATGTAACTCTATACTCTTAGGTTATCTCACGTAACTGGTAAATAGTATGTTCAGTTTTGTTGTGTTTTTTTTTTTAGCCAGGACTAAAAGAAGTAGTAGAAGCCTGTCGAGGGAAAAATCTATTTTTTTCTACCAATATTGATGATGCCATTAAAGAAGCCGATCTTGTATTTATTTCTGTAAGTATTTTCCTTTGCTGTGTGTGTTTTAATGTATTCTTGACTATACACAAGTTTCATCTTACTTTAATAGTAAATGCATTGTGGTAAGCCACAGCATTGCTTAGAATAGCATTAGCCAGTTGAATTTTGGTTGTCACTGACTTTGTCTAACTCCTTGCCAAATCCATAATCATTTGGTCAAATACATCATTAGATCATTGAACAAATAAATTCAGAGAAAGTTCTAGCCTGAGATCTAGAATTAGGAAGCGCTGGTAATGTGTGATCACATATGGTGATAGTGTTTTATTTCATCGTTTTCCCCCTTCCGGTTGGTGGAGGTGAAGTAAAGAGAATCAGATAACGTTTGCTTGCAAATTTATAGGCATCTCCTATATAGATGAATTAATTATGTTCCAAAACTCATTTTAAATTCATTTGGAACTTGGCAACTGTTGGTTAGGTTGCCAGGCTAGCCTACAGACACCTTCAGCTCATAGCATGGCTAAACTGTTGCACCTTTGCAATTAAAAAAAAAATAATAGATTCAGTGCTTGTGAGTAAACTCTGATAATCCAGTATTTGAACCAAGGTAACTTATTTCTTGCAGTCCTGGTAACCATCTACTCCTATTCTGTGTGTGCGGGTATAGTGATCGCCAATTGGTGTCTGAGTTAGGAAGTTATATGACTCAAGACCATTAGGGCCTTACAAATGAAAGGGGAAGCCAGCGGCGTGAGTTTTGACTGGGTCCCCTGAGATAAAGGGAATAAATGTCATGAGGTCCATCTACCCTCTATGCATATTGTTAATGACTAAGTTAAAGAAGGGCTGTTTTCTGAGTGTTTTTTAGTGAGACAAAAGCAGCACTAAAGATATGTGAACTCCAGAAAAAAATGGTAATGAAGCCAATCTTTCTCCCTTTTTGGCCTTTTCAAATTACTTCAGAGAACTTGGTGCATCTTCTATGACTCACCTACCCGTCCTCTACTTAAGCTTGCAGAAGGGAAGCCAACTGATCATCTCCCATCTCAGGCCTGTTTGCCTTATCCTGTTAGCCAGCCATCATTTCCCTTCTGTACTCCACTGCACCGTGGCTTCATGACTAATTTTTTTCCTAAGTTCCATACATATAAACAACTTTTTCTTCCTGTTTTTCACTCCTCAACTCAGTCCTCAAATTTTCATTTATTTTGGCTTGATTTCTTTAGTCACCCATTAGGTTATAAGCTTGTCAAGAGATGAAAATTGGCCCTTCTTTCTACTGGGTCAAAGATTATTCCTGTATAGAATTTTATAATTTTCTTGTACTTCCATTTTTATCAGAGTATTATAAAACTTGTGTGTTAGATTTATAGAGTGCTATCCTGATGAGGTCATTGAGGCAAAGGTAGCCATATATCCCCAAGATTATATAATTAAGCTAAGCCAAAACTAAATGTCTAGACTCTGGGCTCAGGATTTATTTTTCTTTCTGTTTGATAGTATTTGTCTACGTAGTATTGTGTATACTGAAAATGTTAAATAATTCTTAGCTTTAATGAACCAAGAAGGTATTTGTGAATGATACTATAAACATTTTTAAAAGCTATTGATATTGATCTATAAAGGATAGTAAGAAAGGAATTTAAAGACCATCCTATATAATAAAGAGTTAATACACAAATTGACCATCACACCCTCACAAGATGGCTGCATATGACCAGGCCTGCAGGGAGGTTAGTGAGGGACAAACAACTGAACAGCAGGCTGTGTGGGGCAACTAGGCTGGTGGGGGAGGGGAAACGTGAGGGGCTACCAGGCTGGCAGGGGGGCAGTGGGGGTGTCTAGGCCAGCGGCGGGGGAGGGTGGTTGGGGGTGACCATGCCGGTGGCGGGGGGCAGTAAGAGGCAACCAGGCTGGTGTGGGGAGCGGGCAGTTGGGGCGACCAGGCTATCAGGGTGCAGTTGGGGGTAATTAGACTGGCAGGGGGGGCAGTGAGGGACGATTAGGCCAGTGGGAGGGACAGTTGGGGGCGACCAGGCTGGTGGGGGGGCAGTTTGGGGCGACAAGGCAGGCAGGCAGGTGAGCAATTAGGAGCCAGTGGTCCAGGATTGTGGGAGGAATGTAAACTGGCAGTAGGACATCCCCTGAGAGGTGAAGGTGCAGGCTGGGCTGAGGGGGATGACCTCTTCCTCCACACACACACACACACACACACACACACACACACACACACACCCCGTGCATGAATTTCGTGCACCGGGCGTCTAGTGATAATATATCACATACAATGATACAATGAAGAGAGGAAATAAGAGAAAATTTACATTTCATTTCAGATTGTGAAGTCCTTTAGGATAAGAACTATTTCATTCATCTTTATAGCTCTAGCACTTTTTTTTAGTTTGGAACTTGCCTGCCTTGGTGTCTGACACATGTATGGTAGTTCTCAACAAAAATTTATTGAATTAATTCTCCAGAAGCTTCAAGCTATTCCTTCTGGTGATTATATTTATAAAATATATTGTTTTTGAGGAGCAAATGAGGGTTGAAGTCAGGGCTACTAGTGACAGTTAACTTCCCACTTGACTAGCTAATTGATGGTACACAGCCTATCTTGAAATCGCTGAGTATCTCACAGATAATCTGTTCTTAATCCCGGTTACTTTCACCAGGTGAACACTCCGACAAAAACTTTCGGAATGGGGAAGGGCCGTGCAGCAGATCTGAAGTACATTGAAGCCTGTGCCAGACGCATTGTACAAAACTCACACGGGTACAAAATTGTGACCGAGAAGAGCACGGTTCCTGTGAGGGCAGCAGAAAGTATTCGTCAAATATTTGATGCAAACACAAAACCCAACCTGAACCTACAGGTATGAAAAAAAAAAAAAAAGGAAGCATTAGAATCTAGTTCTTATGTAAATATTGACGTCTTAAATTTGTTCACAGTTAGCCGAAACCGGTTTGGCTCAGTGGATAGAGCGTCAGCCTGCGGACTGAAAGGTCGCAGGTTCGATTCCGGTCAAGGGCATGTACCTTGGTTGCGGGCACCATTCCCAGTGGGGGGTGTGCAAGAGCCAGCTAATTGATGATTCTCTCTCATCGATGTTTCTAACTATCCCTCTCTCTTCCTCTCTGTAAAATATCAATAAAATACATATTTTTAAAAAAAATTTGTTCACAGTTCATTCTAGCTTAACTTTCTTTGCATTGGGATTCTAGGTTCTGTCCAACCCTGAGTTCTTGGCAGAAGGCACGGCCATCAAGGACCTGAAGAACCCAGACAGAGTACTGATCGGAGGGGATGAAACCCCCGAGGGCCAGAGGGCCGTGCAGGCGCTGTGCGCTGTGTATCAGCACTGGGTTCCGAAAGAACGGATCCTCACCACCAACACTTGGTCTTCAGAACTTTCCAAACTGGTTGGTACATAGCATTCAGCTCTCCATTCATTTAAGGCCAAGGATTTATTTTTCTTATAAACTGTTAGGTTACACAGCTACTTCCTTAATATTAACAAAAGGTACCCTTTTGAAGATAATATTCTTATACAATATGAAATAATTTTCACAAGGGGGATTATATATTCCCCCTTATATAAAATATTCTGGAAAATTCTATAATTTTAATAAAATTTAAGAAAATGGAGGGTAGAATAAAAGTATTTATTTTATTTTATTTTATTTTTAAAACGGTATTTTTAAAGTCATTCCCTTCTTTTACCCTCTTTCAGAATCATCTTTTTTCTAATTAAAACATTTCCTCTTACCAACCTATTACCTCCTCAAATCGAGCATGTCAGTAACTTATATCTCCCTCAGTAATTTGCATCAACACAATGAAATACAATCCAGATGTATAAAATTGCTATTTTAGCTTATCATAGTTTTCCTTTTATTTTTTATTTTTTTAAGGCAGCAAATGCTTTTCTTGCCCAGAGAATCAGCAGCATTAACTCTATAAGTGCCCTTTGCGAAGCAACAGGAGCTGACGTGGAAGAGGTGGCGACAGCCATTGGGATGGACCAGAGAATCGGAAATAAGTTTCTGAAAGCCAGTGTTGGTAAGCTGACAATTTCAGTCCATAAAGTGGGTTCATTTAGTTGGGTCTGTAAATTTAAGGAAGTAAATAATTAAATAAATTTAAGGAAGTCTTTGTTTAACTTAATACCCTTAAAATAATCATCCCATTATACATGTAGCCTTCAGCCTTATTTTTCAGAACTTATTATTTTTTTTTAATAATATACTAAAGGCCCAGTGCACAAAATTCATGCACTCGGGGGTAGGGCCCCTCAGCCTGGCCTGCACCCTCTCACAGTCTGGGAGCCTGTGGGGGATGTCCGACTGATGGCCAAGGGAGCGGTCCTAAGCCATCAGTTGGACATCCTTAGTGCTTCCAGCCATGAGTGTTGAGCATCTGCCCCCTGGTGGTCAGTGCACGTCATAGCAATTGGTTGTTTTGCCATTTGGTTGATTTGCATATTAGCCTTTTATTATATAGGATGAGATGCCCGGTGCACAGATTCATGCACCAATGGGGTCCCTTGGTCTGGCCTGCACCCTCTCACAATCCAGGACCCCTCGGGTGATGTTGGATTGCTAGCTTCAAACCAATCCCTGCAGGCCAGGTTGAGGGATCACACCAGTGTCCAAATCTGTGCACCAGGCCTCTAGAATGAATATAAGATTTTTGGTTAATCTTTTCCCACCCACCACCCACCCCCCCCTTCCCTCTGAGATTCATCAGTCTGTTCCATGTTTCCATGCCTGTATATTAAGCATCTGTCCCCTGGTGGTTAGTGCATATCGTAGCTACCGGTCAAACAGTTGAATGGTCAAAGAGTTGCTTTGGCTTTTATATATATAGACTTATATTGATTTCAGAAAGGGAGAGGGAGAGGGAGAGATAGAAACATTGATGATGAGAGAGAATCATTGATTAGCTGCCTGCTGCACACCCCTTACTGGAGATCAAGCCCACAACCCAAGCATGTGCCCTTGACTGGAATCAAACCCGGGACCCTTCAGTCTGCAGGCCGACACTATCCAAGGATCTAAACCAGCTAGGGCTATGAGGGAATTTTTAAGTGAGGTAAGAGTTACTTATGTTGTTTAGTAATTATTGACTAATTAGTGGGATAAATATACTTCAGTGTTTTAGAAAGAATAAATTAGTATTTAGTAAGAACATCAGGAAGAATAAGTTTGGGAGACCACATTAAAAAAACCTCAATACCCAAAGCAAATAGCAAAAATTTGCTATCATTTGCTATTCTTACTTTTAGAAATATGGCTTTGCTCTTCATTATTTCCAGAGTCTGTATTTGTGAGTTAGCTTACTCACTGATTTCTAACCTCCACATCAGTACTTGGGGTACTTTGTGGCCATTTGCAGACATGAACAGAGAAGCAAAAAATTTAACTGACATACATTCCCAGCTAAAGCTGAATACGGCAGTGCTCTTGCCTTCCCATTTCAGCTTTCATACTACAAACATGCACCATTTTTGTGGTTAATTAAGTGACAAGTGTTTTGCATTTTTGTGCTCTTTGGTTATGGTTTCACTGTTTAAAATGCATCCAGGAGAAAATACATGTGGTTAAGTTTCATTCCTGCATGAGTGATAGTGCTGGTGGCTCTGAGTTCAATGTTAATGAAACAATAATATGTATTAAATAAGGTGTCTCTAGCCGAAGCCGGTTTGGCTCAGTGGTAGAGCGTCGGTCTGCGGACTGAAAGGTCCCCGGTTCGATTCTGGTCAAGGGCATGTACCTTGATTGCGGGCACATCCCCGGTAGGGGGTGTGCAAGAGGCAGCTGGTCGATGTTTCTCTCTCATCGACATTTCTAGCTCTCTATCTCTCTCCCTTTCTCTCTGTTAAAAATCAATAAAATATATTAAAAAAAAAAAATAAGGTGTCTCTAAACCAGTGTTTCCCAAACTTCTCTCATGATGAGAATCACCTGGTGGAGTTGTTAAAACACAGATTCCTGAATCCCAACTAAGAAGTGCTAAACTAGAATTTTTGGGAACATATAGGTAAAATTGTATACCTAACTAGTGCTCTAAGACAGATGTTATATACAGAGCACTAAGTTAGGTATGCAATTTTACCTATATGTTCTCAAAAATTCTAGTTTAGCACTTCTTTGTTGGGATTCAGGAATCTGTGTTTTAACAACTCCACCAGGTGATTCTCATCATGAGAGAAGGTTGGGAAACACTGCTCTAAACAGAAACACATAAAACAAGATTATTTATTGATTGGTTGATGAAAATGTGACCAGAAGCTCACAGGAACTTAACCCTGTATTTCATTTAGGAGCAGTGCTACAGTATTTGTTAATTTGGCAATTTGTAGAACATAACTTTCCAGGTAACATGAGAACTGATTGTATTTTTGGATATAGGTTAATAAGATTGACGTAAAACTAAACAGAGCCTCTTAAAAAAAAATTTTTTTTTTGTAATCCTCTCCTGAGAATATTTTTGCTAAGGATTTTTAGGCGGAGTGGAAGGGAGGGAGGGGGGAAAGAGAAAGATCGATGTGAGAAAGACACATTAACCAGCTGCCTCCTGCACGAAGGCCGGTGATCAAACCTGCATCCAGGTGCGTGCCCTTGACTGGGAATCGAACCCTCTACCTGTGGGCTGCTGCTCTAACCATGGAGCCCCACTGGCCAGGGTGCAAACAGAGCCTTTTACGCGTTGGTTCATAGGGCAGCCTTTCTTGTATTTCTGGGGCCTTATGCCATTTTCCATTACTGGTTTTCTTGGCTTTTTGTATCTTTTTGATATTTTCTTCTAGCCATCATTTAGTAAAAATAACTACAATTTACTGAAGCCATATTGTGCACCAACTTAACCAGCACTTTATATATCTCATTATTAATCCTCACAACCTAGTATAAAGGTGCTGGTATTTTCTTTATGGAGGTAATTGCGGTTCAGGGAAATTTTGCAACTTGCTCAAAGTCATACAGTTAAGGAGTGACTAGGTGTTTCTGACTCCAGAGTTCACGCCAATCCTCACTGTATACTGCATTGCACTAGAATAGGGGTAGGCAAAATATGGCCTTCATGCCAAATCCTGCCCACAGTTTATTTTTATAAATAAAGTTTTATTGGAACATAGCCACACTCATTTGATTACATATAGTCTGTGATTGTTTCTGAGCTACAAAGGCAGAGTTGAAGAGTTGTGTCAGAGAGCTGGGCGGTGCTCTCAGTGGGTAGAGCATCAGCCTGCTAACTGAAGAATCACGAGTTCCATTCCAGTTCAATGGCATGTGCAGGAGGCAACCAACCCATATGTCTCTCCCACTTTGATATTTCTCTCTCTGTCTCTCCCTCTTCCTTCCATTCTCTCTAAAAACCAATGGAAATAATATTGTTGGGTGAGGATTAACAACAACAAAGAGTTGTACCAGAGACTATATGGCGTACAAAGATTTAAATATTTGCTACTGGCTCATAAAAGTTTGCCAGCCCTGTGCTAAAGTTAGATATGTGGGGCAGTGATACTAGAAGACTGAGAAAAAGGATAGAAAATATGGAAGTAATAAAACTTCAGCTAGAGAATTATTTGGGGTTTATTTCTAGAATTGATTAGTTGCCAGCAAATTTCACACAATTTATAAAACCACTAATTTTCCAATATTCAAATTTTAGTATTTAAAATCCTAGCATGGGATCTTATGACAAATTGGTCATGATTCACTTTTGTGGTATCCTAATGAAAATGTTGTCATTTTCTTTTCTTTTTCTATAGGCTTTGGCGGGAGCTGCTTTCAGAAGGATGTTCTGAATTTGGTTTATCTTTGTGAGGCTCTGAATCTGCCTGAAGTAGCTCATTATTGGCAACAGGTATTGATCTTTATAGCCAACAACTAATGATTAACTTCTAATTAAAAATGTCACTCTTTGATAGGACTTATTTATTCCAGGAACTCAACTATTATTATGTTCAGTTTTTAAATTTTAGATTTATTTACTAGGTTTTGGTGTTTTTGTCTCTTGCTAATCAACTGTAATAGAAGTTTCTGATAATGCAGTATTTCTTCTAATTTTATAACTAAATTTGCTCCTAGAGTAAAGCAAGAACTTACTCTAAATTGTAATTATTAAATCTATAAAATCAAAATAAAAGAAGGACCTTATTATAATGATTTTATGTGGTTTGCATAGGCTGATATTTGTCTTGTCCCTTTGAGCTAAAATTACAGACCTTCTCAAATTGGAAATAGAGTTAACATTTATTACTCTGTGCCAGACTCTTTTTTAAAATATATTTTTTAAAATTTATTTTAGAGAAGAAGGAGACAGAGAAACATTAATGATGAGAGAGAACCACACTGGGGATCTAGCCTGCAACACCAGGCATGTGCCATGACTGGGAATTTAACCTGTGACCTCATGGTTCATAGGTTGACACTCAACCACTGAGCCACACCAACCGGACCATACTCTCTTTTTTAAGTGCTTTGCTTAGTCCTCACCACTAATTGTATCCTTCATTTATAATGAGGAAATTAAAATTTTATAGATGTTAAGATTTTCCCCCCAAGTTTGTAGTTTTTCAGATTTCAGCAATGGGTAGGAATGTAAGGAAGTACACATTTTTTTTTTTATAATATATTTTTATTGATTTTGTACAGAGAGGAAGGGAGAGAGAGAGTTAGAAACATTGATGAGAGAGAGTCATCGATCAGCTGCCTCTTGCACACCCCCTACTGGGGATATGCCCGCAACCAAGGTATGTGCCCTTGATCGGAATCGAACCCGGGACCCTTCAGTTCCCAAGCCGACGCTCTATCCATTGAGCCAAACCGGTCTCGGCGGAAGTACACATTTTTAAAAATGGACATGTATACTCAATCCCACATGATAGCTTTATCTTACTGTCCGTTGTGGGGCAAATGCAGATAAAAGCTTGATTTTCCAGCACATTGGGCTCATTTTCCGTTCTCAGGATACAGCCGCTTGAAGCTTAGAGCCTTAAAAAAACACACACACAGAAAAGTAGTCTCTTTCCTTACATTCATTTGGTCACCAACATGAAGTCTTATTTATAAACTCTTAGGAGAGAAACAAATAGGTGATCAGAGACTTTTACCCATAACATTTAGTTAAAAACTGCCAAATGTCATGGTATTATATTTTATCCAGAGGCAACTGTAACTCTGCACAATGTTTGACCCGTCCTCCGTCCACTCTCTATTCACACTCAGTTGTGGTGAGGGGTGGGAGTGAGCATGTGAGGAAGTGCTTTGGGATTTGAGTGCTTGCAGTCCTGCTTCCACAGGGTTCGGAGAAGTTAGCTAACGAGAACACTGCTTCTAGTTGCTTATTTAGGCTGGCCTCATAGCTGGACCTCAAATGGAGTTGAAACTTAGCTGTGTTCTCCATCTTTACATCCCTCCCAGCCCGATGCATGGAAAGATAAGCCATATGAAAAATAAAAATTTTAGTATGGTTTTTAGGAGGGGAGAAGGGATTTTGTTTTTTTAATCTGTAGATACTAAAGCAGTTGACTAATCTTTGTCTCCTGTTGATTTAGATGGCTTGGATTCATACAACAGTATATGTATCATAAAACTAAGCAACGTATGGCACAGTCTGTACCTCTTTAATCACTGCATAATTGTACATGTAATTTCAGGTCATAGATATAAATGACTACCAGAGAAGGAGGTTTGCTTCCCGGATTATAGACGGTCTGTTCAATACAGTGACTGATAAGAAGATAGCTATTTTGGGGTTTGCATTCAAAAAGGACACTGGTGATACAAGGTATTAGTTCTTTATAACATTTCAATCCCTTTGCGAGTTAACTCCTTATCTTATCCTGGTGTTTGACCGGTGGATGAGTGTGTAAAACACTGTGTATATAATATAAAGAATAAAAATAAAGTGAACATCCATATCATGAGATATAGAATCTTACCTGTACAGAGTGGGCAAAAGTAAGTTTACAGTTGTTCATCCTATCTAATAGAAGAGTAATATGCAGATTGACCATCACTCCAACACACAAGATGGCTGGCCCCATGTGGTCAAAGATCCTGCTCCCATGTGGACACAAGATGGCCACCACAAGATGGAGGGGAGAGCAGTTGAGAGGGACCAGGCCTACAAAGGAGGGCAGCTGGGGACAATCAAACCTGCAGGGGAGGGCAGTTAGGGGTGACCAGGCAGGCAGAGGAGGGTAGTTGGGGGCAAACAGACTGGCAGGGGAGCAGTTAGACATCAGTCAGGCTGGCATGGGAGTGGTTAGGGGGTGATCTGGCTGGCAGGCAGAAGCAGTTAGAGGCAGTCAGGAAGGCAGGCAGGCGAACAGTTGGGAGCCAGCAGTCCTGGATTGTGAGAGGGATGTCCGACTGTCCTCAAGGGGTCTCAGATTGGAGACGGTGCAGGCTGGGCTGAGGGACACACACACCCCTGCATGAATTTTGTGCACTGGGCCTCTAGTATGGAAAATAATATAATAATTAATAAATATAAAATGGGGGGAAATTGAGTAAAACAGAAAAAACAACTCATGGACACAGACAACAGTGTGGTAATTGTCAGAGGGAAAAGCAGTGGAGAGATGTGCAGGACAGTGTAGGGGGTTAAATGACGACAGACAAAGACTTGACTTGGGGTGGTAAACACAGAATACAGTGTATAGTAATGTGCTGTAGAATTGTGCACTTGAAACCTGTGTAATTTTTTTAACCAGTGTCACCTCAATAAATTCATTAAAAAGGAAAAAAAAATAATATAAGAATAAACTCTGTTTCTTGTACTCACAATTGTAAACTTTTGTCCCACCCTGTATATTAAATGCCTAAGGTATTAAAATATATGCCATTTAAAAAGCTTAACAACACTGGGTTATGTTTGTTTTTTTTTTAATCAGAGAATCTTCTAGTATATATATTAGCAAATATTTGATGGATGAAGGTGCCCACCTCCATATATATGACCCAAAAGTGCCAAGGGAACAAATAGTTGTGGATCTGTCTCATCCCGGAGTTTCAGAGGATGACCAAGGTAAGGCTTTGAGTCTCATGCTTTGAGTATGGTCCCAACATTTGTATTTCTCCAGGACCCTGTTTCACCATCATTTCTCTAAAGAAACCCTTAGGCCCTGGCCAGTTGCTAAGAGTTCGAGCAGGTTCTATTTCTGGTCAAGGGTGTATACCTTGGTTACAGGTTTGATCCCCAGCCCCGGTCAGGGGCTCCTGCAGGAAGCATTTGATGTGTCTCTCCCACCCCGATGTTTCTCTCTCCCTCTGTCTCTATCTCTATCTCTATTTCTCCCTCTTCCCTCTGTCCTCCCTCCCTTGCACTCTCTATAAAAATCAATGGAAAAATAACCGAAACCAGTTTGGCTCAGTAGATAAAGCATTGGCTTGCGGACTGAAAGGTCCCGGGTTCGATTCCGGTCAAGGGCATGTACCTTGGTTGCGGGCACATCCCCAGTGGGGGGTGTGCAGGAGGCAGCTGGTCGATGTTTCTCTCTCAACGACATTTCTATTTTTTTTTATATATATATATTTTATTGATTTTGTACAGAGAGGAAGAGAGAGAGAAAGAGGGTTAGAAACATCGATGAGAGATGAGAGAGAGTCATCGATCAGCTGCCTCCTACACCCCCCTCACTGGGGATATGCCTGCAACCAAGGTACATGCCCTTGACCAGAATCGAACCCGGGACCCTTCAGTCCCCAAGCCGATGCTCTATCCATTGAGCCAAACCGGTCTCGGCTCAACGACATTTCTAACTCTCTATCCCTCTCTCTTCCTCTCTGTGTAAAATCAATAAAATATATATAAAAAAATATTTTAAAGTAATGATTGTGGGTCACTCTTATGATTTTTCCTACATATTCTAAAAAGCCCCAGAGGCTCCAAGGAGATGCTTCTGGGGCATCACTGGGGTGCTTCCTGGCCACCTCACTCCCCTCACTCACACTTCAGCCAGGCCATTCCATTTCTTTCAGGCCCTCAGCTCCTCCTGCAATCCTAGTGTTAGAATACAGTATCAAATAACTCCTTTTCTGTGCCAATTTGTTGTTATAGTGTCCCAGCTTGTGACCATTTCTAAGGATCCATACGAAGCATGCGATGGCGCCCATGCAGTTGTTATTTGCACCGAGTGGGACATGTTTAAGGTGAGGTGGCGAAATGGTGCCGGGGAACATTTTAGAGGTGTTCTCGTACCCGTAGGAGTTGAATATGTGCTTATGTGTGTATTCTAACTGCTCCTTTGGTTCTGTCTCTGTAGGAGTTAGATTATGAACGCATTCACAAAAAGATGCTGAAGCCAGCCTTCATCTTCGACGGACGGCGGGTCCTGGACGGGCTCCACCAGGAGCTGCAAACCATCGGCTTCCAGGTGACACGGCCCAGACTGCTGTTATGTTGTTGGCCATTGGCTCTCCAATGGCGTTGCATTTTAGAATTTTAATATTTTCTCATTTACAATAACATGACTCTAGGGCAGTTCTCCGGGAAGTCTCTAAGGGATTTTTGTAACTATTCTATTTCCTCCTTAAATTTATAATTTAGCCCTAGCCAGTTTGGTAGAGCATCAGCCTGAGGACTGAAGGGGCCCGGGTTCAATTCCTGTCAGGGGCACAGGTCCGGGTTGCGGGCTGGATCCCCAGTGGGGGGTGCATAGGAGGCAGACAATCAGTGGTTTTCTCTCATTGATGTTTCTGTCTCTCTCTCTCCCTCTCCCTTCATCTCTGAAATCAATACAATATACTTTAAAAAAATTTATGATCCGAAGTTCATTTAGTCTTGGTCTCCCTTACATAGTAGCTAGATAAAGTCATTAGTTTCCCATCGTATAGGGACAAAACGTGCCCTGCTTGACCTCATAAAGATCATGAAAAGTCATAAAAAAATTTTCCTGTAACTGCCAAGGCTGCTTTGCTAAACTGTCTGCAGCACACTGACTGCTCAGAGGCCAGGTCTTCTATTCCTACACAAATGGCTTGAAAACCGCAGAATGCAATCTAGTTGCCACGTGTTGGTATAGGATCCTATGCCTTCTGAATTCTGAAACTGTCCTAGTGCTGAGAGAGGTCTGAAGGAGACGCGGGAGCCTCAGGGGTCCTGGCCTCTGCTCCTTCGGTTTGTCACTGAGCTGTGGAATGCTGAGGAGCTGACAGAAACCCTGCCCAGAACAGTACGTTCATATAATTCATCTACTTCAGTTCCAACAGGCGTCCCAAAAGACTAATAAGAAGGAGCCACTTTCTGTTTCCTCACAGCGGTGTACAGGGGCGGGAGGCCAGGGCGGGGAGCGGGGCCGGGTGGGAAATGTGCCAGGAGGTTGCTGTCAGCACAGGCCCCTAGCAGAGTGGAAGGGGGCAGAGTTCAGAGCTGGCTGTGTGCTGAGAAGGCCTCATCTCCTGTTCAGAATGTCAGATCTGGTTCTCTTAACCTTCACTGAATTGTGGAGGGTCTTGTTATTTAGAATTGTGTTCATTTCTCATTCATGAGATTCACTTGCAGCAAGAATCAGATGGCAACCTTGTCTATTAACGTTGCATCAGGGACCTTGGGGAGTCTTCTATCCCACCCCTCCTTACTGAGCAGCAAAATGACTTCCCAGTCCTCACTGAACTCAGCAGTGCTATTTTTTCAAAGATTATTTGCACGGCATAGACAGATTTTCTCTCATTCTTGTTCAACTCATGTAAGGGAGAAGATATGTAAAAAGGTATATTTTTCAAATAAGTTTTAGTTCTTATAAGTTAACTTTTCCTAGTAAGCATTTTATTTATTTTCAAATATGTTTTTATTTCCAAGAGGAAGGGAGAGGGAGAGAGAGAGAAATATCAATGAGAAGAGAGAATATCGATCAGTGTCCCTGACTGGGATCAAACCCAGGACCCTTCAGTCCACAGGCTGATGCTCTATCCACGGAGCCAAACCAGCCAGGGCTCCTAGTAAAAACATACACTTACCTCTTAGAGGGCAGGTCTTTTTTATTCCTGTCCGGAATCACACCATGACCTCCTGGTTCATAGGTCGATGCTCAACTATGAAGGCACACTGGCTGGGCAAAACTTATGACTATTAAAGAAGCAGTGTCTTTAAAGTTAAGATTGATGACTTTGAATGTATGCAAAAGAGTTCAAAATGTAATATCCAAAATACAATTTGACTTTATTCATTGAGCACTTGATCTAATTTAATTGTTACCACAACCCTTTGAGGCAGGTGGTAGTAATAGCGTTTATAAATAAGGAAGAAAGACCTAGAGAGCTTAGGTAACGTAGCAGGATTCCAACTGGGCCCTCCAAACTCTAGAGCCTGAACTCCCCAAAACTATGCTATTAGGGCTCCTGCAAGTTTTTTAGAATAAGGGAAGTTGGCATGAAAACCGAATATGAGAGAGAATGTGCATTAACTGGAGTCTAGTGCCTTACTTTCTCCCATATGTGCTACCATAACAAAAGCAGTGCGTCCTGGTGTTGGGACTGGCTGGAGTGAGAGTATCTAGATAGAGTCTATATAGACTTGAGAAACATAAAAAATAGGCAAAGAACCGGAGATTTTTCATAGTAGCTCAGACAACTTGGAAAACATTTTCCTTCCCCCTTATTATACTTCAATGTAGAGTTTTTACATTTATGTGTTATTCTTTTTGTTCGTTTTCTTTCTAAAATCTCTTCCTGTTTTTTCTAGATTGAAACAATTGGGAAAAAGGTGTCTTCAAAGAGGTTTCCATATGCTCCTTCTGGTGAAATCCCAAAGTTTAGTCTTCAGGATCCACCGAACAAGAAACCCAGAGTCTAAACATTGTCATTTTTATTTGTAACGTTTTTGGTACTACAGGATAGGAAATATCTATCTGATATCTAACGGTAAATGAACCAAGTGTTTTTAAGGAAAGAAAACTATTTTTTTAATAATCAATTTATATTAGCTCTGTGAGAATCAGCATCTCTAGTAATTATGAATCTAGCATATTTTTTACATATTTTTATAATACTGTTACCTCAGTGGTTGGATGAGGGCAAATGATCATGTCGGCTTTCATGGTGTCGATTTCTGTAAAGCGAAAATTAAACTTCAAACGCTTTTTACTTTACAAATTACTTAGAGGCAGCATTTTAATGTCCTATTATAAAGGGAAAGGCACTCTTCCGTTTTTCTGATTGTTGGTTTGATTTGATTTTAAGTCATAAAATTGCTGTGCTAATTACTGGGCAATTACCCTGTTAACCTTTCGGACAGTGCCGTGGAGGCTCAGGTCTGGGTAAGGTGCTTTCCATACCATTTCTCGTCTCGCTGACCGTTTCTTAGGAGGAGGAGGCAGTGGACAGAAAGGGGCTTTTTGTGCTTCTTTTTATTTTGCTCCTAATATTTTTCCTGTGCTTCTGTGTTAGAAATAACCCTTTTGTCTAATGAGCTGTGTCATTGATTTTTAAGCCCCAAAGGTCATCACTGCTCATTTCCAATCAATCCAAATAAGATTAAAAAGCCTTTTATTTTTTTTTTAACAGGAAGAGAACATCAGTGGCATGATCTATATAATTTCTCTTCACTTCTTGTTTTTCCTCATTGCTGATTATTTTTTTAGTTCTAGAGCCAAAAATAAATTTGTTACCTTGACTTTGCATTTTTATTTTTATTATTTGTCGCAATTTTCCTACTTTTTCTTTAAGTAAGAAAACGGATATAATCTCATGTATAAACTTAAAGACGTAGATTTTACAAATTATGGGTAGTTTAATTCCAAAATAAGAATTTTTGTATGTATTTCTACCTGCTTTTTTTTTTATGTCTTATATTGACTTATGTTTGATTGTTTTCTGTTTTATTGTTGAAATGTGTCAGATGTCCATTTGATGCTTATGAGGGTACAGAGTTAAACAGATACAGGTCTTTTCCCGGAGGAATTAATGCTATTCAGTAAGAACACAGAGATAAATATAGAGATAAGGATTATAGACATCTGTACAGATTTCAAATACATAAATAAAATATTCTACATAAACAACTGTGTAGTGTATTTTTGTCACAGTGCACGTAACTAATGAGTTATGACAGTCTGACATTAGAAAGGAAAAATATCACTCCTTTTTTGAGAAAAAGCCATTACATCATACTTGCAGATGATGTGAGAAAGGGTGGGACAGTAACAAATAGACCAGATATGAGCAAACTATAGCTCATGAGCCAAATCTTGAGCCCCTTATGAGCTAAGAATGTTTTTCACATTTTCACATAATTACATTTCGAATGGTTATGTAAGTCTCCATGTTTGCCCCTTAGTCCGAGAAGCCTAAAAAATATTTGCTGTCTGGCTCTTCATTAAGAAGTTTGTAGACTCCCGAAAGAAATAAACAGCAGACTGTTTGAACATAGGATGAGCCTGCCCTAGCTGATTTGGCTCAGTGGACAGACCGTTGGCTGGTGGACTGAAACTCAGTTGCAGGTTTAATCCCTGGTTGGGGCACATGCAGGAGGCAACCAATCTATGTCTCTCTTCCCTTCTCTCAGAAATAAAAATAATTAGCCCTCACAAGATGTGAAAGTGAGGGTGAGCTTATTTATTAGAATTTGCTTTACATTTTTTGCTTGAAAATATTCTGCTTATTAACTTTATATTCTAGTAAAGGGATTATAACCCAAAAATGTCTTGCTGAAGCAGATAGAATTAGGCACTCATTTTTAGTGGTAGCATACTTCAATGCCTATAACTGGTTATTTAAAAAACGTGTAGCCAAAACCGGTTTGGCTCAGTGGTAGAGCGTCGGTCTGCAGACTGAAAGGTCCCAGGTTCGATTCCGGTCAAGGGCATGTACCTTGGTTGCGGGCACATCCCCGGTGGGGGGTGTGCAGGAGGCGGCTGGTTGATGTTTCTCTCTCATCGACGTTTCTGGCTCTCTATCTCCCTTCCTCTCTGTAAAAAATCAATAGGATATATTTTTTAAAAAACACAAACGTGTAAAATACTATCCTAGTTGGTTTGGCTCAGTGATTGGAACATCGGCCTTTGACTGTCGGTCCTGGGTTGGGTTCGGGTCAGTTGCAGGCTCAGTCCCCGCCCAGGCGGGCTGTGGGCGGGAACCAATCAGAGTGTCTCTCTAGCACTGATGTCTCTGTTTCCCCCCCTCCCTTCCGCTCTCTCTCAAAGTAATGGGAAAAAATACTCAGGCGAGAATTAACAAACAAACAAGTTAAAATACTGATTAAAAGGTAAGAGAATTGGTAAGTGGAGGGAAATGGGCAATCGATGGCTTACAGAACCTTGTAAGCTTGATGTCTGTGGAGGGGAGGAAAAAAACCAAAGCAACTGGGGAGGTAACTTAGCACAGCTCTTTGAGAACTTTGTGTGAAAAATTACAAGAATGTGCAAGAATGTGGTTAGCCTTTTCTTCCCCTAATAAAATGAAAGACCACTAAAAAAAAATGTGATGCATGGTTTCTATTTTTCTTTTTCTTTTTAATATAATAAATCCTTATTGTTCAGATTATTACAGGTGTTTCTCATTCCCCCCACCCCCCCATAGCTCCCCTCCACCTGATTCCCCACCCCACCCCATGCCCTTACCCCCTGCCACTGTCTTCATCCATAGGTTTAAGATTTTTGTGTTTCTATTTTTCTTAGCTAGTATTTTTGGTGGGGCCAGTATATATTGGTGAGATTATTAGCTAATCATTAAAACAAAATCATACATAAAAGTGGTTTAAAAAATTATTCAAATAAATACAGAAGAGTATATAAAAAAAGTAAAATCTCTCTCCCACAATGTGCTCTCTAGAAATTATCTGATATTTCACTATAGACTTCCAACTTTAACCTGGCTGGTGTGGCTCAGTGGTTGAGCATCAATCTATGAACCAGGAGATCACAGTTCAAGCAATGCCCAGGTTGTGGGCTTGATCCCCAGTAGGGGGCATGCAGGAGGCAGCTGATCAATGATGATCTCTCATTGATGTTTCTATCTCCCTCTCTTTTCAATATATATTTTAATTAGCAATAATTGCGCCTCGGATAAACCTAATTGGTTATGATGTGCCACTGTGCAAAGCTGAAATCAATAAAAATATTTTTTAAAAAGATTTCTGCCAGGCTGGGAGCGGCCAGGCCCGGAGCAGCCGGGTCTGGTGCGGCCAGGCCCGGAGCAGCAGCTGCCAGGCTGGGAGCGGCCAGGCCCGGAGCAGCCGGGTCTGGTGCGGCCAGGCCCGGAGCAACGACTGCCAGGCTGGGAGCGGCCAGGCCCGGAGCAGCGGGTCTGGTGCGGCCAGGCCCGGAGCAGCAGCTGCCAGGCTGGGAGCGGCCAGGCCTGGAGCAGCCGGGTCTGGTGCGGCCAGGCCCGGAGCAGCAGCTGCCAGGCTGGGAGCGGCCAGGCCCAGAGCAACAGCTGCCAGGCTGGGAACGGCCAGGCCCGGAGCAGCCGGGTCTGGTGAGGCCAGGCCCGGAGCAGCGACTGCCAGGCTGGGAGCGGCCAGGCCCGGAGCAGCCGGGTCTGGTGCGGCCAGGCCAGGAGCAGCGGCTGCCAGGCTGGGAGCGGCCAGGCCCGGAGCAGCCGGGTCTGGTGCGGCCAGGCCAGGAGCAGCGGCTGCCAGGCTGGGAGCGGCCAGGCCCGGAGCAGCCGGGTCTGGTGCGGCCAGGCCCGGAGCAGCGGCTGCCAGGCTGGGAGCGGCCAGGCCCGGAGAAGCGGCTGCCAGGCTGGGAGCGGCCAGGCCCGGAGCAGCGGCTGCCAGGCTGGGAGCGGCCAGGCCCGGAGCAGCCGGGTCTGGTGCGGCCAGGCCAGGAGCAGTGGCTGCCAGGCTGGGAGCGGCCAGGCCCGGAGCAGCGGCTGCCAGGCTGGGAGCGGCCAGGCCCGGAGCAGCCGGGTCTGGTGCGGCCAGGCCAGGAGCAGTGGCTGCCAGGCTGGGAGCAGCCAGGCCCGGAGCAGCGGCTGACAGGCTGGGAGCGGCCAGGCCCGGAGCGGCCGGGACCAGACCAACCGGTCCCAGAGCAGCCGGGTCGGGTGCGGCCAGGCCTGTAGCAGCAACAGCCAAGTCTAGAGCAACTAGGTCGGGAGCGGCAGTGACCAGACCCGGAGCAGCTGGTTGTGGAACGAACCAGAGCAACAGAGGCCAGGCCCGGAGCAGCCAGGCCCGAAACAGCTCGCTCCTCGCCTGTACCTGCCCACGGCTGCCTCTCAGACATGGCTGGAAACTTTTGCGGGAACTTGAGGGTCTGCTGAATCAAGTGATGAAGGCTTAGATCTGGATGTGTTGAGTTAGTATAGCGCTGGGGTGTTGATCTGTGAGTGCCTTGGGTGGGGCCTGGATGAGGCTGGTTGACCTATTTGAAAATGTCTTTTGTGTGGAGTGTATCATTGGGCATGTGGAGGTTTTATTGATATGAGAAAATGCTAAGCAACAGATTTACTATCTGAAAAGGGATTTACTATCGGGGAAAGGGAGGGAGGAAGAGACTGAACATAAACTGTGCACCTATGGATGAGGACAATGGGGGATGGGGAGGGGGCAGAGGGTGGGGTGGGAACCTGGTGGAGGGGGGAAGAAATGAGGAACCTTTGTAATAATATGAACAATAAAGATTGATTAAAAAAAATAAATAAATAAAATAAAAAAATAAAAAAATAAATAGTAATAGTAAAAAATAAAAAAAATAAAAATAAAAAAATAAAATAAAAAGATTTCTGGCTTTGCCAAAACCGGTTTGGCTCAATGGATAGAGCGTCGGCTTGGGGACTGAAGGGTCCTGGGTTCGATTTCGGTCAAGGGCATGTACCTTGGTTGCGGGCATATCCCCAGTAGGGGGTGTGCAGGAGGCAGCTGATCGATGACTCTCTCTCATCGATGTTTCTAACTCTCTATCTCTCTCCCTTCCTCTCTGTACAAAATCAATAAAATATATTTTTTTAAAAAAGAAAAGATTTCTGGCTTTAAATTTTTAACGCATTATCTACTAGCATGTGATACCTTGACTGTTACCTGCAAACCTTATTTTCCTCATCTAGAAAATAGAGGAAATTAATCTCTATCTCAAAAAATTGTGACAAGCCATAGTTCAGTGGTCGGCAAACTCATTAGTCAACAGAGCCAAATATCAACAGTACAATGACTGAAATTTTTTTTGAGAGCCATATTTTTTAAACTTCTTCTAACACCACTTCTTCAAAATAAACGCGTCCAGGCGGTGGTATTTTGTGGAAGAGCCACACTCAAGGGGCCAAAGAGCCACATGTGGCTCATGAGCTGCAGTTTGCCGACCACGGGTCTAATGGTTTGACTCAGTGGATAGAGCGTCAGCCTGTGAATTAAAGGGCTCCAGATTTGATTCTGGTCAAGGGCACATGTCTGGGTTTCGGACTCAATCCCCAGTAGTGGGCATGCAGGAGGAAGCCGATCAATGATTCTCTCTAGTCATTGATGTTTCCATCTCCCTCTCCCCCTGAATTCAATAAAAAAATAAAAAACAAAACAAGCATAAAAAATTGTTAAAGGATTTCACGAGATGAATGTTTACACAAATATCTTATCGGCATAGTGACTGGCAGATGACGGCCACTCCTGTTAAACCCGTGATGAGCTGGTCCCACTGAACCAGAACCACGTTGAGAGCAGTAACACTGAGAACAGTAACACTGAGCATTACAGGACAGTCACTGTGCTAAGCCCATTGGGTGTATTTTCTCATACATTTCTCACATAATTCCTTTAAGATATAAGTCCGATCCTCATTTTCAGATGAAGGGCAGAAGGCTAGAAAGATTAATCACTTGCTCAAGTCAGAACTGTTTGAAAGCACACTAATTTTAGAGGTACTAATATGAGTACCTATGGCCTTAGGCAGAATCTACATATATAAAAGCACAAGTGAATGGCCTACCAGCCAATTGTCCAGTAGTTAAGACAAGCACTGACCACCAGGGGGCAGATGCTCAACACAGGAGTGGAAACCACAGGCATGGAAACATGGAACAGACGGATGAATCTCAGAGGGAAGGGGGTAGGGCGGGAAGAGATTAAACAAAGATCTTATATACATACAGGAGGCGTGGTACACACACTCGTGCACTGGTGGGTCCCTCCGCCTGGCCTGTGCCCTCTCGCAATCTGGGACCCCTTGGGGGATGTTGGAGAGCCAGTTTCTTTCTTTTTTTTTTTTTTCCTTTTTTTTTTTTTAAATATATATTTTATTGATTTTACACAGAGAGGAATTGAGAGGGACAGAGAGCTAGAAACGTCAATGAGAGAGAAACACCGAACAGCTGCCTCCTGCACACCCCCCACTGTGGATGTGCCTGCAACCAAGGTACATGCCCTTGACTGGAATCGAACCCGGGACCTTTTGGTCCGCAGGCCGACGCTCTACCACTGAGCCAAACCGGTCCCAGCTGGAGAGCCAGTTTCAGTCCAATCCCCGCAGGTCAAAAGACTCTCTGGATATTGAATTGGATTAAATACGTGCTCTATTTTCATTCTCTCCTTATCAAAATGGTAACTTACCAAAGCTGACAGCCAAGTTTATAACCCTCAAGGAAAGATATCTTGAATGGCTTTAGAGGAATAATCCTGACATTGGGAGTCCTTCATTGAAAACTACAGCTCATTGCCCTGGCCGGTGTGGCTGTTAGTTGGAGCATCACGCTGTACACTGACAGGTGGCAGGTTTGATTCCTGGTCAGGGCACATACCTAGGTTGGGGGTTCTATCCCGGGGCGGGGCATGTGCTAGAGGCTACTGATGGATATTTGTCTCATGTCTCTTTTTCTCCCTCAATCTAAATCAAAAACAAAAAATATCCTTGGGTGAAGATTTTAAAAAATAATCTTTAAAAAAGAGAAAAATCCAGCTCAAACCCTCCCCTACAGCATCCTATAGTAAAGTTTTATTTATTTATTTATTTTTTTAATATATTTTATTGATTTTTTACAGAGAGGAAGAGAGAGGGATAGAGAGTTAGAAACATCGATGAGAGAGGATCATCCATCAGCTGCCTCCTGCACACCTCCTACTGGGGATGTGCCCGCAACCAAGGTACATGCCCTTGACCGGAATCGAACCCGGGACCCTTTAGTCCACAGGCCAACGCTCTATCCACTGAGCCAATCCGGTTTCAGCTAAAGTTTTATTTATTTATTTATTGTTTTAATATATTTTATTGATTTTTCACAGAGAGGAAGAGAGAGGGATAGAGAGTTAGAAACATCGATGAGAGAGAATCATCGATCAGCTGCCTCTTGCACACCCCCTACTGGGGATGTGCCTGTAACCAAGGTACATGCCCTTGCCCGGAATCGAACCTGGGACCTTTCAGTCCGCAGGCCAACGCTCTATCCACTGAGCCAAACCGGTCCCGGCTAAAGTTTTATTTTTAAATGTGTAGGGTCCCTAGCAGCTGCCAGCTGCCAGTTGGGGTTCCCCTTCCATCCCCCAGCCACCTGCCGCCTCTGGGGCCTCCCCACCCCCTTCAAGGGCAGGCCCTGCCCCTGGTCGATCTCCTGGACAAACTGCTGGTCAAGGGGACAGTTTGCATACCATACTTTTATTATATAAAGGATTTAATTTATTGGAGTGACATTGGTTTGCAAAATCATACAGGTTTCACGTGTACAACTCAATAAAGCATCATCTGCACATTGCATCTTGGGCTCATTGCTCCAAGCAGTCTCTCTCCATCCCCATTTTCCTTCCCTTGGCCCACCTCCACCTCGTCCCCACCCTCCTTTCCCTCTGGCTATCACTGCACTGTGGTCTGTGTCTATGTGTTCTGTATATGTTTTTGGCTAATCCCTTCACCTTCCTTCATCCAGACCCCCCTTCGCTCTGAGATCTGTCAGTCTGTTCTGTGTCCATGCCTGTTTCTATGTTGTTGGTCAGTTTATTTCGTTCATTAGATTGCACATATAAGTGAGATCATATGGTGCTGTTTTTCTCTGGCTGGCTGACAGCTCCCCCCACCCCAGCTTCCAGCTGGCTGTAGAGTGGCTTAACACTCAGTATGCATGGAGAGCCGAGGATCACCAGGCATTTGAGGGGAGCCTTCAACCCAAGAGGCAGAGACCAAGACAAAGGAAGCAGACAAGGCTCAATGCAGAAAACTCCAACTTAAAAAAACGATCTATCTTTAGAGAGAAAATAGATATTGCAGCTGGGAAACAAGAACCGGATGCTATTTTTAAAATATGGAATAATCAAAGAGCTCTCGAAAATTTAAATGTGGCGGCCAAAATTTTAGCAAATCTCCATGGAAGCCCAATGTAAAATACATTACAACGGCATACATTAGCATAAATGTATGTTGAAGTGTGGACGTGAGGCCCTGAGCTGCCTGGAATCCCCAGGGGGTGAAGGACCACTCACACCCCTCTCAGCTGCTGCTGCACTGCTGCTCCTGCTGTTCTGCTCCACTTACATTCTGAATTTTTCTTTGTGGTGTTTTCCCTATTTTTTCTGCCTATGGCCACTGGGGCTCACGTTTCTTAGTGTAATAATACCTCTAAAGTTAAGATGCTTTCAGCTTCAGGGAAGAGAAACTCCTTGTTTAAACCAGTTTCATTCATATATAAAGACATTTATTACCTCGGCAAACAGGAAGTGGGTTACAGGAGGTGGTTTCTCATTTTCTTTAAAAACAAAACAAAACATAACAATGTGCATTTACCACTCATTTTTCTTAAAAACATAAATAAATAGAGCAGCCATACTGAAACGGGCACATAACAAATTGTAATACACAGAACGCTGATGTATTTATTAATATGTGCTGCACAATCAGGAATTTTTGTAGAAACCTCTTGCCATGACTGTGCCTTTAAATTGCTTTTTTGTTGTTAATTGTCACCGGAGGATATTTTTCTATTGATTTTTAGAGTGAAAGGGAGGAGGAAAAAAGAGAGAGAGAAACATCAATGTGAGAGAAACACATCGATGGGTGAACTCCTGGACTCGCCCGGACCAGGGCGAGGGGTTAAGCCTGCAACCAAGGTACATGCCCTTGACTGGAATCAAACCTGGGACCCTTCAGTCCTCAGGGCGATGTTCGATCCACTGAGGCAACCTGGCTAGGGCTAAATATACTTCTTATTAATGCATTGTTATTTAGGAAGGTCAAAGCTCTGCCCTGGCCTCTTAAAAATTCAAACCTGTATGTCTGTTACAGGTGTTTAAGGAGTATACCTTTACAGCATATGTTCACCACATCCAAACGTCCAGCAAGACCCAGGCATTAGGTCATGTATTTTATCATGGTATAACGGTTAGTTATGCCATTTTAATTATTTTACATTGGATTCCATTAAATTTCATTTGACAAAAAGATTCTTCTGCTAAAATGTCTTATTTCGATTTGCTTCCATTGTGCAAAATTAGGAAACATCAGAGTGTAATCTATTATTCCTGTGAAAAACAGATTTTAGGGAGGATAGTTGTCAGAGATGTTTACATTTAAAGTGATGGAGTTAATTTTACACAGCAAAAAAATTTAGTAGGATCTGTAAAGAAAGTGAATCAAAGTATGTTTGACTCCTGTGAGTGCAATTAAAATGTACTAATTTTCAAAGTTATGCATTATTTTTTTTTTAAGTACCAGTTCACATATTTTAAAATTCTACACAGAATTGGCTATTCGCATTATGTATTTTACAATATTGCCACCTAAAGACTTCCTTTGTGTAGGAGGAAAAAGAGATTCAGAGTCAAAAGTTCCTGGTACTTAGAAAAGAAATTCCTTACTTAGATCACTCCTATGTCACTGCTATTATCCATACAACCATCTCATCAGAGCAGTGTGAGGAGTAAAAGAGATAGTGCACACAGATAGCAAACTGCCCTTAGATTACATTTCTCTGTCTTGGACAATATTGTGGTCTTGGTTTCTCAGAGGCCCTAAACAAATAATCAATACAAAACTATTTTGCCGAACTAAAATGGTCACACCAATGTAAAAATCAACACGCAAAATCTTAAGCCTTTCTAAATCGTTCTAATGATGTTTTACTGCTATGTGAAGAGCATATCTAATTATGTATAATCTGATCAGAGTCTCCAGTTATATTACCTTTGTCATCACAACGTGTTATTTACCAGAAATGCAATGCATCGATGATGCACAAGTAACAGAGGCCTGAGGTTTGCTAGAAGTTTTCAATGTATTTTTAAATTATGCTGTAAAATCAGTAAACTCCAACCAGGATGTTTTATGATTACATCACAGAGAGCAACTGTCTATTGGGACAAAAAAGATATGCTGATAGGCAAATAAGTTGCTATAATTAAATATGCACAGCTTATTGACATTTTTCTTAAAACAAAAAATCAGGGTTCATCCAGCGAAGCACAGGCATTCTGACACCACCTCTGTTGGCAAATGGAATCCAATTCTAAGCACTCCTGTGATCTTGAATGTCTTGTTAAGTGTTACAGGGCTTTTGTTTTTCTTTTAGCCACTAAATTTTTCAGGAAAAATTCACCTATTTAGGAAAAAAGAAAATAGATTAATTACACTTCAGTGCTTCCCTTTAAAGGAGATTTTTGTTTGTTGGCATTTCTCTCTTCTCAATGGCAATAATACCTCCTATATCTTTGGCTCTTTCTCCAACAATGATTAGTCATTATTCTTAAAAAAAAAATTTTTTTATGAACACTACAATCTCTACTATTATTCTTGTTTTTTTCTCTTTATTATATTTTTTCCATCACCATTTATCCCCCCTTTACCCTCTCCCACCTCCGCCCACCTCCCGCTCCCCTGCAATCACTATGTTGCCTGTTTTTTTCCTGTTTTGTTCAATCCCTCCATCCCCCACAACCCGCCCCCCCACCGAAGCTGTCTGCCTGCTCTCTCACTATGAGTCTTCTATTTTGCTTGTTAGTTCAGTGTGTTCATTAAATTCCACATATGAATGAAAGAATTTACTATCATTCTTTCTAGTAACTCAGTATTATAAAGCATGATCTGCTGTATCTGTGGGTCTCCTGTGCATTTATTGCACACTATGTGCACGTTCCAGTCCTCATCACTGACAGAGGTACTGCTGTTGGCACGCTTCATTTCAGAGAGCAATTCTGCTCCACGATTAGCCTAGGTGTGGTGTTTATAAAACAGACCTCGTTTCAGTTGAGCGGGCTCATCTGATGGAATCTTTTAGCTCCTTCCCCTCTAGGGAAGCAAAAGCTCTTCCTTTATAAGGGCTTCTTCTCACCCCCTGCGGTGTGTCTGTCACTGTGACAGCACAGCTCAGTGCTGACTGGCAGAGCTCAGAGCTGCAGGTCTGATTTTATGAGGAGTCTGATCAAGCCTCTTTGTCACCTAAATATAGAGTAGGATTGCAACCGGCCCGTATACAATCACAAAGAATCCCAACGCTCATGAGCTAGCCACGTAATGAAGAGAATAATCCTGCTGCTCCACACCTCTATCTAAATCTGATAGGAGTGAAACCGACATTATTATCAGATCTTAATGCATGCTCTGGATAACCAGAATTTTATTTTTTACTGCTAATTTAAAAAGCATTAAAATGTTCATAATTCACTTTCTTATAAATGTTAGAAAATTTCCTTAAAAACATACACATGTGGGAGAATCCAAGATGGCTGCTCGGGTAGGCAACTAGCCGCAGCCGCACACAACAATTTTAATAAAATACAACTAAAATATAAAATGGACATTACCCAGAACTACAGGAAAGTCGACTGACTGGAAATCCTACAACAAGAAGCAAGGAGAAAACCAGAAGGAAGCACGGAGGAGCTGTAAAAGCCTAAGGTATGGAGACACGCGGCGCACGCGAAGAGGACGGAGCCGGAGAGGAGGGAGGCTGAGTGCCTGGCGGGCGTTCCCTAGCGGAAAGGAGATAAAACTCCGACTGTGCTGGGCCCCTGACTGCTCTGAACCCCCGTTCTGGGCCAGACCCCGGGGACTCAGGCTCAGCCATAGGGAGCTGGACTGTAAGTCGGAACCCCGGGGTAGCGGAGAAAGGAGGTCCCGGAGGCGCACACACTGCCCCCAGAGAAGGGATGGTCGGCTGTGCCGCGGGATTGCCCTGACGGGAAGGAGACTGGGGCTCCAGACTGCTCTGAACGCCACCTCCAACTCCACTTCCAACTGAACTGAACCCCAATACCGGGCTCATTGTGGGAGAGCATAGACTGTTTGGCAGCAGGCGAAAATCGAGGGCACCTTTCTCTCAGAGGCGCCGGCAGCGAGCACTGAAGAACCCGCATAGGGCGGGGCTGACGGAAGCCAAAGCTGCAGGCTCCACCCTGAAACCCCGTCCCATCTGTAACTGCGAAATGCGACAACAAAATAGATCACAAACGAAAGAAATGGAGGACAAAAAGCGTCTGGATATAGAGTTCAAATCTACGCTTATAAGGTTTTTCAAGAATTTCCTAGAAAAGATGGATAAGGCCTATGAGGATATGAAAAGAGATCAACTAGAATTAATAAGGAGTCAACAAGAAATGATAAGGGATCAACAAGAAATAAAGAATACATTGTCTGAAATAAAAAATATTCTACAGAGTCCTAAAAACAGAAGGGAAGATCGCAAGAATCAAGTCAAAGATTTGGAACATAAAGAGCCAGAAGACACTCCTCCACAGAAGCTAGAAGGCAAGAGAATCCAGAAAATTGAAGATAATGTAAGAAACCTCTGGGACAACTTCAAGCGAACCAACATCAGAATTATGGGGGTTCCAGAAGATGAGAGAGAGCAAGATATCAAAAACATACTGAAAGAAATAGTGACAGAAAACTTCCCCCACCTGGTGAAAGAATTGGACTTACAAGTCCAGGAAGCGCACAGAACTCCAAACAAAAGGAATCCAAAGAGGACCACACCGAGACACATCATTATTAAAATTCCAAGAGCAAAAGATAAAGAGAGAATACTAAAAGAAGCAAGAGCAAAGAAGGTAGTAACTTATAAAGGAGCACCTATACGATTGTCAGCTGACTTCTCAACAGAAACCATGCAGGCCAGAAGGGAATGGCAAGAAATATTCAAGGTGATGAATAGCAAGAACCTACAGCCAAAAATAAGCTACCCAGCAAAGCTATCACTCAGAATCGAAGGCCAGATAAAGAGCTTCACTAATAAAAAAAAGCTAAAGGAGTTCATCACCACCAAACCAGAATTATATGAATTGCTGAAGGGGGTTCTTTCAGAAGAGAAAGTAAACAAAGATAAAAATTATGAACAACAAATACGTAATTATCAACAAGTGAATCTAAAAACCAAGGAAATTAAAAAAATCTGATGAACAATATTAACTGTTGAATATAATAGAATCAGAGGTATGGAAGGGGAGTGAACTGACGATTCTTGGGGAAAAGGGGAGAGGGGGGCGTGGGAAAAGACTGAACATAAACTGTGCACCTATGGATGAGGACAATGGGGAGAGGGGAAAGGGCAGAGGGTAGGGTGGGAACCTGGTGGAGGAGAGCAATGGTGGGGGGGGGGGAAGGAACATTTGTAATAATATGAAAAATAAAAACTTATTAAAAAAAAAAAAACAAACAAAAAAAAACATACACATGTACACAAAACCAAAACAACAAAGTAAAAACTCATTTCAAATGACAGTACTCTACTGTAACCTCTCTGGAAGTGGACTTCTACTCTTTTTTTTCTTTTTAAATTTCTTTATTGATTAACCTGTTATCCTGGAGTCCCCTTTTTAATTATGCAACCTATAATGGGCGCATACTCTTTCACTAGGACGTGTCAGTACGTCACGCCCGAAGGATGTAATTTCATATTATTATTTTTTTTATTTATACTTAATTAAAATAAATGATATATATATTTTTTCGTTTATTTATATATAAAGCACAAAGGAAAATACAAAATTACAAAAAAATAGAAAAAAATACCAACAAAAAAATGGAAACATCGAATTAAAAAATTATAAATTTTACAAACAATTATAAAGATTACAAAAAATATATACCATCCCTCTCAGGGCGCAACATATATTTCCAGGACGTATTCATATGTCCTACCCTTTCCCGATATTGTTTACTTTTGACGTATTTATAGGTCCCGCTCAGTTAACAGGTTAAGGTATCACATATTTGTCCTCAACCCCCCCATTCCAATCCCCCACTCCTCCTCACTCATGCCCCCACGCCCCTTTTGTCCTTGGCCACTGGTTAGGCTCATATGCATGCACACAAGTTTTGGTTGATCTCTCCCTTTTATCCCCACCCTCCCCCTGAGGTCCAACAGTCTGACTCATGGCTCCTTATCTCTGGGTCTGTTCTTGTTCATCAGTCTATGTTATATATAGTTTTAGCTTGCTAGCACTGCGTGAAGAATAAATTACTTGTAATATTAGTTTCTGAAGTCCCCACATCCTGTCAATGCATTCAATCAAACTCTTGGGTTTTGTAACTAGAATAAGCTATTATTACTTCATTAAATTTCTTTAAAGGAACACAATAAATATTACTTATAATTTGTATAATTATTATAAATATAATTCATGCCACATTTAAGCGTATCTATAATTTAGACCCTAATATAAAACAATCATTTAAAAGAGCATTAGGCCCTAGCAGGTCTGGCCTAGTGGGTAGAGCAGACCCAAGGGTCTGGGTTCGATTCCAGTCAAGGGCACCTACAGCGGTTGCAGGCTCCTCCCTGGCCTGCCCTGGTCAGGGCTCCTGCAGGAGGCAACCAACTGATGTGTTTCTCTCACATCCGTGTTTCTGTCTGTCTTTCCCTCTCTCTTCCATTCTCTCTAAAATCAATGGAAAAATATCCTTGGATGAGGATTAACAAATAAAAAAAGGGATAGAGCCGAAACCGGTTTGGCTCAGTGGATAGAGCATCGGCCTGTGGACTGAAAGGTCCCAGGTTGGATTCCGGTTAAGGGCATGTACCTTGGTTGAGGGCACATCCCCAGTAGGAGGTGTGCAGGAGGCAGCTGGTTAATGTTTCTAACTCTCTATCCCTCTCTCTTCCTCTCTGTAAAAAAAATCAATTAAAAAAAAATATATTTAAAATAGGGATAGAGCAGATAAAAATATTTTTAAAAATAAAATGAAATAAAAATAAAACATCATTAATAGTAACATGGCTCAGAAAAAAATTCAAAAAATAACTAGCTGTTTATTCTTCAAAATATTTTAATTAAATCTAAGTCACAGGGCAAATGCCATAAAGATTTTTTGGATTAAATTCAATTTTCAGATATGTTCTCACAGACCTTTTGATGGCCGTTATCACATGATTTTTAATCTCTGGGAAAATGCTTTTATTTTCACTAGTCAGCTCAGACTATGGATCAAAATAAGAGCTGAAATTATAAAGGTGAACAATTGCATGTAGTTAGTAAAAACAAAAAGTATTTATAGGGAAAATAAACATGAATTTTTTTCTGTTGCGTCTGGGAGGAAAAACATAAAGCTATTTTTTTAATTTTTATTTTTTTATTAAATTATTATCTGTGTACATATCTTACCATTCTCCCCCCCCCCCTGCCTCCCTCCCCCAAAAAACATAAAGCTATTAATGTTTCGGGCAACAATACTTTTCAGGGTTTAATTTGATCTAAAATTTGAAATTTGGAGAAGCAGCTGGTGTCATTGTCAAATGACCACGTTATCCTAAAAACCATGTTAGATGCTTGATGGAACTTTGTCATTTCTGAGTAACCTCCTAATGCTGTCCAAGCACAGAACAAACTGATCACTTCTGCTTTCATCCGAGCAGCTGAGCTATTACATATGAAGGCAGGGAAGGGAAGGATTCTTCATTTAACTAACAACGGAGAGTAAACTTTTCCTCAATATGGCCCTCATGAAACAAATCTCCTAAAGAAGTTCCCCCAAACCCTCCCAACCTTTTTCTTCTCCACAAAAGACAACCACAACTATTAAGATGTAAATATGGAACCATCCCGTGCAGTCTGCTCACCTGCTTTATATGAGGAGCGCACCAGAGGGCCACTGGCCGTGTAATGAAATCCAAGGTCATTTCCCACTTTTTCCCAGTATTTGAACTTCTCAGGAGTAATGTATTCTTCAACCTAGATTTAAAGAATTAATTTTGATTCTTGAGTTGCCATACATCATTTTGATTCTACAGAAAATTCATACCCATGCATTCAAGGTGGTTTTAAAAAAAATATTTATTGTTGAAATATTACCTATACTCTCTTCCCTCCCCCATTGACCTCTCACTGCCCCCAGCCACCACCACCCTGTTGTCTGTGTCCACAGATTATGCATAGATGCACACAAATTCTTTGGTTAATCTCTTCCCACCCACCGACCCTCCCCTGCCTTCCGAGATTGCACAATCTGTTCTATGCTTCTGTGTCTCTGGATCTATTTTGTTTGTCTGTTTATTTTGTTCATTAGATTCCACATATGAGTGAGATCATGTGGTACTTATCTTTCTCTTATTTGGTTTATTTCATTTAGCATAATACTCTCCAGGCCCCTCCATGCTGTCTCAGATTTTAACAGATTCTTCTTTTTTACTGCTGCATAGAATTCCATGGTATAAATGTACCACAGCTTTTTTATCCACTCATCTGCTGATGGGCACTTGGGACCTTAACTATTGTAAATTGTGAGGGTTTGATTCTGGTCAAGAGCACGAGCTTCAGTTGCAGGCTCGGTTAAGTCTCCCTCTTCGACTTCCCCTCCCTTCCACTCTCTCTAACAATCAAACAAATAATACAAAGTGGTATCTACCTTTGCACAATGACTTCTTACTCTGGTTTCTGCCTGGATTTGGTTTGATAATGACCGTTAGCATCTGAAGGGAGCCTTGCTTTTCAACCCTCCTTCTTCCCTCTCCCCACCCTGTCCCCTCCCTCACTGGAAGTCAGACACTCTCAGCAAAAGAGCAAGCCTGAGAATTATTCTCGGATAGAAGACACTGTTAAGCTTATTGTCACTAAGGTTCAACATTTGTTTTGCATGTGATTTTATTCTTCGATTACTCTGTTTCATGGGAACCATTATAGAATTCTGGAAGGCAAATTTATATGGCAACTATTTCCTTTAGCTTGGCTAAAATAAAAATTTTAGGTTCAGAATATCCTTGCAAAGGTTAACATTATTTGCAAATCTTTATATAATTTTATTCTTATTTTAATGTGTTGTTTGTTGTCATTGCTACAGGTGTGAAAAAGTTGAAAGATGTGGAATATCTGGGAACAGTAGCCAGTGTTCGCCTTCATTCAGACTATGCTGCTGCTCTTTTAGGAGGCAAAGTCCAGTTACACTTGGTAAGTATGATTTTAATGTCCCAGAGGCCTGCTCAGTTAACCCAGTGATGACGATGAATCTGTCTTATTAAAAACTTCCGTCAGGAAGCAACCTTGTAAGACTAGCTGGAAAGCCAGGTGTGGATAAAGGAGTAACAGAAATCTTGACCCTTCGGCAGGAGATGTTCAATTCGCTTTCTAGCTCTATTCCTAAGAATCCCAACAGTTTGTCAACTGTGCTACTTATAATACTGCTAATGGTAAAAATGACCCTGTTGCTAACTGTATGCAGAAACCATAAGTGAACTATAAAAGCTGATGGGAATGCCATACATCTGGGTCTCCTGGAATGCACTGACTCAACATTTAGGCATGTTGCTTGTGGGAGGTCCTTGAAGCTATGCCTCTTGAGTTGTTCAAGAGATATTGGCCCTGGAATATGGGCCTTCCAAACCAGGGCATCTTCCACATCTGTTCTTGGCTCTTTGCTTCTGAGAAGCCAGAGATCAGCCACTGGACACCTTCAGAGCCTGTGAGGACTGTTCCGCTAGAACGGTGTCTAATGTGCCCTGCCCGTAAGCCGTGCTTCCTGCCTGATGCCTTTCTGAGCAAACTGGCCTATGTCGTCTGCTGAGTGTGAATGTTTAATTGAACCTCCCCTACGAGCCACTGCTATTCTTTGTCTTAGATAGAAAGTGAACTCTTGGATACTCAAGAAGAGCGTGAGACTCGACTTTTCCCAGCAGTGGATGATAAGTGTCATGCCTTAACTGGTGATTTCCTCATCTATGGCACAGATGTACGCATTGTCTTCTTTAATATAGAACATAGGGCAATTTCTAGTTTTTATTTTGCAATATATTTATTTTTATGTATATACAAATAGGGTATCCCAAAAAATGTACACACACACATTGAATAATTATAAAGGCAGTGTTTTTTAAAATACATTTTTACAATTGAACTATCAGATCTTAAAGTATGTGTACATATTTTTGGGACACACTGTATATATTATATAATATATGTTATATATTATGTATTATATAAAAATATATAACTATTATAAAATAGACACAAATAAATATATGTAGAGCACATAGTTAGCATGATTTGTTAGTAATGAGTGCTTTTGTGGTTATAAGCAATGTTGAGAGCACAGTAAAAAGGGCAAACTATTGAGTGTAGAGAATCTAGATTTAAATATCAGCTTGGTTTATTTTTTAACTTACAGGTATATTCTAATTTAATTTAATTTTTAAAATTGAATTTACTGATTTTAGAGAGTTAGAAACAATGAGAGAGAAACATCCATCAGCTACCTCCTGCACACCCCAACCAAGGTGTATGCCCTTGACCAGATTCAAACCGGGACGGACCCTTGAGTCCACGTGATGACACTCTCCACTGAGCCAAAACCGCTAGGCAATGTTAGTTCTTTTTTTGCTTGTTGCTCTTTAACCCCTCCCAAGCCTCATTTTCTTTATCTAGATGCTTTAAGGACTTATTATAATTTGATGACGAATATAAGATACCTCATTCAACTTTAGATTTCCAGTTCCTATGTTTAGTAGGCATTTAATAAATATTAAGACTAATGGAATTCTGAGGACCAGTGTTTTGGTCCTTTGAACATCATTACCCTATACCTCTAAGTATTAGGTTATCCACATGGACATAAAGCATAGTTATAGTAATAGCACCTAATATTTGTAAAAACTTTTTCAAAGATTTTTCAAAGCACAGCATACCTATCTTGTTTAGTCTCTAAATTCAGTAAAGTTGGAAGAAAAGGTGTTTTCCAGATAAGAAGAAAATTATTCACTATTTCCATTTTCTCTAATTAAATTGTTTATTAAAAAGAGCATGTCTTTTTTTAAAAAATATATATATATTTTATTGATTTTGTACAGAGAGGAAGGGAGAGAGATAGAGAGTTAGAAACATCGATGAGAGAGAGTCATCGATCAGCTGCCTCTTGCACTTTCCCTACTGGGGATATGCCCACAACCAAGGTACATGCCCTTGACTGGAATCGAACCCGGTTCCCTTCAGTCCCCAAGCCGACGCTCTATCCATTGAGCCAAACCGGTTTCGGCAAAAAAGAGAGCATGTCTTAAAAAATGCTCATTGCCACTGAGAGACTTTATAAGTTGAAAATAATCAGTATTTGTGCTAATTTACACCAGTAGGGTAGGTCTGGTGTATCAGTGAAGTAGTGAGTGATGTGGTAAATAACATTAAATACAATACGTTTGCATGACACCTAACATTATAAAGCCTGATCTCACTCATCTCAGTAACTATATAAAATAAGCAGGGACATTTTAGAGATGGGACACTGAAGACTGAGAGGTCACTACGTTTGTGACAGAGGTGGAACTTGAACAAGCAAGATTTCCTGATGGAAAATGTACTCTTTCCACTATGCCACAGGCACTTTGAAGTAAGAACTCAAAGTGCAGTCGCCTGTCAATAAGGCAGTATTTATCTGTCTCATTCTTTTCCATAACTAAAGTATAATTGTCATAAAATATTATATTAGTTCCAGATGCATAATATAATGATTTGATATTCATATATATTACAAAATGATAGTCACAGTAAGTCTAGTTAACATCCGCCACCATACATAGCTACAAAATTTTGTTTCTTATGAATCTGAAAATATTGGGGCTTTCTAGCAGCTTTATTGAAGTATAATTGGAAATAGACTACACATGTTAAAGTTAAGTTTTGACATATGTATGCACCTGTGAAACACCATCAGCTCAATCAAAATAATGGACATATCTGTCACCTTTAAAAGTTTTCTCAATCCTTTCCACCCCTCCCCACTTAGTGCTTTGTCACTATAAATTAGTTTGTAATTTCTAGAGTTTTATGTAAATGGAATCACATAGTAGGTATTCCTTCTTGTCTGGCTTTAGTGTAATTATTTTGAGATTCATCCATGTTGGTGTTTGTGGCAATAGTTCCATTTTTTTTCTTGCTGAGTAATAGTCCATAGTCAGCATCCTATCTAATAAGAGTAACATGCAAATTAACCATCACTTTGCAATAAAAATGGTCACACCCACAGCAAATTGATGGGCCAAAATGGTGGTACCGCCAGCGGTGCCTGACACAAAAGCAGAGAGGGAGATGGGAGGGAAGGCTTGGCATCCTTGATTGCCCCAGCGATCAGGACGCCACACCTGATGGGAAAGCTGAGCAGGAGAGTGCTTGGGAGAAGGCTTGGCATCCTGGATTGCCCCAGAGCAAAGCGGAAGATGGGCTGGAAGGCTTGGTGTCCTGAGTCACTGAGGAGGGCAGTTGGGGGGACCAGGCCTGCAGGGGAGGGCAGTTAGGGGCAATTAGACCAGCAGGGGAGCAGTTAGGCATCAATCAGGCTGACAGGGGAGTGGTTGCAGGTGATCAGGCTGGCAGGCAGAAGTGGTGAGGGGCAATCAGAAGCAGTGAGGGGCAATCAGGCAGGCAGGCAGGCAGGCAGGAGAGCGGTTGGGAGCCAACAGTCCTGGATTGTGAGAGGGATGTCCGCTGCCTGCTTAGGTCCAATCTCACCGGTGGGATTGGGCCTAAACAGGTAGTTGGACATCTCTTGAAGGGTCCCAGATTGGAGAGGGTGTAGGATGGGCTGAGGGACACACCTCCACTCCTCGTGCACGAATTTCGTGCACTGAGCCTTTAGTATATTATAATTTGCTCATCTGTGGATGGATATTGATGATGTTTCCAGTTTGGGGTATCTACAAATAAAGCTGCTATAATTGTTTGTGTTCAAGCCTTTGTGTGGACATATGCTTTCTTTTATCTTAGATAAAAACATCTAGAAGTGGAATGGCTACATCATATGCCATGTGTATGTTTAATCTTTTGAGAAACTGACGAACTGTTCTCTAACTTGGTTGTACCATTTTACACTCCCAACAACAGTATATGTGTTCTAGTTCCTTACCTCAGGGGTGGGGAACCTTTTTCTGCCAAGGGCCATTTGGATATTTATAGTATCATTTGAGGGCCATACAAATTATCAACTTAAAAATTAGATTACTATATTTGGTCATTTAATGAACTCACCCCTGATGCCGTGGCAGGGCCCAACAAAAATGATTCCATGTGTCTTACATAGCCCGAGGCCTGGATGTTCCTTATCCCTGCTCTACATCCTCACAAACACCTGATACTGACACTCTTTACTTTAGCCATTCTAACAAATGTGCAATGATACTTCATTTTCATTTCAATTTGCATTTCACTGATGGACTAATGATGTATAGGTATCTTTTCATATACTTATATGCTATCTATTTCTCTTTAATGAAGTATCTGTTCAGACTTTTTTATTATGTCTTAATTGACTTGTTTATTTTCTTATTACTGAGTTTTGAGAGTTCTTATACATTCTATAAAGTTTTAGGCAAATGTAAAACACAAATCTTTAAATTTGCTAGAAGAAGACATAGGAGAAAAACATTGCAACCTTGGGTTAGGCAAAAGATTAAAAAAAAATAATTCTTTATTGTTGAAAGTATTACATATGTCCCCCTTTTCTCCTCACTGATCCCCTCTAGCCCATCCCCTGCTCCTTGCCCCAGGCCCTGACCACCCCATTGTCTGTGTCCATGCACCATGCAGGTATGTATACTAGGTCCTTGGTTGATTAACTCCCACTCACCCCCCCACTGCATTCCCTCTGAGAATCTGTACTCTGTTCCATGCTTCCATGTCTCTGGATCCACTCATTCATCAGTTTATTTTGTTACCTAGAGTCCACACGAGTGAGATCAGCTGATATTTGTCTTTCTCTGACTGACTTATTTCACTTAGCATGATACTCTCCAGGACCCTCCATGCTGTCTCAAAGGGTAAGAGATTCTTCTTTTTTACTGCTGCATAGTATTCCATGGTATAAATGTACCACAGATTTTTTTTATCCACTCATCTACTGATGGGCACTTGGGCTATTTCCAGATCTTAGTTATTGTAAATTATGCTGAACAGCCCTAACCAGTTTAGCTCAGTGAATAGAGCGTTGGCCTGCAGACTGAGGGGTCCCAGGTTCAATTCCGGTCAAGGGCATGTACCTTGGTTGCGGGCACATCCCTAGTAGAGGGTGTGCAGGAGGCAGCTGATCAATGTTTCTCTCTCTCATCGATGTTTCTAACTCTCTGTCCCTCTCCCTTTCTCTCTGTAAAAAGTCAATAAAATATATATTTTTAAAAATTATGTTGAACATAGGAGTGCATACATTCTTTCTGATTGGTATTTTAGTTTTCTTAGGATATATTTCTGGAAGTGGGATCAATGGGTCAAATGGCAGTTCTATATTTAATTTTTTGAAGAATCTCCATACTGTTTTCCATAATGGCTGCACCAGTTTGCAATCCCACCAGCGTGTACTGGGGTTCCCTTTTCTCCACATCCTCATCACCACTTAAGAGCTTAATATTTCAATCTTCTTGAACTTGTAGAGACTTGTTTTGTGTCCTAACATGTTATCTATCTTTGTGAATGACCCATGTATCAGGGTGTGGACTTGTCTAGGTTCTTCTTGCTTGGGATTCTGTGCCTTCTGAACTTGTATGACATTTTTCTTCATCAGGTTAGGGAAGTTTTCTGCCATTATTTCTTTAAACACACTCTCTATCCCTTGTTCACTTTCTTCTCTTCTGGCACTCATACTATGTGAATATTGTTATGTTTCATGTTGTCCCATAGCTCCCTTAAGTGTTCCTCTTGTTCTTTTTTTTCTTTTTTGTTTCTTGGACTGAGTGATTTTTTTTCTGCCTGTCTTCTAACTCACTGGTCTGATCCTCGGTTTCCCTTAATCTGCTGTGTAGTCCTTCCAATGTGTTTTTTTTTTTTTTTTTTTTTTTTTTTTTACCATTACTATATCATTCTGTATCATTTCTGACTGGTCTTTTTTCTTAGTTACTATATCTTCCTCCATGCTGTTGAGCATCTTTGCTATCATTCTGAACTCTATATCTGATAAATTTCTTATCTCTATTCTCTTCTTCTGGAGAATTCTCTTGTTCTTTCATTTGGGCTTGTTTTTTGGTCTTCCCTTTTTGGCTGCCCTTTTGGATTTGTGTCTATGTATTAGATAGATATGCTATGACTCTAGTGCAGAATGATGTCAAATGCCTTTTCTAACTGGCCCTGTGTATCCTACTTAGAGCAATCAGTAACCCACAGGTTGTGGCTCACTCTGCTGGGGCTGGGTGCCTTCAGAAGGGACCAAGATGTGCACCAGGGTCTGCTTTTTCTAGCCCCTGGGCCAGAAGAATCAAGCAAAGATTCAAAGCCCCAGAGCTTCTCCTCTGCCTGCAGTCCAACTGACAATCAGTCTTACTTAGCTCAGGCTATTGATCATAGGGTTGGGGGAAAGGTCTTCCAACATGGTGGGGCAACTGCCTTTCCCCCAGAAAAAAACTGCCTGGGTAGCAAAGGTTTGTGAAGAAAGACCACTCTTAGCATGGGGGTAGACCCTGGAATTCTCAGTGGGAATCCCCTGCAGCTGAGATATCCCTCTGGACCTTCATCTGCTGTTTGCGGGAGCCCGGCCAGCCCTTTTGCGTCTCCATACTTTCTACCAGTCTCTATGCTGTCTCTGCTTTCCATCCTTGGTTATCAGAGTTCTCTCCAGCCAGTCTTTAGTTGAGCTTTCAGGTTGATTTTTCTGTATTTTAGTTGTATTTCCAGTTTGGTCCTGATAGAATGTAAGTGTAGCTTCCTCTTACTCTGCTGCCGTTTTCAATCTCTTTATTTTTGTTTTAATTCTTCATTGTTTAAAGTATTACATATGTTTCCTTTTCCCCCCCTTGACCTCTCCCCAGCCACTCCCACCTCCCAGCTGTCAATCATCCCCCTACTGTCTGTGTCCATTGGTTTTGCCATTTATTATCTCTTAAGGTGGTTTTTAACTTCATAATTTATCCAGGCGCACCCAGGTTTCTTCTTTTACCTTCTTACTGACTACCTGTCTACTAGTTACCTGCTGGCCACTCTATCAGAACATAATTAGAGGGAATTAGAAAGGAAGGGATTTTGTATCATATTAGCTATTCCAAAGGATAGACAAAGAAAATGATATTGTTTATAAAGATTATATATCTACATCACTCCTTTATGGACTAGCAAATATAATCAAGAATTAGTCACTCCTATATAATTCTTGAGGACTATGCTGTGTATTACTCATTTTGTATCTTCCGTTTAGCAATGTTTTTGGCACATGATCACTACTCAAAAAAAGTTTCTTGAATTAACGACTAAGTGTCGAATATAAAAATAGGAAGACCAACTTTATCTCTGGCTCTTCATATAACTCTAAAACAAACCACAAGGTCACCATTGGGAATGAATATAATTTCCTAACTTTTAAATATAGTTTTTTGTTGGCTTGCTTAAGTCACATAATTTTGAGGGCAGGAAATAAGTGCCAGAACTGGAACTGGAAAATATACATGGAACATATTATTAAAAAGCCAGCAGTGGCGTGGCTCAGTGGTTGAGTGTTGATCTATGAACCAGGAGTCATGGTTTGATTCCCCGTCAGGGCACATGCCTGGGTTGTGGGCTTGATCCCCAGTTTGGGGCATGTAGGAGGCAGCCAGTCAATGATTCTATGTTATCACTGATGTTTCTCTCTCTCTCCCCCTTTTCTCTGAAATCAGTAAGGAAAAAAAAAAAAAAAGTATTTTTAAAGAAAAGCCAGCAGCTTTGTAATTTTACCTGTGGAAAATAAAGATTTAATTAAAATTACCAACATTTGGCAATTCGTGGTAGCTGTACCTTAAGGTGGCGCTTTGTTGGCTGCATATACTGTCCTAATGTCAAACAGTCCACATCTGCCTCACGAAGTGCTGGAGAGGAAAAAAAAAAATACATTATATTAGCAGATGCTTCTATGAAGCTAAAATTGTACATTTAAGCATAATTTTCCAGAAAGTAATTTTACTATAGAACAGTGTGAACTTTATCCTGGCCTACAATCCTGGAATAAATGTTAAAATAGGGTTGGAAAGTATCTAGAGCAGGAGTCTGTTAGGCAGAAAAGATGAAAAGAACTCTGTATCAAAGGCCCCAAAACACCCACACTGTAGACCAGACATGTTATACTGGAGGCCTGGTGCATGGAAACTCATGCACAGTAGGGGGAGCGTCCCTCAGCCCAGCCTGCTCCCTCTCACAGTCCAGGAGCCCTCAGGGGCAGGAGGTGACCTGGAGATCAGGGGAAGGTGACACCCCCATCACACCTCTGCTGCTGCCACTGCCAGCAGTACAAGCCTCAGTTGGCCCATGTTATCTCAGCTTTGGGAAGCCCTGGGCAACCAGGCAGCTGCCATCCGAGGCTCGCCTGCACCTCGGGCCAGCCCTAGGCACCCCAATCTTGTGGCTGTGGGTGCTGCCATCTTGAGGGTGTAGCAGTCAATTGGCATATTCCCACCTATTGACGGTGAGTGCCACCATGTTTGTGAGGTCAATGAGTATATTCCCTCTTTATTAGGATAATATAAGGCTTTAGGTAATTGTACAAGGTATGCACTGAAGATGTGATTTGATCTCTGACTTCAGAATCTTTCTAGTAAAACTTTATGAACTGTGATAAAGAGAAGCTTTCAATTACTATTTGAACTCATTACTCTTTGAAACAATAAATAGCTACAAGAAGGCCGACTTTCAGATAAAATAAAAGCTGTTTTTAAAAATTTAAAAAGCCTAAGAATCACAAAGCAAATAAGCTTATGGGACTAAAGTTAGCAAAGTCCAAAATATATCATGTTATGTGACAATGTTGCCAGTAAGCTCTTTCTCAAAGGCCCGGATTCATCTTACTCATCTTTGAACTGTCAGTGCTGGCCAGAGCACCTGGTACCTGGATGGCTTTCAAAAATTGTCCACTGAATAAGAAAAGTGGACACAATCATGTTTTTACTTGATACAAGGGCAGAAAATAAAATGGGATGCAAATTTCATATCTTGACCTTCTTGCATATCATTGCACAAAATTCTAAGAAAACATATACCCTTCCCTTTTTACGTACTGTTAATAAGCATATACTGTACTTAATTCTTACTGGAACTTTCACTAAGATTATGGAGGGAATCATAACGGGGCCTTCAAAGTGGGGATCCTGTTCAGCTAGTGTGGCTCAGTGTTAGTGCATCGGCCCATGAAGCAGAAGGTCACAGTTCAATTCCCAGTCAGTGCATGTGCTCAGGTTGTGGGCTCCATCCCCAGCAGAAGGCATGCTGGAGGCAGCCCATCAATGATTCTCTCTCATCATTGATGCTTCTATCCCTCTCTCCCTTCCTCTTTGAAATCAATAAAAAAAATACAAAAAAGGTGGGGTTCCTGCCCTACCTGGTTTGGCTCAGTGGATAGAGCATCGGCCTGCAGACTCAAGGGTTCCAGGTTTGATTCCCTTCAAGGGCATGTACCTTGGTTGCGGGCACATCCCCATTAGGGAGTGTGCAGGAGGCAGCTGATCTCTCATCGGTGTTTCTAACTCTCTATCCCTCTCTCTTCCTCTCTGTAAAAAAATAATAAAATATATATATTTTTAAAAGTGGGGTTCCTGCTGTTACTCAAATGAAATGATAAAGAGTTTTAATTTTCAATTCCTTTACCTTTCATTGTTGCATATACTTGCTCGTCGTCCTCGCCTAAACCCAACATGATGGACGTTTTAGAAATGACATCAGGCTGGACCTCCTTGGCGTGCTTCAGGACCCGCAGAGACTGCTCGAAATTGGCCCTGGGATCACGAACTTTCCTTGAAAACAGCAGGGCTGTTGTCAGCAACAATAACCACAAGCTCAACCAAGCACATAGTTATGTAAGCAATATGAAAGACCAGGAAAGTACATTCTGGACGTTACATTACATTATATGGTTCAGCGGTAGAATTTGTGCACCAAAGTCTAACTATTACTTTAGGATAGAAAATAAGGCTTTTCTGGGCGCCCTTGCTGTTGACTTTTAAGGCCTTTCAAGTCTGGGGCAGAGAAAACTAAAATAAAAGTAATTCAATTTATGAAGTACTTGAGGAAAAGCCAGAATTCTGAAGCTGAGAGTAAGTGATTATAAGGGGTAATAAAGAAAAAAAGGGAAAAGAGTGGAAGAAAATCTCCACACTGAACAAAGAAAAAACTGTTTAACTTAAACCCACATTTCAGGGCTGAAACTTTTATCATTTTTTGAAAGACTGGGCTGCCCTCTGCTGGTAAGTATACAACATTGACATCTCCTAGTTTAAAAAAAATGCAGGATTCTGGAATTTTCCCTGGAAAGGATAATGTTTCTTAAGTGAAAACAGGGAAATTGGCACCCACTGGTGTGGTATGAGGAGATAGGGCAGGGTTGGAACAGGCTGTGTGCCAGACTAAAACGGGGGCCAAACCACATGGTTTAAATTGGGACAAGGCCCAATGGATAGAAATTGCTGATGTTAGCCTGGCTGGTATGGCTCAGTAGTTGAGCATCACCCTATGAACTAGAACCAGGAAGTCATGGTTCAATTCCTGGTTAGGTCACATGCCCCAGTTGCAGGCGTGCAGTAGGTAATGATCAATGATTCTCTCTCATCATTAATATTTATATTTTCCTCTCCCTTCCTCTATGAAATCAATAAAAATATATATGTTTAGAACTGCTGATGTTAAACCATCATTCATTTGAATTCAAAAGCAACCTTTATTTTGGGTAATTGATTTGTTGTTGTGGTTGTCATTTTTAACCAGAGACCAGTTCACTGAGAAGAGAGGAAACCAATTTATGAGTTAAAAAATAACCACAAAACTGATAATACAGAAAGTCATTATTTTCTGAAGTATTTCTCCACTGAATTTAAATTATGCTACCTAATGTTTATGATTTAGTGGAAATGATGGTTATTCTTTATCATACTTCTTTCAAGTTCTATTATAATGTCTATAAATTAACAAAACCATTGTCAAAACTTTACTAAAATTAATAAAAATGAATGTTAAAGGTTAAAATAATTTTTTTGAAATATGAGCATAGTCACAATGTGGAATAACAATCTATAATTATTCCTAACCATTAAAATTTTTAGAAAAAGTATAGTGTCTACTTTTTAAGAGAGATTTAAAATACATCTGAAGCCTGGACCGGTTTGGCTCAGTGGATAGAGCGTCGTCCTGCGGACTGAAAGGTCCCGGGTTCGATTCCGGTCAAGGGTATGTGCCTTGGTTGCGGGCACAGCCCCAGTAGGGGGTGCACAAGAGGTAGCTGATCGATGATTCTTTCTCATCGATGTTTCTGGCTCTCTGTCCCTCTCTCTTCCTCTCTGTGAAAAATCAATAAAATATATTTTTTTAAAAAATACATCTGAATACCAGTTTTTCTTCGTCTTCATTTATTGCATATCTTAATGCCAAATGCATTTTATAGAATTTTTGTTTGTTTCTTTTTTTAGAATTACACTCAAAGTAATTGCTCTTGTGTAATTTTTTTTAACACTGTTCCTTGAAAAAAATAACTCATTGGCATTTCTAATAAGATACCATCAAAAAGAGCAAAAAAGTTGCTCATTTTGTGTGTATAACAAAACATACAATGCATAAATATATAAGATATTTATACATGGATGTTGAAAATTGATATTATTGGGTAGAAATATTATGGGTAATGATCACATTCTCTCGTTGGCAATATTATCTAATTTTTCTATCATAGGCTTATTTATGTGGTTTTTGTTTAAAAAAATTCACTGTATAACAGTCTATTACAAAGTTCTCCTTTGAAAAAGTGAGAGAACATTCCAATATTACTCTGTATGTGTATTCACCTCTGCAATTCTGGAACTGTTTCTACATTATGTGCATATACATCTAATCCTGACAGAGCGACTTTTTCTATTGCTTTAAGGTCTCCTCGGAAATCAGGAGTGAGACATTCCACAAGAATTTTTGGATTCCTAAAGGAAAAAAAGATAAGCATTAAACTGGGAAGAAGGACTGACATAACTGCTGCTCAAAACAGAAATCACCCCACACATACTGTATCACTTTCAACACAGTAATCTTCAGAACCCTGCCCCCAAAGCATGAACATACAAATGTTTATATCTGAAATTGTTTAATGAAAAAAATAAATCCAAAACATCAAATAATATGTACACAGTGGTTAAAATACACCTGTAAGCAAATGACAATCAGGATACATTTTGAGACTGCAGATATTTAAGCATTACTAAGAAGGCATGTAAAAATATATATTTTTAAGGGATCAAAATATAAATGTTAAGACATTAAATATAAAATGGTTTTTAATTTTTAGAAAGTAAATTGGAATATTTCTATGTGAATGTAAACATTATTTGATTGCTTTAATTTTTATTTATTTTAAAATTCATCAAATAGGACTTTCCTCTCTCCCTCTAGGCAAATATTTCACAAGTGCTATGGGCTTTAAAAGTGATTCTGAATTGCAGAGTCAAGTTGAGCTTTGCTTGAATAAAATGTAAGCTAAATATTAATCTTCCTATATATATTGGCTATATCTATGTATTCAAGCACTGAACTGTAAACTAGCTCATAGAGCTGCTTTCTCTGACAGCAGTAGAAATGACCAGGACAGCTGACAAATTTTTCCACAAACCCAGCTGCAGAGTTTCTGGAGCTGTTTCCTAAGAGAACAGATGTAAAAAAACATACCCTCTCATTGATATAAAAGGTATTAAAAGAACACATCCTATAACTCACTGTTTGTTAACTGCAAGTTGAAACCCATTAGTAGTTTGTGAAATCAATTTAATAGGCTGCAAGCAAACATTTTTTTAATGAATTATACAATATGTTAAATAGAAAATATTACAGGAATCATTGAAGAAACATTTACTCGATATGTAGGTATTAGACTAGCACTGAGCTATAGGAAATAGGCATAACTCCCTTTCTAAATCTTTTTAAATGGACAAGATTAAAGTAGAAAAAATGTGGATTATGGGTAAAATTCCAAGGACATATAAATACAGATAAACTCTATATATCAAGACTTACATATTTTTATAATGCGGGAGCTTATCTCATCCTTATTCCTTCTAGCTGATGATTTATTCAAAATCAGTGCTAGGAAGACTGCAGCTTTATACTTCTTTTAAAATTACTCAAAGGAAGTTTAGACTAGCATTCAAATACAAAGCAAGGCTCTATGCAAAGGTTCATGGATGAGTTCGTGTCCTCAAATCCATAAATTTCTGCAAATAAGTATCTGTATGTTCACATATACTTTTTTCTGGCAGATAATTTCCAGCAGATTATCAGAGGGATTTATAACATCCCCCGCCCCCCACCAAAAAGAAAGAAAGAAAAAAAAAAAGAGTTAATAGCTATTGCTTTGAAGTAAAGACCATACTGAATTTATATGAGACAAAAAAAGTCCTTAAATTAAACAAGTACCTTTCCTTTAAGTATGATACAGTCTTTGCAAAGTGCTCAGCTCCTCCATCAGGCAAATCTAGAAACAAGAGAGCCCACTGCTCAAGGTGATGCCACAAATTAGTAAGAGCCAATTTCTGGAAGAGGTAATAACGACACTAACCATCTCGATCCACAGATGTCAGGACAACATAATCCAGGCCCCACTCTGCTATTGCCTTTGCAGTATTGTAGGGCTCATTGGCATCTAGTGGTGGTGGCTTTCTTGCAGTCTTAACAGAACAAAATCTGCATCCTCTTGTACATGTGTCACCCATCAACTAAAATAGAGATGTTACAATTTCAATCAAGTAGACAGATGACCCTCAAGAATATAATATTAGAGGATAAAGTTACAAAGAATAAATACAACTTGATTCTGTTTATAAGAAATGTGAACCATTCAAAGCTAAGCAATATAGTTAAGAGACACAAATATAATGTGGTAAAACTAGAAAAAAAAAGGAAATGATAAACTCAGGACTAAGAATGGTGCTAAAGGAAAAAGAAAGGGGATGGGATCAGCAAAGAATGCATAGGAGGGTTCAAAGATAATGCTAACCCCAAACTGGAGGTATGGGGTTATTTGCTATATTGATATTCTTACATGTAAGTTATAAAGATTCTTTTGTATCTACTTAATATTAGTAAAATGATTTAAAAGAAATATTTAATGAACATCATTATGCAGGTCTATGGAAATTAAATAGAAGGCACAGCTCCTTCTTGTTAAAGAGATGAAACAGAAGACACATAAAAAGTTAGTAATCTGCTTTCTGTGGGTATCGCTTCCCCCAGGGCACTGCTTCTGCTGCCACAGGTTACTACCATGCCTGCCCGCTGCAAGCACGGCCATTGCAGATGTTCCGTAGGGGTTGTAGTTTAGGGGAGAAAGCTCCTCTCCCCCTTTAACTCTCTCAGAGGGGACTCACAGCAATGATGCTTAGGCCAATGTCTCAGAGTTTTACTCAAACAATGAACTCTCCCCAAGAATCAGTTATGTGCCAGAACCGGTTTGGCTCAGTGGATAGAGCGTCGGCCTGCGGACTGAAAGGTCCCGGGTTCAATTCCAGTCAAGGGCATGTACCTTGGTTGCGGGCACATCCCCAGTGGGGGGTGTGCAAGAGGCAGCTGATCGATGACTCTCTCTCATCGATGTTTCTAACTCTCTATCTCTCTCTCTTCCTCTCTGTGAAACATCAATAAAATATATATTTTTTAAAAAGGAATCAGTTATGAGTCAACAGTGGGAAAGGGGATTTGGTAAGGGGTGAAGTCAGAGATCCCCATCATGGAATATTCAGAATTACTCCTTCAAGAACTGAATTAGTATAACTTTGATAAGCTCCTGGTTGGCTCTGCATTATAATAAGGAGCTCTACCTCCTTGGTCGGCAAACTGCGGCTCTACAGCCACATGCGGCTCTTTCACAAAATACCACGGCCTGAGCGAGTCTATTTTGAAGACGTGGCGTTAGAAGAAGTTTAAGTTTAAAAAATTTGACTCTCAAAAGAAATTTCAATCTTTGTACTGTTGATATTTGGCTCTGTTGACTAATGAGTTTGCCGACCACTGCTCTATCTCATAAGAATCCCCACTTCAAGTAAATTGCCTCCTGCTGGTACAATTCAATGGTTTATCAGAACTTCCCAGACAAATATGAATTCTCAGTTGCACATAATACAGGTTAACCTCAATAGCTCTATGTCCATACCCCTCTAGATAAATATGGTACACTGCACTGTTAATCCCAATTCTTAAGCAACCATATATATATTTTTTTAAATATATTTTATTGATTTTTTTACACAGAGGAAGGGAGAGAGATAGAGAGCTAGAAACATCGATGAGAGAGAAACATCGACCAGCTGCCTCTTGCACACCCCTACCGGGGATGTGCCTGCAACCAATGTACATGCCCTTGACTGGAATCGAACCAGAGACCTTTCAGTCTGCAGACCGACGGTCTACCGCCGAGCCAAACCGGTTTCGGCAGGCAACCATATTAAGGTTATACATCTCACCATTTGCCATGTAACTTGCAGTCTCCCCACCCCGCTCCATACACACACTGGATGAAGAATTTATGTGTCTATCCCAACTGATGTTTGTCTTGGCTATGTGACTTAATTTGTCCAATAAAATGATAGCAGGCATGACCAAGCAGAAAGCTCAAATGCACATAGATGATTGGCTTCCCCTTTTGTGCTCCTTCCATTCTCTGTGAGAATATCCCAAAGAGCTGCTGGTCTAAGGTAAATAAAGCTCTGTAGAGGAGACCTGAACCCAACCTACTTCCTGGAGTTTAGCTTAGCTCAGTCAAGATCAGTGGAACCCCAGCCAACCAAAAGCCTATGAGAAAAATAAATTCTTATTGTTTAGAGAGAAAAAGAAGTTCAGCAACCATTAAGTAACATTTCCAAAACTTAATAGAAGCTATAGCTCAAGACAGCACATGATTAACTGTCAGACAGATGGAAAAGTCAACAACAGACTTATTCAGAGAAGGGAATAACAGGTGGGTTTATTTTGTCAGGGTTTTTTTTTTTCCATGCATTTCGCAAAAATTCATGTGAAATGAGAAATCTAATCAGAGGCACGTAATGCATATTTTTAGGAGAAAGACCTAAAACCTTTCCTTCCAATTTCTAGACTAAAGCTCTAGAGTTTGATACTGGTCTTACCATGATTGTGGCTGTAGCAGAAGCATATTCTCCACCTCCCCAACACTCTCCAATATTGGGGCATCGAGCTTCCTCACACACCTGGGAGTAAAAGGGAACCGAATACAACCAGGTTGAAAATATTTACCAACTGAACAAATGAGTGACCAGGCATTTTACCTGTACATCTTTACAACATATTTATGAAGAAATTCACTACTTAAAAATGCTGTTAGTTGCCAAACTGTATCTTTATTAAGTTAAAAACTATATGAATGTATACATTTTATATGTGCAAAGAAATGGAACAGTTAAAGTGATATATTGAACAGTTAAAGTGATATAATTAACATTTGGGATTATGTATACGATGTTTCACATTTATCTTTATACTCTTTCCTACAAGCATGCTCTTAACTTGTAATATAAAACAAACAAACCCTCATTTCCTAAGACTCAGGAAAATCTTTTTTCCCCCCTACTATTAAATGAGAAGCTAAGAAATTCAATAACTTTAAAAAAAATTTTTGATTAATCCTCACCAGAGAATATTTTTCCATTGATTTTAAGGGAGAATGAAAGAGAGAGGGAAAGACAAAGAGAAATATAGATGTGAGAGAAACGCATCGATTGGTTGCCTCCTGAATAAGTGTGATCAGGGCCTGTGCTGGGGAGGAGCCTGCAACTGAGGTACATACCCTTGACTGAAATCGAACCCTGTACCCTTTGATCAGCAGGTCAACATTCTATCCACTGAACCAAACCAGCTAGGGCTTCTATTACTTTTTGTTTCTTTTGTAGGGAAAATAAATTTTTAAATTTATTTCCATTATTAATAGTAATGTATCCTAAACACTTTCCTTACTGTTATTGCTATATAAGTTTTAAGTTACACATGTAGAAAATGGGTAAGAGAAATATGATAACTTACTGTATGGAGATTTAAATTTCGCAAAGTATTTTTCAGTTTATTATAATTTTTCCCCATGGGAATCTTTGTCTTTAGCCATGGAGGTAGTCTTAACCTGAGGAAAATGAAAACTATCCATTAACAAACATATCCCCAAATAATCATACAGCTTTGATCTATTAATTCATCTAATAATCATTCGTTGATCTATTAATTCCTGGTTAAGCCCCCCCCCCCCCCCCCCCCGCCATTATTCTGAATTAACTTATAATTTTTTGCCATAGAAGAAAGAACAGGGATTCAAATTTAGGCTTGCTCAAATACTTTAGGAAACACTGATAGTATTTGTGTCTAACAGGACACTATGCTCATGTCTATCATTTGCAAAGGCACAGAATAATACCATCCTAATAAAAAAAAGAATGAGGAAGTTTTGAACATCTCATTTCCCAATGAAAAAATTCTGTATTTTTTCAGATTAAGGAGGAATTTCTGCTCTACTTTATATTTTTTATTTTTATGTTGATTATTAAATGAGAAAAAATCTGAAATTTGAAATGTAATAATCTGAATAAAGATTTATTTTTTTTAAATGCCCCCCCCAAACAAAACAAAATAATTTGTCCTCTGCATGAAATTCCCTCACCATTCTTTTAAATTTAAATTAAGTCAAGATATCCATACGTCATATGTACATAGACTTCGAGAAGCACAAGTTAGATCATAAACACCCAATTACAATGAAAAATTTAACAAGGTCTAATAGATTAGTAGTAAGGTAATAACCTTCACTTTCTGAAGAAATTTGATGAGGAATAGAAAAAAGGAGATGGAGGTGTAGGATGGTTCATCCCTAGAAAGGGTGAAGGAAAATTATCAAAGAGCACAGAAAAAAGTATTTAAATTTCACCTACTTACCTATTCTATGTCTGTTATCACTTCCTTTTAATAATTTTAAGCTAAATTTAACAAGTCTGGTTAAAAATATACTCTAAGGTTTGGTTATATCTTAAAACAATGCAAGATGAATGAATGGGACATTAAAATGATCTCAAAATTTCAGTTACCTTTCTCCTTTCTGGCGCTTTAAGTTTCCTTTATATTCTTCCCAGGTGCTCTTGTCAGCCAGATCACCAGACACAAAATCTTGAAGGTCTGGTCCATTTTGTAAAAATTCCTTTTTTTTATCTGGCAAGGAACTTACTGCTCTGACTGGATTGCATAAATATTTTCCAAATACCTAAAGAGTTCATTATGACATTTATTTAGTGGGGTTTGGAATCATTTACTTACTATTTATTTAATACCCCCTCTCCCCACCAGCCTGCAGATACCAAAATATGAGGATGCTCAAGTCCCCTTCATTAAATGAATTGGATCAATGTATACAATCCTACCTTCCCACCAGGATTCGTAAATGCAGACAGAAGGAAAAAAAACAAAAACCCCTTATTAGTGGGCTTGTGCAGTTCAGACCCTTGTTGTTCAAGGGCCAACTGTACATTTGTTGACCATAAGAAACCACTAGCCTCTAGATGTGCACACAAACGTGACAAGATAACCCAAACACCACAAAAGTCAATAGCCAGTACACTTAATGCAAAAGAATCTTAAACAATTTAAGAAGAGCATCTGGTAATGGTGCTGCACGATTGCTACAAGTCTCGTCCTTTTCTCTGCGAAAGCCTACAGCATAGGTTTGTGTGCTCAGTGTGTTCAGAGTGGTGTCAACTACATCCTATATGAAAAATGGCTAATAAGCTAAGTGTCCAGTCATACATTCAATCAAAGCATAATATGCTAATAAGGCCGCTCAACCGCTCTCTATGACGTGCACTCATCATCAGGGGCCAGATGCTCCAACTTGCACGATAGCCTGCTGCTGAGGTCCAGCCGGCCAAACCCTGGGCCCTCCAGCGGTCACTCCCCAGCTGGCCAACCTTCCCATTCCCTTCCTGGTCCCAATCGTGCACCCTCGCAATCCCGGCTGAGGGACCAGGGGTCCTCAAACTTTTTAAAGTGGGGGCCAGATCACGGTCCCTCAGAGAGCTGGAGGGCCGGACTATATGAACTACTAATTCCTACTGTAACACCTCGGCTGCGCTCACTGCCCAAAAAACCTGGCGGGCAGGATCAGACTCCTCTGCGGGCCGCATGTGGCCCGCGGGCCGTAGTTTGAAGACCCCTGGACCAGTCTCTCCCCTTCCGTCCGTGTCGTGTTCCCCCCCCCCCCCCGCAAGAATCTGGCGCCCTGGGCCTCTAGTACTAAATAATAAGGGGTGCTCAATGCAGTGCTCCTATAATTGCTCCAAAAAAGTGCAGGGTTCAAATCAGTGATAAACAGAGAGAAAAAGCTCTCGGGGTAGGCCACAGAACCTACAAAGAAACCAGTACCAGAGGCTGTACCACACAGGGGTGCTGGGAGCATTAAATGATACCGCATGAAAAGAGATTAGAACCCGACGGGCATTGCTCAGCGGTTGGGCGGGCCCATTCCCGGTTAAGGCACCAGCAGGGCTTAGGGCTAGATCCCTAAGGGTGGATAGGGGCGGTGCAGGAGGCAGCCAATCCATGATGCTCTCTCATTGCTGCGCCTCTCCCACTCTCCCTCTCCTTTCCTCTCCGAAATCAAAATTATATGGTATAGATTTTTAAAAAGCAGCACCTATTATGTCTATCCCGACGACCCACGAGAATAGAGCAATTTCTTGCTTCCATTAAAAAAAAAAAAAAAGATTAGAACAGTCAGTGACGGGAAGGAAATGATCAGAAATTGTTGGCCTTAGTAACGGGCGCGCTAAAGAGAACGGAGTCCCCCACTCCCGCGCCCGCGCCCTGAAATCCCGCCGCTCACCTGGGGCCTCACGCTGCGGACGACTACCCCACATCGCAGAGACATCTCCCTCTTTGGTGTTCCAGCAGGGTCCCGGGATTTAAATGCCAGGACAATCCTCTTAGTACTTATGACAGATGACCTTAACCACCAATGAACCTGCGGAACTTGAAGCTGGCTCGCGATTGGCTGCTTTTAGCCGGGCGGCGGCGCGCACTGATGACGTCACACGCAGGAGCCCTTACGGCTACAAGAACGTGATGACGAAAGACGCTTTCTCTTTGCCGCATCTACTGCGAGGTGAGCTCATGTCCGTATTCGGTGGGCCTTGGGAATCTGAAGCCATCGGCTCAGGGAAAACCAGCAGCGCCGGTGCGGCGCTCGGAGGCTTCATCCTGGCTGTTCCCCCGCGCGGCGAGCCCTGTCTGGATTTGGCGGCGCTGGGATTCGAGCTCTCTCCGGGTTGTTAGGCCTACCCCCCCACCCCCGCCCCTCAGCCCTGCCGGGATGCCGCCTCGCTGATAGGGCTTCCCGGGTGGCGCCGGGTCGGAGTTAGTCCGCTCGGCCTCGTGTCACCGGCTTGCTGCTCGCAGGCCAGCACCAGCACGCACCCGTGACCTCGGGGCGCCTCTCCCGGTTGCTCCCCCCGTGTCCTCCCCGGGGGTTTTGCCTGCCGGTCTCCGGAAGATGGGAAACTCTGGGCAGGGTCGTTTGGGCGAACATTGGCCCGGCTCGGGTCTTCTTACCCCGAGTGTCTGTGTTTCAGGATGAAGACCATTCTCAGCAATCAGACTGTGGACATCCCAGAAAATGGTAGGGGACCTGACGTTTTAGCCTTTTTCTTTCGCCTTTACTGCGCGCTCTGTCCCCGGCCCCGCCGCCTCACCAATGCCTTCTCTCCTAGTGGACATCACCCTGAAGGGGCGCACCGTGATAGTGAAGGGCCCCAGAGGCACCCTGCGGAGGGACTTCAACCACATCAATGTGGAGCTCAGTCTCCTCGGAAAGAAAAAGAAGAGGGTAAGGTTGTTTTATGGTTTTTTTCCCTGTGTGTGGGTTTTTGACATCTTCATTGCTTGTTTTGGAAGGTTGTGATTAATAACAGCATACGTGGCTGCTTTAAAAATGACAGAATTGAGGTTTACATTGAGCTTTGAATTTGGTGTCAAAGATTGTAGGTAGTTTTACCGAAGTTGGAGAAGCAAATTTCTGAAGAGTGGACTGTAAAGCTCCATGCTTGTCTGTGGTAGGTCTTAACTGTTGCAGGTTCCTCGGGATTGTTTTGTGTAAGAATCTTGGGAGTAGGCAGTTGGCTTTCTTGCACTTAGCATTTTAGCTTTCTAAAAGTGAAGTTTTGTAAAATTATGTGCCTGTGATGAGCAGTGATAACTGTTAATTATTGAAGGATATACATACATATATTTGCAATTAAAATGCATGCGCTTTAATTAGGCCTAATGTTACAATGGAGAGTAATTCTCTGGGTAAATGGACTTTTCTTCTAAGTTACTTATTGCTGAAAAGAATCTGATAAAGTTTTTATTCTGTTACAGCTCCGGGTTGACAAATGGTGGGGAAATAGAAAGGAACTGGCCACAGTTCGCACTATCTGCAGTCATGTACAGAACATGATCAAGGGTGTTACACTGGTAAGCAAATGGATCAGACAACTTTTAAGGGGTGGCTGTACTTGAGGCAGCTTAAGTGTCTACTGTGGGGAATAAATTCTGCATGTGATTTACAGAAATTTCTGAGCTTTAGAATGTGGAAAAAGATGATCTTAGCAAAAGTGTTTACTTAGAGTCTCCTTTAAGTCTTTGGGGTTAAGTGATTAATGCAAGGAAAGACCGAATCTTAGTGGGTCTGATGGTGTTTTTCACAGAAAATTAGATTCACACCTTGAGGGTGTGTTTTGTTTTTGCAAATTGTAGCACATCGGGTAGGTTTTGATTTTTTTTATGGTATGCCTCACTGCCAAGGCCTCTAGATAGGAAGGAAAAGATGGATGTAATTTCTGAGCTCCCTGTTCACTTCTCTAAAAGCATATTTAATATCACTATTCTTCCAAGTCCCTCTCCCCAGCCTTTAAAATAAAATTGATGCTTCTGCCTTTTCTGAAATGCTTTTCTTTTAATTAAAAGTCTGTTCTCCTAGAGCACATGTGTCAAACACAAGGCCCGCGGGCCAAATCCAGCCCGCCAGGCCTTGCAATGTGGCCCGCACCGCGCTGTCATCACTGCACTCCGCTGTCAGTTTATGACATTGTCAGTTTATGACTGTTCAGTAAACCATTCGGCCCGCGATTTAGGCTGGATTTTAGATTTTGGACCCTTCTCTGATTGAGTTCGACACCCCTATCCTAGAGTACCGAAACCGGTTTGGCTCAGTGGGTAGAGCGACTGCCTGAGGACTGAAAGGTCCCAGGTTCGATTCCGATCAAGGGCATGTACCTTGGTTGCGGGCACGTCCCCATTGGGTGGTGTGCAGGAGACAGCTGATGGATGATTCTCTCTCATTGATGTTTCTAACTCTCCATCTCTCTCTCTTCCTCTGTAAAAAATCAATTAAAAAAATGTATTTAAAAAAAGTCTGTCCTCCTAGAGTACACCTGATAATGGCAATTTGTCCTGGACTCCATTATAAGCCTATCTTGCCATGTCTCCCTTTGTTTACCCCTTGCTCCAAACCTAATAAGTTCCTTGAGGGCAGAATGCCTGTCTTAATATCCTCAACTGTTGCCATCTGTCCTACCTTAGTGACTCAGTAAAGGTTCGTCTAATGTCCAAGGTAAAGGACTTTGGGTTTCTTATTCAAAAAAAGCTAGTGTTGCCGAGACTGGTTTGGCTCAATGGATAGAGCGTCGGCTTGGGGACTGAAGGGTCCCGGGTTCGATTCCGGTCAAGGGCATGTACCTTGGTTGCGGGCATACTCCCGGTAGGGGGTGTGCAAGAGGCAGCTGATCGAAGACTCTCTCTCATCGATGTTTCTAAATCTCTATCTCTCTCCCTTCCTCTCTATACAAAATCAATAAAATATATTTAAAAAAAAAAAAAAAAAGCTAGTGTTGATTGCTGTGGGCACAAGAGGTAGTAAAATAATGCTTCCTTAATGTAGTCAATGGGATAACTGGTGCCACGTGGGTAAGTCTAACCACTATGCTGTACACCTGAAACTAATATAAAATAATATGTATGTAAACTGCAAGTGAAAAAAATACATAATGCTTCCTTAAGGAGCTTTACAGTCCAGTAGGAGACATTGGAACAAATGTTTGTGTAAGAAAGTTTTGTAAAGCTTGGTTCAGGTGACAGTTAAAAAACCTGGAAAACGTTCTATGTGAGGACTATTTCATTTTTAAATGATAAGTATCCTACAAATTTTTAAAACTGGATTTCTTAATCTTTTAAATTTCTCAGCATTGCTAATTGTTAACTTAATGTAGGGCTTCCGTTACAAGATGAGGTCTGTGTACGCTCACTTCCCCATCAACGTCGTCATTCAGGAGAATGGTTCTCTTGTTGAAATTAGAAACTTCTTGGGCGAAAAATACATCCGCAGAGTTCGGATGAGGTCAGGTATGTGCATACCTTCTGGTACCACTTCCTTTGTACTTGTGAAGGCTAGTTAGTAGTTTGGTTAGCTATGAATACAACCACATTTATTTCAGAATTGTCTGTTTTGATGATGCTTATAATAACTTTTGGTGTTAATTAAAGGTTTTATACCAATTGTAATTCCTGAAGGCTTTTGCATTGGTAGTTTGCCAGGGCATGGGTAGTTGTGTTTAATTTGCTCTGCAAACTGAAATGCTAAAAAGACAATTTGAATAGACCTCTCAATCAACCTTGGGCCAATTATCTCTGTAACTCATTTTCCTTATTTGTAAATTGGGAACATTTCATAAACTAAAATTGAAGTGGCCGAAACCGGTTTGGCTCAGCGGAGAGCATCGGCCTGAGGACTGAAAGGTCCCGGGTTCAATTCCGGTCAAGGGCATGTACCTTGGTTGAGGGCACATCCCCAGTAGGGGGTGTGCAAAAGGCAGCTGATCCATGATTCTCTGTCATCGATGTTTCTAACTCTATCCCTCTCTCTTCCTCTCTGTAAAAAAATCAATAAAATATATTTTTAAAAAATGGAAGTGCACTTAGGGCAGTTCTTGCCTGATACATAATAAACACTGAAGCACTAAAAAATTGTGTATTTATTCTCACCCGAAGATAATTTTTCTATTGATTTTTGAAGAGAGTGGAAAGGGAGGGAAGGGTAAAGGGGATAGAGAAGAAACTATCGATTGGCTGCTTCCCGAACCAACTAGACTGGGCCAGGGATCGAACCTGCAGCAAACCAGGTACATTTCCTAGTGCCCTTGACTGGGAAACCCCAGATCATTATTTTTCAGGGTCCACACTAATCACTGAGTCACACTGGACAGAGCGTAGGAACTTAAAACTTATAAGTTCTCTGTGCTTTTTATTCCATTGGGGTCTGGAGGGATGGGAATACAAGCTTTATATTGCTAAAATGTACTAGCTGAATATCATCTTCCCTACTCCTTAATTGAATTAGCTTGTAACTACTGTGGGAGAGATTCAAGCAGGAACACAAACAAATTTTATGGCCCACACAAATTAGCTCTTGTAAAACCAAAGCTTCTCTCAAGAGTTTTATTTGGTCTGTGGAATTTTAAATGAAATAAATTCCTACTTGATTTAAATATTTTCTCTGCAAATCTGATTGTATGTTGACACTATGCAAATACCTTCTCCCCTTGTAGGCGTTGCTTGTTCAGTATCTCAAGCCCAGAAAGATGAGTTGATTCTTGAAGGAAATGATATTGAACTTGTATCAAATTCAGGTCTGTAAGTTTATTATGCCTATAAAATTTTATCTAAATATTATAGTTGAATATGTGGTATTCTGTTCATTTAGTGAGCTTTTTGTAATTGTAGAAATTAAATTTTCTTCAAAATACTCTGGTTTTAAGATGGGTTTGGCTGGTAAAGTAATTGCCTTATCTCTTATAGCTGCTTTGATTCAGCAAGCCACAACAGTTAAAAACAAGGATATCAGAAAATTTTTGGATGGTATCTATGTTTCTGAAAAGGGAACAGTTCAGCAGGCTGATGAATAAGATCTAAGGTAGGTTTTTAAAGTCTCTTAAGTTTTATTACTACTTTACTTGGGGGTATCTTAATTTACTAAGATTTAATGAGTTACAGTGGCAGAAATGAAGAGTTGCAATCTGAAACAGTAAATTTGGCAGATAATAAATGAAATTGCATTTACATTTTAAAATAGGAATCTATTGGATTTAGAGTATTAACTTTTCTGGGCAAGGATTTTGATGGAGATTTACAGACATTTTTATTTCTTTTTACAGTTGTCCAGCTATAGAAACACCAAGATGCCGAATGATTTCTCACACTTGTTTGTGAAACTATAAAGATGTCCAATAAAAGCCTTGTTTTGGTTTGCACTTTATTCTTAAACTGATCATTCTTTCCAACTAAGTTTCTAGTAAGACTTCATGGGAAGAGTGACCTTTTTTTTTTTTTTTTTTTTTTTTTTTTTTTTAAGAATATGCCAGAGACAGGGAACACTGTAGCTGTTTATCATTGGATGCAGAATTCTGGGGGGTGGCCTGAAGGTATCTGATTTTGCAGAGGCATGAATTTAAATCTGAGGCAAATGTGTCTGAATTATTTGTATATTCAGGGATGGGAAACAAAGTGGTACACCATTAGTAAGTATTGGGAGATGCAGTTAATTTGGCCTGATGCATGAAAATCGTGCAAGGGGCTTTGCCCTGGCAGCCAGGGCTGCCTTTGAGGCCTTGCCCACTGGTCCTTTTAGAAGGTTGTTCTGTAGTCTGGTCTAATTAGCATATTAGCTCTTTATATATGGGATAGTTGCTATCCTCCAAGGCCCTTTTATCCTTTACCCTATACCCTACATCATCTATTTACTTTCATATCCTAGTCTTTGATATTTAAAAAACTGGTAACATTCCATAATCTCCTAATTTCATGTGTCACACTTCAAATATATATTGTTTGGTTTCATGGTTAGGTTTTTAAGAAATGGATGAAATGATAATCGAGAATTTACTTTGAAGTATTTTAGGTGGGGTTGAGGTAGGCATTGAGTAGCATTTTAGGTGAAACAAGTCATTTCCAAGTTCATAATTTGTTGAAACTAGATGGGGCTCCATTATACCATTCCTAATTACATAAAGTTTTGAAATTTTTTATAATGTAGAAATGAAACAAATCTCTGAATATTTTGCCTCGATTGGTGTAATAGTCTTTTTTAAAATATATTTTTATTGATTTCAGAGAGGGAGGGAGAGAAACATCAATGATGAGAGAATCATTGATTGGCTGTCTCCTGCATGCCCTCTACTGGAGATTGAGGCCACAACCCGGCACGTGCCTTTGACTGGAAAGAGACCTGGGACTCCAATCTGCAGGCTGACGCTCTACCCACTGAGCCAACCCAGCTAGGGCTGTAATAGTCTTTTTAAAAAAAAAAAAAATTTAATAAGTCTTTATTGCTTAGATTATTACAATTTTTTCTCCTTCCCCTCCCCCCCATATCCCTTCCACCCTGTAATAGTCTTTTAACTGGTTACTTTTTTTTTTTTTTTTTTAAATATATATTTTATTGATTTTATACAGAGAGGAAGGGAGAGAGATAGAGAGTTAGAAACATCGATGAAAGAGAGTCATCGATCAGCTGCCTCTTGCACACCCCCTACTGGGGATATGCCCGCAACCAAGGAACATGCCCTTGACCGGAATCGAACCCGGGACCCTTCAGTCCCCAAGCCGACGCTCTATCCATTGAGCCAAACCGGTCCCGGCTTAACTGGTTACTTTTATTCTTCCATGTTTTCAGCAGCAGCCAGAATGCTGTTGTTTTTTTGTTTGTTTATTAATCCTCAAGGGTAATTTTCCATCAATATTTAGTGTGAGCAGAAGAGAAAGGGAAAGACAAATATCGATGTGAGAGGAACCACATATATTGGTTGCCTCTTGCACGGCCCCTACCAGGGCCTGTGCTGGGGAGGAGCCTGCAACTGAGATATGTGCCCTCAACTAGAATCCAACCTGGGACCTTTGGTCTGCAGGTGGATGCTCCATCCACTGAGCAAAACTGGCTAGGGCTGGAGTGCTTTTTTTAAAATTCTGAACATCCCCTTACCTTTTATACTGATTGAACTGACCTTTCTATTCAATATTGCTGTACCTAAGGCTCAAGTTGTCCTTCCCTTTGGAAGTTGTCTTTGACTCACTAATGACCTGAAATTTTAGTAAAGCCCACCTTCACCACCCTATTGTGTTAACCCCTCACCCCAAACCTAGCATACCCTACCCTGTTTCAATGTAATATTTGTAGTTTACTTTGTCGTGTATTGATTGTATGTTTTCTTTATGCTAGAATTTAACCTTCATAGAGGGGTGGGGTTCTATGAGGATATTTTAACCCTTTGCACTCCGCTGTCCCCTCTCAGGGGACATCGGAATTCTAGCATATCACTCGGATGTCCCCTCTCACGGGGGACATTGCAGTTAATTAGTGATTACGGGGAATTGAGTTAATTCAACGCACGTGTCCGCCGCAAAGTAGCGTCGAGTAGCTGGTAGCCAATGTCCAGAATGGTTTGGAGTGCAAAGGGTTAAGTACCTGGAATAGTGTTTGGCACATAATTTGTTTGCCAAATGAATGGTACCCAGATTGCCAGGGAGATTCAATTTACAAAAATTTGAGACAGTAATGGCAGTGGAAGTGTAAAGGAGATGTTTTGACAGAATTTCAGAGATGGATGTGAGGAAGAAATTTTCAAGTGGCAATATTACACAGGAATAGAGATGTTAATAGTGAGTGTGGGTAATAGACCACAGTAGCAGCTCTGCGAGGAAGTGGGATTTCTCCAAGAGTGAAGCGGATTGTATGCAGGGTGAGACCTTCACTGGAAATAAAACTATTGGAGGTTGGCGGTAGCCAAGGAGTGATTTCCATTTCATTACTTGGGTGGTAAATGAAAGTCGAGTTCTCCCTAAAGAAGTCTTTCATCTTCTGGGTCTTCTATGGATAAGCACTTGTGTGTTGCCCCAACTTTGAGGTGGAGGAGTACCTGTACATACTTTATAATAGAAGTTAATCCAGTTGGCATACAGCTTGAGAGGATAGAGGCAGTGTTGGCACAGCACATAGTTAACATCAAACCCATTCATATTCTATAATTCTTAACAATTGTTAATTTGGAATAAATTACATTAAAAATTAAACTGACCTCATTTTCCAGAAGCTCTTTAAGCCATAATTATGCTGTGATATTTCAATATACATATATCAAAGACTTGTTAGTGAAAGATGGATAAGTTTAGCTAAACCTAAATAATGTAATTGGTCATGAGCCACATTAAGTACCTACGGATTACCAAGATAAATTGTGTTTTAGTGCAATATTTTTTAAAATGTATTGATTTCAGAGAAGGGAGAAGGCGAGAGACACGAATGATGAAAGATATTTATTGACTGGCTGCCTCCTCCACAACCTATGCTGGGTATTGAGCCCGCAACCAGGGCATGTGCCCTGACCAGGAATTGAACTGACTTGGTTCATTGGTCGAAGCTCAACCACTGAGCCATGCCAGCCAGGCTACCTGAGGATTCCTAAATGGTGTTGGAATACTTCCCAAGTGGCAGAAAGGGAGGGCTATAACATTGGGTTTAGAATTTGCATATTTAGAGGTGCTTATGGCAAGTTTGATAAAGGACAATACATTTTTAAGCTCTAAATGTAAAGACATTTAAAAAATAGTTTGATTAATGGACTTGTAAACCATGAATACAAGATACAAAGTAGAGACCCAAAAAGCAATACCTAACTTAGCTTCATTGTTGTTCCTATGGGAAAATTGGCATTTTTCAGCACGATGTTATAGGTTGAAAAGTTGGATCGAATTTCACCCTGGGTGGTATGCCTCAGTGGTTAGAGGGTTGGCCTGTGCACTGAAAGGTCTCAGGTTTGATTCCTGCATTGCAGGTTCAGTCCCCGGCTCTGTTGTGGGGGCACATGTGGGAGGCAACCAATGGATGTGTTTCTCACATTGATGTTTCTTTCCCCCTCCTTCCTTTCCATTCTATAAAAAAATCAATGGAAAAAAGAAAAGTTGATAGAGTTTCTTAACTGGTACTTCCTATAAGACTTCACTGGAGCTCTGGGGTCAGAATGAATCTATGTGACAAAGGAAAAACCTGAGCCAAGTGATGAATTTAAATACCTCTATTTAAAAAATAAATTGACTACCGTAGTTGTGTATACCTTCAGGCCCACTTAGTGCTCATAAGAAAATATCAAAAATTCCTTGCATTGCCGAAGCCGGTTTGGCTCAGTGGTAGAGCGTCGGTCTGCGGACTGAAAGGTCCTGGGTTCGATTCCGGTCAAGGGCATGTACATTGGTTGCGGGCACATCCCCGGTAGGGGATGTGCAGGAGGCAGCTGATCAGTGTTAACTCTATCCCTCTCCCTCTCTGTAAAAAATCAATAAAATGTATTTAAATATATATATAAAAGAAAATCTGAATTTCTGGAGAGGATGGCTAGTGACTAGCTGCTGTGGTTATTTAAATGTCGACTAACAAGAAAATGGGCATAATTGGGTTTACATGCAAGATTTATTCCTCCAACAATTAGAATACACTGAACAAATAAGCACAGAATTAAGAAAGTTAAAACCTCCAGTTTAGACTTAAGAATTCACTAAATCCCAGCTGCAATGTAAAAAGTTGTAACTCATTCAGACTCCTCATTCTGAATTGCATCCAAAGAGTCACAGTTGCTAGGTCCAGATGTGGCTGCATTCTACACCTTGAGAAGTCCATGCATGCATGTGGTGTCTGAAGAGTGAAGCTCCTCAGGGGAGAGCTAGACTTGGGGAATGATAAGGTCCTTGGTCTGATGACTTGACAAAACACATTTCCTAAGTATGCTAGATAAGATTTTTTTACCACAAAAATCACGTGAGGAAGAATGTCAATTTGTCTAAAGAGAGTTGCTATACTGTAAGGTTGGGTGACTTCTCTATCTTCACAGGCATTTTGGGTCTTGCTGTCCTTAAACTTAGTATTCTGATTTTTTCATGAGATAAGTTAATGGAGGTTAACATGTTACTTTTCTAAAATCATTTAATGAAAGGTGAGACCTCACAAAATTAGATAATTTGTATTTCTATTGAGGAAAACTAAGGGATTTGCTTAAGTAACTGGCTATAGATAGCACTACCGTATTGTGTTTTTTCTTTCCATTTGAGAACCACCTGCCATAAGGGGCAAAGCACCTTGTTAGAAGTGACAGAGTATATCACTGACCATCCAGTGTTGAGTTTTAAATCTCTGCTATGGAGTCTAACAAAACAGTTGCATTTTTTCAAAGAAATTTTTTTATGATAAGTAGCTTGGTATTTATAAAAGAAGAATGATGGAAAACATCATTGAAGCAATCAATGTATCAGATAATCCTCATAGCTTATTGTCTAGGTCAATGATTTTTATTTTTTTTATTTTTATTTTTATTTTTTAAAATATATTTTATTGATTTTATACAGAGAGAAAGGGAGAGAGAGAGTCAGAAACATCGATGAGAGAGTCATCGATCAGCTGCCTCTTGCACACCCCCCACTGGGGATATGCCCGCAACCAAGGTACATGCCCTTAACCGGAATCGAACCGGGACTCTTCAGTCCCCAAGCCGACGCTCTATCCATTGAGCCAAACCGGTCCCGGCTAGGTCAGTGATTTTTAACTGGTGTGCTGCAAGAATTTTTAAAATGTGCAATACCTTCTATTTAGGGGCACTGACCTCTTTTCCTTTAGATTGTAAAAAAAAATTTTTTTTTAAATCATAACAGCCAACATAATAGCTATCCAGTGTGAAAGAATCAGAATTACATTTTTTTTGTGTCATATCAGCAAAAATAAATTTTTTGATCTGCTGCAGAATTTTAATTTTATTAACTGGTTTATGTGTGCCATGAGATGAAAAAGGATGATAATTGCTGGTCTAGGCAAAGCCTTTATCTTTAGATCCAAGAACTGAATTCACTGACATTAAGACACATAAAGGAAAATACATTTGAAACACAGAAGAGAGATCGATTGTCATCATCTTGACTACCGCTAATATGTCAAATTTTCTTCGTTACAATATAAGTATATCTTCTTTAAGTTATAAGTACATGGAACTGGAGTGAATAAGCTTTCTAGAAGTAGGATCAGTTTAGCTAAGAACTTTCTTGTGGCTTTTCTTTAATGGTATGAGTTGTAAGTTCTTTGCTTTCCAAAATTTTCTTCGCTTTCGCCTATGAAAAAAGGTGATTGATAAAAGTAGAACCAGGGTAGAGAAGAAGCAACAACCAAAGAATATCAGTGGCTTCTTCTGCACAAGAAATAAGCAGACGGTGCACTCCGTGTTTCTTGGAGTCTGACTGCATCTAGGACTATTGTCTTCAGAAGGGAAGCCACCGTTGCTGATCAGTTTGTTGTAAAACTGAACTGAGGATTTAGCCTTGAAGTCAGATGTGAAGAATCCAAATCTGGGTTTAAGTTTTTCTTCAGTCAGTTTGAATGCATAATAGCCTTTGATTTTGACTTTATCAACCAGGTATGCTGAAAAAGAAAAATATCAGAAATGAACATTATTAACCATAAATGGACTATAACACACCTTTGAATAAGAATTTGGTTTTCATTGAAACAAGGTAAACTCATGCCCATAAAAAAGGGTCCCTTTTCATTAAAGGACTTTTAAAAAATGTTATTTTAGAGAGGAAGGGAGAGGGATATAGAGATAGAAACAGAGAGGAGCATCATTGATTAGAGAGGAGCATCATTAATTGGCTGCCTCCTGCACACCCCCTTCTGGGGACCAAGCTAGCAACCGGGGCATGTGCCCTGACTGAGAATAGAACCCGTGACCTTTGGTTCAACCGCTGAGTCACACGGGCCGTGCTAAAGGATTTCTATATTCTTTTGTAATTGATACAAAGGTGGTGAAAATATATACAGTTAAGTTTAAAAAATATATTTGAAGTAAAACTTTGATTTATAAATAACACAAACACAGCCGGAGGGAAAAGCAAATCTGAGAGTTGATGCCATGAAGGACTTAACTGTCACTTGTTCATAGGGAAAAGTCTTACTATTTGGCCTGATTCCAAACCTCAAATGCACCCTTAGTGTTGCTCTATAACCACACTTGGTTTCCCCTAGTCACTCACTCTGTCCTTTTTTTTTAAATGGTTTTATGGGGGAGTTATTTTTTTGTTGCTAATTTTCACTTGAGGATATTTTTCCATTGAGTTTTAGAGTGGAAGGGAGGGGGAGAGACATGTCGACTGGTTGCCTCCCACATGTGCCCTGACTGGATTGTGCCTGCAACCTAGGTATGTGTCCTTGACCGGAATCAAACCCGGGACCCTCAGTCCTCAGGTCAACGTTCTATCCACTGAGCCAAACTATTGTAGCTAAGGGTGTCCTCTGGCATTCTTGCTTTGAAGCAATGACCTTCCTACTTCACAGAAAAACTGAAGTGCTCAGGGAACTTCTTCAATCTTCCACAAATATCTACCTACCTACTGGCATCCGCACAAATATATTCCGCCTTCTTGTTACTCTGGTTGACTTGTCTTGTTACTCTGATTGACTTGTTCTTATTCTGATTCTTGTTACTCTGATTGACTTGTTCTTACTCTGATTCTTGTTACTCTGATTGACTTGTTCTTATTCTGATTCTTGTTACTCTGATTGACTTGTCTGTGCTCTTGGAGGAGGCTGATTCCTCCACTTACAAGTGAAGTTTATTTTCTCTTGCCTACTCAAGGACATTACTCCATCTGTCTTCTCGTGTATCTTCATTCACTACTGGAATATATATATATATATATATATATATATATATATATATATATATATAAATCCAGTGATCAGAATCACCAGTTGCTATGATGCCCAATGCAAGCCAGCAAACTGTCCCAATTTGGGGGGGGGCCAGCTGGCTAACCTCCTGGGGCCCTGCCTCTGACCAGCCTCACCCCCAATGGGCCCGCTCCACCCCAGTCGCCCCCTAGCCCCTCCGCACAGCTGGCTTTACCTCCATTAGCCCCCACCAGATGGGTCTCCACCACCTCGATCAGGGGCAGGGCTGGCTGACCAACTACCCATGATCCCTCCCCCAGGCCACTGTCCCAGATCAGTCCTGATCATCCCCCCACACACACATCAATTGGGGGTGGGGCCCACCGGCCAATTGCCTGTGGCCCCTCACCTCAGCTGGCCCTGATAGGTCCCAATCAGGGTGGACTGGCCGTCTCTTCCTCCCCTTGACAGGCCCAGTTCTATCTGCTGATTGGAGCCAGGCCAGCTGGACCCCGCCTGTGCACAAATCAGTGCACTGGGCCTCTAGTTTCCATATAAACTGGCTGTTGGTTATCTTTTACAGCAGTAGGTCCTCTTCATTGATTTTTGCTGATTTCTCATCTTTGACCTCTGAATACTGAAGTGTCCCAGAACTCAGGCCCCCCCCTTTTCTGTCCTTGCTCCTTTAGTGATTTCAATGAGACCTGTTTTTAAAAATACCATCCATTTTTTTTCTTGGCTCCCAAATATGTATCTCAGCCCAGACCTCTCCTCTGAACCTGAGACTTATACCTATTAGCCTACTTGGCATCTCTAATTGGATGTCTATAATAGACTCTCAAACTATGCAACATCAACTCATTTAGAAAAAATGTGCCTACCAGTCTCCTCTAACCTAGTAAATGGCCACTTCATCCTCCTCCCCCACCCCCAATATATTTTTATTGATTGTAGAGAGAAAGGGAGAAGGAAGGAGAATCATTGATCAGCTGCCCCCACACTGGGGATCGAGCCTGCAACCTGGGCATGTGCCCTGACTGGGAATTGAACTGTGACCTCCTGGTTCATAAGTCGACACTTAACCACTGAGCCATGCCCCTGGGCTGCTTCATTCTTTTAATCACTCAAGCCAAAACCTTGGAATCATTTTTCACTCTTTTCTCACATGCAATCCTGTTGACTTTACCTTTAAAATATACCCACTTTACCCAGACAGTGTGGCTCAGTGGTTGAGTGTGAATCCATGACCAGGAGGTCAAGGTTCAGGGCACATGCCTGGGTTGTGGGCTCAATCCCTCCAGTAAGACGTGTGCAGGAGGCATCCCAATATGATTCTCTCATTATTGATATTTCTGTCTCTCCCTTTCCCTTCATCTCTCTGAAATCAATAAAAACATATTAAAATATTTATTAAAATATGTATCCACGTCTCACCATCTCTACTTTTTTTTTTTTTTTGTAGGTTCACAATGTTTATTGGTTAGTGTCTCAGGAATTTGACCATAACACCAATTTTCTCATGTATGCCCCAGAAAAATAATGCAACTTTTTCCTTAAAAAGAAAAAATTAAAATACCCAGTATTGCAAATAAAGCTATTTTCTCTTATTCTGAATCTCCTGACTTTCTGCTTTCAAATGCAGTAACAGCCCTAGTATTGCTTTAGGCTAGGGGGTGAAGGCCTGCTTCCATAGTTTGTACTAAATTAGGTCTAAAACTGGTAATGGGGGTGGGGTGTATTCCTTCCTGGGCCAAGACTTAAGCCCTCAGGGCTGGGTACCATTTCTCCTATACATGAGCCATTAAGATAATGCTAACAAGGAACACGTTTTATAATGTGATATTAAAAAGTTGCATACAAGATTGGATTACAGCATGAGCTCAATTGTATTAAAAATGTCTAGCAAGCACAAGTCTAAGTGCTTGTTTTGGGGAATGGAATTTCAGGTGATTATTTAAAAAAAAACACCACTTTTCTATACTTGCCAGATTTTCCATAATGACCTAACACTCTCACTGAGGAGCCTACTCTTCTTTCTTTAAAAAAAATATATATATATTTTATTGATTTTTTTACAGAGAGGAAGAGAGAGGGATAGAGAGTTAGAAACATCTATCAGCTGCCTCTTGCACACCCCCTACTGGGGATGTGCCCGCAACCAAGGCATATGCCCTTGACCGGAATCGAACCTGGGATCTTTCAGTCTGCAGGCTGACGCTCTATCCACTGAGCGAAACCGGTTTCGGCAGGAGCCTACTCTCCTCTTTGAGTTTTGGAAATCACCACCAGAGGATATTTATTTTTCCCATTGTTTTTTCAGGGAGAGTGGGAGGGAAGGAAGAAGGGGGAAGAGAGAGAACCATCGGTTTGAGAGAGACAAAGACTGTTTACCTCCGGACTGGTGGCCTCCTGCATGTGCCCAACAGGCAATGGAACCTGCGACCATCCCGTGCGTGGGGCTGTCACTCCAACCACGGAGCGCACCGGCCAGGGCTCCCCTCCCGCTCTGCTCCCGCATCTGCAATGGCCCGCGAGCCTCACCTTGCCTGGCCTCCTGGACGTACTTCTCCAGGTAGTACTTGCGGAGCTGGTCGTTTTCCAGAGCCGGGTCGTCGATGCCATTGGCGGTGATGTAGACGTCCCGGTCCCCGTAGCGGCTCCGGACCCAGCTCAGCACCTTGCGCTGCCCCCAGGGCAGCACGGCCAGGCGGCTGGGGGAGCTCAGGCAGGTGATGTCCTGCAGGAACTGCACGTCCCGGCCCGCGCCCTGGCGCGCGGGCACCACGAAGCGGGTGGTGAAGTGGTTCAGCGCCAGGAAGTCGGCGGCGCCGCGGACTAGCCGCCTCTCCTGCTCGGTGAACCGGGGCAGCCCCTGCCCGCTCCTGGAGGCCAGGTCGTCCCGCACGGCCGCCGGGTAGTCCCCGGTCTTGAAGAGGGGCTCGGCGAACCAGGCGATCTCGAACTGCAGGAAGCGCTCGGCCGCCTGCCGGTGCGAGTCGGCGAAGGGGTTGGCGGGCTCGGCCCAGTCGGCGTGCAGGGCCAGCGACACGGCCCCGCGCTGCGCCCGCCGGTGCCGCCGGTCGTACAGGCGCCAGGCCAGCGCGTGGGCCAGCAGCAGGTGGTGGGCCGCCCGGTAGGCGTCGTTGCCGGTGCGGTTGTAGGTGTCGCTCAGCCGGTTGGGCTCGTTGATGGTGATCCAGAGCTTCACCAGGTCCCCCAGCTCCTGGAAGCACAGCCCGGCATAGTCCCGGAAGGCCGTGGCCGTGGCCGGGTTCAGCCAGCCCCCGCTCTGCAGCAGCGGCGCCGGGAGGCCCGGGTGGGCGTGGGTCGGGTAGTACAGGGTGACCATGGGCGAGATGTGGAGCTTCAGGCTCTCGCTGACCACGCACCTGTAGTACCGCAGAGCTTGTCGGTTCACGGTGGACAGGTTGCCGGTGGGAAGGATGGAGGGCCAGTCCAGGGCAAAGCGGAAGGAGGTGACTTTCATCCTTGCCAACATCTCCACCTGCCTTTTGATGCTGACGAAGTCTGTGCATTGGCCTGGCCGCGTTTTCAGCTTCACTCCTGCCACGGGGTGCAGCAGCCGGTTGCCTGTCACGTTCCACACATACAGGTGGGGGTCGGTGAACTGTGGGGAGGAAGCCACCAGCTCTGGCTGTGAAAAAACAAGCACATTCAGGGGACAGGCTGTCAGCATGCATCATCTGAGAGGGAGAAGGGCCTGCTCTTTATTTTGCCTCCCACTGACTACAGAGAAGAGACTTGATGAGTGTGTTCTTTAAGGTGACCTGTGTGTTCCAGCTGTCCTGGTGATGTCATGGAAGAGGCCTGATGGATGATCCTCTCCTCTAGGCCTTGAAATTTCCCAGGGAGACCAGAAGACTTAAGGAAGGAATCACACCTAGGAGGGCTTAGCTTGGAAAATAAGCTGTTTTTACAGAAAACCCTGAGAGGCTGTTTCCCAGTTAATTTGTCCTAGAAACCCAGGTCAGAGGATGGGGTCTCATGTGTTTTCATTCAAATGCATCAGGATATTGGCTTGGCACTCTCAGTTGAAAAGAATCATGAAAGATGGACCCTTTAAGCACTGCCATAAATGGAAGCAAAGTTAAAATTCCAGTGTAGAGGATTTCCCTGAGGTCAGCACTTTGGATTGGAGGTAGCTAAGTTGATCCCAGCCAAAGTTCCGAAAAGAAGCCTGTGTGATGGGGTAGAGTAGCGGTTCTCAAACTGTGGGTCAACCCCTTTGGGGGTCGAACGAACCTTTCACAGGGTTTGCCTAAGACATCCTGCATAGCAGATATCTACATTACAAGTCATAACAGTAGCAAAATTACAGTTATGAAGTAGCAACGAAAATAATTTTATGGTTGGGGGTCACCACATGAGGAGCTGTGTTAAAGGGTCACGGCATTGGGAAGGTTGAGAACCACTGGGGTAGAGAATGACCCTTTGCATTTGCTGGATGCAAATCTCTAACACCCTCTTCTATTTGAAAAGTCAAATGATAGCATCGCATGTGCATCATTGTATTCTCCCAACCCATGTGCCTGTGAGAACGTAGCATTTACTCATCCACCAGGAGAACACTGAACACCCTCTTTATGCAAGGTAGTTAGATACGAGCAGAAAGGACAGTAAAATGCTCCCCAGAAACTCCCAGGTTGACTCTTTGATCTGAGGGTGTCTCGTTCCCTACTCCTCCCAAGGAGATAGCCCTGGACTCTCTTTGAAACTCAGGCTTGGCCACCCTGTATAGTGACCGCTCAATCTCACTCACCTTACAGGTGTGCTGTGAGGAGTCGGTGACTCCGGGAAAGTGCTCTGTCAACTAAAGTGCTGTACAAACATACACTAGACATGACTTGGGTTTAGTTTTCCCTGGTTGCAATAATTGCCTGTTAGGCTAAATTATGTAACATTTAATTTACAGGGCTTAAGAAAAAGCATTTTCAGATTCAAGATTAATAAGAGAAGGTAAAAGTTGTGTTTTTTCTTTTTTCTTTTTAAATGACTTGTTTTAAGTTCTTGTTTTAAAGTACTTTTCTCCCCATGGCTAAATATAAGTGCACCTGGAAAAAATGATAATTAACCTTTGGTAAATATTTTCCCTCTAATTGTTTTCTCATGTGTCATTTTTCATAGTCTAATTATGAAACCATATCACTGCTCTCTTGCCATCTGTCAACCAGTTATCTAAAACATTAAACTGAGAGAACATTGATCAGGTGAGCATGAAGTTAAATCTGTATATAATTATTTGAGTAAAATCCTCCTAGCCTAGATTGCCAGTTTCAGTGTCTTGAAAACGTCAGAGCATCCTGGTAATGATAGGGTGTTTACAAAGGGCAATCTTGCCATACAGTAAGGCAATATTAAATGAAAATGTCTTACTTTTAAAAACATCCAGAAAGCATTAGTCTTAGCAAGTGGTGTGTGATTAATCTGCTAACAGATCTGGTTAAAGATAATGTACCTTGATCTCAATCCTAGCTCCCAGAGCTTGTTCTAAATTATTCCCCACTGAAAGGATCCTGAGCTTAGGAGGAATATGGCTTTTTCCAGGCCTGGGACAGGAAGAGAATGAGGTGATGCTGGTACATCTTGTGCCAGAAAAATATGGAAATGCTTAAGAATAGAAAAGGAAATGTCAAAAAGACAGGAGCAGCTTAAAGGAGTCCCATTGGCCAAATTTGAGATAATTTTTAAAAAAATTATTTTATTGATTTTTTTACAGAGAGGAAGAGAGAGGGATAGAGAGCCAGAAACATCGATGAGAGAGAATCATCAATCAGCTGCCTCCTGCACACCCCCCACTGGGGATGTGCCCGCAACCAATGTACATGCCCCTGACTGGAATCGAACCCGGGACCCTTCAGTCCGAAGGCCGATGCTCTACCACTGAGCCAAACCGGCCTCGGCTAAATTTGAGATAATTTGAGCATCAAAAGGAATAATGAAACAATGACAACAATGTGTTATAACACAGTGAATTAAAAAACACACACACATAATAAAGGTAGATGGAATAATCTCATTAGAAGTTTGCTATTTTGGCTATGGCCAGGTAGCACAGTTGGTTAGAGCATTGTCCCTATATGCCAAAGTTGTGGGTTCAATCTCAGATCAAGGCACATACAAGAATCAACCAACAAATGTATAAATACATGGAACAATAAATCAATGTTTCTCTCTCTCTTTCTCTTCCTCTCTCTCTCTCTCTCAAACCAATAAACAAACAAACAAACAAAAAAACCAAACAGGATAAATTCATCATTTTGTAATTTACAAAGTATAATTCAGGCAAGATTCATGAATCAGTATTCAGACCATTGGGTGAAATGCTATTGGGGAAAAGGATATTTATACGGTCTCAAAGTATCACCATCAGATTACTTTTTAATATATGTGCTGCTGAAGCGAGCACGAGATTACTTTTTAATTACAAATGGAAAATATACTGTTTAATGAAGAAATCTGGCAAATGCCACCTTAACCAAGAAATCTAGTGATGGAGAGAATCCAAGATGGCTGCACAGGTAAACACCTACCTGCAGCCGCACAGAACAATTTCAATAAAATACAACTAAAATATAAAATGGACGTTACCCAGAACTACAGGAAAGTCGACTGACTGGAAATTCTACAATGAGAAGCAAGGAGAAAACCAGATGGAAGAGCGGAGGAGCTGTAAAAGCCTGAGGTGCAGAGACACACAGCGCGCGCAGAGAGGATGGAGCCGAGAGGAGGGGCAGCTGAGTGCCTGGCTGGCGTTCCCTAGGGGAAAGGAGATAAAAGCTCCGACTGTGGTGGGCCCCAGTTACGACAGCTCTGAACTCCAGTTCTAGGCCAGACCCCGGGGACCCAGGCTCAAACAGAGGGAGCTGGGCTGAAAGGCAGAACCCCAGGGGAGCAGCGAAGGGAGATCCCGGAGGCGCGCACATTGCGAGCAGAGAAGGGACCGTTCGCTGTGCCGCGGGATTGCCCTGGCGGGAAGGAGATAAAAGCTCTGGACTGCTCTGAACGCCACCTCCAACTTCACTTCCAACTGAACTGAACCCCAGTTCCGGGCTCATTGGGGGAGAGCCTAGACTGTTTGGTAGCAGGCGAAAATCGAGGGCACCTTTTTCTCAGAGGTGCTTGCAAGGAGTACTGAAGGACCCTGGGGATTACTGAGACTCAGGAATAGGGCGGGGCTGATGGAAGCCAAGGCTGTAGGCTCCACCCTGAAACCCCGCCCCATCAGGGAAGCTGCGAAAAGGCCAAAACGAAATAGATCACAAACGAAAGAAATGGAGGACAAAAAGCGATTGGATATAGAGTTCAAATCTACGCTTATAAGGTTTTTCAAGAATTTCCTAGAAAAGATCGATAAGACCTATGAGGATATGAAAAGAGATTAACTAGAATTAATAAGGAATCAACAAGAAATGATAAGGGATCAACAAGAAATAAAGAATACATTGTCTGAAATAAAAAAAATATTATACAGAGTCCTAAAAACAGAATGGAAGATCGCAAGAATCAAGTCAAAGATTTGGAACATAAAGAGCCAGAAGACACTCTTCAGAAGCTAGAAGGCAAGAGAATCCAGAAAATTGAAGATAATGTAAGAAACCTCTGGGACAACTTCAAGCGAACCAACATCAGACTTATGGGGTTCCCAGAAGATGAGAGAGAGCAAGATATCGAAAACATACTGAAAGAAATAGTGACAGAAAACTTCCCCCACCTGGTGAAAGAATTGGACTTACAAATCCAGGAAGTGCACAGAACACCAAGACAAATCATAATTAAGATTCCAAGAGCAAAAGACAAAGAGAGAATATTAAAAGCAGCAAGAGCTAAGCAGGTGGTTACCTATAAAGGAACACCTATACGATTGTCAGCTGATTTCTCAACAGAAACCATGCATGCCAGACGGGAATGGCAAGAAATATTCAAGGTGATGAATAGTAAGAACCTACAGCCAAAGATAATCTATCCAGCAAAGCTATCACTGAGAATCGAAGGCCAGATAAAGAGCTTCATTAATAATAATAATAAAAAAAAGCTAAAGGAGTTCATCACCACCAAACCAGAATTATATGAATTGCTGAAGGGGGTTTCTTTCAGAAGAAATCTGGTGATGACTACTTCAACTAACATCTTTAGCAATGAAACAAGCTGACATCATGTACCCTCTGATGTGATATGCATTGTCTATGTATTATGTCCAGAAATGGTTAACTGAATCTAATAAAGAAATAATTGGAAATCCACGAGACATTCTATAAGCATCTGGCCTGTGAGGTTGGGGGATTGCTCTGATTTAAAAGAGGCTACAGATACATGAAAGCCAATGGGTCATCCTTGTTTGTCATCAATTAAAAAAAAAATCTATAAAGGACATTTTTGGAACATTTAGGAAGATTTGAATATGGATTGTACATTAAATGATATTGAATCAATACTAAATTTTCTGGTTTGATAATATTATAATGAGAGAGAGAGAAAGTAAATGTGGCCACATGTTAACAGTCGATTAATCTTGATGAGGAGAATATGTGTGTTTATTGTACTAGTTTGAAATTTCTCAAACAAAACATTGGAGGAAGAAAAAATGCTAAGAGGTGGGTGGAGGGAGTATAAGGTAGGGATAGGTGGGTGTAAGCATTGTAATATATTTATTTTCATTTTGGGATATAAAGCTTTTTTAAATTAAAGTATAGTTGACACAATGTTATGTTAGTTTTAGGTGTACAACATAGTGATATGATATTTGCATACCTTATGAAGTGATCACCATGCAAAGTCTAGTAACCATTTGTCACCACACAAGTGCTTGAGAATAGAAAAGGAAATGTCAAAAAGACAGGAGCAGCTTAAAGGAGACCCAATGGCCAAATTTCAGATAATTTGAGCATTAAAAGGAATAATGAAACAATGACAACAATGTGTTATAATACACTGAGTTAAAAAACACACAAAGTGCCGAAATCGGTTTGGCTCAGTGGATAGAGCGTCGGCCTGCGGACTGAAAGGTCCCAGGTTTGAAAGGTCAACCATGTACCTTGGTTGCAGGCACTTCCCCAGTAGGGGGTGTGCAAGAGGCAGCTGATAGATGTTTCTCTCTCATCGATGTTTTTGACTCTCTATTCCTCTCCCTTCCTCTCTGAAAAAAATCAATAAAATATATATTAAACAAAAAAAGACACAAAGTTATTGTGACATTGTTGGCTGTGTTCCCTATGCTGCACATTGTAGTTTGTACCTCTCTTTCAATCCCCTTCACCTTTTTGCCCATCCCTTTGTACTCTCTATGAGTCTGTTCGGTTTTTGTATGCGCTTTTAGATTCTACATATAAATGAAACCATACAGTATTTGTCTTTCTCTGACTTCATTTAGCACAATACCCTCTAGTATTAGCACATGTGGCACAAAAATATTCTTAAAAATGATACTTTCATTTTGTCAGTCTTCCTATAGAGAACATCTAGTTTTTGCCAACACAGCATCTATTCATACATCCTCTGGCTGAAATGTCAGAAAGCATCCTAATTTTTCTTTGCAAACAACTCAACTTCACTCTTAGTTCAGAGTCGAAGGGAGCTGACTTCTTGCTGGGCGGCAGGTGTGAGCATGAAACCCAGACCTAGTTAATTGCAGAATTACTTCCTTCTGACCCAAGTGATCAGCTCTTGAGACTAGGAATAGGGTCTTTAGGATGGGGCAGCCGTTCACATCACCAATCAGTGTGAAACAGATGGAGGTCTTCAGAAAGGGGAGGAGGGAATTGCAGGTTGGGTCACGCACAGGCAGGAACTCCTGTCTCTTTTGGATCTCTCTTTACTAGGCCTGAAAATTTGAAAACTATAAACCCACTTCAAGTGGCAGGGAGAGATGGCTGTCTGACTGCTGTGTGGAGGAGAAGACAGGAACTGGGTAAGCAGGTGGCTCTGAAGGGTACCCACGCTGAAGGTGAGTCACTGGGTCTGTGTGGTTCTATGTATCTTTCTCCTTTTATCACTTCCGAGTTTTTTTGTTTTTTGTTTTTTGTTTTTTTTTACTTCCGAGTTTTTACTAAAGTCTGGTTTAAATATTGACAGGGTTTGAGATTCATAACCTGTGAACACTGCCTATATGGTTTGAGCCCTTTTGTCTGGTCCCATCTTTGTACATCTTGACTTTCCATATGCTTCTGGAATACAGGCAATTGTGTGGTACTGTGAGGTCTTATAGTGGTCAGGAGACAGATCTGGGGAACCTGGACAAATTACGTAACTTCCCTAACCTTCTGTTTCCTTGCTTATAAAATGAGGGGTTTAAACTACCATTAGCTAAAGATAACTTGCATGCATCTAGGTAAATAATAAGGGCTTAAAAATAGTTATTATTTTGGAAAAATCACTCTGCCTCTGGGGGCTTGAGGGTGGCCTGTTACAGTTCTGCCACTATTGGTGTTACCTTGGGCAAGTCACTTAGGTATCAATTATTAATTGATATATCTCACTTTCCTCATTCATAAAATGAAAGTTTTGGAACAGGGGGTCCCTAAGGTCTCACCTGGCTCTAAAAGTTGACCTTGCCCTGCGGTTTGGCTCAGTGGATAGAGCGTTGGCCTGTGGACCAAAGGATCCTGGGTTTGATTTCAGTCAAAGGCATTCACCTGGATTGCAAGCTCCTCCCCAGCCAGGGCCCTAGTCAGGGCTCGTGCAGGAGGCAACCAATCTATGTGTTCCTCTCACATCGATGTTTCTCTCTCTTCCATTCTCTCTGAAAGATAATGAAAAAAATATATCCTTGGGTGAGGATTTACAGCAATAAAAGTTGACCTTATTCATTCACTATGTATTGAGCCTGAGCTTCTCTAGTAAGGCATACATACAGCAGGCAGCAACGCCTCTAACATCTCCTCCCTCATGCGGAGAAAGTTTGCATTCTAGTGGGGAAGACGGGTGATGAATAAAGAGAATGTGTGATGTGATTACCGTACCAAGGCCTGGGAGGTGGGGGAGCGGGGAAGTGGGAAGATATTTGTCAAAGAGTACACACTTCCAGTTATAAGATTAGCAAGTACAGCATGGTGACTATTGTTCATAATACTGTGTTATATACTTGAAAGCTGCTAAGAGAGTATGATTAAAAAAAAAAGTTTTTATTGATTTTTAGAGAGAGAGGAAGGAAGAGAGATAGATAAATAGAAACATCATTGATCAGCTGCCTCCTGCACCCCCCATACTGGGAATTGAGCCCACAACCCAGGCATGTGCCCTGAGCAGGAATTGAACCGGTGACCTCTTGGTTCCTGGGTCAATGCTGAGCCATTGAGCCACACGTCCTGGCAGAGAGTATATCTTAAGCGCTCTTACCATGAAAAGAATTGGGAATTGTTGTGATTGTGCTAATGCCTTGATGGGAATCATATTGTGATATATAAATGTATCAAATCAACAAAAGCTGTATATCTTACACTTATACAATGTTGTTATATCACTTATATTTCAATAAATATAACCTGGACAAGGAGGAAATGTTGTAAAGTCCATAATACGCTAGGGAGTGATGAGTGCTATATGAAAAAAAAATAAAATAAAGACCTCATAAGGCAAATTACCTAAATCTATCAAACAGCAGGAATGACTTAAATAAAGGGCCACTTAATAATTTGCTTTTGGCAAAACAAAAACCTATACATTTTCCCCCTTATAACTTTAACACTGCTCCCAAGTGCCTCTCACAAAAATAACTCAGTTATTTCTAGACTGGATGCCTCTTGAGGGCAGCCTCTCTGACTCCTTCACCAAGTTCTTCACCGGCACTCCCACGACTCTCAGGAGGCCTTCATTCTTGTCCTTCCTCTTCCCCCAAGTTCCCTTCAGAGCCTCCCAGTAATCGTGGCATTTGGTATGGTCTGACAGCTATCTCTTAGCTGCCATTGGGTAACTGAAATAAAATAGTGGATGCTATTGTCCCCCCTGACAGTTAAGTAGCCACTTACCTTGAAGACAGACTCAGTGACACCCCAGGAGAAGTCGCAGGGAAACTCACCCCGCACATGGGATATGGACTCTTTTGGGGCGAAGCCATTTTCTCGTATGATCTGTTTATAGTAATGTGCTGAGGACTTGGGCTTCCTTTCCTTTTGTTTGCTGTTAAAATCCACATAGAATAATCCTCGACGAGTGGTGTAGCCATCCTGCCACTCAAAGCCATCCAGGAGAGACCAGGCAGTGTAACCAAACACTCGTATTTCATCAAACCTTATTGCTGCAGAGAGAGAGAGAGAGTGAGAGAGAGAGAGTGTCAGAGATGTTTGGAGGCCTAAACACACTCGTTCATGTTTATGGCTTCACTAACACCAGGCCAGGGGGACAGTGTGTTGTGAAACCAACCTTTTGCCCAATTTGTAGGCCCATTAGATCAAATAGGAAATTCATGTTTATCCTTGAAAAGCAGCACTTATTTTTTCCCATCCAGGATGGTCCTCCCCCAGAAGTGAACCACACAGTCAAAGCATCTAACTGGCCGAAACCGATTTGGCTCAGTGGATAGAGCATTGGCCTGCAGACTGAAAGGTCCCAGGTTCGATTCCAGTCAAGGGCATGTACCTTGGTTGCGGGCACATCCCCAGTGGGGGGTGTGCAGGAGGCAGCTGATTGATGATTCTCCCTCTCGATGTTTCTAACTCTCTATCCCTCTCTCTTCCTCTCTGTAAAAAAATCAATAAAATATATTAAAAAAAAAAAAAGGCATCAAACCGAACATTTTCCAGAGACTCCATGTGCAGATCTGTGTCAGAGGGCATGGTAAAATTCCCAGGACACGTTGGGACAAATGTCTGCTTGTGACCAAGAGTTTCTCATTTCAAGCTTGGGTTGGTTCCTGCTTGTGGACAAACTATCTTCTATGAAACTGTCCTTCAGGGACTGGACAACTAGCTTTGAGAATGCACATAGTGGACGTAAACATAAGGAGGGGAGAGCCGTGCAGTGATGTAAGAGCACAAGCACGCACTGGGCCGAGGGGCAGGGGAAGGGAGGTTACTGTTGGGCAAGTTTCTTGACTTTAGTTTCCTCATTTGTAAACAGAGAAGATTGGAAAAGATGATCGCTCAGGGTCTTTCTAACTTTACAGTGCTGATTCAGTGACTTTTAGGAATTGGGTAAACCTGAGATATGACAATCAACAGCAGCAGTAAAAGCAACAAAGACTCAAAATCAATCAGGAACCTTTTTTTTTTTTTTTTTTTTTTTTTTTTTTAACTAAAATCTTCCATTTCTCTCATAGAAATGCCTCACTTCTGCACTTTTGATTTTTGTTGTTGTTAATCCTCCCCTGAGCATATTTTTCCATTGATTTTTAGAGAGAGTGGAAGGGAGGGGGAGAGACAGAGAGAGGAAGAAACATCAATGTGTCTCACATCGATTGGTTGTCACTCAGGGCCAAGGATCGAGCCTGCAACCGAAGTACATGCCCTTGACCGGAATTGAACCCGGGACCTTTTACTGTGGGCCGATGCTCTATCCACTGAGCCAAACTGGCTAGGGTGCCTTTTTTGGGTTTTCTTACTGACACCTTTTTCCTAAAAGGCAGAAAATCCTGACCAAGAGATTTCTTTGAGATCACTGATGTTTGAAATAAATACATTTTATCAGGCCCTGGTTCTACCCCCGTTGGTATTGTAGGGCACTGAAGAGAGGTGGGATAGTAACGCCTGGGAAATGACACCTTTCTGCCCACGGGCATGGGCATGGCGTTTGGCACAGGCCCTCTGCTCCAGAGGCCCCTGTGCACTGCTCGTGGCTGGGCACACTCTGTTCCACCTGCTCCTCCCTGCAGGTGGGGCGTCAGGCTCTTTCTCTTCCTGAGGACCCTCCCCAAGCACTCTCTTTGGCAGAATCTGTGTTTTTTTCTCCAGATGTGTGGCTTTTAAACAGAGCGACAGAGTTTTAGAAGGATCTACAGAGAATTCCTTTGTATTTGCATGAAATGGAGCCCAGCTCTGACAGAGCCATCATGATTGTGTTCTCCATTATTTCAGTCAGCCACCTGTAGATGTCACCACTGGAGTAATGGAAAGGAATGAGCGGGTAAGAGAGGGTCAGAGAAATACTCAGGATCAATAGAAAGGACTCAGCTTTGACATTCGTGGCTCACTCTTTGTCTTCAGATTTTTCACCATTTAGACATGCAATAGAGTGAAAGCACAATCCCAAGAAAGCCGTCAGCACCTTAGACTAAAGCTCTACAGTTACAAAGACTTTGGACGTCCTTCTCAGCATTATGTCCTGTTTGATAAAATGAAACAGCATCTTGTTGCCAGTTAATGATGTATCTACAGTCTAAAATTATTTTGTTCTCAAACTTTCACTAAAAAAGAACATGAGATAACATTAAAAAATTTTGTCTCCCAGTCAGCATGTCTCAGTGGTTGAGCATCAACCTATGAACCAGGAGGTCATGGTTTGATTCCCTGTCAGGGCCCATGCCCGGGTTGCAGGCTCAATCCCCAGTAGGGGGTGTGAAGGAGGCAGCCGATCAATGATTCTCATCATTGATGTTTTTATCTTTCTTTCCCTTTCCCCTCCTCTCTGAAATTTTATATATATATATATATACACATTATATATATATATACATTATATATACACACTTTATATATATATACATACATATATATATATATATATATATATATATATATACTGTAAAATAATTCTGTCAACACTGGAGAATAAAAAAGCTGCGATAACAATAATCATATAGTCAAAGGCAACTTTAAATCGATAGCATACATATTTTAAAACATTTTTTTTTAATTGAGCTAATGTGCAACCGACCTTGAAGAACCTGGTTGAGGAAATTCTTCATCATGTAGATGGCTGTGGTATCTTCTGTTTTCACATGACTGTCCGTGAACCAGCCATTCTCAGTAATCAGGATCCGGGGGTGGCCGTATTCCAGCTTAATCCAGTTCAGCACTTCTCTCAAATTGAGGGACACATTTTGCCCCATTTTAGCCATGGTGTTCTGGGGCTTGAAATTGTTGGGCCCAAAGGAAAAGGCAAAGAAGTCAGCGGTGCCCCTTACCTCCTCCTTCTCTGCTTCTGAGAAAAGGGGCAGGACGGAGAGCAGCTGCTTCTTCATCAGCTCCGGGTAGTCCCCGTCCCCGTGGATAGGGCTGGCAAACCACCCGAGCACGGACACCATGGACTGCTGGCACCTGAGTACATCCATCGTGCTTTCTGGTCTGTTGGGTTCGATCCAATGGGATCCCAGTGTGATCGATAGCCACCCCTTCTGGTGTGGGCGGAAATTTAGGTTGTAGTTGTGCCAGACTTTGGAGTGAGCCTAAGAAGAAGAAAATGTGGTTAACTTTTATTGTTCTTACAAGGGTTTGACGTGGTTGGTAGAAGGTCTTTCGTGGTTAAATGGATGAAGTGTAGGGTGGTGCAGAGGAGAGCTGCCAGGAAACCCCGATGGCCTCAAAGTTGGTGCTCTGCCCACTTCCCCTGGCTTGCAACCCAATAGGATGGCTGAGATGCAGGCAGAGAGCCTTGGTCCAAACTCCATCTTATGTCTCTTCTCTCTGACCCCCTTCCTGCGCCCTCCTGGGGCTGGTGCAGGTAAGATACCACGTGGATTAGAGGATTTCTTCCTCTAGATAAAAAGACGCAGAGTAGGGAGCTTTCATTGTCCCACAGAATCTCCTTCTGGGCCTGACTTAGAAGTCCAGGATCATGTGGGATCTAGATTCTGTAAATGAATAATAATAGAGCCACCTCCTAGGCTTGCGGTGAGACTTAAATGAATTAATGCGCGTGCAGGGCCTCAGAACAGTGCCCGGCCCAGAGCAACTTTTACAGACGCCTTAGCTCTTGTTACTGTCATTATAAAAGTGTGGCAGGCGCTGCATAAAGCAGAAAACCAGGGGACAGTGTGTGTGTAGGTCTCGAGGTCAGCACACTGGGGCTTGAAGTTCAGGTGTTTAATGTGTGGCCTTAGATAAGTCACTTAACCTGGCAGAAATCCTTTACTATCTTCATCTGTAAAATGGAGTTAGAAATAATAATAATAATAATACTCTTGGTAAAGTTGTTAGATGTAGAGCTAATGCATGAATTAAGACTGTGGCACAGCATTAAATATGTAGCACTTAGGAGCTACTGCCTAAAGATGAATGTTATTGCCTGGGCTGGGTAGCTCAGTTGGTTAGAGCATCGTCCAATATGGCAAGGTTGTGGGTTTGATCCTCGGTAAGGGCACATACAAGAATCAACTAATGGCCGAAACCAGTTTGGCTCAGCGGTAGAGCGTCCATCTGCGGACTGAAAGGTCCCGGGTTAGGTTCTGGTCAGGGCATGTGCATTGGTTGCGGGCACATCCCCAGTAGGGGGTGTGCGGGAGGCAGCTGGTCGATGTTTCTCTCTCATTGATGTTTCTAGCTCTCTATCCCTCTCCCTTCCTCTCTGTAAAAAAATCAATAAAAATATATTTTTTTAAAAAAAGAATCAACTAATGAATACCTAAGTGAAACTGCAAATTGATGTTTCTCTCTCTCTCCCTCTTAAAAAAAAAAAAAAAAAAAAAAAAAAAAGGATGGATGTTATTATTAGTCTCCTGGAGTTTACATTTCCAGTTGAGCTCTTATGACAGAGCCTCATGATTGGTTTCCAGTCTATTTAATAGGGACGGTGTCACTCAATGCCTGTCTTGCCTGCCCTGAGAGGCTGAAGTAAATGGAACAGGAACTTGCCCTCAGGAGCCAATAATCTTCCTGAAAAAATAAGACTGAAATGTGTGAAAGAGAAACATAAAATAGCATAAAATAAGGCCTTCCATGAAAAAAAATATTTAAAGCAAAAAGGCAGGTTCATTAAAGAGCCGTGAGCTCTAACAGGAGGAGGAGCAAACATTAAGGACTCCAATTAAGGACCCCTGGCCAGTCGTAAAATCTTCCTTTATCTGTGACCATGTCTCTTTTTCCTCAGCATTTGAATTGCTTGCCTCTTCCCAGGTTTCCTGATTTCTTCTCTATTTGGCTGTTTCTAAAACAAGTGTGCCCACCCTCCCCTTGAACTCACAAAGTCTGCTTTTCTTTGTTCCTTGGCCTTTCTTTTTCTCATTAGAGACATTGTGTATTGGGTTGAATTATCTGAAAGGGCCTCTGTAAGTCAAGGACAATGCTCAAAACCTAATAGACCCTGCAGACAGCAATTGTGTTTCATAAATCCTGTTAGGGTAGGGACAGGTAGGCACTGAAGGGCGAGGATTTCAACAGTGCTTGCTGCTGGATGGAAGAAGAGTTCATTGAAATCATTCCTGGGAAGATGTTCTTAAGTAGATATCTCGAGGTGTTACCTCTGTCTGTCTGACCTTACTTAGTTTTCACTGCAACCATTTAGCACCCAAATGTCCCCAAGGATCTGTAAGAATGCTCTCCCGACAGAGAAGTGTACAAGCTTCAGCCTCCTCCCGGGCCTCCAGCCTGAGGTTTCGGCTTCTGGAAGGAATCACAAGGGGACAGGGGGACAGACACCACCTTCAGTGGTCTCAGCTGCTCTGTCAGGGCTGAAAAGCCTGGAATCACAAAGTAACGGCATGAGAACTTTGTATTTTTCTGATTTGAAACAAAAGCAGTCATGCATTGCTAGAATTCTTTGGTTGCTTTTCTTTTTTTCTTTTTAAAATATATTTTATTGATTTTTTACAGAGAGGAAGAGAGAGGGATAGAGAGCTAGAAACATTGATAAGAGAGAAACATTGACCAGCTGCCTCCTGTACACCCCCTACTGGGGATGTGCCCGCAACCAATGTACATGCCCTTGACTGGAATCGAACCTGGGACCTTTCAGTCCGCAGGCCGACGCTCTATCCACTGAGCCAAACCGGTTTTGGCTGGTTGCTTTTCTAATCAGTCGCTTCATGCCTTGATACTTGACCAGGGCCGTCCTGCACCTCCGACGTGTAAACTATAAAGCTCAGCACCCATCCATGTATGATCCCGAGCCAGAAACTCGCTGCCATGCGAATATGACACCATCAGACACTGAGATGGAGTCAGCAATGAGCCAGTCCTAATAGGAGAAAGAAAGGGAGGGAGGCGTGTCTTTAAAATAGGTGTTTCATTGCATAGTTTAGTGATGGTATGAAAGATAACCTGTGATCAAATCTTGGTGGCATCAGCATTTTAACAAGAAATAGAACAGCTTAGAAGACAACGGACTTGTACCTTTGCAACATCTTTCCAAACAAGTTTTCTGGGATCTATAGATATGTTTCGTCATGCCCCAAGGTGACCTTCGCGTTCCACGTGTCTCTTTCACCTTCCTGCTGTTTGCATAGGCTATCGCGGTATCTAGGGTTATCTTTGCTCCGGGCTGAAGGCAGCCTCTCCATTCTTGTGTGGAGAATGTGGGGAGGTTCTTGGGACAGTGCTTATAGCTATAACCTGATCCTGTTTGCCAAGAAACAGGGTAAAAAGTATGGCTCAGGGATAGTGAGTCTGACATAAATGTTGATGAAACAGAGAGATATACGTGCGTCCGCTGGCCGGATGCTCATGAAGGAGGGAGGGCTCCCGGGAACACTAAAACGGAGCCAGGAGTGGAGTGCAGCCTTGCACAACTGTCTTCCTGCGGTTTTCCAAGGTCCCCTCTATCTGTACAAGGCCATCTACCTTTGGAATGATTGATTTAAGGGAGCTTCAACCTTTGTTCTTTAAAGTCAGTAGCTTAAAGGGGAAGTCAACAGCTTTTTTTTGTGTGTGTGTGTGGGGTCAACTATCAGGGCCTCATATCATTGAGAGGCAGTTCTGGCCTAGCGTGGCAGTTCTCTTCGATGCCCCTGGAGATGCAGACTCAGATCAGTTCTGTAGGTGATAGGAAGCAAATAAGACACAACTCCAGAAGCCCAAGATGAAGGGGCTAGAGGTCGGGAGACGTGGCGGGCCACGGGTGGAAGGGAGTGCGGTGGCGGGCGTGGGTGGCAGACAGATGAGCACACCTAGCACATTCCACGTGTCTGTAGCTAAGTTACCTCCAATCAATTGTCCAAAGTTAAATTTCCAAATCGGTGCCTAATTTTAGTCACATGTCGGCTGAAATATCTTCACGTGGACTTGTGTATTGTTAAAGCTACTTAACAAAGCATTAAGTAAAAACTTAAAGAAGATTTACTGTAAACTCCACAATCACAGCAAACGGTTTTCCTATTCCTGTGTTCCCTGCCAGCTTTTTCCAGTATATTTCTCAACCAAAATGACTGAACATATTGCATGTTGTTTTCAGTCTTCATAACTATCTTAACAGTATAATAATTCACCTATTTTATAAAATACAATTTGCTTAGTCATCTCTCTCATTTGATAGAAATTAGCTTATCCTCCTTCCCTCCCTCCCTTAATACTTTCCTTCCTCCCTTCCTCTTTCTTTCCCTCCCTCCCTTCTTCCTCTCTCTTCCCTTTTCTATCATAAATAATTTTGTAATAACTAATGGTGGGCATATAGATTTTAATTTGTTTGAGTTATTTCTTTTTGTTAATCCCAGAATGACCACCTAACAATTTTTAAAGTTGTTTCACCTATCTCCAAATTGTTTTCCGGCCAATTTGTCCTTTGGTGTGAGTGTTCTTTGACCACCTGCTTCGAAATATTGATTGCTCCTTTTTAGGGGTAAATGGCCATGAAGAATGGTATAAAGGTGCATCTCACCTCCATGGCACTCCAGGCGACAGGGCCTGGGTCTGAGAGCAGGACACCAGCCTCCAGTCCTGGCACGGCGACTAATGAGCTTTATGATCTTGGATAATGCATTTCCCATTCAGCAGCCTCAGTTCCCTTCTCCATTACTCTGAGCTAAAAATAAACACTCCAGAGAATTGTGGTGAAGGTGGAATGAGGTAATATACGTGAAGATCCTGTGCAAACTACACAAATGTACATTTGGAGTATTTTGAAAGAGCAAGCTGAAAATTAACTTCCTGTGGAAAGCAACAGTGGGAGTCTGTGTGGGATGAAGTGTTAATAGAAATGATTCCTTCTTCCTTCCTTCCTTCCTCCCTCTCTCCCTCCCTTCCCTTTTCCTGTCAGAAATAATGTTGTAATAACTCTCCTTTACTCCTTGAGTTGCATGACTAATCTGTTTGTCCTTATTTTTATTTTTGAAGTTGATTCATTGTCCCATTTGGGCTGAGATTAATTTCAGGTTGATTCATTTTTTCATCTACTCAGCACTTCTTTATACTTGTATTCTACTGATTACAATTGCTGTTCCAGATTTTTTTTTTAACCTTCAATCACTCATTCTGCATTCTATAAATATTTATTATGTGTTTAAGGTATGTGAACTTTACAGTAGTTCATTGCTAAAAAATGATGACTATTATCTCCTTAAATATATCACTATAATTTCTTTAATGTTTTTGACAATCTTGAAACTCTCTTAGAAATATCTAACCCTCATTATTCTTAGAAGAGAATATTTAAATATTAAAAAATGTTACCACCTTTCATAGGGAAATTATTTACCCATCCTATTTTTATTGTTCAAATTCATGCTTTCTATAGTTGAAATAACTCAGAAATAATCATATTAAAATTCATTTTAATAAAATTCATTTTAATTCGTTTTCCTCCCATTTTCTTTGTAATATATGCAGAGTATTTTAAAAAATCATTGATGGTTCTCAGTTTGTATAGTTTTAGGATATCCCCATAGGAATCATGTAAAAACTAAGCTCTAATATATTTATTCCTTTAAAAAATGGACCTGTAGGCCATTTCAAAGAGAGTTTATGGGACCAAAACCAGGAGCTCTTAACTCTGTGACCTAAGACTGAAGATCTTCATAATATGTAATAATATATATATATATATTTTTAAAAATATATTTTTATTGATTTTTCACAGAGAGGGAGAGAGGGATAGAGAGTTAGAAACATTGATGAGAGAGAATCATCGATCAGCTGCCTCTTGCATACCCCTTACTGGGATGTGCCCGCAACCAAGGTACATGCCCTCGACCGGAATCGAACCCGGACCTTTCAGTCCGCAGGCCGATGCTCTATCCACTGAGCCAAACCAGTCCCGGCATAATATGTAATAATATAATAGACACTCAGTACTGCTATGTTTTCCTGAGGAGTATAAGATTTTAAAAAAGTCTTCTTGGCCAAAACCGGTTTGGCTCAGTGGATAGAGCGTCGGTCTGCGGACTGAAAGGTCCCAGGTTCGATTCCGGTCAAGGGCATGTACCTTGGTTGCGGGCACATCCCCAGTAGGGGGTGTGCAAGAGGCAGCTGATCGATGATTCTCTCTCATCGATGTTTCTAACTCTCTATCCCTCTCTCTTCCTCTCTGTAAAAAAATCAATAAAATATACTTAAAAAATATTTATTTCAACCTTTAAAAAAAAATAAAAATAAAAATAAAAATAAAAAAATAAAAAAGTCTTCTTGGCTGGGACCGGTTTGGCTCAGTGGATAGAGCGTCGGCCTGCGGACTGAAAGGTCCCGGGTTCGATTCCGGTCAAGGGCATATATCTTGGTTGCGGGCACATCCCCAGTAGGGGGTGTGCAAGAGGCAGCTGATCGATGATTCTCTCTCATCGATGTTTCTAACTCTCTATCCCTCTCTCTTCCTCTCTGTGAAAAATCAATAAAATATATATTTTAAAAAAAAAATTTCACATTCTAAAAAAAAGAAAAAAGAAAAAAGTCTTCTTATTGTTATAGAACTCTAATTTCCATGATAATATTACTAAATTAAATCAATGCCTGAGCCAGAGTCTAAACCTGACAACACAAAAAGCTCTAGAATAAAGTTCCGAATTAATTAAACGAAGCATCTGTGGTTTCCCCAGATATGAGAAGGGAGTTTAGAAGAAATCAATAGTAGTAAATTGGAGCTCTACTGGAGGCCAGGCTCCTAGCCCAGAGATGACATTTGTATGCCAATTTCAGCTTCCTGTGCTTACTGCACTAACCATGGTGATCCTGTTAGTAACTTTTTCATGCAAAAGGACCATATCTCAGAGTATAATTAAAGTTAAAATAGCATGGGTTGGGAACCTGCAGCTTTTCCTCAGGATTTAGGAATGAAGAGTTAAAGATAGTCAATATAGCCTGCCTAGTGTGGTTGGTTCAGTTGGTTAAGTAACATTCCAAGAACCAGGAAGTCACAGTTTGATTTCTGGTCAGGGCATGTGCCTGGGTTGTGGGCTCGATCCCCAGTGGGGGCTTGCAAAAAGCAGCTAATCAATATTTCTATTTCTCTCTCCCTTCCTCTCTCTGAAATCAATAAAAAATATTTTTAAAAAATAGTCAATATAAAAGCCACTCTGGAAATCATAAATTCTTACAATAACACAAATAGCCCTAAAATGGTTTGGCTCAGTGGATAGAGCATTGTCCTGCAGAGTGAAGGGTCCCAGGTTTGATTCCGGCCAAGGGCATATGCCTGGGTTGCAGGCTCAATCCCCAGTAGGAGGTGTGCAGGAGGCAGCCGATCAATCATTCTCCGTCATCATTGATGTTTTTATCTTTCTCTCCCTCTCCCATCCTCTCTGAAATTAATAAAAATATATTTTAAAAATAACAAAAATAAATGTGGAATCTAATGAACAAAATAGATTCAGAAACGTAGAATCACGAACAGACTGATGAATATCAGAGGAAAGGTGGGGGGAGAGAGATTAACTAGGGGAACTTATATGCATACGAGAGGCCCAGTGCACGGAATTTCGTGCACTGGGGGATCCCTCAGCCCGACCTGTACCCTCTCACAGTCCGGGATGCCTCGCTCCTTACTGCTCCTGCCACTGCCCCTGTGCTCACCAGCCATGAGCACAGCTTCTAGTTGAGTGGCACTTCCCCTGTGGGCACATACTGACCACCAGGGGGCAGCTCCTGCATTGAGTATCGTCCCCCTGTTGGTCAGTGCACATCATAGCAACTAATTAGTTTGCCATTTGGATGATTTGCATATTAGCTTTTTATTAAATAGGACTAGAGGCCCAGTGCATGAAGTTTGTGCATGGGTAGGATCCTTAGTGCCTGCTGGCTGCCAGACGGGGCCTCTGTTTCTCTGGCTGCTTACTGCTGCCGCCAGCTGGGGTCTCCCTTCACATCCACCTTGGCTTGGCAGCACTGGTTCACCTGCTCCACCATCCTGCCACGGATATCAGGGCCCATTGGAGCTGGCAGCACCTCCACTGTTGCCCACTGCGTCGCTGATGCCCGCCATGTTCTGCACCGCCCCCTGGTGGTCAGTGCATGTCTAACTCTCAGTCAGTGGAACTTCCGCCCATAGGGACAATTTTCATATTAGCCTTTTATTATATAGGATATGCAAAGCCCATAGACACAGACAACAGTGTGGCAAAGGCTTGGTCAGGCAGGTTCAAGGAGGAGGAGGTCAGTGGGTGGGGGGGGGACACACACACAAAGTGGACATCTGTAATACTTTCAACAATAAAGATAAATTTTTAAAAGTAACAAAAATAAGATCCCATCTTGGTGCATGCAAGAAAGGCAGATTCACCATGAGCCTCAGGAAGTGAAGTGTCAGGCCCTGGATTTGCACGGGTCCTTGTAAAATGCTCTACGTGAGTTCTGAGTAAGGCTGTGATTGAAAGCACTGCTAGGTAAGGATTTCTTTTTTTTAATATATTTTTTTGATTCTTTTACAGAGAGGGGGAGAGAGGGATAGAGAGCTAGAAACGTTGATGAAACAGAAACATCGACCAGCTGCCTCTTGCACACCCCCTACCAGGGATGTGCCCGCAACCAATGTACGTGCCCTTGACCGGAATCGAACCTGGGACCTTTCAGTCCGCAGACTGACACTCTACCACTGAGCCAAACTGGTTTCAGCTAGGTAAAGATTTCTGATAAATTCCCTAAAGAGACCTCAGAAAAAAAGGAATCAAAATCTCTGAGACTACAGCAACCTGATGTAAGATTTCTCTTATTCTAAATATTCACTTTTGTACCAACTTTTGTGTTTGCCATTTTTCATATATTTTTTACACAGGGCTTCCAGATTGTGTAAGTCTCAGGCCAGCGCCACACAGGTCCATGCCTGGCCCAGGAGCTTTTTTTTTTTTTTTTTTTTAATATATTTTATTGATTTTATACAGAGAGGAATTGAGAGGGACAGAGAGTTAGAAACGTCGATGAGAGAGAAACATTGACCAGCTGCCTCTTGCACACCCCCCACTGGGGATGTGCCCGCAACCAAGGTACATGCCCTTGACCGGAATCGAACCCGGGACCTTTCAGTCCACAGGCCGACGCTCTATCCACTGAGCCAAACCGGTCCCGGCCCCTGGAGCTTTTTGAGTGTAGGGATCATATGTATTTGTCCACAGTTGTGCATACAGATGCCCAGGATAGAGCCTGGCATAAAATACTTGTTGAATGAATGCCCACTATGAACCAGCTAGTATGTTGGTCACCTGATAGCCTGTGCGAGGCAGGTTTTCTTTTCCTAATTTTAGAGAAGAAACTGAAGTTCCCAGAGGCTCGATAGTGGTGGAGCTAGGATTTGAACCCTGGTCTCCCTGATCACCTTACTAAACCATCCTGCTTTCCGTATGTGCCAGTTCTAAATTTTGAAGCTGTTGGGGAAAGAGCACTGGATATGAACCACAACATACTGTTTTGGAATTATGCTTTCTTTTCACCGAAATTGGTTATTAAAAGGTCTAAATAGTCTTGCATGCTGAGAAGAAAATGTCTATACGTGTCTGGAATTCTGGATCATCTAGAACAGGGTTCCTCAAATTTTTAAAGTGGGGGCCAGATCACGGTCCCTCAGAGAGCTGGAGGGCCGGACTATATGAACTACTAATTCCTACTGTAACACCTCGGCTGCGCTCACTGCCCAAAAAACCTGGCAGGCTGATCAGACTCCTCTGTGGGCCGCATGTGGCCCGCGGGCCGTAGTTTGAAGACCCCTGATCTAGAAAGGTTCTGGAAGACTTCCAGAAAATTTGGGGTGTGCAGAACACCACATAGTAGTCCAAGTGCCCAGCACAGCAGGTAACATTTATGTGTATTTCCCTGCCCCAGTATTGGCATTGGATACTGTCCTCACTGGCCTCAGAGGCTAAATGAATCCCTATGGACCGCTCCTACATTTGACTGTCTCAGCTGAGGATGGTGATCTTTACACCGCTGTCAATGTAGACTGAGAGAGCAGGGATGCCGGGCTTGCATAGTGTTGAACACTGCATCACCTAAAAACAAGCCATTAATATATGGTCCTTAAAGATGAGTGACTTTCATGATCAAATAGAACAGAATAGTGATTAAATCCAAAACCATAGAAAATTAATAATAAAAATGGTAATAAGAACGAACATTTATTCGTGCCAAATGTGCCAGACATTGTTCTAAGTGCTTTCCATTTCATCCACATCTCATTTAATCCACACTTATATTTCTTGAGGTAGGTACTATTATCATCCCCATTTTAGGTGGGGAGTTTCATGAGCTGTCAAGCCCAGGCTGTATTTCTCCATGTTCTGTGCTCATGCCTGCTAATTAGAGGTAGAGGATGAACCTTAGGGGTCATTTGGATCAATAAATTTTTAAAAATATTTTAAATGAAGAAGCTGAAACTTGAGAAATAAATGGCTTACCCAAAGTCCCAGTTAGTGGCAAAGCTAGCATTAGAACTATGTACGTCAGCCTTGTAGTTCACTGTCATATCATCATGAAAATTAAATTATGTGCCTTATTTGAAACATACTTTTATATCTTAGATTCAATAGTGATTGAACAGGCTGTGAAAATGCAAGGGCTGTATTAGTATAACAGCCATGGCCCCAAACCGAGGGCCAGCGGACTGAGAAAGCCATGTGTCAGGGTGTGGGTGCCAGGAACACGCTCAGGAGAGAATCTGTCTGCAGCAGCACCTCGGGACTCAATAAATGGAGAACTCATCAGCATTATCTTCTGCTCCGTTTAACTGTTTCCCTTACAGAAATTATATACAGGAGCAAAAGCAAGTTCAGATAAATCATTTTCTTGAAGTTCCCTCAACCCACAGCTATTATTTTATCCTTCTTTACTCTTCATTCATTTACATTGATTATTTCCTTAAATTCAAGTCTACAAACACTTATTTAACAAATACAAGGCACTATGGTAGACATTTAGATAGAGATGAACAAATTAGTGCCTGTTTTATGACCTCTGACCTCTTTTAGGAGAGACAATTACAGAAATAGAATAAAAACAGTGTAGTTTTATGTTTCAATTAATCAGAAATGATAACAAAAACTTAATATGATTCAAATTTTATTAAAAATTTGACCAAATGTATATGTTTATAAATACATAGAAAAATATTTGGACATTGAACAAGCTGCTAGCAGTTGTTACTTCTGGATATGGAGTGAGGTAGTAAGAATTATAGAGGAGAATTCTTTTTTTTTTTTTAGATTTCATTTTTTTAAAATATATATTTTTATTGATTTTTTTATAGAGAGAAAGGGAGAGGGATAGGGAGCTAGAAACATCGATGATGAGAGAAACATCGACCAGCTGCCCCCTGCACAACCCCCACCGGGAATGTGCCCGCAACCAATGTACATGCCCTTGACCAAATCGAACCTGGGACCTTTCAGTCCGCAGAACGACGCTCTATCCACTGAGCCAAACCGGTTTCGGCGAGAATTCTTTTTTAACTTTACGTGTTATGTATTGTTTGAATGTTGTGGTAAAAATGTATTGTTTTTGTATTTTAAAGAGGTCAAGCCCAGATGGCGGGGCTCAGTGGTTGAGCGTTGACCTATGAACCAGGAAGTCATAGTTTGATTTCCCAGTCAGGGCACATGCCTGAGTTGTGGGTTCACTCCCCAGTGGGGGGCATACAGGAGGTAGCCGATCAATGATTCTCTCTCATCATTGATGTTTCTCTCTTTCCCTCTCCCTTCCTCTCTGAAATCAATAAAAATATATTTAAAAAATAAAAAATATAAAGGTCAAGAGCATTGGTTGAAACAAATAGTTTCTATCAGTGAATTTAATTGCTCTTTGCTTTCACTCTTCAGTTTCACCAAGTTCCGTAAATCTCAAAGAAAAAAACAGGAATTTAAAAAAAGTTGTTTTTCTGGATTCCATTATATATTAAAGGATGTTTGTTTATTCTGTAGCAATACGTGGATGTTTAAAGGTAAAAGGGGGAGACGTACAATGCATATGTGATTAACATGAAAGAAGAACTGATAGCAGTAAACCCCAGCCCTTTATTTAAGACTCAGTCACATAATCTCTGGTCGAGATACGATACTGTGAAGAAGCAACGTATGGACTCTCCCAGACACACTTTCGGGAAGCAGCACTAGATCACCCAAGAACCACTTTGATTACTTAAGTGTGCACTCATTACTAGTTAGTAAGTGAAATGCTTTGATGTATTCTCAGCATCCCTGCTACTTTTCAGCAACGAAATCATTGTTAATGTTTAATAGTTTTGATTATACCTTTTTTTGAAACAAAAACTATTTTCTAAGGTTGAGTTTCCTCAGTAAGACTTTTTATATACAATTAAGGGGCTTATTTTATACTATAATATAAAGGTTCCCTCACTTCATAGATACATCATATTTAGTACCGTTTCCATTATTTAACGTTATTTTCTGATTTCCAGTTGGGCCTAATTTCCCATGTATGAGAGTGTTCATATCAAATCAAGCTGTTTAAACATGATCCCAATGTTATTTTCTGAGCATTTATAATTACATTTATTTAAACGCTTGTTAATCATTCACTGAAGTATAACTTTTTCTACTAAATGATTAGAAAAAGTAAACATTGCTCTCTTGAAGGTTTTGGATTCCAGTTGTCATCTATAAATAGTTTGTGTTTTTGTTTTTTTTACATGATTCTTGTATCTAACGGTGCTTTCTGATTATAGAAACTGTCTTTGACAATTCTGATCTGTAAGCAGTTTTCATCTTTTAAAAAATATATATATATTTTATTGATTTTGTACAGAGAGGAAGGGAGAGAGATAGAGAGTTAGAAATATTGATGAGAGAGAGTCATCGATCAGCTGCCTCCTGCACACCCCCTACTGGGAATGTGCCCGAAACCAAGGTACATGCCCTTGACCGGAATCGAACCTGGGACCCTTCAGTCCCCAAGCCGACGCTCTATCCATTGAGTCAAATCAGTTTTGGCTCATCTTTATTCAAATTTATTAGGAACATGTATAAGAATGCTAGTTTTAACTTCTTTGATCATTATTTTCTGTATTTTATTGGAGGTGTCTTAGGTTCTAAAGGAGATGAGTTGAGATGATCATATAAATACTATGATCATTAGCTAATTAAATAAATAATTGTGTTAACATTTACTTAAACTTTAGATGGTATTGCCAAGGGCACACATATGTGATTTAACATCACTTTAATGGCATTAAATTTTTTTAAAAAAAATATTTTTATTGATTTCAGAGAGGGAGAGAGAGATAGAAACATCAATGGTGAGAGAGAATCATCAATGGGCTGCCTCCTGCACACCCTACACTGGGGATTGAGTGTACAACCCGGTCATGTGCCCTGACCACGTATTGAACTGTGACCTCCTAGTTCATAAATCGACACTCAACCACTGAGCCGTGCCAACCTGGTGAGCATTAAAGTTTTGAGCAAATAAAAATTAAAATCATAAAACAATGAATCAGTGATAAATTTTTCTTAGATTTTGGGGACAAATAAAACATGTACATAGATTGTTCTGGTCTTTAAATAGGCAAAGTGAAGTCAAATATCTGTTAATCAGTATCAACACTAGTGACTGCTATGGGTTTAAAGTTGTAAATTGTTATCTTTCATTGAATCTACCTAGGTAGCGGATTCATGCCATTAAACCTGGCCAACTTGGATTCAGGCTAAGATTTGAATTTTGGCTATGATACTTACTAGGAGTAAAAAAATACCAAACACTTATCAGCTGTGTAACCTTAGGCAAATTTCTCTGGGCTTCAGTTTTATCAACATATACAATAAAAGCCTAATATGCAAATTATCCCCTTGACCAGGAGTTTGACCAGGGGGCTGGGTGGGCCAGCTAACTGCCCACGGCCCCTCCCCCTGGCCAGCCCAGCCCAATCCACTCGATTGAGGCAGGCTGGCCAGACTCCCGCCATGCACGGATTTGGGCCAACTATAAAATGGCTATAAGAATACTTTCCTGTAGGGCTGATGTGAGAATTAAACAATATACGAAAAGTACCTAGGGCAGTTTGTGAAACTACAGTAGATATGCAATAAAATAGTCTTACTATAAAAATAAGTATTAAGAATAGTAGTATAGAATGTCAAAACATTACCTGTTGGTAATGTTTCAACACTCCACTTAAGAATTAAGACCAATCTCTGTCCTTTTTTCTCCCCATTTCTGCATTCTTTTTTGGGGAGTGGGGTGGAAGGGCAAACTATGGAAAGTAGCAAATAACAAGTTTTGGGTGTTTTTTTTTTAACCCCTTTTTTCTGTCCTTCATTGACAGAAAAGCTAGAGCTAGCTTTAAAAAAAAGGGGGGTTGGGGCAGGCTGAATGGGGTCAATGGGGGAAAAGGGGGACATATATAATACTTTCAACAATAAAGAATTTCAGAGAGGAAAGGGAGAGAAAGAGAGAGAGAGAGAGAGAGAGAGAGAGAGAGAGAGAGAGAGAGAGAGAAACATCAATGATGAGAGAGAATCATTGATTGATTGCCTTCTGCATGGAATCGAGCCTGCAACCCAGTCATGTGCCCTGACCGGAAATCGAATTACGACATCCTGGTTCATAGGTCGATGCTCAACCACTGAGCCATGCTGGCCAGGCTGGGCTAGCTTTTTAGCTATAAGATTTAGCAACCCAACTTTAATGCAGGAATTTAAAAAAAATTCCTTTATCTTATGGGGTGGGGGGGCGGGGGGAGGCATTTCAGACGATCTTTGAAGATTTTGGTTCTATCTAACCAAAACAAGCTAAAAAAGGATTCTGCTAGTATTTCCAGGTCAAAATATTATACTTAGTCTTTAAGACATTGGTTGGGGGTTGGGCAGGAGAGGTTTAGAAATGACATTTAATCCATTTCAGCGTGCCTGTGAAACATGCAGTCTTCTGGTTCAAGAAAGCAGTTGCAGCAGCCTCCTGGCAGAGGGGGCTAGCTGTTAGTCATGTGAATGATGGCTTCTTCACAGCTGTTTCTGCAGTTTTCACACTAAATTTTGGTTAAGAATTTTGACAGAGCCTTCAAGAAGTGCAGAGGTGATTGTTTTATTTTAAAATATAACATATTTTCTTTACCATCTACTTTATTTTTTACTTTAAGTTGTGGAAATTGTCACAGAATATAAAAATCGAAAGGATAACACAGTGAACCCCCATGAACACATCGCTCAGCTTGGAGAGTTGTCAGCATTCTGCAGCTTGGTTCAAGGTGGGCTGTTCATGTAAACATTTTCATAGGAACTGGCATACCTAATTGATTTGCATGTTCTGAAAAGACAGTGTGTTTATGCCAGAGTATGTGTTGAAGAGTGTGTGTGTGTGTGTGTCTGAAATCAACTTCTCTTCAAGTGCAATTTTATATCCTTTCTGGGATAAGGCAGGTCTTATTTAATTATAAAATAATCAATTAAATTATTTACTGAATATCTAACACATACCCCAGCCTGGTGTGAGCTTCTCTGAAGGGATGATGGCAAGAAATGCTGATACACCCAAAACCGGTTTGGCTCAGTGGATAGAGCGTTGGCCTGCGGACTGAGAGGTCCCAGGTTTGATACCAGTTAAGGGCATGTACCTTGGTTGCGGGCACATCCCCAGTAGGGGGTGTGCAGGAGGCAGCTGATTGATGATTCTCTCTCATCAATGTTTCTAACTCTCTATCCCTCTCTCTTTCTCTCTGTAAAAAAATCAATAAAATATATATTTTTAAAAACGAAATGCTGATACAGTTTCCCAAAGAGATGAAAAAATAGGGAGAAGTACCTATCCCAGGCTGAGGAACAAGTTGGTAAGGCCCTGACCTACATTAGTGTTTCCCAACACTTCTTGTCCTGAAAGCCTCTTTCCCAGTATTAAACAATCTCTTAAACCCCTAAGGAATTTAAAACTATATTTCGTCATTTGTGTGTAGTATACGCAGATTTAAAATACCTATAATATACAAACATGAATGTTAGCATTTTCCCATCTTATAAGCACTATTACATTATGTAAATTATTTTAATGACATAAGGAAAATTTTTATGATGCATTTTTTAAGTGACCCTGAGTTTGGTTTTAGGACAGAATGCATACTAAAATGCAGAGTAAAAATTGCCCATTCTGTGGTGTTTTCCAAGTCCGGTACACCTACCTCTTCTGTATGGGAGATGACATTAGGTGTAACAAAAATGAAAATTTTTATTTTAAGTGTTACATATTTATTTTAAGGGTATTAGAAAATACTGGTCTCTCATGTATAGTAGAATATAAAGTTTTCTTTCAAAATAAACATTTTGTAGAAAAATGTTTTAATAAATGAGAGTACATATGGTTCTTGGATATGCAAACAAACAAAAAGCCAACATGGCCCTTGCTGGTTTGGCTCAGTGGACCGAGAGAGCGTCAGCCTATGAACTGAAGAGTCCCTGGTTCGATTTCGGTCAAGGGCACATGCCTAGGTTGCAGGCTCAATCCCCAGTGTGGGGCATGCAGGAGGCAGCTGATCAATGATTCTCTGTCATCATTGATGTTTCTATCTCTCTCTCCCTCTCCCTCTCTCTCTGAAATCAATAAAAACATTAAAAAAAAAAAAAGCCAACATGCAGTAATGTGCAAAAAATTACACTTTGTGAAACACAATGTTATGGCATCAAAAATGGATTAAAAATTGTTTCTGTAATATTTTGCTTGAATTCTTAAATTCTGCTTTTTAAAAAAGTACAAGCTTTCAAAAAGTAGGTTTAGTGTTTTGCTCATAAATAACTATGTATGTAAGAGCAATGGTTTGGGCCAGCTCTTTCAAGTATTTCACAAATAACTAAAAGCCAGTCTTCATTTCCAATATGTGAAAAGTCAAACTAGATATAATCATCAACATTATTTTCTCATTTAACATTTCTTAAAACTCTGTTTCTTCTCCTGAAACATCCTGATAATACTGTAAATTAATTTTGAGTTTGTGTGCAACTTACAGAGCTGGTGAAAATCTCCTTGAGGTGATTTTATAAATTATCTTTTTTATGTCCCTCGAACTGGTTATATTTCAATATCCTTGCTCTTTGTGCTTCATGCCTTTAATCACTTCGTCAGCTGTTTTGAAGGAAGGGAAGAAAGAGGAATTTTACCCTCCCCCAGAGTATATTTGGCAATGTCTGGAGACATTTCAGTTGTCACAAACTCTGGACAACAGGGATACTACTGAAATCTAGTGGGTAGAGGCTGCTAAATATTCTACAATACATAAGATAATCCACCACAACAAAGCATTACCTGGCTCAAAATGTCAATAGTGCCAAAATGGTGTAGGCAGAATATGGCTATGAAAGATAATAATTTAGAGATGTGAAATGGTAAAGATTATCATGGAAGCTGGCAGTATTGAGTGGAGTAATTGAATGAACCAGCTACCTTCTCATGAACAAACTCATCTTCCCCAACCTGTATGCATATTTCCTCAGAGGTTCTCAAATATTCCATTTTTAGTGGGGAAGAAATCTACAGACTTAAATCATATTATGCATGTATATTGATCTAAAAATAAAAACAGGCACAAGTACTGCCTTTACTGATGTGAGACCTTGGGACTCTGCTGACCTGAGGAATGAGAGCATAGGCCACATAGGTTGAAATTTTAAAAATTGAACTAGGGCCGAAACCGGTTTGGCTCAGTGGATAGAGTGTCGGCTTGCCGACTGAAAGGTCCCGGGTTCGATTCCGGTCAAGGGCATATACCTTGGTTGCGGGCACATCCCCAGTACGGGGTGTGTAAGAGGCAGCTGAACAATGTTTTTCTCTAATTGATGTTTCTAACTCTCTATTCCCCTTCCTCTCTGTGCAAAATCAATAAAATATATTAAAAATAATAATTATTATTAAAAAAAAATTGAACTTGGGAGAAAGAAAGCTTTCCTCTACCAAGAAGAAAGATGCCAACCTACAAGAAGAAATGGACACGGAAGACCGAGATGAAGGGCTTCTGAGAGTGTCCTGGTTCCTGTGATTTGGTTACTGAGCCAGGAAGTTGCTCATTTTTGCTTAAGCCAACTTGAATTAGGCTTCTGTCATTTGCAACCAAAAGAGTCCACACTAATACACCACTGGATTAATACAGGCAATTTCAGGAATTAGCAATAATGCAATGAAATATGTATTTTATACCTGAGATTGGGTCTTTGATTACAAGTTTAAAATAGAAATTCCTAAACCACTCATTCAATGTACCTAGCATGTATATATTATGTGCAAGGTGCTGGAAATATGAAGACAAAAAATAGCATCTTCTTTCAAAGAACTCTCAGTCTAGTTGGGGAAACAAAGAAGCACCATATGGTATGAATTCAATGCACATCTTATCATGTGAACGTTCAGGAGCGGAACTGACTTAGAGGTGGTAACTGCCTAAATTGTCTTGAAGGACATTATCAGCAAAACTGGGAGTAAGAAAAGCATTTTATCTGAATAGAGTATTAATGAAGGCTGAGCAGAGGGGGCTAGTAAAGTAAAATCCAGACACTTTAGTAGTGCATTACAGCCGGACGTGGGGTGCGAAGGTTTGGCATTAGTGAGGGGGGTGGGAGAATGTCCAGGAAGGAGCCTGGAATGGAGGCCGGGTTTGTGTCTTGAAGATCTTGATGAAAAGTTGGGACTTTATCCCAGAAGTTTTGATGGATTTTATGCAGGGAAGTGACATGATACATTTTTTAAGAAGCATCGCTCTATAAAATGGGAATAATAACAGACACCTAGCAATATTGTTGCAAAAATTATAGATAATCTTTAAAGCTATGTTTGCGGTGCTGAAAGATGGCCAAGCCAATCAAGGCGTGCTCTGTCTGTTCTGAACATGGTTATGGATTCAGAAGGAAGCATCCATTGGTGTGATTACGACCAACTTTTGTCTGAGGCTTAGGTTTGCCTTAAGCCAGGTAATGACCAGATCTGTCCAGATCAGTCTCCAGGGACTGGCTAGACAATTCAGGTCTCCTCCCAACCAGGACATTTCAGAGGGAGATGGAGTTTTCAGGATCATCCTGGAACTTAAAAGACCCTTACAGCCACTATGTAATCTTCTCAATAGCTGAGGATTGGGAATGGAGTGATAATAACCATCCATGAATTTAGGTTTATATTAGGCTTTTTTAAAAAAAACCCTCAATAAATATTCTTGGACTAAAAACTAATCCTAAAGAATGCTTCTTTTGGGTCACAAGGTGGCATAATAAGGAGGAAACACTCCATTGCAACATAAAATAGCCAATTAATCTTCTCTATGTTAAAAGAAAGGCAGAGAAAAACAAGTTCACCTCAGGCTACCAAACCGCTGCCAGATTTCTCTGTAGTGCTAGAAGTCACTGGGTTATGCAGTGTATTTCACTTTTTTTGAAAATTAAAATTATTGGGGTGACATTGATAGATAGAACTATGTAGATTTCAAGTGTACCTCGCTATGATACACGATCTGCATGTGGCCTTGTGTGCCCACCACCAAAGAGACCCCGTGGGTTAGTGCTTTAGAAATTTGTAAAGAGATGGAAGAAGTTACTTGGAAAACACAATAATTAAAAAATATAACACCTCAGTTTAAAACAATAAAATCTCTACCAGAGTGCTAATTTTGTGGTCTATCTCAAATTAGAGAAAAGTGAAAACTATATCTGAAAATATAGCATTTTACATACTAAGTTTGGAAACAATATCTATTTGTTAGTTACATCTTTTTCCTGTGTATTTTTATCCACCGAGCCAAACCGGTCCCGGCTTTTTCCTGTGTATTTTTAATCAGATAGCCCATTTTAAGGCTTTAAACTAGCCATTTAAACATATTTTTAATGGAATTTCTAATTGTTAACATTTCCCCAGGTAACTGAAAACTTTTCAACAATTTAGAATTTTTTAACTATTTAAAATATTAAGAATTATTAAATATCCATATATGTACATGTAATTGTATAGAACACTTTAACAGACCAGATCAGAACTATTAGCAGCAGTTTCCTCAAGATTGGAGTTGTCAGATGGAGAGGAAGAGAGGAATTTGACTTTTTCACTTTATATCTTTTTGATACAATCTGATGTTTCTCAATTTACACCAGCATGTATTGTTTTAATAATTAAAAGAATAAATAAAAGAAATATTTTTCTAGCTTAAATATGTATATTCTTCATAGTTAACAGTTGTAGGTTTTTTCCCCTTTAATGTCTTTTTCCCAGAATACCAATCGCAGAATACCTATGCATTAATATGTTCTATATACAACTCTACTCAAAGATATGTAAATGACCTTGAAATTATAATACAATCTGTTTACTGCAAGGGCAGATGTGACTAAATCATAGTACAAAAATCCAGAAAGTTCACATATTTTTGTATGTACAAATTAAGACATGGTGTGATTTTATGTTCCTATACATTTTTTCCTATTTCTATATATTTAACATTTGATTATTAGAAATCAGATTACTTCTCCTACCACATGATGAAACCCCACTAATAGTTTTTTCATTTTCAAAAATGTAACAGTTATTCAGAATAATTTATTTTTTCCAGGTAAACTAGTTGACTTAAAAAGTTATACCTGATTCTAAATATTGGCCTCAATGTGAAGCAAAATCTCTTGAAAATTTTCAAAAGATTGTTCCTTTAAAAACATTCTTAATAAAGACATTTAGTGTTTAATTATGTTGTCATTTATAAAAGCCCATGTTTCCAACAGGTGCATTTTACTCTGTAACCTTGGGCAAGCTATGTAATCTCACTAAGCTTCAGTTTTCCTCATCTTTAAAATGGGGATAATAATCAGACATAGTTCATAAGGTTATCATGATGATTAAATGTGATAATGCAAGTAAAATGCTTAAAGTAGCCTCTAAATACTCAATGATTATTCATTTATTTTGCTTAGAGTTTCACTATTATTTAACATTTTAACATTTCCCAGCATGAAGTCTACCTTTTGAATTATACAGCTTTAAAATGCTTAGTAGAGCATATTCTTCCAGTTTTGATAGTACTAGTTTAATTTTAACTCCTAGAACAATTAACCTTTCCTGCTATGTAACACAAATAAAACCAACTGTGAATTACATTTTTTCAATTCCTGCATTTAACACGTACCAGTTAGCTAGCATTCATTTAGCTGACTATAGCTAAGTACCACCAAGAATAGCGATAGCGACAACAAATACATATTTGAAATGGTCATGCCTTCGCATAATTCTGAAACGGTTGCATCTTGTCAGAAAAGGATTTCCAACCATTCCATTGATTTTCCACAGAATGAAAGGAAACTCATAGCCTCACGCCCTCATGGATAATTGTAGACTTAAAAATAGTTAATTTTTAAAAAATGCACTTTTAAGGAAAATAATTGGGCTCATGCAGTAGTAACAGCTTACATAAAATATGACACCACTTTAAACATGAAATTTGAGGACAGACCTTGAGGGTCAGAATAAAATCACTTGACTTGATTGCACCCAAGAGACTTATTTAAACAGATGCTACATTTCTTGGGGTTCCTTTCGAACGCCTGCTCCTTCTATTCGGAAGCTGTGACAGAAAGCCAAGCGGTACGGTACCTTGATCAGGTTGTGTCCCACGGCGTAGACAGCTGCCAAATTTCCTTTCTCTCCAGGGGCATGCATACCTGTCTGGTACCCGTGCCAGGCAACCAGATAGGGGTTGTGAATTGTGATCCAGTACTTGACACGGTCCCCAAACGCCCGGAAGCAGTAGGTGGCATAGTCGTTGAAGATATCTATGAGAGCTTCGCTCTTCCACCCCCCGTATTTCTCCTGCAGCGCCAGGGGCAGGTCCCAGTGGTACAGAGTGACCACAGGCTGGATGTCCCTCAGCGCCAGAGCGTCCAGGAGGGCGTTGTAGTACCGGAGACCCTTCGCGTTGGCCACTGCTGCTATCCCATCGGGGAAGAGCCTGGGCCAGGAGATGGAGAACTGATAGAAAGAAACGCCTATAAAATCCAGGGCAGACAGGTCTTTCTCCAGAAAGATGTAGCTGTCGCTGGAGCTGTTCGCCCCGCTGGCGTCCTGCAGGTGCGCCCGGGCGAAAGGGTCCCAGATAGAAGGGCCTCTGCCATCGGCCTCCCAGCTCCCTTCCACTTGAAACGCTGCGGTCCCGACGCCCCAGAAGAAGTTTTCAGGGAAAGTGTCATAGAGGAACAGCTGAGTTTCGTTTACCGGGCTGTAGTTGGGGTTTTTAGACCAGACAGCTGTCCCGTCTCCGGAGGACCCAGGAGCCACGGTCTGGAGGAGGAGGAGGATGCATGCTGACAGCATGACAGATCTCGGCAGCGCCCCGGTGGGCATGGTGTCCCCAGAGCGTCTGCTGCTGTCATCAGTCCCTGAAGCAAATCCATTCATTCCCCGGAGGATTCTGCCGCACAGCCAGCCTGGCTTCCCTCAGCCACTCACACTGCCCCGGCTGTCTTATCAACGCGTCAGGAAAAGCCTGGGGTTGCAAAGCCCTGTCAATGATTAAGCCTGAAGTGTGAGACTTGGGATGGGCCCTGGAGAGCAGCGTGGTGGTGGGAGGGAGGTGGCCCTAGGACAGCCACCCACACGTCCCATCCTCTTGTGAGGGGAAGAATGAGATGCAAAGGCATCAGGGACAGTAGTCCGAACGTGTGACTACATCATAGATAAGCAGTGGATAAAAATGCCATGTTTTCTCTGGAGCCTTGCATACCGACTCAAATCTTTCCTGAATAGTTTGGCAAGTATTGCCTACAGTATGTGCCTTTTTTTTTTTTTAATTGTTATAATTTTTTGAGTGGCCATTTTATAATTTCACATGTCAGGAAAAAACAATCTTATATGCAAGTAATAGAATTTCTAAATGCCAATAATAAAGAGTTAGAAAACAGAAGATATTACACTTTCACAAAAATTGTAATACTAAGAATAACCTTAAATGTTACCCAATTTAAGAAAATTATAAAACTGTATTGCTAAATTTGAAAGAAGATGAAGCACTATATAGCACTTTTTTGGTGGAAACACTTAATACTTTCCAATTTAATTTATAAATTTAATGCACTTTTAACCCAAAACCTCTAATCCCAAATTTTAGTTAAACAAAATTATTGTGAAAGTTCCTTTGAAGAATAAATAGGCACTGATTACAAAAAAAAAAAAAAATCTGAAGAAGAAAATAGTGAAAGCATAGACTACTTTTAGATATGAAAACATTAAAAAAAAAAAACCACAAATTAAACAGCATGATTCTGGGATAGATAAATAATAGAAATAAATATTGTACAGAATCTATAGCCTCCAAATAACCTTGAAAAATTTTAATGTTTTAAATACTTGAAATATCACATACTAAGGAGAGGCAGAGTGGTTAATAGGTTGGCATCTGGAGTTAGACTGCCCAAGTTTAAGTATAGCTGTGTGACTAGAAAATGTTATTTAATTTTCTGCACCTGACTTTCTCTTATATAAGAAAATACATTTAATAGTATCTACTGCATTAATGTGAGGACTAAATACATGTAAAGCACTTACAACAGAGATGGACACATAGTAAGTGCTCAATAAATGTTACTATTGTAAATTTTATGTGAAAACTGGGACTGAACCCTCAACCTAGGTATATGCCCTGATTAGGAATCGAACTGGCCACCTTTTGGTGTATAGGATGAAGCTCTCCAACCAACTAAGCCACACCAGCCAGGGCCAGAGCAAACACCTTTTGTAAGTTGTACACATTTTACTTACATCTTTGTGCCTTAGTACATGTGCTCTCTACTTAGGATGTATTCTACTGCATGTGAGGGTGTAAATTTAAGTTTTATTTTAGTAATAATTTTGCAGTTTATACATATATATATATATATATATATATATATATATATATAGCAAATCAATAGGTTGTACACCTTAAATTAATACAATGTTCCAAAATTATCAAAATTACCAAACATAAAAAACTAAAGGCCTGGTGCATGAAATTCGTGCACAGGGCAGTAGGGCGGGGGGTGTGTGTGCCCCTTAGCCCAGCCTGCACCCTCTCCAATCTGGGACCCCTCAATGGATGTCCAACTGCCCGTTTAGGCCCAATTCCGGTATGATCGGGCCTAAACGGGCAGTCGGACATCCCTCTCACAATCCAGGACTGCTGGCTCCCAACTGCTCGCCCTCCTGCCTTCCTGATTGCCCCTAACCACTTCTCCCTCCAACCTGATCACCCCCTAACCACTCTCCTGCCAGCCTGATTGATGCCTAACTGCTCCCCTGCCAGCCTGATCACCCCTAACTGCCCTTCCCTGCAGGCCCAGTCACCCCCAATCCCTCCTCCGCTGGCTTGGTCACCACTAATTGCCCTCCCCTGCTAGCCCACAACTGCCCTCCCTTGCAGGCCATCTTGTGGTGTTCATCTTGTGTCCACTTGGAGGCAGCCATCTTTGACCACATGGGGGCAGCCACCTTGTGTGTTGGAGTGATGGTCAACTTGCATATTACTTTTTTTTATTAGATAGGATATAAAATTATCAAAAGTAAAATTAAGTGATGAAAACCAGTGTTGATAATGCTCATGTCCACCTGTTTTTCAAAACTTCACTACTTCCTCTGGAAAGCCTTTCTGACACCCAGTTTGAGTTTATTTATTTAAATTTTAAAAACATGTTTACAGTTTATTAATCCTCTCCTGAAAAATCTGCACAATCACTGCAGATAAGGTCACTATCTTGACTCCTTTGTTGTCCAGTCTCCAACATTTTGCTGCACCAACATTGGCCTTAGCAGACCCCTGACTTTCTTCATTCTGTTCTTATGACCCTTTCACTGTTTTCTTGAGGTCTGTTTCTTTTCATACAGGCCATGTCTTGCAAGTGTATGTGGGTTCATTGTGTGTGTGTGTGTGTGTGTGTGTGTGTGTGTGTAATCCAGGGAATTGTTAATCATGCTAAAGCCAGCTGTCTTGCCACCACCACAGTGGGTTCTGAATCCAAATACAGAGATGATATCTGGTGTCGTCTTGTACATTTTGGCTAGTTTTCCCCAAAATTTCTGTCTTAGGGACTGTTGCGTTCTCAGGGTGAAGGATGTCAATAACCGTTAGTTTCTGTTGAAGTAGTAGGTTGGTCATAAACTTCCTGGACCAGAGAGTTCCTGTGTTGTTCATGGTGGTGTTGATCCACAGGCAGGCAGGAAGGAAAAGAGCCAGTTTGATTTGATTTAGATGGATCTCCTCTGTGTTCCCATGGCAGCTCATGCTTTCTCTACTGGGACAGTCATCACACAATAGATCAATAAATTACACAGTGAATTTATCTGTATCCTCTGTTCCACTGTTCTCTCTACCTTTCTTTAAAAAACAGAAATCTTGACTAGTTAGTATTTAATATAGGGGGCCTAGTCGTCACTAAAGTATATGATGAATGAATGAGTGAATGTACCTCTGTCGCTACATTTATCACATAATCTTAGAATGGTTTGTCTCTTCCACTAGATAACTTTTTGTCATTGTTTATCATAGAAAATGCTTAATTATTGTCTATGGAATGAGTGGCGTTGGTAAAATTAACTCACTATAAAATAAAAATGTTCCAGGTGTATTGATTTACTGGAGGTCTAGTGCACAAAATTCATACATGAGTAGGGTTCCTAATGGCTCACTATACATGAACTCACTAAAAATTTAAAAGTTTTATGCATATAAATGTTCATATTAGGCCTTTATTATTATTATTCTAGAGGCCCAATGCATGAAATTCACGCAAGAGGAGGCCTTCCTTCACCCAGCTGTGGGCACCGGCTTCCCTCTGGCACCCGGACCCGGGCTTCCCTCTGGCCACCCGCAGGCACCTGGGACCTGGGCTTCTCTCGCAGCCCCAACTTCGTCTGGAAGGATGTCTGGTCTAATTAGCATGTTATGCTTTTATTATTATAGATAATTTAATATTTACTTCTATTTTCTTCCAGTTTGCTATGGCTATATTATTTTTAATTTACCATCTTAACATTTCTGTGGCTATATATTTTTTAATTAGGTGTGTTTGGGAGGGTGTAAATTATTACATTTAAAAGTTTTATTTTAGTAATAATTTTGCAGTATATATCAATACATATATCAAATCATTATGTTGTACACCTTAAATTAATACAATGTTATATGTCAATTATCCTATATAATAAAAGTCTAATATGCACATTTAGGGCTGGGTATGTGCCCTGACTGGGAATCATTGATTGGTTGCCTCCTGCACGCCCCACACTGGGTATGTGCCCTGATCAGGAATTGAACTGTGACCTCCTGGTTCCTAGGTTGACACTCAAGCACTGAGCTATGCTGGCTGGCCCTAATTTTTTCTAATACAAACAATTCATAAATGAACAATCCTGAATTCATTACTGCATATGTAAGAGATATAAGATATTGGTAAAACTGTAATTGCTGGGTTAAAGGGTATGTGCTTTTTTTTGTTTATGGATTTTTCCTGACTGCCCTTCAGAAAGGCAGTTGGTACTTTTAAGCTCTATCAATTAGCACCTGAAAGCCTCTTTCCCCTACTCTCCTCAATACAGGGTATTTCCAGTCCTTTTACTTTTTGTCAATGTGATAAGGAAAAGATGGCATTTCATTTTTGCATTCATTCGGGCTTCTCTGATTATTGATCTTTTCATATTCTTTTTTTTAAAAAGATGTATTTTATTGATTTTTTACAGAGAGGAAGGGAGAGGAGAGAGTTAGAACATCCATGAGAGAGGAACATCAATCAGCCGCCTCCTGCACACCTCCCACTGGGGATGTGCCCCCAACCAAGGTACATGTCCTTGACCACAATCGAAACCCGGACCCTTCAGTCCATAGGCCGATGCTCTATTCACTGAGCCAAACCGGTTTTGGAGATATTTTCATATTTTTATTGTTTTTTTCCTATTTCCTCTCATGTGAGTTGCCTTTTCATCTACAATACTTTGTTTTACTATCCTGTTTTTTGTCTTTTTCTAACGAATTAGAAGGAGCTCATTATATACTAGTATAAAGCAGTAAATTTCTTGTGTGCTATAAATGTAAATATTTTCTCTCAACAATTTGTCTTTTAAAGAACAGTTTTATTGAGATACAATTTCCATACCATACAATTCATCCACTAAAAGTATTTAATTCACCAGTTTTTAGTATATTCAGTGTATTTAGATCTGTGCAACCACTACTACAATCAATTTTAGAACAATATTTAATACCATTTCAATGTATTTACATGTGCAAATGTTTTTATTTTTTGTGCAACCAAATTTATTATGCATTTCCTTTAATGTTTCTGGGCTAGGAAAGCTATGGCCATTCTAAAATTATATTGATAGTCTCTTATGTTTTCTCTTTAGTATATTTATAGTTTTGTTTTACATGTTGTGATCTTTTTAAAATTAAAAATTTTTTAAAGTTATTTACTCACCCCAGTTTTCTTCCCACTTTCAACTCATAACAGTTCTTCTAGAACTTGTACAGCTTCATATTTCATTTTGTATAATGTTCAGGTAATGATATCTTTCATTTAATTAATTTTAGACTATCAATTTCCTGTTTTGGTAGATGAAGTTTTAGGTTTCCTTTTGATTAAAAAAAAAAAAAAAAAGACAAACAAAGCCAACATAATATTTACTTTTTTGGTTAAATTGATATTTAGGGCTTATATTACTTTTACATAAATATTATTCATTGCTGACTATTGTAGTATACTATGATTATGCTCTCTTTTTGTTTTTGTTTCCTTATAGTTTAATTATTGCCCTTTTTGTTTCATTTGCTTAGTAGTTGTCTTTGTAGCTATTGCAAAGGCTTCCCACATCTTCCAATAACTCTCTACAATTTTCCATAAGATCCATCTCTATTTTAAAATATATTTTATTGATTTTTTACAGAGAGGAAGAGAGAGGGATAGAAAGTTAGAAACATCGACGAGAGAGAAACATTGATCTGCTGCCTCTTGCACACCCCCTGCTGGGGATGTGCCCGCAACCAAGGTATATGCCCTTGACCGGAATCAAACACGGGACCTTTCAGTCCGCAGACTGACGCTCTATCCATTGAGCCAAACAGTTTCAGCAAGATCCATCTCTTTTATTGTTAGTTTCAATCTTTTCTCTTGGGGTTAGCCCTCCTGGAGACCTTTGTTCCCCTCTAGTGATGCTCTGACTATTTGCTGTCTCGGGACTCTGCCCTTTGCTACTGTCTTAGGAATTCCTTTCCCTTTCCCCTGATTTGTATTGTTATTTGAATCTCATTCTTTCATTTTCCTCGGTTCACTCCCTCATTATCCTGGAGTGGATGTCCCAGTAGTGTGGTCCAGAGGGCACAGTGATGACAGCTCTTGCTTTGCCTGCCTCCTGAGCAACCGCGGCATCCAGGCTGCTTGCCCTCCACTCCTGGCGCACAGCTGCCTCCTGGGGTTCCCCTCCTCTTTTTCAGGTGCTCGGTCACCTGTTTTCTGTATCCCATGTCTTCCTCTTCTTTCTTTACTTCCTCCTTTGGGTGAGGCATGTTTCCCAGTAGTTTCCTGAGAAAAGTTGCAGAGGGAATCCATTTTGGAGGGAAGCTTAGAGGGAACTACATGTCTTTTTCTGCCCACACACTTGTTTGTGTGATTGAGTTTAGAATTCTATTATAGGTTGGGGCTCCTTTCATATAAACTTTTGAAGGGAGACAGCGGTGATGATTCTGGTGGTGGGAGAGCCTGCTGGACCACCCTGGGCGTCACTGGTATTTGTAGCAGCCAGAGTGACAGTCCCTGGAATGTCTCCAATTTCATAAGCGAGGGGAGGGAGGCTGTGGCAGTGGCAGTGGTAGTGACAACAGCATCACCAGTTATTGTTTCCTTACACAGAAGCCTAGTGATGGCATCTGGTTTCATTTCTTCAGTCCCTGCCCCTCTAACGTATTAAGTACCAAATTTAGTTAAAACAAAACAAAACAAATGCCCTCTTTTTGGTTGTTTCCTTTGATTCTCACTCATGGTGTTTGTGCGTGGTCATCTTTGTTATGTGATGGGTTTTTATTGTTGTTAATCATCACCTGAGGATACTTTTTACATTGATTTTTAGAGAGAGTGGAAGGGATGGAGGGAGGGGAGAAAGAGAGAGAAACCTTAATGTCAGAGAGAGACACATTGACTGGCTGCTTCCCGCATGTGCCCCGACCAAATCCGGGGATCGAACCTGCAACCCAGTTATGTGCCCTTGACTGGATATTCTGAGTCCCTTCAGTGTGCAGGCTGATGCTTTAACCACTGGGTACACCAGCCAGGGCATGCTTTCATCTTTAATTATGAGTGGAGACTTGCAAGTGGTGAGAGTGTGAGCCATACAGATAACAGGGGAAAGAGCACGCCAGGTAGATAAGAGTATAGTGAGTAAAAGGTCCTTGAAGTAGAAGTATGTCCGGCACCTTCAAGAAATGATGAACTCTTTAGGGATGGAGACTGGACTTGGGGTGGTGAACACACGATACTCAGAGTGATTTCTGTTTCCTACACTGAAGGCCAATAGACACAATGTATAGATGAGATGTAGTAGAATTGTATACCTGACACTTGCATAATTTTGTTAACTAGTGTCACCCAAACAAATTCAATAAAAAGGAAAAAAAGAAGAAATAATGAAGCCAGTGTGGCCAGTGGAATGAATGAGAGCCGTAGGGAGTAAGTACAGAGAGGTAATGGGACCAGATGATACAGGGGGATGGAGAGGAATCTGTCTTACACTCATAGTGAGAAGAGGAGCACTGCAGAGTTTTTAGCAGAGTGTCATAATCTAATACATTTGAAAAGAATCACTGTGGATGATGTGAGCAGAGTCTACTAAAGGGTGACAAAGGCAGAGTCAGAGTGATTTATCAAGAGACAGAGTAACAAGGAGAGAGATGATGGTAGCTTGGACCTGCTTCCTGTGTGGTAGTATGGTAGTGCTGGATGTGGTGAGATTTGTTGGATTCTAGTTATGTTTTGAAAAATTGAGCTAACAAAATTTCCTAAGGCTTCAGTGTGTGTGTGTGTGTGTGTGTGTGTGTGTGTGTGTGAGAGAGAGAGAGAGAGAGAGAGAGAGAGAGAGAGAGAGAGAGAGAGGGAGAGAGGGAGAAGGAGAGGGAGAGAGAGAGAAGAAGAGGGAGAGGGAGAGGGAGAGTCAAGGATTACTTGAAAATTTTTGGCCTGAGCAAATGAAAGAATGGCAGTACTATTAGTTGAGATGCAAGTTTGTGAGGGAATATCAGGAATTTGGTTTTGGACATAGTAACCTTGATATATCTATTAGCCAAATGGAGATGTGAAGTTGGAAAATGGACATACGATGCTGTAGTTCATGGGAAAAATTAGCAGTTGATACAAATTTAAAAGTGTCAGTATTATGGGGGGATGAGGACAAATATGTGATACCTTAATCAATACAGAAAAAAAAGTGTCAGTTTTCAGCCAGTATACAAGGCTATGGGGCTGGGTGAGCTAACCAGGCAGTGAGTATAGGAATGAGCCCTCAGGCAGATCAGTATTGAGAGGACAGGGAAATCTTAGGAATGGCTATTGAAGGAGGAAGAAAGCCAGGAGACTGACTACTGATGTTCCTGAAACCAAGTGAAGAAAGTACTTCGACAAGAAAACTTCTGTCCTAGCTGGATTGGCTCAGTGGATAGAGCATTGGCCTGCTGACTGAAGGGTCTCAGGTTTGATTCCAGTAAAGGGCACATGCCCAGGTTGCGGGCTCAAACCCCATTGAGGGGCGTGCAGGAGGCAGCCAATCAGTGATTCACTTTCAGCGTTGATGTTTCTATCTCTCTCTCCCTCTCCCTTCCTCTCCGAAATAAATAAATATGTGTTAAAAAAGGAAAACTCTTCATGGAGAGGTATTCTATTGAAATCATAGAGATTTAATTTCCAGGTTGTTAATAATTTATTAATTGTACCTTCTTAAAAATTTCATCATCTTCACAGCCATCTTATACATTATTTATACATAAATCAAATTTTCTGATTTCTTTGCTCATGATTATTTCTTTCATCCCAAATCTAATAGACATTTTATTTTATTTTATTTTTTTAAATGTATTTTATTGATTTTTTACAGAGAGGAAGGGAGAGAGATAGAGTGCTAGAAATGTCGATGAGAGAGAAACATTGACCAGCTGCCTCTTGCACATCCCCTACCGGGGATGTGCCCGCAACCAATGTACATGCCCTTGACCGGATTCGAACCTGGGACCTTTCAGTCCGCAGACAGACGCTCTACCACTGAGCCAAACCGGCTTCGGCTAAATCTAATAGACATTTTAGACATAAAATGTCCAAAAACAAAATTTTGATTCCTACTCCCAATCCTGTTTGTTGAACAGTACAACCATCCACTGTGGGGGTCATTATTATTTTTTAATTAAAAAATGTTATAGAAAACTTACAAAAGCAGTATAGAGTTCATGCATGTCTTTCACTCAGTTTTGCTTCATATTAACTTACATAATCACTTATAATGATCAAAACCAGAAAATAAACATAGCTATAATATTATTTACTAAAGTACAAACCAATCAAATTTTACCCATTTTCCTCCTCATGTCCTTTTTCTGTCCAGGATCCCACATTGCATCTAGTTATTATATATTTTTGGTCCTCTCCAATCTGTGTCAGTTCCTTAATTGTTCCTTGTCTTTCATGACCTTGACACTATTGATGAATCCTAGTCAGTAATTTTGTAGAATGTTTTTCAGTTTTGGTTCTGCTCAGTGGGTAGAGCATCGGCCCGAGGACTGGAAGGTCCCAGGTTTAATTCTGGTCAAGGGCATATACCTTGGTTGCGGGCACATCCCCCGTAGGAGGTGTGCAGGAGACAGCTGATTAATGCTTCTCTCTCATCGATGTTTTTAACTATCCCTCCCCCTTCCTCTCTGTAAAAAATCAATAAAATATATTTAAAAATTTTTTTGTTTTGTCTAATATTGTCTCATGATCAGATTTAGACTATGGTGGAAGGAAGGGAAAGAGGTGGAATCTATCTATCTATATATATATATAAAAGGCTAATATGCAAAGTGTCCCCTTGGGAGTTCACCGGGAGACCAGGAGTTCGATCGCTCTCTCTGAGTGCGCTGATCACCAGGGGGTGGCGCAGAATGAAGGAAGGCCCCAGCTGGCAGCTGGAAGGCCCTGATCTGCCCTGATTGCTGGACCCTACCCGTGCATGACTTTCGTGCACTGGCCTCTAGTCCTATATAATAAAGTAATATGCAAATTAACCCTCACACTCTCACAAGATGGCTGCCTATGATCAGGCTAGCAGAGGGTTAGTGAGGGTTGACCAAACAACTGAACAAGCAGGCTGCGTGGGGTGACCAGGCTGGTAGGGGGGTTAGTGAGGGATGATCAAATGACTAAACAAGCAGGCTGTGTGGGGTGACCAGGCTGGCAGGGGGGTTAGTGAGGGATGATCAAATGACTAAAAAAGCAGGCTGTGTGGGGTGACCAGGCTGGCAGGGGCGTTAGTGAGGGATGATCAAAAGACTGAACAGCAGGTTGCATGGGGTGACCAGGTGAGTGGGGGAGCTGTGAGGGGCGACCAAATAACTGAATAGCAGGCTGTGTGGGGCAATCAGGTCAGTGGGGGTGGGGGGGAGTTGCGGGATGATTAGGCTGGCAGGGGAGGCAGGAGGGGCAACTAGGCTGGTGGGGAGGGCAGTTGGGGACAACCTAGCAGCAGGGGGCAGTTAGGGGTGACCAGGCCAGCAGGAGGGTAAGTTAGGGGTGATGAGGCCAGCAGGGGGGGCAGTTAGGGGTGATGAGGCCAGCACACAGAGGCAGTGATCAGGTTGGTGTGTGTGTGGGGGGGCAGTTAGGGGTGACCAGGCAGGCAGGCAGGTGAGTGATTAGGAGCCAGCAGTCCAGGATTGTGAGAGGGATGTCCCAGGTTGGAGAGGATACAGGCTGGGCTGAGGGGATCCCCTATGCATGATTTCATGCATCCGGCCTCTAGTTTATAATAGTGAGTTTCAACATACAGTACTGTTAAGTGTTCTCTCTCTCTCTCTCTCTCTCTCTCTCTCTCTCTCTCTCTATATATATATATATATATATATATATATATAAAATTGATTTTTTTTACAGAGAGGAAGGGAGAGGGATAGAGGGTTAGAAACATTGATGAGAGAGAAACATCGACCAGCTGCCTCCTGCACGCCCCCTACTGGGGATGTGCCCGCAACCAATATACATTCCCTTGACGGGAATCAAACCTGGGACCTTTCAGTCCGCAGACCGATGCTCTATCCACTGAGCCAAACCGGTTTCAGCTGTTAAGTGTTTTTAAACTGAAATGTTTTCTAAAAAAATGTCTAGAGAATTCAAGGTATTAATAATGATGCTGCCCTAACTTCACCAATAGTGCATCCCAGAGCTAATGATAATATTTCTATAAAGGCACCAAACCAAGTATAATATTTTAAAATGTAGGGTATAAAGCATTTGACCTTGTCTTTTATTTTATTTTTAATCCTCACCTGAGGATATTTTCCCATTGATTTTTAGAGAGAGTGGAAGGGATGGGGAGAGACACAGAGAGAAAAACATTGATGTGAGAGAAACACATTGATTGGTGCCTCCTGGGTGCACCAACCAGGGCTTTAGTCCGTGGGCCAGGCCAACACTATCCACTGAGCCAAACCAGCGAGGGCGACCTTGTCTTAAGGCAAAGTTAGTTCTCTCTATAGCAGGTAGCAGCTTAAATGCATATGTTAAAAAGTATTGTTTATATCCCTTTTGTGGCAATAAATCAGACTTCATCTGATAAATCTTTTGCTGTATATTTTATGGAAGATGTGAATTTATTGGAGTTCCTTTTTCATGTGTCTTCTATTCTGACTTGTGTTCATTTACAAGATTATTTTTTACCTCCAATATACCCTAGTCTTTATAAACAGTGATTATATTCAATTTTATTTCAACTGCATATTGAGAAATATGACCTGTGAATTTTGCTTGTAAGTTAGAATTTTATTTTGATTGCTAACATTGTTAAAATATAAATGAGGGTCCTGGGCACACCTTATCATAGAATCTCAGATTCTCAAGAGCCTTAAAGGTCTGTTATATTCAGGAATGTGGTCTATCTTACTATAATCGTCGTTTTCAAATAATAACTGATGGCAATTTCCTTTATTCACCATGCCTCACATAGTTTCTATGAAACCACAACAACAAAATGATGGAATTACTTTGATTTGTAGCAGTTGGGGAGTGAAAGATTATCCTAATTATAAAACCTATCACTACCAAATGCTGTTGGTATTCCAGTTGCTCTGTTTATACACAGAGATACATTATATATAATCAAATACATTGAGATACATTATATATAATCAAATGTGTGCATCAACAGTAAAGTTTTATGCTTTTAAACAAATTTGCTATTTTAAATGTATTTCTTCTAACCTAAGTGAAAATACCGATTTCCTTGGGAGAAACTTTCTATTATTTATAGGTTATAAAAATCTTCAGGCAAGTTTATATAAATTTAGATTACTCAACATAATCACATTAAGAAGGTTAACTGGATACCATCCAAGAATTAAGATAGATGACATAGTTAGTGCCTAATATTCTAAATTAGAATATGTGCACTTTAATGGTAACAGATACGACTTAATGATTATGTTCATAAATGGATTACAAGGTCAACATCAGCGGTCTGGATCTGCAGTCATCACAAACACAGAAGAGGACAAGCTGCCTAGCGGACTGTTTTCTATAAGGAAAATGTTCCAGTAACCCCTGACAAAGCAGGACAGGCTAATATTTATCCAGAGGGCCGAAAGTCACATTTGTTGTTGCACAGTGAAAATTCGATTGATTCCTATCGACTTATAAACATCTACATGAAAGACAATGCAACAATTGTGCTCCCGAGAAGGAGTTTAAAGTGACTCCAGGCAAAGAGGTGTGCCTATGGCACAGATAAGTTAGATAACGTAGATAACCGTGGTGGAGGCACTACCACTGAGGATTTACACTGACCTTTGCAGTTGTCTTTCACTTACACACAGTAGTTAAGAGAGATTATAAAGGATGACCAAATACAAATCACGCCCTTTTTAAATCACCTGTCAGTCCATTCTGGAGAGCAGTGATTTAACTCTCTGCATAAGATATGGAAAGAGAGGCAATAATATCATCAGCATAATCCCAACCATTTGCAAACTTAGAAGCATATGCAGAGAAATGTTAATGTCAATATTCTAACTTTGGGAGCAAAGAGTTCTTCATGGAATGTCAACATTCTTCCACAGGGATCTGTCCCTCAGTGGGGCAGGGAAGAGACCCCCGTCTTGCACAAAGTTGGCTTTGTTGATAGAGTTTTCTCCGGAGCCCTTTCTTTAAAGGACTAAGACAAGGCCAGTGAGCACCAGGTAGTCAGATCTAATATATAACATATCCCTTAAAAATTGTCTTCTCCATGTTAGGTCTCAAATCATTACGTATTATAAGGATAAGAAAAAGTCTTTAATTCTGAAACTGTAATACAGTGCTGTATTATCTGTTACCAACTATACTCTGCAAATGAATTGTTAGTCTTATTGATTCATCAGCTGGTTTGATATATGTTGATATTAAGAAGAGCTGAGGGGGGGCAATGTTAAAATATGTACACAGATAATAATTTAATAAAAAAATTGGTAGTTAAATAAAAAAATATAAAAAAGAAGAGCTGAACTAATGACTAAGGAGAGTATGAAGAAAACTTTTAAAAAAAAATATATATTTTATTGATTTTTTACAGAGAGGAAGAGAGAGGGATAGAGAGTTAGAAACATCGATGAGAGAGAATCATTGATCAGCTGCCTCTTGCACACCCCCTACTGGGATGTGCCCGCAACCAAGGTACATGCCCTTGACCGGAATCGAATCAGGGACCCTCAGTCTGCAGGCCGACGCTCTATCCACTGAGCCAAATCGGTTTCGGCAAGAAAACTTTTTAAAAAATATATATTTTATTGATTTTTTACAGAGAGGAAAGGAGAGGGATGGAGAATTAGAAACATTAATGAGAGAGAAACAATCTATCAGCTGCCTCCTGCACACTCCCCACTGGGGCTGTGCCTGAAACCAATGTACATGCCCCTGACCTGAATCGAACCTGGACCCCCAAGTCCACAGACTGACGCTCTATCCACTGAGTCAAACCGGTTAGGGCTGAAGAAAAGTTTTGATCAAAATACTTTTAAGAAAACATGCACGGAATCTTTGTTAGTTAATGTTTTATATAACAAAGAACTGACTTTCTATGACTCTCTGAAAAACTGTCTAAAAATCAGCAGCCCTGCCCTGGCCAGTGTGGCTCAATTGATTGGAGCATCGTCCTGGGTACCAGAGGGTTTCAGGTTCAGTTCTCGGTCAGGCCACATTCCCAGGTTACAGGTTTGATCCCCTGGTTAGGGCACTGATGTTTCTGTTTCTGTCTCTTTCCCTCTTTTTCTCTGCTTCTCTCTCTCACTATCCTCTTTCTCTTAAACAAACAAACAAACAAACAACAACAAAAACACAACACACACACATACACATAACAAAAAAAAAACCCAAACCACACTATATCCTTGGGTAAGGATTAAAAAGTATCAGCAGCCTCGTTTGTTATATTCTTTGTGTATCCCCAATTTCTTGGAATGCATTAGTTCAATCTTTCAACTAAGACCTAGAAATGGAAGTAGTGATGACCTATTATTTTATTCTTGTCAAAGAAGGGCTATATAGAAATGGAAGGTGCATATAGAACAGTCTTTTGCCTGGAACAAATTCAAACTAGACATTATTATAGAATAGTGACAAGTAAGGGTTAAAATCCAGATGCAGTTATTATGTAGAAACAAACTTAATAAGAAACTCACTCATGAGATATATGCACCAGTCATATAATTGGCTTTCTGGCTACTCTTTGAATTTATTTAACTCATACCATATGAGGCCTTTATACTTGTCCCTTCTCAACATTCATGTCTAAGCTCAATGCCTCCTTCTTAGATGTCTTTTTGATCACTTACCTAAAATACTTTCTCATACTTCTCCCCAGCTTCCCTCTATCTCAATATGTTGCTTCATTTTCTTTAAAAAAATATTTTTATTGATTTCAGAGAAGAAGGGAGAGGGAAATAGAGATAGAAACATCAATGATGAGAGAGAATCATTGATCAACTGCCTCCTGCATGCATCCTACTGGGGATCAAGCTTGCAATTCAGGCATGTGTCCTGACCTGGAAGCAAACTGTGACTTCCTGGTTCATAGGTTGATGCTCAGCCACTGAGCTACACTGGCTGGGCATGCTGCTTCATTTTCTTTACAGCACTCACTGTTATCTAAAAATAAAAAAAGTATTTTTCCTAAAAAAATGTAAACTTCAAGGAAGCTAGGACTATCTGTCTTATTTGCTGTGAGTTCCCAGCATGCGCACACAAAAAAAGTGCTGACACAGCAGAAACTCAAATATTTGTTGAATAGTACATGAGTAAAAATCACCACAGTAAAAAAAAAAAAAAAAAAAAAAAGGCATCAGGTTTCTGTTCATACTTACTTTTTTGAGCCCTTTAAAGTATTTATTTTATTTTATTTTTTTAAAATATATTTTATTGATTTTGTACAGAGAGGAAGGGAGAGCGATAGAGAGTTAGAAACATCGATGAGAGAGTCATCGATCAGCTGCTTCTTGCACAACCCCTACTGGGGATATACCCGCAACCAAGGTACATGCCCTTGACCGGAATCGAACCCGGGACTTTTCAGTTCCCAAGCCGACACTCTATCCATTGGGCCAAATCGGTTTCGGCCCTTTAAAGTATTTCTGTTCTGGTTATCTATTACTTCACACCACCTACCTCAAAACTTAGTACCTTAAAAAAACTATCATTTTATCATGCTCACACTACTGAGAGTAAGAGTATTTAGGCAGGCCGTGACGAGGTGATCTTTCTGTTCTGCACAGTGTTGGCTTGGGTCACAGTGGAATCCCACCAACACTTGGGCAGATGGCTTCACTTGTAATTCTGGCCCCTGATGGAGATGGCGATAAGCCTGGGCTCAGCTGGCCCCTTCTCTCGCTTTACATGGCAGCTCAGGCCTCTTAAGAGAGCAAGGTGGGAGTCGCCAGTCCTCTTAAAGCTGTCTGGAGCTGACCTAGTGTTGTGTTCACCGTTTTTTTGGTCAAATCAGTCACAGGCCAGCCCAGGATCAGGTGAGAAGTATCAAAGCAGATGCGGTCATTTTAAGAAATATATATTTTATTGATTTTGTACAGAGAGGAAGGGAGAGAGATAGTTAGAAACATCAATGAGAAAGAGTCATCGATCAGCTGCCTCTTGCACACCCCCTACTGGGGATATGCCTGCAAACAAGGTACATGTCCTTGACCAGAATCGATCCTGGGACCCTTCAGTCCCCAAGCCGATGCTCTATTTATTGAGCCAAGCTGGTTTCGGTAGATGTGGTCATTTTTAATATTTCTGAGATACAATATCTTCTCTCTCCCTCTCATTTCCTCTATGAAATCAATAAAAATATATTTAAAAAAATAGCTGACTTAAAAAATTATTACCTGTTTATGTGCCAGGAAGAGTTCTATAACAAGCCCATGAAGTAGTACTATTACTCGTATTTTACAGATGCGGAAACCGAGGCACAGTAAATTGCCCATGGTCGCCCAATAGAACATGTGGGGCTGGGAACCCAGCACATTGGCTTCAAAGGGACCCGTGCAATGAGGCCTTGTTCATGTGTAATCACTTACTCCTTTGTAAACTGGGGATAATAGTAGACAGTGTCATCATGGGGATTAAATGAACCAAACTAGGACGGTCCTTAGTTGTAAGCCTAACACAGATTACAGTGGGCACTTAATCCCAGTTCTCCATCCTTAGCCATTGTTGTGTTCCAGAGACCTCGCTATCTCTCATTGTGGAGATATTGTTGTGATAAAGTGCAAGTCCTAACAGGGTGGGTGGGTGGGTTAGGACTTGAAAGTCCAGGACTGAAGCTGGAGATACTGCTCTTCCCACTGAAAACCTTAGGGTCTTATGTTTTCTCATAGATTTGTATGCAAATGTCACATTCTATTCCACACCTCTGATGCTTATCTATTAATATAACATTTGTTTAGTCCAAAAGCTTTGGGATCATTGTTTTTCTATGAAGATGCACCTTGGGGAGGGTGGGTTTCAAGGGGAGAGATCAACCAAAGGATTTGTACAGTAGGCATGCATATATGCCTAACCAACGGTCACAGACAACAGGGGGGTGGGGGCGTGAGTGAGGGGGATGAGGGGATCATGGGGAATAAGGACACATGCAATACCTTAATCAATAAAGAAATTGAAAAAAAAGTGCACCTTGGTAATGACTGGGCTCTTTGAGGGACTTGGCAGGGCAGGTTTGGAGGTCTAGATTCCTAGTCTGGCTTAGTTTTGAGATAAAGCTGGACTCCTTAGCTTTTTAGGTCTCATATTTTTCTTTTTAAAAAATACTTTAAAATTTATTTCAGAGAGGAGAAGGAGAGAGAAACATCAATGAGGAGAGCGAATCTTTCATCTCCAGCTCCTGCATGCCCCACGCCCCATGCGGGAACCAACCTGAAATCCAGGCACCTTGGTCACGTGCTCTTGACCCGTGCCCTTGACCCGGAACCAAACCGTGACCTCCTGGTTCATTGGTCCACACCCAGCTTCTGAGCCACGCTGGCAGGACTAGGCCGCATACCTTTCACTTATAATACGGAGTGGGTGGTGATGGCCAGGGGACTTCACTAGTCCTTTTTTTCCCCCTTCTAGAACTCTATAACCAAAGGTTATCTGTACCCTGGTGGTTTTCAAACTATGGGTCTCCACTGAATAGGTGAAAAAACAAAACAAAACCCAACTGGTGGGCTAAACACGAAAAAAAAAACAACAGTAAAAATCGTTCGGTGAGACTCTTGTTTAAAAATAGCGACTTAAGTTAGGATATGTGAAACGTCCTTCCTAAACGTATTTCTTCTCGCAGGTGGGAACAGCCGAAAGCTGCTGTCGGAGGGCAGCGCAGCCCCCTGCGCGAGGCCGGGAGGCCCGGGGAGCCGCCCTCCTCGGGAAGCCCGCCTTCCTCGGAGGCCCTCCCCCGGCGGCCCCGCCAGAACCCCAGGGCGCGCCTCCGCGCGGGGTCCCGCCGCTCCTCGCGAGGCTGCGGCCCGCCCGCCCGCGCCGCCCGCCGTCCACGTCGCACTTCCCGCCGCGGCCCGCACCGCGGGGAGGCCGCGCGCCCTGACGTCATCGCCGGGCGCCGCGCCGCCGCCTCCTTCCCCTGCGAGGGAGAAGCTGTTGGCGCGAATGGGTCCCGAGCTCCGGTAACGGATTCCGCACCCCGCCGGGCCGCCCGCCCGCGCCGCGTCCTGGGGCTGCGATGGTGAGCCCCTGGGGAGGCCGTGCGGCTCTGGGGCTCGGGAGGCGGGGGCGGGTGTGGACGGGGCCCCCTCGTGGTGTGGAGGGGCGGGGCGGGGGTCCGGGGTGCGCGCCTCCGAGGGGAGCCAGGCGCGGAGGGGACCACCCACCGGGCGGCGGTCGCCCAGCTTCCCTGGGCAGCCAGCGCGCCGGGCTCTGGGGGCTGCGCGGCGGTGGCACTCTTTTCCACTCTTGCGGGGGAAGGGAGGGAGGAAGAGAAGCTCAAAAGGAGGTCTTGGGGTGCAGAACAGTGGTTTTCCTGCTCAGCATTGCCCCGGACCTGGGTTTAGGTCCTAGGTAAAGCGTCCAGAGCGATTTTAGGTCATAAGGGAAAGGAATGTAATAAACTTTTGTTTTTTCTTATGAATAAATTATCTCAGGCCTTCAACTTTGCTTTTAAAGTTTCAGGAGCGCCTCACACAGGCGTTTGCAGACCGAGGGCATGGGGAAGGTGTTTTGTTTTGATGAGTGCACGATTAACACGATTCTCCCTCTCCGCCCCCCTCCTCCCTCCTCCAGGGTGGATGGGGACGACTCAGAGTAAAACAGATGTAATATATTTGACAGCTGTCATCACTTATCACCTGATGTTAAAATCTTCACAGCAGCAACCCAGAAACCTCAGTGCATGGTTTTGCATAAAGTATTTAAATGAAGAGTGAGATAATTATGCAGGCGTCAAAACAGACATTCGCGGTGCTAGGGCCGTAGATACGGGTTTGTGTTTGAGACATTTTAATTCAGAGGACAAATTTAGGATGTTCATTACACCAGGATGTACTGAATAATTAGACATAATCTCTCCAGTCATTCTTCAGTTTGCCACAATGCCAGCATTGTGGGGGGAAATTTTTTTATGCTGGATGGGGAAACCTTGCAGCTCTGTGTCTCTTCTCCAAGAGGGATAAAATAATGATGAGAGCTACCTTGGAGTATCTTCTTCAGGTCAGTATGTGATCTGTTTGTTTTACCACCTTTTCTCCCTGAAACCTCACAGCAGTCTAGTTTTATAGATGGTGAAGAAGGCTTTCAGAGTTTCAACAATTTGTCATACAACTATTAATTTAATTAGAATTAGAACACTAGTTTATAAGCCCCTCCATAAAATGATCATACTTCAGGCACTATAGTATTGTGGAAAGTTGAGATTTGGAGTCTTGAAAATGAGAGTGAGGGAATGTTTTAGTGTTGTTGTGCCATTTAATCAGTTTGTGGTTTGGTGCTTAACTTTACACTCTTTAAGCCTCCATCTTCTTACCTGTAAAAGAGAGACATACAGCTGCCTTAAATAATTGTCTTGAGGATTAAACAAGATAGTATATGTAAAGCTTCCATTTTGGTGCCTAGCATGTGGTAGGCATAATACATTCACATTCTACTAATCTAACCCTTTGCACTCCGAACCATTCTGGACATTTGCTACCAGCTACTCGACGCTACTTTGCGGCGGAAACGTGCCTTGAATTAACTCAATTCCCCGTAATCACTAATAAACTGCAATGTCCCCCCTGAGAGGGGACATCCGAGTGATATGCTAGAATTCCGATGTCCCCTGAGAGGGGACAGCGGAGTGCAAAGGGCTAATTTTCTCAGGAAGGACTCTTTTTTTAAAAATTTATTTTTTATTTATATATTTTTTAAAATATATTTTTATTGATTTCAGAGAGGAAGAAGAGGGAGAGAGAGAAACATCTATGATGAGAGAGAATCATGGATCTGCTGCCTCCTGCAAGTCCCCCACTGGGGATCGAGCTCATGACCCAGGTATGTGCCCTTGTCTGGAATTGAACCTGGGACCTTTCCGTTTGTAGGCCGAGGCTCTATCCACTGAGCAAACCAGCTAGGGCAGGAAGAACTCTTTATGGAATATCAGGTAGTTTAAGGGGCATCAGAGATGCCTCTGCTGTCAGTTACTGTGAACAACAACTTGTGTAGTCAACTTTCATTTGATTGTTTTCACCTGTTAGAGATAGTTGACATTGCATTTTTTCTTTTTCTTTAGAACTTCTTTTCATGGTGCAGATGAAAAACAAAGCCCTTGTAAGAAAAGAAGTCAAATTGGTCAGTTTTGCTCTTTGTTAATGGAAAACAGCAGTTAATAATGTTCAGTAAAGTAGATGAGAATTTTGGATCATATTGATACTTAATTTAGTCTTCCTGGTTGCAGGTTCAATTCCTGGTTAGGATACATGCCCGGGTTGTAGCCTTGATCCATATCTTGCTCTCACATTAGAGTTTTCTCTCCCATTCTCAGACTCAATTTAAAAAAGTAATTTAGTTTTCCTGTATCTAGTACAAAAAGTAGCAAAATCTTAGACATTTGTATACCAGTTCTAATATAGTGGTACATATATATACACTATTTTAGGAGGTTTACATCTTTTCTGAAGCCTTTCCATAAATACCAGATTAACATCTCTTGTCTTGGGAACTGCATTTTTTCTTAAATGTGTTTGAATTAGAAGTTATCAATAAGAGAATAAAATACTATACCTACAAACGGGAATGCTATGCAGCCATTAAAAATGGAAAAACTTCTTTGATATTCCATGTGTGACTCAGTGCTTGAGTGTAGACCCATGAACCAGGAGGTCATGGTTTGATTCCTGGTCAGGGCACATGCCTGGGTTGTGGGCTCAGTCCCCAGTGGGAGGCATGCAGGAGGCAGCCAGTCAATGACTCTGTCATCATTGATATTTCTAACTCCTTCCTTCTCCCTTCTTCTCTCTGAAATCAATAAAAACATTAAAAAAAAAAAAAAAAAAAAAGGAAAAACTTCATTCCCTGCTATGAAACAATTGCCAAGCTAATTCAGCGAAAAAAGTAAGGCTCAGGAAATATGTGAAGTATGCTACAACTTTATACAGTAAGCAAGAGAAAAGAATATACTAATAAAAGGGCAATATGCTAATTAGACTGAACATCTTCCAGACATCCTTCCGGACAAAGCCACAGTGGCAGAGGCCAAGGCAGAGGCTATTAGGGTGACCAGGCCGGCAGGGGAGAGTGGTTAGAGGCAATGAGGTCTGCAGAGGAGGACAGTTGGAGATGACCAGGCTGGCAGGGGAGGGCAGTTAAGGGAAACCAGTCCAGCAGGGAGGGAAGTTAGGGGCAACCAGGCAGGCAGACAGAGTGGTTAGAAGCAATAAAGCAGGCAGGCAGGTGAACGGTTAGGAGCAATAGGTCCTGGATTGTGAGAGGGATGTCTTGACAGCTGCATAAACTGGCTGTTGCACATCCCTCAAGGGGTCCTGGAATGGAGAGGGTGCAGGCCAGGCTGAGGGATGAATTTTGTGCACCGGGCCTCATATATATATTAGGTCTAGTAATAGTTAATGTCGTTTTCTAATACTTTTTTAAATCGAATTTATTTAAACAATACAACAAAATTTAATCAACAATATAGTTGCTGTTGTTTTCTACTACTTGTGCCCAACGCTCAGGAAGCATTTTAATCTCTCTGTTGTAAAATTCTTGTGATTTTGATGCAAAAAATTCGGTCAATGCATTTTTGAGGCATTCTTCATTATTAAATTTTTTTCCAAGAAGAAAGTTTTGCAGAGAACGAAACAAATGGTAATCGGAAGGGGCAATATCAGGAGAATATGCAGGTTGAGGGAGAACTTCCCATTCCAACTGGCACAGTTTTTCAGCAGTGATTCTTGCAGTATGCGGTCGTGCGTTATCGTGGTGAAGAATTACGCCTTTCCGATTAATCAGCGCGGGTTCTTTTTCTCTTAAAGCTTGGGCTAACCTTTCCAATTGGGCACTATACACTGCACTTGTAATGGTTTGGTTAGATGGTAAAAGTTCATAATGAAGAATTCCTTTAAAATTCCACCAAACACACAACATCACTTTTTTCGCATGCAAGTCAGGTTTTGGTGTGGGCTGCGGAGCCTCATTTTTGTCCAACCATTGAGGCCGCCTTTTCAAATTAACATACAGCACCCATTCTTCATCTCTGGTAACAGTTTGCTCTAAAAACGGCAAACGGTTTTGACGAGAGAGGAGCGAACTGCAAATTGTGACTCTTTGATTACGGTTGTTGTCGGTCAACTCATGAGGAACCCATTTTCCAAACTTTTGGACTTTGCCAAGTGCACGCAATTGATTGGAAATTGTTTTTTGTGAACAATTTAAAGTTGTCGCAAGCTCTTGTTGGGTAATTTGAGGATTTTGCACCAAAAGAGCTTGAAGAGCTTCTTGATCAAAATTGGACACACGGCCTGGACCACTCTTGTCATCTAACGAAAAATTTCCCTCGCGAAATTTCTCAAACCAACGCTGGCATTTTCTGGCGCTAACTGCATCTTGACCAAGAGCACTACAGATGTTTTTTGCAGCCTCACTTGCTTTTCTTCCTAATTGGAACTCGTAAAGCATGCAGTGCCGAATATGCTCTTCATCCGCCATCTTCTTAGTCCTAGTTTTGCAACAAAAACCAAACCAAACACAAACTTTTTCAAGCAAAACTTGTTAATTGCACTTCACACGTTCTGTAGATACCACGTGTTTGAAGGTTATGTCAATACAAGTCAGCGCCAAGCAAGATTTTAAACGAATGTTTAAAAACGACATTAATTATTACTAGACCCGATGTGTGTGTGTGTGTGTGTGTGTGTGTGTGTGTGTGTGTATATATATATATATGTATATATATACACATATATATACACATATATATGTGTGTGTATATATATATATATACACACACATATATATGTTTTTGTTTTTTTTTTTTGCTTGAAGATATAATATCTCAGGAAGAATACACAATTAATACATAATACTTGTTGCCTGCCAAGATGGGAAGTTTGTGTCAGAGGAAAGGTGGGAGGGAGATTTCTTATCCTTTTGAATTTTGAAACATGAATATAATGTCTATTTAAAGGGAATGAAGCAAAATTGAAAATAAAAAGAATGTAGGTATAGTTCGTTTTTTTTTAATACTTTGCTGTATTGCGCTTTATAGATGTGTTTTTTACAAATTGAAGGCAACACCCTCCACCAGCAAAAAAATTAAGACTCACTTTATTGTGATAATTTATTGTGGTGGTCGGAAACTGAACCCACAATGTCTCTTGAGGTATCGTTGTAAAATAAGAAGCGATGTAAACAATTTGGATTGCTATGAGGGTTTAATTAATTGGTCAAAATGCAAATAAAATCCGAGAGATGCCATTTTTAAGAAGTCAGTGCGTGTGTGTATATGTATATGTATATGTATATGTATATGTATATGTATATGTATATGTATATATGTATATATAATTTTCAGTGGCTGGTATATTGAAAATATAGAAATAAGGTTTAATTAAACACACAGGAGACTTATGGGATAGCCTTTTTGAAGAGCTGTCAGGTAAATGAAAATACATTGTAATTTGATCTGTTTCAATGCCCCATTCTAGGGGACACCTCTCACATTTTAGTTTATTATGTGAATGCTCCCCCTGGAGAAGTGCTGTGACCCTATTGTAATGCAGCTTTTGTCATATATAAGGCCTGTAAGGTACCTCCCTGCCTCTCTGATCTCATCTCTGTTTTTTGGGTACATTAAGCTGGTTCTGTCTTGGTTTTTGTTCTTGCTGTTTTCTCCTTTGAATACCCTTCTTCCAGATCCTTGCATATCTCTGCCTTTTTCATTCAAGTCTCAGTCATCACTTCCTTAGAGCTTTTGGTTTCATAGCTAAGAAACTATTGCCTAATCCAAGGTCATAAATATTTATGCATATGTTTTCTTCTAAGAGTTTTATCTCTTACATTTAGGATTTTAATTCATTTTTAGTTAATTTTTCTATATCATATGAAGCAGTGATCCATCCAAGTTTATTCTTTTGCAAATCTCTTTGCCCCAGCACCATTTGCACACTATTTTTTCCCTATTGGTTTATGTTGGCATCCTTTTAGTGGTCAAAAATCAGTTGACCATTAAAGTGTGAGGGTTGTTTTTTTCTGGATTCTCAATTCTATTTCATTGATCTGTATGTCTATTCTAACAATAATACACTGTCTTTACTATTGTAGCTTTGTGATAAGTTTTGAAATTGGGAAATGTGAGTCTTCCAACTTTATTCCTTTTTTTCAAGATTGTTTTGCTTATTCTGGGCCCCTTGAATTTCAATATTAATTTTAAAATCAGAGAACCCAGCTGGGATTTTGATACTAATTGTTATGAATCTGTAAATCAATTTGGGGAATTTGCCATCTTAACAGTATTAAGTCTTGTGATCCATGAACATGGGATATCTTTCCATTTATTTAGATCTTTAATTTCTTTAAACAATGTTTTATAGTTTTTAGAGTATGTCTTTTATACTTTTTAAAAGTTTATTTCTCTGTTTTTTGTTCTTTTTAAAACATTTTTATTGATTTCAGAAAGGAAGGGGGGGGAGGGGGGGGAGAGAGAGAGAGAGAGAGAGAGAGAGAGAGAGAGAGAGAAAGAGAAACATCAATGATGAGAAAGATATTTGATCAGCTGCCTCCTGCACACCCCACACTGGGGATTGAGCCCACAATCAGGGCATGTACCCTGATGGGGAATTGAACCATGACTTCCTGTTTCATAGGTTGATGCTCAACCACTGAGCCATGCCAGCTGGGCTGTATTTTTATTTTTATTTTTATTTTTTATGATTCTGCATATGGAATTGTTTTTATAATTTCACTTTGAATTGTTCATTGCAAGAGTTTAAAAATACAGTTGACTTTTGTATGTTGATCGTACATCCTGCAATCTTATTGAACTCATTTAGTAATTCTAGTGGTTTTTAAAGTGGATTTGTTTATATATAAAATTATTTCATCTGCAAATAGAGGTAATTTTACTTCTTGTCCAATCTAAGGGCTTTTTATTTTATTCTCTTTTTCTTGCCTAATTGCTTTTGTTAGAACTTGTACAATGTTGGATAGAAGTGACAAAAGGCATGTCTTATTCATAACATGATGCAAAAGCATTCCAAAAGCTTTTTACTTTCAAAGTATGAGGCCTTAACATAACTTTAAATAATTTGAAATTATTTTATAGTTTGTCTCTGCTTTGCTGATACCAGTTATATCAGAAAAATAGATATAATTTAGCATTTTGGTGGTTTTTAAGATAAAAAATTTTTGCATATGGATAGATTTTATGAAATGTGTTGCTAATCAGTTTCTGCTTATGGATTTGGTATGCTGTGAAAAAACAATCAAACTTTTATAATTCTTTGTTCTCAAAATAGAAAAATAAAAACTGAAATATAATATTTTGGCAACTAATCAGAGCACTGCAATACTTTGTATAAAGTCCTGTGAAGACAGTAACATAATTTGCTTTCTTTTTTGCATTTTGAGAAGTGTAATTTATTTATTGATTGAGGACATTAGCAGTCTAAAAAAGTAATTAGAGCTATTTGGTTATATGTCAGAATAAATATATATCAACGTTTGTACTTTGGCCTTTTGAAATTAAAGATATATTGATAGCTTTTCTCAGTGTGGGTCGAGGAGTACTTACTACAAAATTTTATCTCTTACTACTGATTTATAACCAATCAAGTTGGAAATGTCTTGGTAAGGATAACACTTTTTAAAAAATCTTTAAAAAAATGTAAATTCTTTATTGTTTAAAGTATTATATAAGTCTCCTTTCCCCCCCATTGACCTCTCTCCAGCCATTCCTACTTCCTAGCACATGCCCTCACCCCCCTACTGTCTGTGTCAATTGGTTATGCTTATATGCATGCATACAAGTCCTTTGGTTGATCTCTTAACACCCTCCCTGCCTTCCCTCCTAAGTTGGATGGTCTGTTTGATGCTTCTATGACTCTGGAAGCATCAGTTTTTTGTTTATCAGTTTATGTTCTTCACTATATTCCACAAATGAGTGAGATCATGTGGTATTTATCTTTCTCTGACTGGCTTATTTTGCTTAGCCTAATGCTCTCAGGTCCATCCATGCTGTTGCAAATGGTAGAAATTCCTTCTTTTTTATAGCAGCATAGTATTCCATTGCACAGATGTACCACAGTTTTTAAATCCACTCATCCACTGATGGGCATTTTGTTTCCAAATCTTAGCTGTTGTAAATTTTGCTGCTGTGAACATAGGGGTGCATATATCATTTCTGATTGGTGTTTCTGATTTCTTGGGATATATTCTTAGAAGTGGGATTACAGGGTCAAATGGGAGTTCCATTTTTAATTTTTTGAGGAAACTTCATATTGTTTTCCACAGCAGCTGCACCAGTCTGCATTCCCACCAGCAGTGCACTAGGGCTCCTTTTTCTCCCCATCCTCGCTAGCCCGTGTCATGTGTCATTTGTTGATTATTTGATGATAGCCATTCTGACAGGTGTGAGATGGTATCTCATTGTCATTTTGATTTGCATCTCTCATATGACTAGTGACTTTGAGGATGCTTTATAATAGAGCTAATATGCTAATTAAACAAACAGCAGAATGGCCTTCCAGATGAAGCAGGGGCTGTGAGGGCCAAGCCCCTTACGTGAGTTTCGTGCGTTAGGCCTCTCTCTTGGCTTTCTGTATGTCCTCTTTTGAAAAGTGTTTATTTAGGTCCTTTTGCCCATTTTTTGATTGGATTGTTTATCTTCCTTTTGTTAAGTTGTATGAGTTCCCAGTAAATTTTTGGAGATTAAACCCTTATCAAAGATAACATTGGTAAATAAGTTCTCCCATGCAGTGGGCTTTCTTGTTGTTTTGTTGATGGTTTCTTTTGCTGTGCAGAAGCTTTTTATTTTGATGTAGTCCCATTTGCTTATTTTCTTCTTTGTTTCCATTGTCCTAGGAACTGTAAAGATATTGCTAGGACATATGTCTGACATTTTGCTGTCTATGGATTTTTCTAAGATTTTTATGGTTTCCCATTTTGTGTTTAAGTCTTTGGATAACAGACTTTTGAAAATTTGTTTTTCTGAGTACTTGGAGAGGTCTGGTACTTTGTCTTGCACATGCTTGTTTGTTTATTTTTTAATATATATATATTTGATTTTTTTACAGAGAGGAAGAGAGAGGGATAGAGAGTTAGAAACATCGATGAGAGAGAATCATCGATCAGCTGCCTCTTGCATACCCCCTACTGAGGATGTGCCCGCAACCAAGGTACATGCCCTTGACCGGAATCGAACCCAGGACCCTTCAGTCCGCAGGCTGACACTCTTATCCACTGAGCCAAACCAGTTTCGGTGGCACATGTTTATTAAAATCACATTTGGGCCGAAGCTCGTTTGGCTCAGTGGTAGAGCGTCGGTCTGCGGACTGAAAGGTCCCAGGTTCGATTCCGGTCAAGGGCATGTACCTTGGTTGCGGGCACATCCCTGGTAGGGGGTGTGCAAGAGGCAGCTGGTCGATGTTTCTTTCTCATCGACGTTTCTAGCTCTCTATCTCTCTCCCTTTCTCTCTGTTAAAAATCAATAAAATATATTTTTTAAAAAATCGCATTTGGGCCACTTGGGCATTGCTTCTCTCTGACAGTGTTGTAGAATTATTAGTTACACCTTAGGGTAGGAAAATGCAAGATTCTTTTTGCTTACATCTAGGAGCAACTTAAATTTAAAAACTTTTACTGGAGAATGTATTGTCCTAGGACAATTAATTTTTATTTTTAATTTTTTTATTAAGGTATTATATGTGTACATATCTTACCATTGCTAGGACAATTAATTTTATTAATTTTATAAATTATTAATTTTCTCATCTGTAAATTGAGGTTAAAAAACTTTGTAGGGTTGTTTTGTGAATTAAATAAGTTAATTTAAAAATACTTTTATTGATTTCAGAGAGGAAGGGATGAGAGAGAGATAGAAACATCAATGACGAGATAGAAACATCAATGACGAGAGAGAATCATTGATTGGCTCCTCCTGTATGACACCTACTGGGGATCGAGCCCACAACCTGGGCATGTGTCCTTGACCCAAATTGAACCCAGGACTCTTCAGTCAGCAGGCGGACACTCTGTCCACTGAACCAAACCAGTTAGGGCATAAATTAACTTTTTAAAGGCACTTAAATCATTTATTTAGGTAAGGATTTGCTAAATAAATGGAGCCCTGAATCAGGGCAGGGGCAATGGAAACAGTATTTGGGACATAGGTTAAATAGGATGATTAGGTGGAGGGTCAGAGCTAGGAGGAAAAGCAGTGATTATTTTCTGTTTGGGTGAACGATTTGTACTATGTGTGAGGTTGGGAATAAGGGAAGAGAAACATGTCTTGGCGGCAGATGAGCTGAGTTTTTGATGTTAGGAGCTGGAGGGACCTTTGGGCATTTGGACAGAGATGTATCAATTAGATGTTACGTGATGGTACTCAGAGGAGGTCCGGAATGCAGACATGTATAACAATGACTGGTATCGTTTAGTGAAAAGACCTACTTTGCTTCCTTGGCACACAGTTTGGCATATTTTTAATAAATAGGCAACCTGTTATTGACAGCTTTCTATACCAGCATATAAGCTCGGCAAAGATAGGGACCACAAGGATAGGCAATTGCTGTATAGTGCCTGGCATATGGCACATTTTCAGTAAATGAATAAGTACAAATAAACTTTGTAATTCCAAAAAAAGAGAAATGAACTAGAATATAAAATTTACTGGTATAAAAACACCTTTAATCCTTTCTGCATGACTTTATGTCTGAGCTGTTGAACATTTAATGACAATGAATAATTAGCCTAGAGAATACAGTATTTACTGTATTAAGTTGTTGGTCTACTAGTATTTTTGATGTGAGCTTAATTTCAATGATCAGCCGTGGCCTGTGCGGTTCATTTGGTTTGAGTGTCGTTCTGTTCATGGAAGGTTCGCCGTTTTGATTTCTGGTCAGGGCACATACTCAGGTTGCGGGTTTGATCCCTGGCTGGGGCACATAGGGGTGGCAACTGATTCATGTTTCTCTCTCTCCTTCTCTTTTCCTATCTAAAAAAATATCCTTGGGTGAGGATTGGCAAAAAAAAAATTCAACATTTATTTGAGTAGTTTAAATATGATTTTTAAGATCAGTTGAAAATTTGATTTCTTGATGAATAAAAACTGTAATCATAGTACATTAGCCCTGGTGAAAATGTCAAAAGGCTGCCAAAACCGGTTTGGCTCAGTGGTAGAGCGTTGGTCTGCGGACTGAAAGGTCCCAGGTTCGATTTCTGTCAAGGGCATGTATCTTGGTTGTGGGCACATCCCCAGTAGGGGGTGTGCAAGAGGCAGCTGATTGATGATTCTCTCTCATTGATGTTTCTAACTCTCTATCCCTCTCTCTTCCTCTCTGTAAAAAATTAATGAAATATATTTAAAAAAAAAGATGTCAAAAGGCTGAAATAAACTATTAGATAGGGCATAAACAGTTTCCAATGCTTCAGTTATCCCAAGGAGGTTTGAAGAACTTATTTATTTTAAACCTAAATTAGATAAACATTTTCTGTTTAATTTTTCCAGTTTTATATTTTTTGATCAGGTACCTGAAAACTTTTTGTGATACAGTATTTCACTGAAAGAGTAGTTTAAAGCTCATGATATAAATATTATAACTTTAGAATCTTACACATCTATCTTGACACAGTAAGAATGAAAATGGGTCTTTCATTATCTTGGGAGCAGCCTCACTAAATATTTGGTGAATGAATAAATGAATGATTGAATGGAGGAAGTTGATGCAGGCCCTTAAAATTATTTTCAGCTTGAAACTGTTATTCAAATATTATTCAGACTGCACTTCTTTTTTCACTTGCGGGTATCTTCCTTAGATAAATTCTTGAGGCCTGTGTTTGACTTTACTTATCATTAATAGTTATTTTATAAAGAGATATTTCTGATTTTTCTAAAAAAAAATTTCTTTGGCCAAAAACAAATTTTAAGAAGAGGAAGTATCCTACTAAAAGTGAAAGTATTTTGGTTTTTGTAACCACAATATAGTAATATGACAAGAGTCCATATTATAAGGATCAATTATAAGTCAACTTTAATAATTTACTTCAGTAATAATACACAAGAAGTGTTAGTTTAATACTTAAAATTTCTTAAAGCAATTGGTAAAATCACAGCAAAAATTTAATCCTAATGAAAGATTCTTTTAATATACAATCTTTAAAAACAAATCTACCATGAATTTTATTTTACATAATTAAGAATATCTCTGAGCCCAGGTATGAAGGTCAGTGACCTCAGGAATAATTGCTCATGTGTTCAGTGAATATTAATTAAGCATTTAGCCATCTGAGGTGCTGACGCTGTGCCTGAGATACAGTGGTAAGATAGACAAGCCTGCTTTATGGAACTTACAGCAGTGTATTTAAGTTTAGATTTCTCTGATTATCAAAAGTATCTTACGCCAAGACCAGTTTGGCTCAATGGATAGAGCATCAGCTTGGGAACTGAAGGGTCCCGGGTTCGATTCCGGTCAAGGGCATGTTCCTTGGTTGTGGGCATATCCCCGGTAGGGGGTGTGCAAGAGACAGCTGATGGATGACTCTCATCGATGTTTCTAACTCTCTCTCTCCCTCCCTTCTTCTCTGTACAGAGTCAATAAAATATATTTAAAAAAAAAAAAAAAAAGTATCTTACAGTCATTTTAGGACCAGAGCAGGTTCCTTTTTGTTGTTGTTGTTTTAAAAATATATTTTCATTGATTTTTAGAGAAAAAGGGAGAGGGAGAGAGAGATAGAAACAACAATAATGAGAGAGAATCATTGATCAGCTGCCTCCTGCGCCACCCCTACTGGGGATCAAGCCTGCAACCCTGGCATGTGCCCTTGATTAGAATCAAACCTGGGACCCTTCAGTCTGCAGGACGACACTCTGTCCACTGAGCCAAACCAGCCAGGGCTCCTTTTTTAAATAAAAAAAAAAAAAAAAATACATTTTCCAGTTACAATTGGCATTCAATATTATATTGGTTTCAGGTGTATAGCATAGTCGTTAGACATTTGTACAACTTAAATGATTCCCCTAATAAGTCTAGTACCCACCTGAAACCATACATAATTATTACAATATTATTGACTGTATTCCTATTTCCTATGCTGTACTTTACATCCCTGTGACTATTTTGTAACTGCTGATTTGAACTTCTTAGTCCCCTCACATTTTTCACGTAGCCCCCAGTACTCCCTTCCATTTGGCAAGCATCAGTTCTCTGTATCTGAGTTTGTTTTATTTGTTTAGATTCCACATATAAGCAAGATTATATGGTATTTGTCTTATTTCATTTAGCATAATATTCTCTAGGTCCATCCATGTTGTTGCAGTGGTAAATTTTCATTCTTTTTTATACCAAGTAATACTTTATTTTATATATGTACCTCATCTTTATCCAGTTACCTGGCTATGGACACTTTCATGCCTTCCATATCTTGCCTATTATAAATGCAGCTGCAATGAATATAGGGTTGCATATATCTTTTTGAACTAGTGCCTTGGATTTCTTTGGATAAACACCGGAAGAGAGATTGCCAGGTCATATGGTAGTTGTGTTTTTTACTTTTTGAGAAACCTCCCTACTGATTTCTTGGTGTTGGTTTTTTTGAGAAGCTGTCCCTGAGGCACTCTGTGTCAGGTGCTTCTAGTGCTCTTAGTCTTGCGATTAGCTCTTAGGACTGTTCCATACTTAATTCTTTATAAACTAATTTGTCACCCAGGTAGCTCCATGAGTGTTATTTCCTGTTCCCATCTTAAGTTCCTGGCACAGTGCCTGTCTGTAAGCATACAGGATCAAATGTATCAGAGATAATCAGGAGGGAAAGGCAGTGTTCCTAAGTGTAGGGGGATGGCTACTTTTGTATGGATCCTTAGAATTACAGGGCAACTGTGAAGGGGCAGGCATGGTCAAGTTGAAAGCTATGAAAAAGATTTGGAATAGGAGGATCAGGTTTCATTCTGGAGGTTTTGGTGGGCTGCCTTTAACTCCTATAGGGATCCACTGAGGCAGGTGGCAACACGAGGAAACAAAGGAGCAGAGAAAACAAGTAATTCATCAGCAATAAGTGGCAAAACACAAAACGCCTGTGTGTGTTTGACTTACAGTTCCACTTATCTATAAAATGGAGATGTATCATTATATTTGCCCTGTTTATTATGTATGATCATCAAAAGAGATAAATCTATGCCCAATAGCTCTAAGTAAAATCATGAAAAACTTACTATTAGCCATCTCTGCTAAAATTAGTTTTCGCTTTATGTGATTTTTGCCTATATTTTTTGCATTCTTTGAACTGACCAGTTAAATTAAGAAGAAGAATGAAATAAGAAGAGTTAATTACTAACTCTCTTTTGGTTTCACCAAATAAAAGTATCCTTATTTCTTTTAGAAATGGAATATTGAGACAAAGGGTGTGCATAGTTATAATTTTGATAATATTGGTGGATTGTCTTCTGAAAAGGTTGCACCAATTTTTACTTTTATCAGCATTTGTAGTGTGTGAACGTCTGTTTTCCCACATTCATGACAAGTTTGGGCATTATCAGTCTTTTAAAACTTAGAGAAAAGTAATCTGGTTTTAATTTATCTATTTATTATTTGTGAAGTTGAGCATCTTTTTTATGCTGGATATTTACATTTCTTTTATAATTTGCTTATTAGTAGCTTTTATTTTTTATTGGTTTATCTTTTATTGATTTGTAGGAACCCTTTTATATATAACACTAGAGGCCTGGTGCACGAAATTTGTGCACAGGTGGGGTCCCTAGGCCTGGCTGGTGATCAGGGCTGATCGGGGCCTTCCAGCTGCTGGAAGGGGCCTTCCTTTCCTGGCTGCCAGCTGCTGACTGGGGACTGCCTTCATTCCACACCACCCATTGGTAGTCAGCACATGTCATAGCGAGTGATCAAACTCCTGGTCTCCCAGTCAAACTCCCGAGGTTTTACTTTGCACATTAGCCATATATATGTATATGACTAATGTGCAAAGTACATATGTGCATATATATATGTTTGTAGACATTTTCAAATTAGTTGCTTGTATTTTAACTTGGTTTATGGCAACTTTTGTTTTATTTTTATGTAGTCAAATCTATTTTTATGGATGGTCTCTAGCCTTGATTTGCTTGGAAGGCCTTCTCTTTGCCAAAATATTAAAGTAAATTCAAAATTTTATGCTTTTTTCTGCTTACTCTGCTATTTATTTAAAAAATATATTTCTTTATTGATTTCAGTGAGGAAGGGAGAAGGAGAGAGAGATAGAAACATCAATGATGAGAGAGAATCATTGATCGGCTGCCTTCTGCATGCCCCCCACTGGGGATCAAGCCCGTAACCCAGGCATGTGCCCTTGGCCAGAATTGAACCTGGGACCCTTCAGTCCGCAGGCTGAGACTCTATCCACTTAGCCAAGCTGGCTAGGGGTATTCTGCTGTTTAGATTCATTATTTGGAAATATGATTAGCCACTGGACTTGTTCTTCAGTAGTTTTTTGAATCTTTGAAGACCTGCAATACTAAACAGAAAGTGTTAATTGAAGACTAAGGTGAAGTCACATTCTATAAAGTAAGGCCAGGTTGGCGACCTTTGCCTTTTAGATATTTATACACAACATGGCTGCTCACATTAGAGGTAATACTAAAAAGGTATGAGTAAAATGGCTTTCATTCTGATGAAAAGTCTTTTCCAAAAGCTTAGATTTTTAGTGTGTGTTGAGTTGGATCAACTGTCATTTCTTTAACTCTTCTGCTGCCATCAGGGATAAGACATGGGGAGTGTGGGGCCATTGGGCAGACTAAAGGGAAAGGATGGGACAGGGATGTGAATAGAATTACTTGGGAAGGAAAGGTTGTCACAATGTGGAGGAGTAGCAGTGTGTACAGACCTAACTCAGAACTCAGCAGTTATTCAACCTTACCAACAATTTCATTTCCTGAATTGTTTTTTTCTCTTTGTGGTTTTAAGCATTTGTGGTTCTAAAACATTGAAAAACACTGCTGTTTTAAACTTGATGTTTAGTTTTGGTATTTCCATGATGCATGTGCACTCTGTGCCTGTGTGTCTGTATTTTACACAATCACCACTGTTGGAAATGAAGAATTACTTGATAATGTCAATAGTAAAAACCTAATGTGAAATTCTCATTTCCCCCTGAAGCAGTAATGTAAGTATTCAATAGTTGTCAGCCTGAAATTCAGTTCTGTGCAAGTTATACAGAAGACTGTGGCTTTCTTTATTACCTATCTCCTCCTCCTCTTTTTTAAAATAACTCTTTATTATTGAAAGTATTACATATCACCGAAACCGGTTTGGCTCAGTGGATAGAGCATTGGCCTGTGGACTGAAAGGTCCCAGGTTCGATTCCGGTCAAGGGCTTGTACCTTGGTTGCGGGCACATCCCCAGTAGAGGGTGTGCAAGAGGCAGCTGATTGATGATACTCTCTCATCGATGTTTCTAACTCTCTATCCCTCTCTCTTCCTCTCTGTAAAAAAAATCAATAAAACATATTTTAAAAATAAGAAATTATTACATATGTCTTCCCCCTCCCGCCCCCCCCCTCCCCCCCCAAGTAACCCTCCAGCCCAGCTTTCACCCTCTTCAATCCAGGACCCCTCAAAGAATGACTGACTGCTGGTTTAGGCCCAATCCCCTAAGCTGGCAGTCGGGACATCCTTCTCACAATCTTGGACCACTGACTCCTAATCGCTCACCTGCCTGCCTGCCTGATCTCCCCCAACTGCCTCCTTCCTGTTGACTTGGTTGCCCCCAATTGCCCCCCTCCACCAGCCTGGTCACCCCTAACTGCCCACCCTGCCAGCCTAGCCACTCGTAACTGCCCCCCTGCCGGCCTGGTCCCCAACTGCCCCCCTTGTTGGCCTGGTCGCTCCCAACTGCCCCCCCCCACCCCCCCGACAGCCTGCTCGTCCCTCATGGCCCCCCCACCAGCCTGGCCACCCCACACAGCCTGCTGCTCAGTCATTTGGTTGTCCCTCACTAAACCGCCTTGGTCACCCCATGCAGCCTGTTTCAGATGTGACGGCCCTTGGCACTTTATATATAGAGATATATGTGTACACACACAACACACAGAAATGTGTGACTAAGCCAAAAAACAAAGCAGATAAACAAGGTACATGGACATGTTAAATTCTTCCAAAAAAGATTGAAGACTTCCCTGGTTTTAAACCCTCTTACGTAAATTTCCCAATATAAGAAAGTCACAAATCTATCCTAATAAAATCCAAGTCTAAAAAATACTCTTAATGGCCCTAGCTGATTTTACTCAGTGGATAGAGCATTGGCCTGTGAACTGAAGAGTCCTGGATTTGATTCCAGTCAAAGGCACGTACCTTGGGGTTGCAGGCTTAATCCCTGGCCCTGGACGGTCAGGGCTCATGTGGGAGGGGAGGCAACCAAACAATGTGCCTGCAACCAAAGAACATGACCTTGACCGGAATCGAACCTGAGACCTTTCAGTCCACAGGCCAAAGCTCTATCCACTGAGCCAAACCAGTTTTGGCAAAATATGACATTTTTGGCCCGATTCTTAGAATTAATATTGTTTTTCATTAGGGAAATCATTTTTAACTCAGGCAATTTTATCAGTTCACTTTTGCATATAAAAAGAATGCTGCTACATATGGAACTATGTTACCATAGTAAAATTACTCACCTGGCTGGCGTGGCTCAGTGGTTGGGCGTTGGCCTGTGAACCATGAGGTCATGGTTTGATTACTGGTCAGGGCACATGCCCCAGTGGAGACATGTAGGAGGTAGCCGATCAGTGATTCTTTCTCATCTGTGACGTTTCTATCTCTCCCTCTCCCTGACTCTGAAATAAATAATATATTTAACAAAGAAAGAAATTACTCAAGGTAAAGCAATGTGGGTATAGAGGTGTCCCTTTTTACAATTGAAATTATGCAGTTAATGTTTGTTTATAAATCTTTTTTTGCTTTTAGGATATTCGGAAATTCTTTGGGGTTATACCAAGTGGGAAGAAATCTGCAAGTGAAACAGTAAAGAAGAATGAGAAAACAAAGTCTGCTGAAGAAACTCCAAAAGCAAAGAAAGGAATAAAGGAAATCAAGGTAAGTTTTCTAAATATAATTTAGAATTGTATGAAAGGTTAAATCAACTCAGTTCCTAGACTCGATAGGACTTGAGGGAGCCTTGAGTAAATACAGATTTCAAATCATTTAGCAGAGGAAGAAGGAAAGTAATGAGCTAGTACTTATTTCTCATTAATATGGCTTATTGAAATCATATGCTTTCCTGAAGTAGCGATGGAACACTTTGCATTTGTAAAAACTTTAAAACCAAAGTTTGCTCAGAGAGAGACATGAATCCCTATAGCCAGATGAATGGTATTGGACTTCTGGGGAGAAAAGGCTTTGGAAAGCTTTATTATTATTTTTTGCCTGTCTTCCTTGGGCAAGAATTTTATTTAACTAGAGTTCCGGTGCACGGGCTGGCTATTGGGGCCATCTTGGGGGTTGGCTGGCTAGGGGGAGGGGCTGTGGGAGGTTGGCTGTGGGAACGCACTGACAACCGGGGGCAGCTCATGTGTTGAGCATCTGCACCCTGATGGTCAGTGCATGTCATAGCGACTGGTCAACCGGTCATTCCAGTTGCTTAGCTTTTATATATATAGACTAAAAGCCCGGTGCATGAAATTCGTACATGGGTGGGGTCCCTAGGCCTGGCCAATGATCAGGGCCAATTAGGTACCCTGCCTCCCTGCCTACCCGCCTCTTCTTTTCCTTGCTGCTCTGGCGCTGTCACCGCCACCACCATGTGGTTCCCCACATCCCCCCCCCCCCTCCTTCCCTCACTGTCTGCATCTGCTGTCACCCACCCCTGGTTCCCTGTTCCAGCCAGGAGCCTGGCCCTGAATGATTGATTGGGACCTGCTGGCCCGGGGGGGAGGGACCAGGAGGTTGGCTGACAGGCTCCATCAGAGGTTGGGGCCTGCGGGGTGGAGGCAGCTTCTATGTCTGACCCCTGGTGGTCAGTGTGCGTCATAGTGACCAGTTGTTCTGGTTGTTCCGTCATAACGGTTGCTTAGGCTTTTATATATATAGATAACACAGATCACCTTTCCTACAGTTTCTAATAATCTCATTTTTGCCTAAGACCTTTCCAGAATGACCTTTAATATTTATATTTCTATCAACATTATGTTCATGATGATACATATATTCTCTAAGATGATAGAGGCTTTCTTTATAGTTCTCACCTTTTATCCTTGACACTTTGCCAGAATCACTTTTTTAAAACAATGTATTTTTATTGATTTCAGAGAAGAAGGGAGAGGGAGAGAAAGATATAAACACCAATGTTGAGAGAGAGTCATTGATTGACTGCCTCCAGCATGCCCTCCACTGGGGATTGGGTCTGCAACCCAGGCAAGTGCCTTGACTGGGAATGGAACTGTGACCTCCTGATTCATAGGTTGGTGCTCAACTGCTAAGCCATGCTAGTCAGGCCAGAGTCACTTGTAACGTCCATATTTTTACCATCGGTCCCCTTCCCAGTAGTCTAAGCTTTTTTTAGCATGTACCTCAAAACTCTTCCAGCCTCTACCATTGCCGAGTTCCAAAGTCACTTCCATATTTTAGGTGTTTGTTACAGTAGTACTCTACTTTTCAGTAACAAAATCTCTATTAGGGTTCTTCAGAGAAACAGAACCAGTAAGGTATTTGTATGTGTGTGTAAAGAGATTTATTTTAAAGAATTGACTTCCTTGAGTATACAGGCTGACAGGTCCCAAGACCCACAGTTGAAAAGTGGAGACTCAGAATAGCTGATGGTGAGGTTCAACTCAGAGTCGAAAGGCCTGTGTGAATCAGGATTGCCAGTGGTGTTATTCAAACCTGAAGGCTGGCAGGCTGCAGACCCAGGAAGAGCCCGTTTCAGTTCAGGCCTGAAAGCAGGACACACTGATGCTTCAGCTTGAAGACAGTCAGGAAAGAAGAATTCTTTTATATTTAGGAGAGGGTCAGCCTTCTGTTTTCTTTAGGCCTTCAATACCTTTTCTCCTGGTTTTATTATACTGCAGACT